>NC_042631.1:20799186-21424186 GCF_901001135.1 Rhinatrema bivittatum
AAAATGGTACTTGCCGCACCATCCAAGGGGCCAGGCGGCTCACAAAACTGCCAACATGGGTGGCCCAATCATTTCAAGAAGGCTAAAAGTAAATAAACTGTACAAAAGAAAAGAAGGTGCATGTCTGACCCTTGTTCATGCAGGCAGGGATGCGATCTCAGGTCAGTTTGAAAGTGAAAAGCACATGACATTTCATTTGTTTTCATTTTGTTTGCAAAATTCAGTGCCTAAAAATCCCCTCTGCTCTTGCCCACCCCAAACATCTGGACCTGGCCCAGGCACTTACCCTCTCCACGGGTGCAAGGGGCAGGAGCGCTCCCCAGTCATTACTGCCCTGCCAGCCAGTGCCACCACCTATGTTGTGCAGTCACATAACCACCTGGCGCCAGTCTCAGGGCAGGATAAGACCTGGCAGAGCAGGACCCACAGATGGGGTAAGTGCCTGGGGAGGGGAGGGGGGGGGGGGGTTAGTGATGTTGGGGCCACTGCAGGCAAATCAGGAAGAAGATTTTTTTTTTTGGCAGCAGCAGCAGCAGAGGTGAAAGGGTGGGGTGGACCCTACATGTTTATTTATTTATTTATTTTGGATTTTTATATACCGACCTTCTTGTAAAAATTACAAATCAGACCGGTTTACAATGAACAAAAACAAAGCAAATGTTGTCTTTTTCTTTTTCTTTTTCATTTTTTTATTATTATTATTTTTGTTTGTTGTTTTATTTCAAATAAAATGAACAAAAAAAACCCAAAACCCAAAACCCTGTTCAATGCACACCCATAAATTGGGTGTGCATTCAACTTAAAAGAATGGAAAGCCTCTTTTGCACGGAATCTGTAATATCAGCCTGAAAGGGATCCAGTCCCATCTCCTTTAAGGTTTTGCATGTCCTTAATGCGATTTGCATGCTCTGCATCTTTATGAACGGAATTAAGTATTACGTTGACTTGCAAGAGGCTTCTAGGAATCTTCAGGACATTTTCAATGTGAGACATCCTGAGAGATTTGAATTGGTTTATCGTCATGTTATGCCAAATCACAGGAAAGATCTGGGGATCATTTGCAACAACTCCTCCCATCTTGCAAATTCACGTGGCCTCCCCCCCCTGGCGCCTTCTCCAGAAAGGACATTTTAGGTTAATGTATTCAGAAGCTTCTTAATATATTTATATTATTGATTTTCCTTTCCTGCAGAGCAAAGCAAACTGAAGGATCAGGTGACAAGATGCTTTTAAATCTGTAATGGGTCCATTAAAGGGAACGTCCCACACAAACCACAGTTCAGGGTAATGCAGTTTCTTGATCCTCATCAAGGAAGAAGTGTGCAGGTCTTTTACTAGGAAAGTTATGCTTCTGAAATGTGGGTGAAATGACCAAAATACATCTTTCTTTCTGATTGGTCGGGAGTGGGGGGGCAAGACGAGGCATCAGCAGTCTTTGCTTGAGGTTGCACACCGATTTCATAGTGCAGCGGACCAAGCATTACACAGCAAAGATCAGAGGCTAAATTTAGCTGACTGTTTCCCATGGATTCATTGCTATTTATTTGCATTATACAAAGCTGTTGTGCAGCAGGACATAATGTGGTTTTTTTACCCATCATAATTAAAACTCTCTAACATTTACAGCATTACTGGGTAGGGAGGAGTAATTAAGTAAGAATTTCAGCAATAGGGGGGAATCAGAAACATTTTCAGAGAGCAGCTGTTCACCTCCACTTTTTTATGAGCTTGTAAAATGATTTTTAGTAAATACAATTGCCTGAAACGTATTTAAATAGTAAATCCATATTCTGCCAAAATATGCTTTCCCTATGGGTGAAAAGTTCAACCGAGTAGCCCTACTGTTGCTCTCCACAATGCTGCCATTACAGCAAACATATCTTTTCTGATCTCCTCTTCTCCTCCCCCCTACAGACTCCACTGTCACTTCCTCTCCAACCTATCAGAAAAGCAGAGCTAATCAAGTGCAGAACTGCACCAGCGCTCAGCTTGCAGTATTGCCGGCAATGCAGAGCAAGCAGAAGCAAAGAGCATATTTTGCCAAAAAATATATATTTTTTTTTTAAATGATCTTTATTTTAAAGTGTATTCCTTCACTAGATAAACTTCGTATATGCACGCTTGTTAATGTTATGGTAGTGGAATGCACGGATTAAAACCATTTCATAATATCCTACATTAATATTCTCTGACACATCATGTGATCTTGTGGGGTTGTTGGGTTTGTTTTTTTGTGTGTGTCAGTGTTAAAATTCACAAGGTGTGCTGCTGCATCACCATGAAGTGGAGAGCTCCATGCTGTCCCATATGGATTTGCTTCCCTGAATTTCGGTAAGCGGAGAGCCAACTTCACTTACTGCTTTGAGGAATGAGGAAGGAGATTCCACAGCCATGATTTCGCCACGTGAGGCAGAGCCTGGCGCTAGTGATGCTGCTGGGAGTGACAGCCTGACTAATTTACCACGCACTGTGCTTCAATCTAGGAGAGACATAGGCCTGAACACATGGGACACAACACTAGCTGCAGTGGAGATGCGGGCAAGGCTAGTCACCCGACTAATTTGTTTTCCACTGCGATTGTGGGAATTAGGGCTACAGAAGAGAATTTTACATTCATTATGACACATGGGACTCTGGCCTGAGCTCACTGATGATAACGTGAGCATGTGAGGCTCCTTTGGCAGTTGTAACTACCATAGCATGGCAGAGAAGAAATCTTGGATAGTTCATATATCTATTTTTTTATTCATATTATCAAAAACTGAAAGTGTGTTCCCCAACCATGAGCCACCAAGCAGCATCTCATAAGATAAAATGTCAAATCTTCCAATTTAGATTTTACTTTGGTTCATCAGTTTCTTGTTTCTAGGAAGATACCAAAAAGTTTGGTTTGTGTGAAGACTTTAAACTAGCTTATACCTCACAATTTCCAAATAGTAACTAAAGTAACCATTGGTTTTCATTTACAGTTACATAGAAACATAGAAATAATGGCAGAAAAGGACCAAACCTGCCCAACAAGTTTATGATAGTATCTGCCACGCCATACAAGTTACCCCATACTTAGTTTCCCAAATCATCAAAATCAGGGACCTTGTTGGTTGCTATTTGGGTTCAATTCCCCATCACTTCTTGCTGTTGAAGCAGAGAGCAATGTTGGAGTTGCATCAAAAATTTCAGGCTTATTGGATAAAGGTAGTAACAATCCCATCAGCAAGTTACCCCCATGCTTATTTGTTTTCCCAAACTGTAAAATTCAATGCCCTTAGTTGCTGTCTGAATCTAATTCAGAATGAAGAAAAGATGATTTATATTCAGCATCAACCAACAAGGAATGAATTACATAGTCTGGGTAAACAAATAAGCATGGGTGTAGCTTGCTTGTTACGGTGGTTACTACCCCGAATCAATTAAGCATGATACTTTACTTGGAATACATATCCAGCGCAGCTCACTGCTTCAACGACAGGGGGGAATGAAGTAAAGAGGATTTATATTCAGACAACCAACAAGGACTGAATTGCAAAGGCAGGGTAAACAAACGAGAGTAGCTTGCTTATTACGGCGGTTAATACCCCAAACCAATTAGCTAGATACTTCACTTAGATGCAGCTCCAGCACTGCTGTCTGCATAGATGGTGGGGGTGGAAGGGAATTGGAACCAAAAAGTTACCAATAAGGGCCCTGACCTCAGCGGTCAGAGTAACAGATAAGTATGAAAACAAATAGGTGTGAAAGCTTGCTGGGCAGACTGGATGGGCCGTTTGATCTTCTTCTGCCGTCACTTCTATGTTTCTATGTTTCTATATGTTTCTATGTTTCCTTTTCTCTCCCTGCTGTTGAAGCAGAGAGCAATGTTGGAGTTGCATCAACAGTATGAAGGCTTATTGGTTAAGGGTAGTAACTGCCATACCAGCAAGTTACCCCCATATACTCTTTTCTTCATTTCCATCCTCTAGCCTTTAGGGATCCACAGTGTTTATCACATGCCCCTTTGAATTGTTTCACTATTAGGCAATACAAAGTTAAAATAGGAAACAGTGAGTCTAAAGCAATCAAACTAACACGAGGTGTCCCACAAGGCTCCTCTTTGTCATCCACCTTATTCAACATAAACCTAATACCCCTCTGCCATCTCCTCTCTCAGCTTCGTCTTCTGCACTTCATATATGCGGAAGATGTACAAATCCTCATACCTGTGACCGACACCTTACCTAAAGCCATTAATACCTGGGAAACTGCCCTCCTCTCAATCAACAACCTACTCACTAACATCAACCTTGCTCTCAACACAGCCAAGACAGAACTCATGACCATATCTCCACAAAACGTCACTATCAATTCCCCCCCCCCTCTACATGCCCCCCCCTCTACATGCCCCCCCCCACACAATTTCCTTTTCACAACATGTATGTGACCTAGGCGTTACACTAGACAAACAAGTTAACCTAAAAAAAATTATTAACTCCACACTAAAAGAAAGCTTTTTCAAACTTCACACCCTAAAAAAATTAAAACCCCTCCTACACCTCAACAATTTCTGTACAGTACTCCAATCTACCATCTTTTCGAAAATTGACTACTGCAATGCCATCCTTCTAGGCCTTCCCAAAAACATGACCTACCCCCTCCAAATGCTACAAAATACTGCTGCCTGAATTCTCACCAGCACCCGCAAAAACGAACATATCACCCCTGTCCTCAAGGAACTACTCTGGCTCCCAATCTCATCCCGTATCCTATACAAGACCCTCACATCATACATAAATCCCTACATAATCAAAATATGCAATGGTTCAACGATTCCTTACTATTTCGCACCCCCACAAGACCCACCAGAAATCAATATGTGGCAACACTACACACTCCGTCACCCAAACTCACGCATCTTACCACCACCAAAGATCGTGCACTTTCTATTGCAGTACCTGCACTATGGAATACCATGCCTACCAACCTGTGCCAAGAACACTGCCCAAAAAAATTTAAACAGAAACTAAAGACCTGGCTATTCAAGCAGGCATATACCTGAATTTCTCTCTCCTACCCTCCTCTCTCAAGACATCCTTATCTATACCCTACATCCTTTATACCCAACTCCGCCCTTCGAAATATCCCATGTCTTCACCATATTACTCCATTTGGAGAACTGCCTTTTCATATCCCACCTTGACCTCTCCTGACCTTTTATACCATACTTCATCTCCAAACCCAATCCTTATCATAGATATGCATTCCCCTCTATTGCTATACCTTTTGTTACTGTAAATATTCAGACACTGTACTGTAAATAATTAGACACTGTTTCTCACAGTCACTGTTCTAAATTAGTTCTAAAATGTTTCAATTTTAGTTCCCTGTAAAGCCTTTTACGCTGCATTCATGTTCCATGTAAACTGATGTGATGTTCCCAACAAATGTCGGCCTTTAAAAAACATTAAATAAATAAATAAATAAATAAATAAATTGTCTTCGCCACCTCTTCTGGAAGGGCATTCCAGGCATCCACTACCCTCTCCATGAAGAAATATTTCTTGATGTTGGTTTTGAGTCATCCTCCCTGGAGTTTAATTTTGTGACCTCTAGTTCTACTGATTTCATTCCAATGGAAAAGGTTTGTTGTTGATTGTGCATCATTAAAACCTTTCAGGTATCTGAAGGTCTGTATCATATCTCTCCTGCATCTCCTCTCCTCCAGGATATACATATTGAGGACCTTCAACCTCTCCTCATAAGTCATTTGATGGAGACCCACCACCATTTTGGTTGCCTCTCTCTGGACGGCCTCCATCCTGTCTCTGTCTCTTTTGAGATACAGTCTCCAGAACTGAACACAGTACTCCAGGTGATATTCCCCTGAGATTCAAACAACAGTGAGAAAAGCACTATATCTTGGGAAAAATATAGAAGAAAGTTGGATTAATTTAGACTTTAAACTTAGCTGAAGCAGGACTCAGGTAAAATGCTCAGCCTCTCAGCCAGGTCACCATGTGCTTTGAAATTCTGCCTCTAGCCAGATTATAGATACCTCTAGCTGTGCAATAGTTTCAAACCACCCCCAAATATCTAGCAGATACTAGTGCTCTGGGTTCCTCTCTTAAATAACAGACTTGGAAATTAAAATAATAAGTAGCAATTATAATTCCACCTAAATAGCAAGTGTAAGATTCCAGCAACACGCAAAACAATAAACAGCAGAAATAAAACACTGTCTGTTGAGATTTTTTTTTTCTTTTTAGCTAAGTCAATCAGCCACACACAAGACAGATAGCAACACAGCAGAAATCTGCCATCTCTATTGAGAAAGCAACAATCCAGCCTCATAATGGTAAGTGGTGGTGTGGGGGAAGGGCTCAGCTTAATTTTTCATACCAGTATGCTAAGTCTCTTATCAGTCCCGAGGTAGTCACTGACTACGAGGCGGAGCAGTCCATCTTCTCACTGCCATTAAGCATAGGAGGATCATTCCCTACTTTGGCTCAAAGAGAGTCACGACAGGCAGCTCAAGGTTGCCTTTGACTGCTACAGAATAATCATATCAGCTTTGTTGCACTTGACACACTATTGTCGCCCTTTCTTCAATTCCATATTTCCCGCAGCAGTACAGCAAATAAGTTCACAAATTTCCATTCTGCCAGTGTCGCTTTGTATCTGCTTCCCTGCACCTGGAAGGAAGAGATTTTCTTTTCTTTTTTTTTTGGGGGGGTGGGGGGGGGTGGGGTGACATGATCTGACCGTGCTCCAGGACCCTCGGCATAGTTTCAGATGCCTAGGATCATGATGCTAGAAGTTTCTCTGTCTCCCCGTAGAACAGTGGTGGGTCTGCTCAACTTGAAGAAGAAGAAATATGTCATGTTTAAGACTTTCCTCGAAACGCATCAACTATTTTCTTGCAACTCAGGGTTGAGCTTGTAATGCCTCAGCTGCGTTTTCAGGCCGCTGGGGGACTGACAGTAAATTTGTGAAGCACTAAGGGAATGAGCTGAACCTTCCACTTCACTGCGTGGTTCCGTGAATATTTCATGAACTTGACACAAATTGCTTTCCTGTTTTGTTATGTGACATGAGCGCAATAACCCTGCTTCACACATGCAGGCCTTGGCATCTCTGGCTGACAGACTGGCCAAAGAGAGGTGGCAGACAGGAGCTCTGGCAAAATCCAGCAGTGTGGGTTCAAGTCAGCCTCTTTTTTTTTTGACAGGAGCTCTTCCCATTGTTATTATTACAGTCCGCGTTTCTTTTAAGAACATAAGAAAATGCCATACTGGGTCAGACCAAGGGTCCATCAAGCCCAGCATCCTGTTTCCAACGGTGGCCAATCCAGGTCACAAGAACCTGGCAAGTACCCCAAAACTAAGTCTATCCCATGTTACCATTGCTAATGGCAGTGGCTATTCTCTAAGTGAACTTAATAGCAGGTAATGGACTTCTCCTCCAAGAACTTATCCAATCCTTTTTTAAACACAGCTATACTAACTGCGCTAACCACGTCCTCTGGCAACAAATTCCAGAGTTTAATTGTGCGTTGAGTAAAAAAGAACTTTCTCCGATTAGTTTTAAATGTGCCCCATGCTAACTTCATGGAGTGCCCCCTAGTCTTTCTACTATCCGAAAGAGTAGATAACCGATTCACATCTACCCATTCTAGACCTCTCATGATTTTAAACACCTCTATCATATCCCCCCTCAGTTGTCTCTTCTCCAAGCTGAAAAGTCCTAACCTCTTTAGTCTTTCCTCATAGGGGAGCTGTTCCATTCCCCTTATCATTTTGGTAGCCCTTCTCTGTACCTTCTCCATCGCAACTATATCTTTTTTGAGATGCGGCGACCAGAATTGCACACAGTATTCAAGGTGCGGTCTCACCATTGAGCGATTTCATTGAGCCCATTCCCCCCCCCCCCCCCCCCCGAAAAAGTGACACAATCTCGGGCTTCCTAGCTGTGTTCCTACTGCCATCTATCAGCCCCCATGATTGCTGTCAAATTTGTAATAATTCATCTTTAAAACGAGTTGTCAAGCCCTGCCTTTGGGAAAAACCAGCCATTTGACGGTTTCCCTCACCCACATGGTTTGTGGTCTCCCCCCACTGCAGATGGAAACCACACAAGCCTCAACAGAGCCTTTTAGATCATTCCCACACCAGTCGGCTTATTGCACGCTGGTGTCATTCCAGATCCCGAGTGATCAGGAACAGTGCTTAAATTGTCTCGGCTCTCTTTAAGTAATAATGCGGTGTTACCCAAGAGCTACAAAGAATATGCGAAGTGGAAGGAACATTCTGAACATTATCTGGGTTTCATGTGAGGCAGCTTGCTGGCTGTCAGTATCACATTTGAAATATGATATTTTGTTTTCTAGACGTCAGGTGCTCTGGTTTGTAGCACATGACCGACGAATGCAATACAAGCAGGTCTATTTTCATAATGTGGCATGACAACCCTTCGGAACACGAAAAGAATAGACAGAAGGGAGCAAGAGGTAAAGGAAGGCAGCGCTGGCGACGATGCCAAATAATATCAGAGACCAGGAGAGCACCGGAGGCTTGGACTGCATGTGATAGAGAAGGAGACAAGAAGGGGGGGAGTGTAAAGAAAATAAACTGAAAACGGGTAGTGAAGGGAAGGAAGAAAAAAAGAAGCCAAGGAAGAAATCAGATAGTCGTAGACATAAAAATGAGTTAGGAAGTTATGACAAATGGCGAAACAAAGCTAACTAAAGACACTGCCTCCAAAAAAATGGGGGTTTTTAATTCCATCATTTTTTCCATAGGCACAGAATGGGGAAAAGACTTCCTTTAAAAAAAAAAAAGGAAAGGTACAACAAGAGTCTCTAGAGACTCATCAATTCGAATGATAGAAATTCTTCAGTGATTTCAGATTTGCAGTTAATTCCTCTGACTGTGAATGTAACACCAACCCCCCCCCCCCCCCCCCGAACCCACCCTGAATTGAATGTGCCCATCTACAGTGCCAGATATACAGAGAGTCCCATTCTCCCTATTAAATTGCTCGCTCTCTAGCCTAACCACACCCATTTTTTTATTGCAGGCAACATTTTTGCTATATTCATAGCATTTTGATGAATCTAGGGGTTAGTTATGATACTGGGATTCTATTACTGATCCCATCATTGCAAAAAAAATGCTGAAAAGCCATCAGCATCCAGAGTGTAGACAGCTTGACAAGGCCTCCGTTGAACATTTGCTCTGAAAGACCGATCTGTGATGATAAAAGCATCTCACAGCTAATAAAAGTTAGGCACAGCAAATTCAATCTAAGAGTAATCCAGCTGGCATTTTCAATTATCCCTCAAAAACAAGGTCTGGGATTAGATACCTCCCTTCCCGGCCTCCATTTACCCCCCCTCACCCTTGCTGGTCTGGGTAAAAAGGTACTAAGGGCCGAAGCAAAGTCAGCTTACTCTGATCCTGGTGCCTGGGTCTTTAAAAATGACTCCAACCATCTGGAGTGACCTCACGTAGGCACCTGTCTTTGGTGCCATTAAGTTGTAGGGTGGGAGGGTAGTTGGAAGGCTGTGGGGAGGCACTTTTTTCAATTTTGATAATATTGGTAATTATATCTTCTACATTTTTTATATGGAAACAGTGAAGTCATTTGTTATTAATTTGCTATTGGGTACTAAAATAGAAGCATAGAATATGACACCAGATAACAACCATGAGATCCATCTAATCTTCCTAATTTGCGTCCTTCTGCAGTGCCATGGACCACACTTGATCTCTCTCTTTCTCTTCACTGTTAGTAATTTTGCCTCTATCACCTCCATCGAAAGTCAAACCATGCACCCACCACCCTCTTAGTGAACAAATGTTTTCCTGAGTCTACCCCCTTTGAGCGTCATATCTTGACCTCTTGTTTCCAGCCAGGATGAAAGAATGTGAACTGTATGTTGATTCACTATTTGAATCATCCTGTTCTTAGGCACCAACAGTTTGAGTGGGTCATCAATGACACAATAATCATCACTCATTCTGTGAATTTATTTTGTTTTTATCTGGTAATTGGAGAGGCTCTTTTGATACAGAAGATCAAGGTGGTAAATATGTAGCTTGACCTAGTCTGCTCCTACTTAACATAGCTTTATTTCAATTTGTTTTTTATATTTATTAGCTGAATCAAATCATACAAAGATAAACACCTTGTTTTCAGCTGTAACCTAGAAGAACTGAGATCTGTGACAAGACAAAATACCAGCCCAGGAGGTGCAAAATAGGTGCTTTCCATATAAATTCAAGACTAGAATCTTCAATGAAGTTCAACCAAAATGCTTTTTAAAAAGGGTTTTATTTGAAGTAGAGTGAAATTTTTTAATTCATGTTATGAGATAGCTGGACGGAATTTATTATTGGAGTCCATCAGACCAGGATAAGCCATATAATACCAGGGATCATGTCGCCCTTGTGAATCTTGAAACATTCTCTATTATTGTGGCAGGAAATTACTGAGAATCTATGATACAGTTATTCATTGTCGCAGTGAGACATCTTCCATCCAATATAATAATACTGCATTATTTCTTTCAGCGTGCCATACCAGGTGCAGTCTGTTACCCAGCCTTCAACCCTTAACTTCAAAGTATTTTCAGAAAAAATGATCTCACAACTCTTCTGCCAGAAAGATAAATTCCACAGGCAGGACAGACTAAAGCAATGGAATGCAATGAGGTTTTAATAGAAATGATCTCTTTCTGTTTTTATTCTTGGCTTGCAATCTTGACCCATTCAGCACAAGTATATTTCATTTCCATTTCATCTCTTGAAAACTAAAACCTGCTCCCATTGTTTGCTGTACAATATTTCAGAGGTAAAGTTGGTACTTGTGATTTTTTTTTAAACCTATCGTAACATAGGAACATAGTAAATGATGGCAAATAAAGACAAAGTGCCCCATTTAGTCTGCCGCTCTGTGCAGGTTACCCCCAAGCCTTTGGCTAAGCGTAGTAACTGCCGCTCCTGAGCAGGGTATCCTCAGGCAGAAATGTTACACACAAAGTTAACATAGGTTACCCCCTTTCTTCATTTCCAGCCTCTAGGATCTAGGGATCTGCAGTGATTATCCCATGCCCTCTTAAACTCCATTACTGTTCTCATCTTCACCTTCTCTTTTGGGAGGACATTCCAGGCATCCGCCACCCTCTCTGTGGAGAAATATTTGCTGATCTTGGTTCTGAGTCCTCCCCCTTGGATTTTCATATAGTGACCCCTAGTTTTGCAGTTTCCTTTCCACCAGAAAAGGCTTCATGTTTGTGCATCATTAAAGCTTTCAGGCATCTGAAGGTCTGTATCCTATCTCCCCTGCACCTCCTCTCTTCCAGGGTGTACATATTATAGATCCTTCAGCCTCTCCTCAACAGTGTTCAGATACAGACACCACACCATTTTGGTCGCCCTTCTCTGGATCACCTCTGTCCTGTCCTTATCCTTTTTGAGATACGGTCTCCAGAACTGAACACAGTACTCCAGGTGAGGCCTCACCAAGGACCTGTACTCGAGGATTATCCTGCTGGTTATTCCTCTCTCTGTGCAGCCCAGCATGTTTCCAACTAGCCTCTGAAGGCAGATATGTGCTGAACAGGTCATGGACTACAGCACATAGTCTGGATTTCTATATTTATTTTGTATTATTTGAATGCTTATGTTACTCAATGCCATCTTGAGCAATTTGACTGAAAGGGCAGTCTACAAATCCAAAATATAAATACAATTTTAAGTCATTAAAAGAAGTCTTTTTGCATTTGTGTGAAGTAGTGAATATACATGCAAAAAGGACTCTTTCTGCTGAGAATTATAATTGTTCAACTGGCTACATAGTTTATGAGTAGTGTTATAACTTTATAGTGTTTATTTGTTTTGTTTTTTAAAGAAACTCCCACAGGTATATTTCACATTCCTGACATCAGACTCACACTCCATGTGAATCCATCCAAAACAGCAAGTCTTTGCTGCTCAAGCTGCTGCAGTTACGCCTTAGGGAAGCATTAATTAGAAGGAAGAAAACACCTTTGTCTCAGTAACCTTCCCCACAGCAGAGAAGAAAGAGCAAGGTGTTCTTTCCTAGGACACAAAATTATCCCAAGCAGGTTTTACTACCTATTCATCAGGAAGAACGCATCTAACTTCTATATTGGTTAGGATTTCGGACCCTAAGAGGCATCATATTTGGATCTGTGAAGGCCCTGCTATAAAACCTCTGCTATTGACCATCAACATATCACAATCAATCAAATAACTTTTTCCAGTAAAAGTATGGACATCAGTATGAGATGCCCCCGCTCAGCCCTATACATCCATTCCTGAGAGGCAATAAAGCTTTCCTCCCTACAAATGAAGAAGAATTTATCTGGCTGGTCCACAAAAGGAAGGGTCTAATCTTTGTCCAGCGAGTTTATGTGGTCATTTGTAAAAAGATGTCTACACTGAAAACTTCACTTTGTTTTATTTATTTATTTATTTAACAACTTTTCTATACCGACATTAAAGTACACATCATATCGGTTTACATTTCAACTAGAGAGATGGAAAGTTACAATGTACAGGGAGGGGGAGGTGGACAACTGGCAGAAAAGAAGTGGGAGGCTCTAAATGGAATATGTAAAATCTAAGGACAAGGACATATCTAGTTCCTTCTTCATTCTTTTTCTATCCATTGTATTATTGTAGCCATTTTTTTTAAATTGTTTTACTTATTTTTAATTTTTCAAGTGTATTTATTTATTTAGTTATTTATTTATTAGACATTTTATATACCGTCGTTCCATGTAAAGATTGTAAAGATCACAATGGTTTACAAAAATAACATTCATAGCTATAAATCAGCAAATAATGATGGGTTACAGAGGTAGTATTCATAAACAGGCATTAACATCTATCAAATGAAATGTTCCAATACATATTAACTAAAGATCTAGGACGCAAGATGTGAAGTACAGAAACTAAAATAAAATACATTTCACATATTAGTCAGTATGTTGTATTGAGATTCTTACAATCTCTCGCTAAATTTGTTCTTCATGCATCAATTAATATCTCTTGTTCTTCTTGTTATTGTAGATCTCCTTATTCTGATGTTTTTAAGTTAGGTTGTATGCATTTTTGAATAGCCATGTTTTTAGCTTACATTTAAATTTCTTTCTATCTGGTATCAAATGTAACATTTCAGGTAAGGTATTCCAAAGTTTTGGACCTGCTGTGGAAAACACATGATCTCTTACATGCATCATATTCATGAACAATTTCAGACAGACAGCACTAGAAAGGAAGACATCTATTTATCCACAAAGCAAGTGCAGTACAGGTAGTGGCAATGCAAGCTTCCCCAAAGTATCCTACCAGTGTGTCTCTGATGTGCTCTGGAGAACCCATCTCAGAGAGTAAGAGGGTAAATCAGTTTCTAGGCCTGAGCAACATTTGGTCTCCTAACCAAGGTTGAACTTCTCAATAGGCAAAATAAGCAACTGCCTACAAGAAGTAGCTTCAACGGCCGCATTATTATATTGAGACAGTTAGCCAAATCATCATAGATGAAGGATCTTTACCAGGTCAACCACAAATCACAACTTTGGAGGGAGTCCCCTGGCCTGCCACAGAATTGGAGAGAAGCAATCAGCTGTCTAAATTCATAGGGGTAGCTGAAGGATTAAGTCTTCCACTGCCACAAAGACTGCCGACATTGGGGCCAATTTGTGCCAAATTTTAATGAAGGTTTAACTGTCATGGATTGAGTCCACCAACTCCTTGACCATAGATTATGAAATGGCATAGAGGTAGTAATAACTTTCAAGGTCTACCAGCCTAGGACAGATTTCAACCAGTGACCCTAAGTCTCATTGGATGAAAGTGTCTATCAAGAACTGCTACAATACTACCAGGAATAAAAATGAGATATGAAGAATCAAGTCTCATTTTAAAGCAGCACTGTCTCCAATAAAATGTAAATTTGTAGCAAGTGGGAAAGTGGGAGTTAAAAAAATGACCAGTCATGGAATTCCCACCTCTTTATGAACCCCTCCTGTAAGAACTATCTTAGATCAAGCCACCTGGAGAAACCCATAGAGGATAAACTGAGTAGGCATGGGATTATTGTCATAATCCTCTAAGAATGCTGTTAGAGACTTAGTGGACTAGAAATTGAACTAAATAAATAATTATTTCATGGCCAACTACCAGAGCTCAGTTAATTCATTAACTTCTGGTATATATTTACCTTTCCAATCCATTTGGAAATGGATGATTGGTTTATTTTGAATCCTCTCTCAGTTTCCCTTGTGCCATAATATTTATATTTTACAGTGAGCAAAGGTTACATAAATGTTTTTGATTCACTTCTACATGACTAAGTCACTGACTCGTGGCTCTGCCACTTGGGAGCACCAGTCATTTGTAACACACAGAACAAAAATGTTTGCATAACTCCTAATGGTAATGCATGCTATACCTGAAGAATTCATCATGGAATAGGATGGCATAATGGTTTAATAATTTTTTTCTTTCCATGGAGTAGTGATGGCTGCGTGTTTACAAGTGGCATCTGCAAATTTAGTTAAAAAAACAATTTTAAAAGGCTGTAATACCATCCAGACAATTTAGTAACATCATACAACTTAAGCTTGGATGCCAAGAAATATATCAAAGGAAGAACACAGGTCAGATTTGAGAATATAATTATATTTCATTATTAGGATTATGAATGATAGTAACAAACCAAAAGTGAGATCGGCATGCTAATTTGTAATAGTAATGTGAATAAGAACATAAGAATTGCAATACTGGGTCAGAACAAGGGTCCATTTAACCCAGTATCCTGTTTCCAACAGTGACCAATCCAATTCACAAATACCTGACAGGATCCCAAACAGTAGCTAGATCCTATGCTGATTATGCCCAAGGATAAGTCTATCTTGTTAATAAGAGTTTATTGATTTTTACTTCAAGAACTTGTCCAAAATTTTTTTTAAATCCAGCTATGCTAACTGCCTTTACTGTGATGGTTGTTGTCTGTGAGTTGCCCTAGGAATGAACAGCCTAGCATCAGGAAAGCCAAATACAGGTCACTGACGGTAATAAGTCTTCTGCCTATGCCAGCCACATTGCCTTCAGATTGAGACCTTTGATGCTGGTGGCTGGTGAGGCATGAGAATTAGGGGAAGCCTCCAGTGAAGACACGGAGCAAGAGGTCTAGAACAGAGCGAGGAGCTGGAGCAAACCAGGTATCCAGGAAGGACAGAGATTAGGTGTGATGGGTAGCGGAGGCGTAGCCTTTTGAGCTGTGGCGTAGTTGACACAGCATCATAGGCAAACCTATGAGGTCTATTTTGGCAGCTGGCAAATGCGCCCTGTAGTGGGACAGTCTGGAGCTTCACCTAAACCAGCCATCTTCTCTGCAGCTTGAGCCCTTGGGTTCTGGTGGCTGGCAGGACTTAGGTAGGTCCCTAGGGTGGTAAAGAAGGTCAGAGTCCAAAGGCGTACAGGGATCAGGGCAGGCAACAGACTAATTGAATTGGAGACAGGACAAGGTCGGAGCAGGCAGCTAACACGAATGGTCAGATCCAGGCATGAAATCAGATCCAGGCGGCAGGGAATCGTGGTCAAATCCAAGCAAGAAGTCGAGATTCAGAGAATTAGGCCAAGGGTGGATGAAGACACACAGGAGAGACACAGGACAAGATGGACAGGACAAGGCTGGACAAGGAAGGCTAAGGAAGACAAGGCTGAACGAGGCGAGGTTGTAGAGACAAGGCTGAATGAGACAAGGCTGGACATGGCAAGACTGGAGAGGCAAGGAATCAGGAACACTGGAATGCTGAGGCAACACGCACTGCTACTAGGCAGGAGATCCATTGCTGAGGCAATGGCAGGGAGCACAGGCTGTGCTTAAATAGGGTGCCTTGATGCCTTTCCCACCAAAGGCCCTCTTTAAATGTAACTGCGTACCTCATGCGTGCACCTAAGGGAATGGTCCAGAGGAGTTGGAAGATGACGGCGTCCAGCTGCAGTGCTGATGTGTGAACCGCGCAAAGCAGGCCCAGTCACAGGAAATGGCGTCTCGGCCACAGAGGAGCTGTGCTGCATCAGGGGTGAGTGAGCTGGCTTGCGGGGCCATCTTGCAAACTGCTGACTGGGCCATTTGGCAGGAACACTGTACATAGAACCTGGAGGTGAAGAAATCTCTCACACAGGAAAAGAACCAGAGTACAAGGACCAAAATGTAGGAGCAAACTCTGGCAACTGTCTTATGAAACTTCCTCAGTATAAATACAAGTCTATACAGGAAACAAGATGATCACCAGGGGGAAGTGAGGGGCACTGGGTTGGGAGGTCTGGATAGATAGTCCAAAACAGCTCATGGCGCCACTTGCAGGTTGGAGAAAAATCCAACAATGGATACTTACATTTACCACATCTTTCAGCAATGAATTCCAGAGCTTAACTGAGCATTGAGTGAAAAAGAATTTTCTCCAATATGTTTTAAATGTGCTACTTACTAATTTCATGATGTGTCCCCTAGTCTGAGTTTTTTTGAAAGAGTAAATAACCAATTCACATTTATCCCTTCTATTCCACTCATGATTGTATAGACCTCTATCATATCTTACTCTGTCTCAGCCATCTCTTCTCCATGCTGAATAGCCCCCAAACTCTTTAGTCTTTCCTTTATAATTTGGAAGAGAATCCATGGTGTCTCACAGTTGATCATTTAACTTCTAATCTCCACTCTCCATGCATCACGAAGGATGTTACAAAGGGCTCCTGTCATATCATATTCTGCAGATAATAGCTTAAAGCTCTCTGGTGCCACCTACTGAATTTAAATCATGTTTCTCATTATCCCTTCTGCCTGTTGCATATGTGGCCTTTGATAATGATCATATAGAATAATAGAGCAGCTGTGCAACTAACAGCTTCTTACTGACAGTGAATCTAGATTAGAGAACCCAGGTGGCTTAAGCCAGACCATTTCAGCCAGTCCTTTTCATGAACTGAAATCTCCCATCTCTCCAACAAAACCATTCATGAGCTGACTTCTATTACTGGGTTACTGGGAGTATCTGCTTTATGTGACAGTATGCAAGTAATGATACTAGCTAGTTCCTCCTCCCCACCGCCAGCAGCGGTAAGCATTTGTAGGAATCATTCCTCACAAAGGAGGTGCTGCCAACATCAGCAAGGAGGCACCATCTCCAGGGTAAGATAGCTCACACTTTGCTTGTGTCTATTATTTAAACACCCATTGGATGGGGGGAGACATGCAGTCACACAAATTCAAGCCTGGCACACAGAAAGTGGCACAAAGTGCAAACTAATGCAAGGGTATATGCTAGTAGTAATGAACAAAAATAAATAGGTACACTGTGCAAAGAATAATAAATAAACATTTAAACAGTTTTATATATATATATATATATATATATATATACTTTGATTAATACATTTTTAATGTATTTTTAATGTCTTTGTTTGTTCTGATTGATTTGTATAGATTGTATTGTTATTTTTGCCTATGTGTGGTATTTTGGAATTTGCTGAGATTTATGGATCAGCAGAATATCAGTTTTTTTTAAAAGAAATAAATATCCAAAAGAGAGGTAAAAATATACTACTTTATTAAATAAGTAATATGCATATATTAAAATGTAAGGCCCACATATTAAAACTTAAGACCCGATGGCCATTTTTCGGCAATAATGTCTGCATCAGTGGTCAACAGTCACCACATTATACATTACTTAAAAAACACACATTTTTAAGAAAATCTGGATAACCAGTGTACCTCATCAGAAAGAACAAGGTTTGTTGGTGAAAGCAAGATGTCACCTGGTAGAGGTATGGAATGGTTCCTAAAACTAATCTGTGAATACAAGAATTGTGAATACAATTCAATTTATAGATCTTTGTCCATATAATGCTTCATATTGCTCAATCATAGGGCAAACATCTCTGTTGGCAGAAAGATCATCCATGTCAATCCTTGCTGTAGATCTAAAAACAACTTATTTGCAAACATAGGATCAAAACCTCTCTGCACACAAAGTCTACAGCAATGCACCAGAGATTCACCTTATCTGTGCCTTCATTGCATGAAAATCTATTTCAGACATCTTCATTCTGGATATCCTGAAAACCAGACCTGTTTATGGAACTCGAGGACCAAAATTGCCAATTCTTGGTGTAAATAATCTCCCTCTTGCACACTGGGTCCTCTGCAAGTGGCAACATCCTCCAAAGAAGGAACTTAAGGTAGTGTCAAAAGCTCCGGTGGACCATCATTCTGGGATAAGTCTGATGTTAGTTTAACTGTGCAAGCATCACATCCTGCAAGGAATCTATGTTGCTCTAGGACCCACGTGGCTACTGCAACTCTGCACACATTTCTCAGATGCATCCTGTGCGAGAAGATGCCTAAATGATCCTATCCATTAAGATGAAGCTCATTAGCATGGACTCGAGCAATACAAATGCCCTTCAGCACTGTATGTCAGATGTCTGCAATCATTCTGGCTGGACATGTGTTACTGAAAAGGAGCTTTGGAACGCTTACTTCCCCGAGTGCTGAAAGAGTGATGTTAATGATTAGAAACCTGCATGCTACTGGCCAAGAAGACAGCATTTCCAGCTGTAAGAGATTGCCGTGCCCATTCTTGCTTATCGTGGAGCTGTCACAAAAATTAAATATGGGAGCAGGTCAGGCGTTGCTAGACTAGTGCTATTGTGCAGCAGAAGCTGGACTACCTTTGCAATCCATTGGGTTAAGAGGTTTCATTTGGGCTGATTCATGCCCTGTCTTACAGCTCTAGCAGATCACATTTGAGAGAGGGGTGAGGTTTGACCCAGCAATTTACTTCTGCTTCTGGACTTTTGGCTCAAATAGTATTGGGGCCAGGATCCGATCCCAGAGATTTTTTTCCCCTTCTTTTATATCTGTCTCCAACCCCTCTTAACCCAGTCATCACAGCGACGGAGATTCCATACACCAGGACTCCTTCAGGGTCCCAGAAGGAGTCCATACACCAGGACTCCTTCTGGGACCCTGAAATCATTCAACCACTAGGGAGGTTACCTAGAACACTGTCCTCCTAGGGACTGTGACTGTTGCCTCTACAGTGATGCAATTATGTATTTAGGGCCATCATTCCATTATTTATGTTCCTACTGCAATATAACTAAACTAAATTATCTCTCAGCATCTCAGCATATACGAGCGTCTTATTTGCGATGGTAATGTTTCTATGCTGACATCGTACTAAAGGAATTTCTGCCACAAGAAGGGTTAACTCTACAGGAGAGTGGAATAAGCAGACTTTTGGTGATAAATATATAACAAAGGCTGAACAAAGAAGTTTGCTGGTGTCTTCAAAATGGCCCAAGTGTTTTGGTAGGATAGAGATCAAAGGGCAGTAGTGATTTTCTGCCAGGTCACACCAGGGCACCAACCTGGGACCTGTTTGAATTTGCTTCGCTTTCCCCATTAGAGCTGGAATGGAAGATGAAAGCTGCCACTGGTCCAGATCTGGTACCTCTTTTTTTTTTATTTTAAAGAAAATTGTGCCTTGCAAAGGAAATGAAATCACAATAAGAGAAATGGTACCATCTCTGATGCTTGGCCAAAAGAATCAGGATGAAACATGGAACAAGTAGCCAATTGCCCTAAAAAAATATATTTAGAGTACAATAGGCAAGCAGAAATTCTCACAGAGAAAACATCAACCATGGTAAGTTTGATTTGTAGAAGCATACAGATAGATGTGCACATGCAACTTCAGCACATCTGTGTCTGACAAATAAGCCTGCAAACACATGCCTAGTTTTGGTTTGCCAGCCTTGTTACAAAAAGGTGCACCCATAGATCCATGGAATGATGAAGAATAGCCTAGAGCTTGGTGCAACAGGCTCAGAAGCAGGAAGTCAGCGTTCAAGTCTCACGTCTCCCACTGATGCTCCTTGTGACCTTGGGCAAGTCACTTCAATCTCCGTCACCTCTAAATTTAGATTGTAAGCTCTCTGGGGAAGGAAAATAGAAAGGACACAATTGAAAACTCTTTGCTTTGTCTTCAAATGCTTGAATAGACAGGGCCCTGAATACTTCTCTCCCTTACATACTCTCAAGGGCACTCCAACCTGCCGAAATGGCTTTTCTTTCTTCTCCTCTGCTGACTGCTGCAGTTGTTATGCACCAAACATTTGAAGCAAAGAACCAATAGCCATGCTACCTTAAACAAGAAATATGATGGCACAAAAAGACCATGTGGTCTGCCCATCCAACCAACTAATTTACCTTTACATTTCTCACCACTTCCTTAGCGATCCCTTGTACTTCTCCCAGGCTTTCTTGAATTTCAGGTCCTGTTTTTGTCTCCACCACCCCAAGTGGGAGGCTGATTCACACATCCACCACCCTCTCTGTAAAGAAATATTTCCTAACCCCTTTCACCCTCATCCCATGACTCCTTGTTCTAAAGCCTCCTTTTTATTGAAAGAAGCTGTGCATGGAAACTTTGGGGATATTTAAATGGCTCTATCATATCTCCCTATCTCACTTTTACTCTAGTGCATACATGTTTAGATCTTTAAGTCTATCCCCATAAAACAGCTAAGACTGCTTTTCAGCCCGGCCTTCCCTCTAAGACCCATGTCTTTGGCCCAACTTCCTGAAACCCCCAGCAAGGGACTGTGTTAGTGTGTTATACACAGCACAACTGGGTCTTGAAACTCTTCACAAATGGGTTTTCCTCTGCTGGATCCCAGTGCTGGGGTTAGTTGCAAATTCTGATTTGACTTCTTTGGTGTTTTTTGACCTGAGATAATTTAAAATCCAAAGAGGAGGAAATAGTTCAGAGATTTGAAATACTAAACATTTACATTTTGGTCAAAAGAAGAGAAAAAAAAAGTACAGAAAGCCTACAAGTCCCTTTGATTATACTGATCTGAAATAGCACCTCTCGGAACCAAGGAATTAATTTCCTGCAACTTCAGAAAAGGGGAAAAAAATCACTGAGGACATGATGCAAAGAAAAAAAAAACGTGTGCAACAAATGTAGGATGTTTTCCTTATTCTTACATTTTGCACTTTCAAGCAAATGCTCTACATTTCTGTACAAGCATTCGATTTGCACAGTTTTGCCTGTGGAATTTTCCCCCTAGCTGTAGTCGCAAGGGATGCTATTCTTGGCCAATAGATGTGCAGTTTCAAAATTATGCAAGAAAACAGGTTTTTTTGTAAGGGTTCCTACGCTCACTTTTAACCAGATCTTAAATCTGTCCCAATAGCTTATCTCCACAGTGTTATATTCTTTGTGCCAGCACTTGATCATCCAGAGATCAGCTCTAGGCTCTGTAACTCTGAGCTAATACGGTAGTTAAATCCGTCTGTTCAGCTGTCCACCCGGACGAGGAACTGCCAGTGGATCGGTCGGAGTAAAACTGGAGAGGCTTCTACCTTATTGAAAATTACCTGCATATGATAAGAATGAGGCCATTTTTAAAGCCGTCCAAATCCATTCAGATACACGGTTTGCTCTCTCTTCTATTTTTATAAATGAGTATTTTAAGAAAGCAGTAGATGGCAGCAGAGTTTTAAAATTAAACCACATCCACAGAAAAAAAAATACACTTTTGGTGTAGCATATCTAAATATTAGGTCTGAAGCATTTCATATCAAATCTAAATTGTAACCATTTTGCAATGTACAACAAATAATGCTTATTGACCCTCATACACTAGAACTCAACAATTAGCCATTAGAGTTCTGTATACGCTGCTTTTGATTGCCAGTTTTGAAATCATATGGAGATCTGGATATCATTTGTAAATGAGGCACTGGGTAACTTATAGCTTGCAACAATCTAGACAGAGTCTAAAAAAAAAAGTATTTTACGGTTGAAATCTCATATATTCCTGAAGTGACACTGGGATAATTGTTGATAAAATTATTAGATACCTAAATAGTTCTATTCATTTCAGTGAACATTTGTAAGCTAATATAAACTGAATGAGCACTTACAAAATTAAGTCTTGCACAGAATACAAATGTTACTGTGCTTGATTTCACCTCCTTCTACCCTGGATATGTATGTAGTACAATCTATTTCACCAGACAATCCTGTCGAGGCTTATTGCTCACATACCCCTCACTTTTCTACCAAATGTTTTGCAATGTCTATACCCTGAGTGAGGGGGAGCCAGCTGGATCAGATGATGAAAAGTAGCCATCTTTGGAAGACAAGACACAACTATGTTCAAATGGAAGAAACCTAGCTCCCTTTGCAATGAGAAGTATGAATTCAAACAGCAAATCAGGAATACACATATAATAACAAAGCTGAAAAACCATTGACCATGAAATTCTAAACTGCCGGTATCCATCACTGCGATCATGGTTTCAACACAGAAAAAAAAATGTATTTATTACTAAAAGATGATTATCGTGCCCTTCACAAAAGCATCAGAGCTGGTTACAAATATAGAATAACAGAAAAGTAAATAAAATCTTATAACATAAGAATAAGCTCCTCTTGATTTTGCTCTGAAGAAGACATGCCTACCAATTGTGTTTCACATCTACCAGTCAGCTACACATCTTTGTCACTCATTACACTATTGAATTGCGAGCTTACCGTGATTTATTTTTCTACTTTCAGAAGGCATATGAGATCACCATGTCAGTCTGTGTTTGTTCATGTGTCTTCCTCCCCAATAACCTTTGTAGTCAGTGTCCTATCCAAATTTGAAAGCATGTCAAGGAGTCCATGAGGATCCTGATAGGGGTATTTTTTTCAGATCCATTATGTATGTGGACACCTGTGCATGTGCCAGAAATTAGGCTTTGTTAGATATACATAGAACTTCTTGTCATGCTCTTTCAACAGCCTTGCAATCAGGTTCAGTTCTCCTGTGACTTTATTGATGGACAAGAGTATATGACTATGACAGTTACAACCACCTAATGTGTTTTAATAGCTTGCATGGCCAAGCAGACACCATCATCATAAGACATGCCAATTGAAGTCTAGAAATTGATGGTACTTAAAGGCCGCAAGGCCTATCTAGTCAGCTAACTTTTTTTTACCTACCATAATACTATTTAATTTTCACTTTTGAAATTACTTTTCCAGTTAAGAATCTTCTGAACTGATACATCACCTGCTTTTTAAAATTCTGATACAATTTTTGCACCTGACCTGCCACTAAAGGGAGGCTGTTCCATGCATCCACTGCCCTTTATGTGAAGAAGTGCATCCCCAGGTCACCTCTGAACCCGTTGCCCTCCAGGCTCAAACTGCGTTCTAGATCAGTGGGTCCCAAGCCTGTCCTGGGTAACCTCCAGCATGTCAGGTTGTCAGGATATCTGCAATGAATATGCATAAGATAAATGTGTGTGCAATGGAGAAAGCGTCTGCAAATCTATTTTATGCATATTCATTGCAGATATCCTGAAAACCCAATTGGCAGGGAGTCCCCAGAACCACTGTTCTAGAATCTTTTTCCCAAAAAAAATGTTTTTGCATCTTGTACTTTAAAGCATGAAGGAGTTAGATTCAATCGTATCCTTTCTCTCCCTTTTCTCAAGAGTACATATTTAAGTACTTGGGTCTTACCTCATAGGTCAACAAATTCTTTGTAAGAATGGCACAGATGCCTTGAATTTTCTTTTAAATAAAACCTTCACAACTTATTTGCTCTATTCTATATTGCAAGGGTAGAAAATTCCAGTTCCTGAGAGCCACAAACAGGCCAGGTTTTTAGGATATCCACAATGAATATGCATGAAATTGGTTTGCATACAGTGGAGGCAGTGCATGCAAATCTATCTCATGCATATTCATTGTGGCGGTCATGAGGACCAGAGCTGGCCGCCCCTGCTATAGTCTGCCACAAAGACTTGAGTCAAACGTTTCAAGTCCTGAACTGACAAATTGATGATTAAAGTTTTTACAGTGTTGACATGATAGGCAATGTAAACGTTCAAAATGAAGACATCTTCTTATTTCTCCAAGTGAGCTACATATTATCACTTGTCACTAAGGTTTTTCTCCTGGTTCTATGGGGAAACTGTGTAATGAATTAGGTCCCAATGAGCCTATGCACTTGGCTAAGTTATGCTAAATAGCCTGGAACAGAGCAGCACCTAATCAGCTATCAGCTTCTGTGGATACTATCCCCAAGATCAAACAAAAAACCCTTACATGGTAGCTCCTAATTGTAATAGAGTTCTTATAGGACTTGTGACTGTTCTGAGGATGGGTACCAGTGTCAAAAGGTCATTAGGAATACGAACTAGAAATGAATTTGAGCTGTAGCTTTCACGTTTTATTGTGAATATGTAGTAACTGATTAAATAAAATCATTTGCCCCATAAACTGCTATGTCAGCATCCTTGTGGGACTGCCAATTCAGCTCTTTGCATGTGGAATGTTTTGTTGGAACACTTATCTCACTTAAGATTATTAACCTTTGTTTGACATTTAGATGGGAAGAATCCCAGCAACCAAAGACCGATGAAAGGATCATCCTGAAATGCATATGTGCAAGTTTTTTGTTTTTTTTCAGTCTATCAACAGCTGCGTTTCTAGCACTGTTTGTGCGTGTCCGAGTGTGATGTTATAAAATATAAAAATGGTGTATTGACAGCATAAGGAAAATATTTGAATAGTTGTCTGGAGTTGCCATTATTGGCTTTAATTATGACCTAGTGCCTCTAGGGTATGGAATCAGCCAGAAAGCTGCACTTACGAGCCAAAATATTCATTATTATTCCCTTCTTTGCCATTGTTCTTGTTTCTGGCACACAAATTAAGTTCTTAAATATAGTCATGAAATTATACAGATTTTTTAAGCATGCAAGTAAATGACATCTCTTTTACATAGATCATTTCAGCAGGAGCTATGGGTATCTTGAGAAATTAAAAATATTCCCTGATCCGCCTCCTTATAAACCACAAGAAGAATATTGTTTCAGCCACCCATCTGGCATGGCTGCTGTTGTTGTTGCTCCTGAGGGAGATCTAGGATTTTATATATATATATGTATATATATATTTTTTTTTTAATTTGTACTTGCATTGTACAAGCTGAGGGTGATGCTGAAGGCTATACATGCAGGATGAAGGTGCAAGGTGTCAGTACCTCAACTTAATGTGTGGTCTCCAGAATTCACAGGATAAAGTCTAGTTTAAGGAGACTGCCCATGAAGGTCTTTGATGTTCTACCTTTTTTTTTAAAAGGTGGATTGCATAATTTTATAATTGTGTGCTTTGCAGTAACTTCTGTGTTGTACCAGTGACATGCAGACTTGACCCTAAATTTTCAAAGCCAGCTTATGCGCACACATTCACTTTGAAAACTCACCTGCAAGTAGCCTTAAATGCACAAACGATAGCTTGCAGAAAATCCCACCTGCTCATCACAGAGCGTAACTTGTGTGGGTAAACTTAGACACCTACGTTTGAAAATCAAAACCTGTGTGGGTAAGTCTCTACCTTGTGGGATGTGCGCAAATGGCTGGGAAAATCAGAAGAACATACGAAGTGCCATGCTGGGTCAGGCCAATGATCCCTGGAGCCCAGCATCCTGTCCCTGACAGTGGCCTGTCCTGGCCACTGGGAAGTACCTGGCAGATGCCAATGGGGAGATCCATTCCCTTCATGCCCATCCAATGGCGATCACCAGGACTACCTGGCTAATAATTGTTCATGGACCTGTCCTCCAGAAAACTGTCCAAACCTACTATTTACAAAGTATCTAGTTAATGAAATAAGAGTTCCCATGCATCAGGAGAACATATCAGTGCAATTAAATATAGCATAATAGCTATATCAATTATTATTTATTTAAAAAAATTAACTATACAAAATGCTTTGGTTATTTATATCAGACAGACTAATTTAATATCACTGTAGTATTCTTTAGCATTGTCATTGATTCAGGGGGGAGTAAATAAACGTACCCACAGTCTTCTCCGGAAGGACTGTAAATGTTGGAACAAGCTTTAGCCCCATCTGAATACAGAGACGTTTTATTTTCTTCTTCTATCTCTTAAGATGCTGATGTAAATATAAAATAAAGTTCTTATTTTCCATTAGTAATGAAGTCAGTTGTGGTTTTTTGGCACAAGAGAACAAGTTTTATAACACCAAAAGAATTTAGCCCGTGTACTGGTTAATTAAAGCAATAATAAGTGCGAGCACTAGGGGGCGTAGAAACCTCAGCTGTATTTTTTGTGCTCTGTGGTTTGGATGTTTTTTTCAGTGAGAAAAAAAAATCAGATTTAACGGCAAAGTCCGACCGCATTGATCCGGTTGGCGTCTAACTTTAACCTAAACCGTGGCCCAGGAAATCCTTCACATAAACAGCCTTGGAAACTGACATTATTTGGGAGGGGGGAGGGGGAAGTGCAGCCAATAAATCTTTTGCTTTCTTGTGTAATGCTGAAGGCTGCAGTTGTTTCTTTGATTAATTGTAGGGTAAAGTAAGCTTGCCTGGTAAGTCCAACTTTTGACACTTTGCAGCCTGTTTATAGCATGTGGAAAATTCCTTTGCAATTTTCCAAAATAGGTTGCTTGATGTGATGATCTCAGTGAATTGGTAAGGAGCTCGCTTTGGGTTTTGTTTTTTTTTTCTCTATTTGCAGTATGGGAGCTTTTTCTTGGCTTGTTTGTATTTTCAGTGCGGATGCTGACAAATTACCTGAATTGTATTTACCTTTGTGCCGCCCTGCTAGGACAAATGACGTCAGGTCAGCATGGATTGCAAACATGGATGAAAAATGAGTCACTTAAATTGTGCCAAAAATAGCAAATTGCAAGTAATCATCGATTTTTATTATGTCCCGTTACCCATTTGAACAAAATAGATAATACATACATTTTCTTTCACACATCTGGAATGTAAAAAAGAGAGAGAGAGATGGATAGATACCCCTTTTGAGACAGGCGGCATCCACAACATTAAAATAGGATACAAAGCTAAAATGCCCTTATACACCACGTACAAAAATAATTCTGATTTCAAAAGTATAGTTACAGGAGACGAGAAACAAAACAGAATTTAAATATTGTTATTTACCTCATTATATACACATACCATGGTAAAACATATAGATTGCACTTTGCTTTTAGGAGATTTACATTCAAGTATAAGACAATCCTTAATGGACCAGCTAGAGAGTCTGTCGGATCCCTTGTGCAGGTAATCCAGAGGAGTCCGCCCCTAACTCAGTCCACGCTCAACCAACCAGGACTGGTGAAGCGATTGGAGTCCCCCGAAATCCTGCACCAAGCTTCAGCTTTTCATTAATCAGCTTCAAAAGCACTGGGTTCTCGCTGGCCGATGGCGGATCCGTCCATAGCCCCGATCTGGCTCCCGTGGCCAGTTTCGGTGAGTAGTTCACAGTTCCCGCAGACCCTGATGTACGGACAGAGAGAGGGGGGTGGTGGGGGGGGGGGGGATGTGCTGCTAGCCCAGAGGCCAGCAGTAGCTCCTTCTAGTCGTTAGGATCCCGACCCAATCAAGTCCTTGGCCCACCGCCACCATGGGAAGCGTGCAATAGCCTGCAGTGCCCTGGAGCCAGGAGAGCAGCACCCCTCCCCGGAAGCTCCCCACACAAATCGGGCTGGATGCCAGCTACCGGCTGGGGAGGGGGTGTAGAGGCGTCCCCCTCGTCTCGGAGGGTTTCCCCCCACACAATCCTCCCTGGCTCCAGCTCTTAAGTCAGGGCTTCCCAAACTGAGGGTTGGGACCCCAAATGGGGTCAGAGAACATTTAGCTGGGGGGGGGGGGTGTCACGAAGGGCAGCACTCTTCAGGCACCAGCATTAGTCGTAAAAGTCGGCATGGGGTGTCCTGTGGTGGCCCTGCCCTTGCAGGGCTTTCTGTGGTTATAGGAAGCCCTGTACGAGGAGAGATCAGGACCACTGCAGGGTCTATGAACTTGTACTAATGCACAGGCCCGATGCCAACTTTCATTACTAATACGCTGCCGCGTTCAGATTTCAGTCAGGGTAGGGAGTGTACTGAGTGTGCACAGGGAGACTGCCACTGCTTCTCTCTCCACACCCACTACTGAACCTACCCAAGAGATAAAGGTTGCTCCTGTCAGCAGCCTGGCCCCTCTTCCCACCACTTGTCATCCACTTTTGGCCCAGGATCTAAAGAAAAATGATGCTGCTGACCATAACCAAAAGTGGGGCTGTTTTAAGGGAGGGGGTTGGAGGGTTGGAGCAGCTGGGGAGACATTAGGTGTGGAGAATGAGCAGGGGCAATGATAGAAGATCAACTGGAGTATTTAAGAGAGTAGTTGAGGGTGTCACAAACTAGGGAAAGTGAGCCCCTGTCTACTACCAAGATGTCACAATCTGACCTGTGCAGCACGGGTCAGGCCTCGACAAAATGGTAGCAGTCACCCCCACAGGCAAGACCCAAGGAATCAGTCTTCACCTATACCAAACCCTCCTCTGCCAGTTCAGCCCTTGGATTGTGAGGGCTATCAGAACTTAGGCTAGAGGGTGTACCAGGCAATGGGCCAGAAAGGTAGCCGAAAGCAGCGTCGATGTCCAGGCAGAGGTCAAGCCAGGTCAGTAACAGAAGAATACTCCGAGGAAAGGCTGAGAGGAGGGGTAAAGCAAGGCGAAGCATGGCAGGAACAGCACAAGGCAAGACGGAGCAAGAGACAGGACCACGCCAAGGCTGGACGGAGACAGGACCACGCCAAGGCACCACACACTGCAGGCAAGAGCATAACAGGAGACGAGGCGCTGGCTGAAAGCAGAGGACGTGCTTATAGAGCTAGACGACATGTGATGTTATCAGCCAGCACCCCACAAAATGCCAGCAGCAGAGCTTATAAAAGAGGGCTCCTGGCTCGTGCTGCTAAAAGGAATAGGACGCCATGCCAGAGGCAAGGGGAGTTACAGGGTGAAAGGGAATCAATGGTGAGGAATATGAGAGCAGAGACTGGAAGATGAGAGAGGGGGGATGAGAGAGGATCAGCTGGGAGATATAAAAAGGGGTGAGACAGGATGAGCTAGGAGATGGAAGAGGTGCAAGTTTTGAGAGAAAGGACTGACTGGAGAGGGAGAGTGGAGTGATTGAAAACTAGCAGGGGTGCAGTTCAACAATGTCCTCTGGAGTCGTGTGAATTTTCAAGTGCTAAGATAGAGTCACATTTGGCTAAAGGTTTGGGAAGCCCTGGCTTACGTCCTCAGGAAGGCGGGGACAGGCTGTGCCCTGGGGCTGGGGGCCACGGCGTTCCTCCGTTGCCGCTCCTGTCTCTTCACCGCTGTCCAGCTGCCGCCGGGGAGCCACAGCGGCCTCAGCTTGCCCCTGGTAACTCGAAAGAGGAGCCTGCGTGCCGGCAGCGAGCGCCGTCTCCTGCCGTAGCCCTTCGAGCCCATCTTCTTGGCCGGGGCTGTGGAGTCCTTGTCCTTGTCGTTGTACTGGTGGAGCTGGTGGGCGAGATTCTGCAGCGTGCACGTCCCGAGCCTGCAGCCCACTTTCACCACGTTTTCGGGGCTGGGAGGCTGCCTTCTTACCCGCAGGTGAGCACCGGGGCTGCTGCAAGAGAAGGAGGCGAGAGACATTAGCAGGCAAGAAACACCAGGTGGCTCATTTTACTGGATCTTCTAAAACTACCTTTCCCCCCCCCCCCCCCCCCCCCACTTCTGCCTCACTGCACTTCATTCTCCCTCAACATATTTATAATGCAAGCCATGCAACCCTTGCACCACCTCCTCTCCCCCCTGCATCGTGAAATCCCTCCAGTGCTGCTGAATGCTTTCCATGTCTCAAACATCTGCAGGCTCCGTCTACTTTAATTCTAAAATTACCTGGAACGGGGACTCAATGGATCCTTGGCGTCTTCTATGCTGACGAAAGAGGATCTCGCACTTGCATGGACTCCGGCGTTAGCTTTGCTCGGCGTCCTTACTTCTCGCCTTACTCTGCCCAGCGCCCTGGCACTCCACCTGAAAACACGCAAAAAGTGGCACTTTCAACACAGGCGCTTCACACACTTTAGCCGCGCACATCAAAACGCAGGAGAGGGGAAAAACCCGCACAGGCTAGGGATCGTACTAGACTACCACAACGCACGATTCTAACGCGCGCGCGCGCTGGTATTTATTAACGCGCCGGCAGAGGAGGATTCCTACTCACTTTTTTGTCTTCAGTTCTGAAGCCAAGTCCAGTCTCACAGCATTGGCTCCCAGGAAGGTCACAGAGCTGAGATAAAGCAGAGTTACTGGAACCAGTTTCATGTCGGCAGTGATCCTAGTGGAGAAAGGCAGGAGAAAATAAGGAGACGCTTTGGCAGGGAAGACTTTGCTCCGCACTCCCGAAGCCCAAGAACCGCAACACAGTCTCTGCGCTCTCTTCCTCATATTTACTCAGCAATTTCTAACAGATCAGGTTAAAAAAAAACCAAACACTACTCTCGAGTTCACGTGTCATCTGTTTGCTAACTGAAACAGTCCAGGGCTACAGCAGTGCCAAATCTCTGACTCAAATGGGAAGAGAGGACTTAACTATTTTATGACAATATATTCCGTGTCATGTTTACCTGCACTAGAAATCTGAAATACATAGGGGTATCTACATATTTGTCATTGCTTTGAGATTTTAGTGATTTTATGCTGCATGGAAGAGTTACTCTCTTTTAATTTACATACTGTATAATTAGTAGCATGTGCTATTAAAGTCAAGCAAAAGCGCAAGCACTATCAATTAATTGAAAGTCACAAAAATTCCTTCCAACTTTTTTTTTTTATGGCAAGTTTACTCCCGCCTAATTGTGCAAAAAAAAAAACAAAAAAACCATACCTGAAAATGCCGATAATCCACAGAGACAAAGATCCTTCTAAATGATCAATCCCGCGATCACAAATAGTCCAACAAGTGCTAGCGCGCGTCCGACAGAGCGCGGAAAAAAAAATAACTCCCTCCTGGAGCCCTGGAAAAAAAAAACCACCACTGGGTGTGCGGAGTCGCGGTGCAGCCTTTTATGGAACAGCCCGGCGGAGGGGGCGGGGCTTGCGCTGCGTGCCACTCGCGCGCTCCTGGCGAGCCCTCTTTCTGCTGGCTTGCACCTCCTGCCCGAGGACCCCCCAAAGACATTTTTACACGGTTAGTCACCTTAAGGGCTACTCGTCAAGTCTGGTCAACAAGCCCACAAACCAGCACCTTAAACAACAGTGCAGAAAAAGGAGGTGGAGGTCTGAAAATACTCGCTTAGACTTTAAAATGTAGAAGAGGATGAATGGAAGAGATCCTTTTTTTTTTTTTTTTTCTTAAATGGGAGCACTGACACACACACAAAAAAAGTTCATTATGAAAGCGGAAACGGTTTTTAACATTTGATAAGTTATGTACCTGGACGATTTTGCTAGGCAGCAATATGCTTGCTTTAATGTTATCAGTAGGGGATAAGTACACATTGGCCTTAAACAGCCATTAACGTGTAATGAGTGGATCAATGATTAGAATTCTTTCTCGATCATAAATCTGTAAGTATAAAACTGTCATCGGTGCTAATTGCTTATAGGAAACTTGTTAAAACTACACATTGGAAGACAGTTGAACACAAAACGACTATGTTCTCCTTTAAAAGGATTTCGAAAAAAAAAGTCGAATATGGACACCTCAGCAAAAACTGCATTCGTCCTTTTGTTTTAATCGATGCGCTCTTTCCATAAACTGCACGGTCAACTTCAGGAAGCAGATACCATGCAGTGGAAACTCCCAGAATTTCAAACAGCAAACTGCCTTCGTTTACCAGAACCGAAATGGTAGGCAAATCAGAGAACAGTCCTGAGAGAAATGAAAATTGAATTGAAGTCGACGGGTTAAAATTATTGTGGAGAACTGAAAAACGAGTTTCAGCTATTTCTCCTGAAGCAGAGATCGGGAGACAGGAATAAGAAAAGTGCACGACCCACCTTGTAAGCTCTTTGGGAAGGGAGATAACGTCTCCCAGCCATTGTAGCTGTACAACCTGCAGAGATTGTGAGAGGCATAAAAAAATATCCCAAATGTATAGGATACTTTTCAACCTTGTGGGAAATATTTTTTTTTTTACCTTTCTATATTCTTATAATTCAAATGACTACCTCTCTTTATTTATTTGTAATCCTTAGGGCATCCATGCACTTACTAAAGGTGAACTTTTTTTCCTCAAATATCCTAGCAATAAAGTGAACCGGAAAACCGTCGTAGACTAAAACTCAATCACAATTTCGTCAGCAAGGGTGATGCTCAGCTGAAGCAGCATTTCTATAAACTAGCAATAGACGCGGATTATTCCTTACAAGCACATGAACAATTGTGGTCTGCTTCGTGAAGGCCAATAATGATTAGGTTGATCCTTTTATTCAGAACTGTACTTTTATAGATTTATTTATTTTTTACATTTCTTTATTGCTGGTATGACTGTGAATGACGTCGAGCTCCAGCACTGATTTTGCCCGTTCAAATCTAACCCTCTGCGCGCACTGAGAGCTTCTCTGCATCTCTCGGAAGAGCAATGATACCTGTTGGAGGTGGCCTCTTTATTGCATCCCTCGACGTCATTATCCCGCTGGAATTTTTTTTTTTTTTTTAAGAATGACCAGAATTTGAAGGCGGATCATACAGTCCATGTCCACCCAGATCTATTGTCCGAAGCGAGGGGCACGAGGAAGGCAATGAGGTGCTACAATTTTGCACTAGGCAGGAGCAGTCGGGAATTTCAGATTCGAAAAATAAGCAATGAAAGGTTTATGCTGGTAAATCCTTGGTTTAAGCTGTAAAGTAAAGTTCTCGTTGCCTCTGAGTTTTGGCCACGTTAACGCTGTCCCTGCAGAGGGTACTGATCAGCCAAGGACTAACATCAGCAGATTTTAGAAAGCATGTTTAATTGATAGAGAGCATATATGCCAAACTGTTCCACATCAGGAAGCTGTCAAGCCATCTTGGAGGTATTTGAGGGGAGACTCCCTCCCACCGCTTAGGTTAGAAAGTTGGATTTCATCACGATGGCTATACAGTCTTTCCTGATCCTTGACGGAACCCTGTTGCTTCAGGACTCTCCCAGACCTAGGTATCAAGCTCCCGTTTCATTAATCTCAAAGCCAGACCCCCCTGCATATTGCATGACTGCAGGATGCACTAAACATCTCACCCCTGGCTCTCGTATCCGTGGACTACCTGCACTAAACATCTCACCCCTGGCTCTCGTATCCGTGGACTACCTGCAAGCCAACCGCCGGCAGACAAACTCTACCCTCGCCCATCTGCTGAACGCATGGATATGGATATTAACTGATGAGTACCCAGCGTCTTCCCTGGAGTCCCTATGCTCAATTGCAAGGTTCATGATTCCCTGTACCTTACATATTGGCTGCAGCCTCACCCATTGTATACATTATGCCCTATGTAAAGACAGCTTAGACAGCAAATTTCATCTCATGCTTAGAGGTCAGATTTTATGCCCATTTACAGATTCTCTAAATAAAATAAATAAACATAAAGGAACAGCTATAATCCAGTCCTTTCCAAAGCATAATGGAGGGTGGGCTATGCATTGCCAAGGAGCAGGTTTTCCTTGTGCTTTCTTCAAAGTGTTACACCAGCTTCTAAGCCCCTTCCACTGCTGTATTAAATGCTTCATATTTAGAATGTTTCATTGAATGTTTCTGGTTTTTCTTCATTAGTTTTAAATTTTAGAATTCAGATTGTTGCTTTTCAGGCACTTTTCAGCCAGGACTGATAGCACTGATTCAATCTGTACATCTGTCAGAGAGCATGATAACTTGGGTGGGGAAGGTAGGAAAAGTGGAACATTGGTCTGACATCTACCCTACTGAAAATAACTTTGATCAATAAGGGTGAGGTAGGTTTCTGTTGGGTTAGTTGGAAAAAAATGCTAGAGTATCCATGCATAAGCATGGTTTTTTCACTTCCTTCACTTGTTCTGAGTTGATATCTTTCTAAAAATGAAAACAGAAGCAGATCATAGTCCCTAAACTACAAAAAGTCCTGTAAGACCTTACTTTTGTTCACAGAATTTTATGGATTTAGGGGCTTCAGCATTAAAGCTTAACATGCACACTACATAGCACACTTTGCACTAAGGCCCTAGCATACAAACAGAAGATCTTTTACTGGGTACATGCTGAGATAAGCACAAATGCACATAAAAATTACCTATGGCAGATGCAATTTAGGATTTAGCAGGTCCATGCTAAACAGTGCGGTATGCTGTCCTTCACGTGATTTTGTATATGCTTGCTAAAGGTTGAAATGTAATACCTGTTTGGAATAGGCGACACCAAGGGAAGGTTCTCTTCCATCATATAGGCCCTCTCCGTTAACGCCATCCTCCCAATCCTTGACGCAAGAACCAAGAGGCCTCAAGTCCAGGCCCCCACCCATCCACCTCCATTTCTTGGGGCCTCCATGTACTGTTACTCCCTCCAACTTGAACATCAAGAGGTCTCCCTGCCCCAGCACTCCCAGTTGTCCTCCCCCCCCCCCCCCTGACAGATGCCTGCCCCTCATTCCTTCCAAAGTCATGAATCAGAAAATGGGGGCAGGAGAGAGCATGAATTCCTCCTACCCTGCTGCTGTCAAGATCCAAAATGGCACCATCTGACTTCATACTCTCCTTTTAGCATATATTTTAATGCATAGACCCCCTGAATCTTTTGTGATGTGATACTCATTTGATTCACTTCCAGGTGTAACTCAGGTTTCTCTGGTGATAAATTTTATGAAAGAAATTGATGAGAAGGATTTTAATTGGAAATCATACATTATGCATAAACCAACTAAAGACGTAAATAAAATGTAGACCAGTCGACTTAGTTCTTAGAATAAATTTATTGAGGAGATCAAGTTGAGAAACACAAAAAACAATAATCTAAAACGCCTGACTCTGGCCGAGTTCCGCCTATGGTATGGGTGCATCAGGGGCTTTATGTATGAAATTGATTATGTGTGTGCAAACTGGCTCACTTTGTCCAACTCTGTTGATTTCTCAATGAATATATCTCTATTATTGTCTTGCACATCTGCACCTCTATTAAAACATAAATTTCCTCATCTCCAGGGTTAGTACTTGAGAATCACTTTTTCGGTTTTAGCAGAAGTCGGTCCCAGTCTGATTTCAGCTTGATCTTCTCAATAAATTTATTCTAAGAACGAAGACATTTTGGTCTATGTTTTTTTTACCTGCTTAGTGGCTCTCATAGACCATCTTCCATTCTGTTTTCTGGGACTAAACTAATTAAAGGCCAGATGTACACGGGTTTTTCTAAGTTTGGGCCTGATTCATTACATCTTTTTTTTCCCCATCTACAAAGACAATGATGAATCAAGTCCTATGTGTTTATGAGAAAAATTCTTGGTACATCTGACTCTAAGCATTTTTCCCCTAGATAGAAGATGGGAAAAAACACCCTTTGGTACATCTGACCCAATCCTATCAGAGCATAAGTGTGCTTCTTCAAAACAAAAGTAGCATAAAGAATGATTTGTAAGGTCACGCTATAATCTTTTGAATTCTTTAAACATTTAGCATCTGTTTATAAACAGGACACATGCTCCCCTCTGTTAAATAGCATTTAAAAAGTACCAATATAAAACATGGCCATGCAACATACAAGAAAACATACATTACTATTCCTAGTTTCCTTGAATATTGATTTATTGGTCTTTCAGCTATACTGAAAATAAACCAACAGCCTTAATATTATCCTTATGTGCTGAACACTATTTGGTCTCATTGGTAAAACAGAATTGAAAGGATTAATAGGTGTTTTGAGGGCTTATCATTCATTTTGGGCACACACATGACAGTAGTCAAATACTGATATGTGAGCTACTTATCAGGATCAACTTTGCTCCTGTTGCAAGATAAATTGCGTTTTCAGGTTAAGACAAGAGGTGTCATTCCCATTTACAAATTATAAATAGCAACTCTAAATCCCAGTAGTTAGTTACTGAAAGTGCCACTTTGTTAGGTGTTACACAAGCACTTCAAGCAGCTGGGGAACTGAAGTGACATGCTGCAAACCCTTATGCCATAAGAGATGGTTAGCAAAGCTTTGACTGCAGTATGGACTTTTTGTATTGCCCAGGCTTAAAATAAAAACTGTGCTTCCCAAGGGCACACAAACTAATTTTATCTCTGGGGCTGTTCCAGCTAGCATTTCTCCCTTCTCTCTTTGCCCCAAGGGGTGGGTCCTTTCTATAGGGGGAAGCTGATGCTTCGGCCCAGGATGTGGTGTGTTTCTGGTTCCTTCTTCCTTAATAACTTTAATGTCGTTCCTGGGACAAAACAGGCAGAACAAGGTTCTGGGTGATCAGAATAAAAGTTCATTGATTCTTTAAAGCCAAATCAAGCTCCAGTTTATCCAAAAGGTGAAGACACAGCTGTGATGTTTACAGATGTCTCTCTTTCCTGGGAATGTGTTCTTTCTCTTAAACTCCTGGGGGGGTTTAGCTTACCACTTTTACGCTGACTGGGCAATTTTAAAAGGAACGCGTGTGCACCCATAAACGAGCATATCGGCGCGCGAGCGGCGATACGCTGCAATTTTGTATTGTGCGCGCAAGTACGCGCGTGTCATTTAAAATACTCCTGCCACGTGTATGTGTGCGCGTAATCTTAAGAGGCGGCTCGAGCAAACGCCCTGCGCATGTTTACGCTAGGGCTTTAGCGGCTTTTGCCCATGCATGCGGGCGGATTTTAAAACATACGAGGGAAAAAACCAGTTTTTCCAATGTCCACCAGTTTGCCCAGTTGATATTGAGGCCTTCAAGACCCCTCCGGTTCTTCATCCTGCAAGCCCCCCCCCCGCTTGACCCCCTAAACTTCACGCTGTTCTGAAAGCCCTAAAACTCCGGGTCTCTAGACTTGCGCCCCCATCAGGACCTGCAGCAAAGATATACAGATGACAAGCGGGCACACACCATGGTCAGCTTTTTTTTAAATTCGGAGTTATGCACGGAAGTCTCGGCCCCACCCCGGAACCCCCATGCTCTGCCCGTTTTCCACCCCCTTATACTTGTCGCGTGTATGAGCATCTACGCGCATTCTTCCCAGCTTCTTAAAATTTGCCTTGCGCGCGCGTGGCCCACGTATGTGGCCCTTTTTACGTGAGCAATGTTTTTAAAATCTTCCTTAAGTGGATGAACTGTCCCAGAGCTACAGGAAAACCCTAGGGTAGATGGGATCCCCTTTAGTGTGGAAAAATCCTACCTTGGAGCAGATGGTCGTTCTTGGTCACCCAGCCTGTGTCCTGGCTCCTTGGCGGTGGGGCTCCTGTGGAGATCTCCAACGATCTTACTCAGTCTCTCCCACATTCAGATAGATGCGACTTCTCAGAAGGAAGAGTCTGGAGAACAGGAAACCAGCTATACCAGCCTAGTTCCCACGTGTGGAGGGGTGGATCAAAACAACCTCCTCACAACCAAAAGGGATCCTTTCTAATTCCAAAATCTCTCAGTGGCTGAGGTGATGCCGTCACTGGTGCTTGCCTCTTCTAGGGAGTAGAGGTAAGGCTCAAAGGTCTTCAGCCCCCGACCTCCGGAGCCGGGGAGTAACCTCCAAGAGGGAGCAAGGTTTTCACAACAGTCCCAGTCTCCAAAAATTACAAGATAAACTCTGGGCATCAAAACTCCCATGCTGGGTAGTGCCGTCACTGGTGCTTGCCTTCCCCTAGGGGGCAGACGGATGACTCACAGGTCTTCTTCATCCCTTGGTCCTGGGGTGGGGTTCATTCTGCTTCCAGGAAGCCAAGGTTTTCCCCAGAATGAAAACCCAAAAGGAAGCCGGCAAAAATCTCTCTCTCATCCCAAAAACTGAGGTGGGACCCCCCTCAGACAGGAAGCACTCTGAAAGGAGCCTCATCTTAAACGAAAAGCCTTAAGTTGGAATTTGGGCCCAATTTAGAAAGGGAAGCAAAAACGTTTGCCTCACCAAAGACTTAACTGAAAATGACCACACTGATTAGTGATTGCCTCACTAAGTACCAGGGCTGGTGCTAGGCTTTTTGGTCCCCTGTGTGAACAATTACGGTGCTGCCCCCCTCCCCCCCCCCCCCCCAAATCATTCAGTCTCTGACCCAGCCCATCTGCAATCTATATTTTTTAAAACTGACACGCCCTCACCCCCTCACCTCTGTCACATATGTAGAACACCGACAGACCCTCTTCAAATACAGAATGAAGAGATCAGAAAGTATAAACAGAAACGCACTGAGAAGACCTGAATTGGAACCCACAGCAAGCCAGGCTCTACATGCAGAGCAACAATGGAAAACAGGAACATCATCATTTTTCATAAAACCTTAAATAATAAAATCAAGAAATATAAAACATCAATCATAATAGTAAAATCATATTAATAAAAAGAATAAATATTTCAAACCAGTTAAGAAATCAGAGTATCCAAAATTTCCCAAACACCAATAAAATTTCAGACATCATAAAAAATCCAATAATTAAAATATGTTCTATTCCCCCCTAAAAAATTAAATATTTCAAAAGAGCAGAAGCATCAAATTACACCCAATTATTAAAACTAATAAGGATTTAAAAATCTCCTGTTCTCCATACCTTGGATCTTTTGATTTCCAGTCACCCTGAGATCATTGTGGATTGGGGGAGGTAGGGCTGTACAAATGTTATCTTCTCTCTCACACACATGCACAATAACTCACTAATGCTCTTACACATTCTCTCTCTCACATACACAGGCTCTTTCCTCACAGATACATTATGTATGTGTGTGTGTGTGTGTGTGTGTGCCTGCAAGAGCCTATATGTGACACATAGGCTCTCACAGGCACACGATCTTTCACAAACACACACACACAAGCTCTCACAGACATATTCACAGGCACACAGGCTCTCACACACACAAATACACACATAGGCTCTCATACAGACACACACAAAGACACACATATGTGCTTACATAGACACATAGGCTGTCACACAGACACACACATGCACTCATACAGACACATAGGCTGTCACACAAATACACATAGGCTCTCACACACACATATGTGTTCACACAAAAATACACAAACACACATAGGCTCTCTCAAAGACACACACAGATGTTCTCACACAGACACATTCACACATGCTCTCACAGACACACACACAAGCTCACATATATACATTCAGGGCCTTCTACTGTCATTGGGCTGTGGTGGAATGAGCTCCATCACGGTCCAATGGCCTTCCTGCTTTGGGGGGGGGGGGATGAAAGCTGTGCACACAAAAACATGGGCCTCTCCTTCAGCCACCGCCGGCTTGTGGATTGAGCTCTGCCTGTGGCTGGCAGCTCCTTCTTCAGCCATTGGTGGGTTGAACTCCGCTGATGGCCCCGTGGACTCTCCTGCTGCCACTGGCCTGCCACCTCCCCCGGGTGTGCCGCCCCGTGCAAATGCACGGTATGCACACCCGGCCGCGCTGGGCCTGCTAAGTACCCTGAGAGAACCAATCACAGCCCTCCAGGTGGGGAGGGGCTGAAAAGGAATGGAAGTCTCACTAAACTGTTATTTTCCTGAATATAATTCCTAGGGCCATCTGGTGGTGGACCAGGGGGTCTGGCACATTACTCATGAACAGTTATTTTTGCCCATTAAGTTTTAGGATTTAATATGTTAAACCAGGAAATATAAAAGATATTTTATAGAATAGTTGTCTCCTCATGGAAAAGCTATTATGGAAGAACTTGAAATATGCCAAATTTAGGAATTTCCAGCACTAATCAAGCCTTGAGCAAAACTATTTTATTAATCAACCATTGTTTCAATTTGAATTTTGACTGGGTTTCATTCCACCAAATATTTCATGCTTGGATGCTTAAATACGTTTGCAAGCAGAATATTACCTGAAGCGCCTGGTGACTTTGGGGGTCAATTCATCTATTTTAAGGTTGGAAAGGAGTCCAAGGTAAATATCTTTTTAGGAAGGCCAGCGATTAGAAAAAATTGTTATTCAGAGCCTGAGCAGCAGGGAGCAAGAGAAGCTAAATAAGGGCAAATTGGATGCAAATAAGAATATAGTGAATCATTTTGGACCTGTCCTGCTCCGAGCCACAGAACACACTAGATATTTTATTTTCCTATGCCTGAGCCAGACTCTCTCTTTTAGGGCATGCAAAATCACTCAAGTGATTCAGGGAAACTGTACTGAACACGCGCAGGCTACGATTTCAGCATGATGTAAGGGCACTTCAGCTCCCACCTTTGTTCCACAGGGGATCCATGGGAAACCCTCGTCCCCCAGCACTCACATACATGCATAAAACCACTTATTACAGTCATAAAACAAGTGGCCAGTGTCTTAGCAAGCCGGCATGGAAGGCCAGCATATGTTAAAATGAAAATTGTTTTTGGCCCATCCACATCTTTATGATGGGTCCAGTGCGTATTGCTAGTGTGAGAGAGAGTGTTTTCTCTAGACCAGTGCTTCCAGTAAGTTGGGTTTCTGGATATCCATAGTAAAGATGCATGAGATACATTTGAATGCACTGCCTCCACTGTATGCAAATCTATCTCATACATATTCATTGTGGATATCCTGAAATAGAGGGTGGCTGGATGTGTCTCATGGACTGGGTTGAGAACCACCGCTCTGGACTAATACGTTGTTTGACACTTGTTGGATATGGTCTACTAATGACTGCCATCTTTTTTTTTTTTTAATGTTTTCCAGACCAACCTCATGAGCCACCTGGCATTCCAGGGGTCAAAGTAGGGAACCCTGTCCCTCAGATACCAGCTGGCAGAACTGGAAGGGGGCAAGTGTACCTATATGACTCAGGAAGAATCCTCTAGGGTATAAGGGTCTAGAGGACCAGCTGTCCACCCTATGAATGAGTCATTGCCCATCATGGATTCAGGAGGGTGTGTCTATAAGTGTCTTTTCATGTGGTGTCTATCTCTGTCTGACATGCTGTTGTGTCACCTGCTCTGTGCTTCTGTCTTGTTTGTGTGTCATTTGGTCCAAGTCTAGTTCAGTGCATGTTCACTTCTACTGTCCTTCTGTGTTGTGTGTGCATGCTTGCATGTTTGCTGTGGCAATGTTTCTTTTCTGTGCTTCGGGTGTGTTTCTCTGTTGCATGCAATAGAAAGACACATGCTCTTTCTGTGTTTTGTGAGTAGTGAGAGTAATGTTGTTTGTCTGTTTTTCTTGGCTATATTTTGTCTTCTCTTTTTTGTTCACCTTGCTATTACATTCTTTGCTCATTCATTTTAGTATTACTGTTACCCATTTTTCTGAATTTCTCCCCAGGTCTTCTCTTTTTTTTCCAGCATCTTGTAGGACAGGCATATCACCAATGGATGAATGCATGAAGTCCCTGGGGTTTGCTCTAAAGTGGAAGAGATATTGGAGATGCAGTTCTTTGTGCTGACGTTTTTCCTGCTTTCTACGTGCTGCTCACCACCCTGGTTTCCTGGCTTCCCTCCGGAAGGAATAAAATAATAATAATTACAAGAAAACATATTTTGGTGTGAATGAGGATAGCTGGGAGGAGACGGTGTGCAGACTGTGTGTTGAGGATGCTTGTTCAATAGGCAGGGCTTGTCAATGTCACTTTTTAACTGGAAAGTGCTAAGATGTGCTTTAGTCATTGGGGGACTAGCAGTTTAAAAATGTCAGGAATTGGTGGCATACTTTTACAGCATTTGATGACCACGGAGAAGTATGTTTGCAAATTTGGAGACTTTTGATTGAAGAGATCTTAACATCTGGCCACCGTACATCCAGCCTTGCTCCATAGGACCGAAGCCAGATCCGTAATGACTGAATGGTTGGGTGCCCTCCCCCAACCCCCTCCCCCAATCCAGATTTACATCTGGATTGGGGGAGGGGGTTGGGGGAGGGTAGGTGGGTGCTTTCTCCTTATATTTATCTGTATTTGTTACAGTATATTTTGTTCTCTTAAAACATTTAATAAATAGATTTATTAAGAAATGTAGAGAAAGAGTTCCAATCAGATCCTTTTTTTCCCCTCAACTGCCTTCTAAACCTTATTTTTTCCAATCCCATTCCAATGGAATTAGATAGAATAAAAGGAAAGAGTCTGTCATGGGCTGCTCCCATGATTTTCCATGAGAGAAAAAGGAAATGAAAAACTTAATTTTCCTCCCATAGGAAAATAATGTGAAAAGGGAGGCCACCTGGAGATGCACCTGCTGTAAGCTGGACTAAATGCTTCAGGCTAGAAGAAATGGGGGAAAAGATGTAAGCCATGTATCTGGGATGGGGGTGGGAATGGAGACGGAGCAGAACCGGAACGGAGAGCATAGAGTGATTTTGCTTTCTGTGCGTTTCAAAGATCTGTTTTCAGGCCTTTGCAATTATCCTTTTGAGAATTTGAAAACACACCAAAGAGCATCTGAATATCCTCTTTCGTGGCAGTAGACATTCAGAAAAACCTGATATGGAAGCCTAACTGAGGTGTGGGGGTGGAGAGGGGACAGAATAGACACGGTTGTGTGAATATGTTCACGACCAAAATATTTTTATGAGGAGATCCTTGCCAGTGGAATAAAATTTTAACGAAGGCAAAGCAGAAATGATAAAGAACTACAATTTGGGCTGGAAATTAAAACAGCTGTGAAGGAAAAATACATTCATCTCATATTGCTTTATGTCAAATGAATAGCAACATAGACCACTGTTCTAACCCAGAGTTGGTTAATGGAAGTCACTACGTCAAAGGGAAAAAAAGGAGAGTCAGCAAGACAACCCATCATAGACAAGACTATTAAATCACTTCAATAAATCAATATCTCGGAAATACAGCAACAGCAACTATTTGTAAAATATGAGGAAGATTATTGACCATTTGTCTGAGGGAAAAGAATTGCCATCAGAACAAAACCAAAATTCACCCAAAATTATGATTCAGTTTGGTTGGCAAAAAAAGCAATTGTACTTCTAAGTTTCATTCAGTTAAATGCTGTAGAATACTTTTGGGCAGATGAACCAAACATTTGCTCTGGTGGCACTTTGCTCCTGGCAAATACTAGAATGTTTTAAATTGATAAAAATGGAGTAATTTTTGCACTGGGGCAAAATGGAAGCAGATATTTGATATATCTGCCCTGTTGTTGATCCAATAAAATATCACAGCCTTTCCTGGGATCAGTATGGCAACAAACATTTAATCTGAATATTGCATAGTGTATGGGGAGAAAGTATGACCAGAATGCAGGATATCATATACTTATTCTTTAGGAAAAGATTGAAAGAGCTTCTGCTGTGTAATAAACAAGCTATTATTTGGTGGAGGGGGAATGACAGAATTGATTATTGTACTCTCCGAGTCTGTACTATTGTTGTGGTGTAAGTTATGTATTGGTTAGATTTATAAAAGCCACCTCCTCCCACAGCTCTACAAAGCGATGTATAACTAACACATCACTACTAAATCTTATAACAAATAAACATACAATAAATCTAAACAAAAACGTTTATAAATATCCAACTTTTACACCACGTGATGTTTGTCTATATGTTATTTCTTTGTAATTTGTAATATGGTGTTTGTAATCCACTTTGAGATGTCAATGAAAAGTGGAATATCAAGTCTAAATAAATAAATAAATAGATAGGCCAGAAACTGTGCCCTTGAGCAAGTGAGTTCATTCTGCAGCTGTTATCTGCCGTTTTCCTGCCCTTCTTGGTCCTTTAGAATTTGGCATAGATGATGCAAACCATTGTAGTAGGCCTTCTAATGAAGGTGTCATGTTTCCAAAGTGTTATTCAGAGTTGCAGGGGTGGAAAACATTATTCAGATTAAATCAAATCAAGACAATTATAATGTTGATTTAATCCCAGTGCAGTGAATTCTTTCTCATCTGGTAGAAGTTCCCAAAATTTTTGCTCTTTAAAGATTTGATTCACTATGTGTCTATGGGTAAAAAAAACAAACCCCAAAAAACCTTGCAAAATCAGGTAAATGATGATTTAAAGAAATGTAACCTCATTCTTCACCTGTAAGGTAGAACCTTATATGCTTTTGTTGACCTTTATTTCTGTGCAAGTATATTTTAATTGTTTTTCACCAGTTAGATATCTCACCTTTACCAAACACCTGGCCTGCTGCCAGTTCTGATGGAAATCTTTGTTTACCAGTTTCTTTTTTGCAGGGATGTAGACTGGAAATCTTGTGTCTCTAAGACAAACTCTTAAGAGTGAACTTCCTGATCTTGCTAGGGTACTATTGTTCAGTGCTCAATATGCTATAATAAAGTTTTACTGATCAAAACTAAAGAATATTATTGGTTTTATTAAATATATTATAGTCTTAGAATGGACACTAAAAGTTATATTTAAATAGATTACAAAAGTGGTATCTTGATGCTGAATGGGGATAACAACTTGAGGGCTATACATCCTGTATTTTCTTCAGAGGCACACAGTAGATCTGGCTCTACGAATGTAATTAACATTTTACTTATCACTGGAATTTCATCTTACTACAGGGTTAATTAAAAAAAAATATATATAGCCAATATAAAATGTATACTTGGGGACTGATTCACTAAACTTTTTTTTCCTAGATACAGAATGGGAGAAATGCCTTAGGAGCCGACATAAAAAGCTGAGCTAACCTTAGCGTGGATTTTAGTGTGAATCTTTGCATGGATTTTTTTTTCTCGTTAGCATAACCTCGGTGTGCAATAGAAGTTATAGTGCAGGCAAAATATGCGTTAAAACCAACATAAAACCTGTGCTAGGATTAGAGAGGGTACATGCTAAACTACATGTAAAAGGGATTTTATGTGTTCCAGGCAATGCAGGGGGGTGCATTAGAAGGGAAACTCCCCAGCATGCCTTTTTTTTTTTTACTGCAGGAAATGTAACTTCTGGGTCAGAGCAGGAGTTAAATTTCCTGCACTAGAGGCACAGCATTTATGGAAATGGCTCTTCATAAAGCAATTGTTAATTTCAGCTGCATCTTTGTGAGATAAAAAAAAAACCAGTAGTGTCTGAAGTCATCAGTCTGACGTCATCAGTTATGGAAACGTATATGAGACAACTAGGCAAGGTACACAGCACTAGCAGCTGCACCACAAAAACAGTGATAAACATTGATTTTCTCTACCTGCAAAGAGCTCCTCGCTGGAAAATAAATGCCTATATTTACAGTTTATAAATACCTAAAATTAGAAGAACATAAGAACATGCTATGCTAGGTCAGACCAAGGGTCCATTAAGCCCAGCATCCTGCTTCCAACAGTGGCCAATCCAGGCCATAAGAACCTGGCAAGTACCCAAAACCTAAGCCCTAGGTTTAAAGGAAGTACATCAACTAAGCATGTGCATGTTTGAAACTTTTACACGCAGCTTCCTCCCCTGACCACGTTTTGCCCATGCGGACAGCTCCTTTTAATGTCACTAAATGAACTCATGCACTTTTAGCTTTGTGAAAAATCCACTGGTACAGATTCTGCCTTTCTACCCATACAATCCCCGTTTTTAACTACGTAAACCTCGAGTAAGCCTGAGAAAATGTACCCAACCGCCCATGTTCTTATACATAAAATAGCTATGAGTGGATTTTGTACAGCGCTACTAGGCATATGCAGCACCGAACAGAGATATGAGGCAAACAAACAAATAAGTGGCTTTGAATTAAAATGGTAAGGATCGCGATTGGAAAAAAACCTAATTACCGATATGGGAGGGATTAATTGAGGAAGGGGCAACGATGGTGCGGGGCATTTCCTCCTCATTTTGAAACTTTAACAGGGGCACAATATGTCATCACAATATGGCCCAGTATTTCTAGCTGCTTCAATAGCACTGTAGTGTTTATATATGTTTCATGCTTATTGGGACCTCGCATTGTATTTGACAATCGGTCATTGTTATATAGCTTTTCTTCATGCAGCACTAAACTTTGATGCATACGTTTTAGAGAAGTGAGAAAAGTTGATGGGCCTTTGCAGCCAGTAGTATGATTTCTTTCTACTTCTGCATTGCTAGATGCACTAACTAAAGGACTTTCTCCATTTTAGGTCTGATTCGACTTCTTCCATTGCAGCTGTTCTGTAATCAACGCGTGCATTGCGACTGCTGTTCAAAACAAATTCTGCCTTAGAGTTTACGCAAGAACGCTTCCCTTTATTATGCTACATCCATAAAACCCCAAAGAAAACAAACAGGAAACTATCTTGGCTCACTGATAAATCGTGCAAATTCAGCGTTGCCCTCGAGGATATATAGTTTGATTCTAGACCAGATAGTTTTTGTGTTTCCCATTATTTTTGTCTCATCCAAGATACCTCCAAAATAGAATTGGTGCATTTATCATGGCTGTGCATTTTCTGAGAAGGTTGTGTGCCCCATTTTTACGAGACTTATGTTCTTAAGTTTAGGGCAGCATATTGAACGTTTCTCCCTCCCCTCTAATCACTTGCCAATTATCTAGGCAGGAAGGACTCCAAAATGTACTTCCTCTCCCTTTTCCAATAGGAATGAAATCACTAGTGAAAGTGCTTTAATTCTGCCGTTTTCCCCTAGTGCAAGAAGCGGTGTGTTGTGCCTGAAAGGAAGACAAATTGCAAGCCTTCCCCTACATTTTTCAAGTCACCTCCCGCTTTGTTTTATCAGTGCACTGAGGCGTCGGCACATACATAAGTATCACGGGTTTTCTCCGCCGACCAGGCTGAAAACAAACAAAAGGGATCGCACGGCAGCCGGGACCTTGCGCTCGCCTGCACGAGAAGAGCCTTTGAATCTCCCGCTGGCCCGCGGACGGCAGAGGACCCTGCCCGCGCGTGGCAGCTTTGTCACGCGGGGCTCCGCCCCCGCCCGCCGGAGGTCAGCGCCTGTTGCCGCGCAGGCGCAGAGCGGCGCTCCGTGTCAAACATGGCTGAGGTTTGGCCAGAGAGGGAAAAATGGTGATTTTTTCCGGGAGCGCGGCGGCATCTCCTCAGTCATGGCCAGGCTGGCAGATTATTTCATGGTGGTTGGCTACGACCACGAAAAGACAGGTAGGTCGGTCAGCGGGGAGGGGCGCAAGGAGAGCCGAATAGCAGCAACAATAATAATAATGATAATAATGAAGAAAATAATAATAAAGGGAGACAAAGAGGGGCCCCGGTGCGCGGATGCCGCGAGCGGCGGAGAGATGCACGCGCTGCGGCCGCTGAGCTCGAGCGCCCGCGGGGGGGGGGAGGGGAGCTTTGTGGCATTCGCCGGAGCTGCTGGGCTCCTGGCGTTAATAACATTTGGAAGTTGCACGGAAGGAGCCCCTGTCACATCCTGAGTGACTAATGAATGACGCAGGGGGCATTGTGCTGCGGGGGGACCGCGCTGCTGCCGTTTGTCACAGGGTCCTTGACTCGCTGGGATGCTGAGCGTTGGTTTCAGTCTCTGCTTCCCTCATGCATGCTGCCCAGAGAGGCTCATTGCCATTTCAGCAGCCTGCCCCAGCTTCAGCCTGCAAAAAATGACGCACAAAAGGGCCCCCAGGCTCCTCGAGGCCGCTCATTGCTGATGCAAAAACTTGCTGTTGACCTTTACTTCTGCCTAACAAATGCACAAACAGGGCAACTTTATTCAAGCAGTGTACTATAGATTTTAAATATTCATAATGCTTGGTTATGGATATCCCAGGCAGGTAAAAGTGTAATTCTCAAGTGTAAGGACAGTGTTTTACTAGTAAATGTGTGTATATGACCCTTTGGGCAGATGCTACCATTATGGGGGTGACCTGTATGGCACGGTAGATGCTACCATAAGCTTGCTGGGCAGACTGGATGGACCCTTTCATCCTTTTCTGCTGTCATGTCTATGTTTCTATATATATATATACACACACAATGCACACAAATAGAATATGAGCCTCATTTAAAGATTTTTTAAAAATATTTAAATATTTTGCCATTGCCTCATTACGAAAGACTAACTTTAAAGTGTGCTCTACCATTTTAAAATCTGTTGCAGTTTGAGTGATGCAGTTGTGCATATTGGGCTTGATGGAAGACCTGGTTTTCTTTGTGTATGTAACTAATATGTAAGATTTACATATTTTTAAATCTGTAAAAAGGCTACAGGTGTTTCACATAGAAACTAATAGACATAATAAGTATTATTCAGTGTAATAACTGAGGTGCTCTAATCCTAAGGCAGACCGTATGGGGACTTAGAATGTGCCTCACTGTCTCCAGGTCCCCGAAATGAAAAAGGAATTGACTCAGTTTAAAGAGAATGACCAAAATTTAGAAATGCCTCCTCAATCATACAGTTTTCAGAAAATCTGCCGCACCACAAAGGATTAAAAAGCGATAATAGATGGGTATCTGTTGGATCTGGTAAGAACAAGAACTGTAGCATAGAGACAGCCCTCCCAAACAATATTCATAAAAAAAAAAAAATACTTTCAATGCTTTGGAAACAGATGATGCTCCAGAAATGACATCTTATTTGGAAACAGATTTAAAGAGGAACAACTACTGTACACAAAAAGCATTGTCGAAATGTTCCACAACAGAAAGCCCCTTCTGCTAGGAGCCTTGGGGCATAGATGGAGGGGAAACAAAAAGGTTAAATGTTTAGTACTGTCAGAGGAAAAAAAAGGACTCTGACCTTGATAAAATCCATTTGGGGAGGAATGACCTGGCTGTAAATGAAGCCAGGCTAATTTTCAGAATTTTTGGGATGATCTTAAGCACATGACAAAAACCGTAGCTTTTTCAGAGCTGTTGCCTTTTCATGGCAAGGAAGAGGAAAGGCTTATTATGTTGTATGGCTCAGGACCTGGGGCAAGGAAGAAGGATTTGGATATGTTGGTGGGCTGGGGCGTGAATGGAACATTAAAAAGGCTAACTCTAACGAAGACCCTCGTTTTTCAGTGTCTGGAAAAAGTATCTTGCGTGAGAAAATTATATTGTACGCTGCCATATGTTTTAAACTAGAGGAGGAGGGGACAAACGAAAACCCATAGTTTTGGGATGTCACTCCCAAAAAAACAAAGGGAGACTGGAAGAAATGATAGAAATAATTAATTTACTCTTGAGCAACAGGGTTGAAGAAGTGAGCAAATGTAAAGCTACACAGAGTTATAAATAAATCACAAAGTAATAGCTGGAAATGTATGACTACAAATGCTCATAGCCCGGGCAATAAAATACCAGAACTGCAAGCCGTAATGGTAGAAGTGAACTTGGATATTATTAGTCACAGAGATGTTCAGTGAGTAGGCTTATAGCCCCTAAGGAAAGATAGGCAGAGTGGAAGCTTTTTATGCAGAAAATATCAAGGTGACTGAAATGCATGGGGGGAAAGAGGAGGTGCTTTGGGTTGCCTTGGAAAGAGGTGATGGCACTTCCATCTACTCAGGTATGGTCTACAGATCACTGACTCGGAAGAACTGAAAGAGCTGACTGAAGGATTCCCAAAATATAAGCATGAAGGGGGAAGTGTTGGTGGGAGACTTTAACCTGCCAGATGGGGATTGAGGTATCCCATCTGCTAAATAGGAGACAAGTATAGAGATTATGGATGCCTTCCAAGGAGCTCTGCTCTGACAAATGGTGATGAAACCCACAAGGAAAGAGGCGGTACCTACAAAAGGAGGAAGTGGCCCAAATATCCGGGGTTGATGCCCACCTGAGCGCCAGTGATCATCAGATGGCATGATTTGATTTAATGGCCAAAGTGGAGAGGCAGCATAACCACCTAGACCTGCAATAGTTTTGTATAGACGGTACTGAAAAGCTTTTAAATAAATAAAATAAATGAAGCAAAGTCCTGAGTTCCAAAAATGCTGACTAGAATAAATGAGCAAGAAGGAAGCACTGATGGGGATGGGAGGGAGGTAGGTGAAGGGGAAGAAAAATTGGCCAAACTGAAGGGAGCCATAAAAATGGAAACACATCTTTGTCAAAAAAAAGTAAATAAAAATAAGAGGAAAGGAAAACCAATGTGGTTGTCCAAAGAGGTGGCTGAGAATATGAAGGCAAAAGGATTGAGATGTTCTAAAAAAAGATCACCGGGAAGAATATCAAGTCAAACAGAAAAAGTTAAAGAAAGAAATCAGAATGGCAAAAGCAGAAGAAAAGATAGCTGAAGAAATAAAGCAAGGTGACCAAATGTTTTTCAGGTGTGCTGGAGAAAGGAGGAAGGCCACAGGTGGAATAACAAGCTTGAAAGGTGACCAGGAGCAATGTGGGGAGACAGAAAAGGACAAAGCAGAAATGCTATTCAAATATTTCTGTCCGAAAATTCAGGAAGATGATTTTGGACAAGGATGTGACCCACTGTTGGCAAAAGTACATATGGAAGTGGGGCGGATACAAAACCATTTACAGAAGAGACAGTCTGTGTGGAACTAGCAAAACTGAAAGTGGACAAAGCCGTGGGAATGGATGGGATGCATCCTAGAACATTAAAGGAACACGGAGGAGTTCTGGCAGCTTCACTGAAAGGACTTGCTCAGTGGATCCTTGGCGATGGGAATGGTGCCACAGGACCGGAGAAGGGCAGATGCAGCCCCTCTTCTTAAAAGTAGTAGCAGAAAGGCGATCGGAAACTACAGGGCAGTTAGTCTTACCCTCAGTGATGGGGAAATTAATGGAGACTTTCCTGAAGGAAAGGTTAGATAGTGAATGATCTACAGTGCAGTCTATTGCAGGATTCAAGGCAGCTATGTTTTTATCAGAGGCCGATCATGTCAGGTGAACCTGATTTATTTCTTCTGTTGGGTGACAAAGAAATTAGACCAAGATCATCTGCTAGAAGTGGTTTATTTGGATTTCAGCAGAGCTTTTGATACTGTCCCACATAGGAGGCCTAGGGGTGGGGTCCTGAGATGGAGAATTGGATTAAAAACTGGTTGAGTGATGAGATGACAGAGGGTGGTAAAGAGAATGGAATTCTCTCTAAGGAGAGAGCAGTGATTAGTGGAGTCTTTCAGGGATCGGTCCTAGGGCGTATTCTGTTCAATATTTTTGTGAGTGATCATTGTAGAAGGATTAGAAGGAAAAGTCTGTCTATTTGTGGATGGCTCTAGAATCTGCAGCAGATTTGACTCGCTTGAGAAAGTAGCCAAAATGAGAACTGGAGTGGTCAAGTTCTTGGCAGTTGAGATTCAGTGCAAAAAAAGTTCAAAGTAATGCATTTTGCGGTGTAGAAATCCTAAGGAGCTGTAAAGGTTGGTGGGAGAGAAGCAGATGTGCACCCGGGGGTGATGGTGTCTGATGATCTCAAGGTAGCGAAACAGTGTGACAAGGTGGTGGCTAGAGCCGGAAGATTGCTGGGGTGCATAAAGAGGGGAGTAACCAGCAGAAAAAAGGAGATGATAATGCTCCTGTACGGGTCATTGATGGGGGCTCACCTGGAGTATTGTGTTCTGTTCTGGAGACCTCCTCCCAGAAGGACAGAGAGAGGCTGGAGGCAGTCCAGAGACAGACGGGGGTCTGCATCAGAAGCCATGTGATCTAAAAGTGAATACTGTAGCAGAGGTGAGTTGGGGGGGGAGATGATACAGATTAACTTCAGAAATTTTTTTTTCGTGGAAAGGTTATTGGATATCTGGAATGCCCTCCCAACGCAGGGGGTAGAGAAAAAAACCTCCCAGTACAGGAATTGAAGGAGGCCTGGGATAAACACAGAATTCCTAGGATGGTAATGAAGCACTGGGGGTAACCTGCATGGAGAGGCAGTTAGAAACTTAAAGAGAAGGTGTGAGGGTAAACCTGTAAAGAGCAGCAGTCATAATCTTGCTGGCCAGATTGGCTGGGCCAAATGCATCTTTTTTTTTTTTTTTTTGTTGCCGTCAACTATATTACATAGCTGTAAAGTGAAAACTGTTTATCAAGAATATAGTTTTCCCATCAGAATTTACCCCATCATTTTAAAAGTTCAGGACAACATTTTACACCTGGTTTTGGCATGAGGTTTAGTTTGGATTCAGAAACTGATGCTGTTTCTGAAATTACAGAGGGCCTGTGTGTGTTTATTGTCATGATGTTTGTAAATACAAAAAAAAAAAAGAAAACAAATGTTTCCTTTTTGTGTGTACTGAACCACGAAAAGGATGAAACATCAGAATTTGAACTTGCAGGATGACAGTTGTGGCACAGGTAGAAGGTTGTGCAGCAGATCCATCCCCCGTGCTTTTAAATCTAAATTCAGTCTTCCTTTTTTAAAATTAGTCAGTTTCTCATTAAATGTCCTTGGTGTTGGCACCCTGTTGTCAAAATAAAGGAGATGCAAAAAGAAATATTTACGTTTAACTTTCCTGATGATTGTAAGAATGTTTTCAGGAGATGACCCTGAGCCATGCCTGAGAAATTCCTTAATTTGGATAACATTTTAGTTGCATGCCTTGAAAATGTTGAAAAAACCTAGGCAATCATCCATTCTGATAATATTTCTGTCTCAGAATAACAAGTTTAAATTGTAAAACTGACGTTGATTGCTGTATTTTCCATTACTGTTCTGTCAGTATGCAAAGCACTAGAGAAGTTGAACCGAGACATTATTCTCCATAGTATTAAGCACAAATGTCAAAATTCCTTTACCACACATCACATGCTATTTTAACGAGTAGGGACTCTCTAATGCAAATTCAGTGTATACTGGCCTCTCTTTTTTACTTTATCCTACAAGTGTAAAAGGTCACAGGAACAGTTGTTCCATGTGTTTTGCCATTGGATATTGCTTTAATAGCTTATGCAAAAAAATGATGTTCTTAAAGCATAATATTCAGGAAAATGACTTTTTGTGTATAATTTTCTATTTGTAAGGAAGATGATGATGTTTTGGAATTGATTCAGCCTAGCAGACATTTTTTCAAATGAATATTGTTTTGAATATGTGCGACATGTCTCAGGATATAGTTTTATGATTTTAAACGTTTGCAAAACCACATTCATTTTGGTATCTTTGGAAATGCATGACATATTGGTAGAAATAATTAAGGCAAAATAGCAGGTATTGTTTGGATTATCCGTATTGATCAAACTGGAGTTAAGGATGAGTGAGATCTCTTTGAGACTAATGTAATAACTCAGGAATTGCCCAGTGACAGATTTGTCTTTTTTTTTTTTTGCCTTTTGCATATTATGGAAACTGCATTCATAGGCATTTTTGTGTGAAAATGCAAACTTTATTGCAAAATACTTAAGTATACCTCGCACAAAACCTCAATTTTAGGATTTTTGCACATCAAATTGAACTATGTGAACATTAGTGTGATTATTTTTAGTTAATAACCTATTTTGCATATAATTGTAAACAAAATATTGTGCATAAAATATGTAGGTAATGTACATTAGCACATTTTTCTTATGTTACTGCATGTGCAAAGACAAGTTAATACATTGGCCTCTCTTAATAGTTAAATATATGCATGGTTGTGTGAATGTAGTTGTGATTGTGGAGTGTGAAAGATAAAACAGAAAGATATGGCATAGAGATACTTTATGAACTGCTTATCAAATGTTTTGTTAACTTATCTTATAATTGCATTTCATTTTGCTTTGATAATATACATGTAATCCATATCTTTGTCAATAAAAAGTTTTAAAATATTGCAAAATACCTTTAAAGGTATTATAACGAAAGAAACTACTAGAGTCTTTATTGCTTCTGTTTTTTTGTTCAATTTTCTTTGTGCATGTTTTTTTAATGTGTTTATTTAGCACTTTCTGCCTGTTTTTTTTGCAGGGGAAGGGTATAAGATGGGACTTTACCCTTTAGGAGTTTGATTTCTTTTCTCTCTTTGTAGGGACTTTTTTGGGTACTGTATGCTTCCCTTCCCCGAATCATGCCCTGTCCCTTCCTCAGCCTCTTCCTCCTTTTTCCCTGCTTCCCTTTCCATCTGATCTCACCTTCCAGTCTGCATAGGGCTGGGCTACACCTGCACCTTGTGTTCTTCATGATCTCAGTGGCTGAGAGACTGACAGCAGGTGTCAGAAATAAAAGTTTAGTCATCTGGGCAACTAGGATTTCCCCCCTTACATCCGGGGATAATATTTGGTGTTAATGGTATAAAATATTTGAACCTTGATAATCAGATTTATTGTTTTTCCTTTGACTGTTATAAAAATGCAGATGTTGCTGATACGATATCCTAACTTTAGTTTCCAGTTGTTATTATTATTCCACTTGTTAGTGATTAAGTTCCTTAGTTATTACACTGGAGACATTCTTTCAGTGAGTAAAATGCTGGTGCAAACCTGTGATAAATCGGCCCCTAACTGTTTTAGTGCAGAAATTCGTAGAGAAATGAGTGAAATATTGACTGCAGCTGTCTGCTGAGTAGCAAAATACACAATTTATAATTCTGGGATAAATTGTGATACTGTAAAAGACTCATCTCTGATTCTGCCAGTGAACCGAACACCCTGAAGCAATAACTCGGGTGCATTCGACTTCCCATGAAAAGCAGTCAGTTGCAAACCATGCCGTGAGGAACAAACAGCTTTTATTTGAAACTGAGATCAGCACGATTTAGGAGACAATCAAAACAGAGCAATGATCTGCCAGAAAATAAAAGCAAAATCCATTTGATGAGAAATTGATGCTTGTCGAGTTCTTTGCCCCTTGGTACAAACTGCGTAGTGGTAGCTAATTATCCAAAGGGAAATGATGGAATCCTCTGAGGCTCAGTAGATTTAATTAGTACGTAGATGATTGTTAGGAGTATCCATGGGGTTAGAATTCTGTTAGGTGCCTGGTTTGAGATAAAATGTCCATGTTATGTCTTCATGCTTGATTGTAGATGGGTAGTTTAGTTTACTGCATAGACAGGTGCTTGGAAAGTTGCATAGCAAAGTGGCTAGAAGAAGACTTCTTTTTTTGGCCTCATAAGCTGTGCTCATGGATTAATTGCTGGAGTGGACTATGACTTTAGGATAATTTTGTGGTTAGATTTGGTAAACCTTGGATACTCTTGCTTCAGTTGCAAATTTCTACTGTCTGACCTAGAACCCAAGTCACTTCTTTCCTGAGTTCAGAGTTAGATTTTAAGCCATCCTGGGTGGGGAAGGAATCCTGCGATCATGTACCTAAAAGTGAAGTCTCACAAAATATATATTTTTTTTCAAACCTGCTTTTTTTCCTCTTGAAAAATCTGGTGCAAGCTTGCCTCAGAGCAAAACTGTTGCAAATCTTTAATGAGTCGGTCCCGTTGTGACTCTAGTGCACATTTCTTTTGCCTCATAAAGAATGTAAACCCCCAAAGGTGAAGAAATATGGTAAAATAAAAAATACACAGCGTGTATTATGAAGGTCTCTCAACGGTTACCTGGTGTGTGTGGTGAAAGCTCTGCTTTTTTTTTCCATTTTTTTTGTCTGACAGAATATGCTTCTTTAACTAAGAGTGGTCTCATCACTTGTAATATATTATAAGAGTTTTAAGATGGCTACCTTTATGCCATTTTGTTGCATTCATTTTAAACATTTTTGTCAAACAAGGTATCAGAAAATTATAAAAAAAAAAACCCCAAACAAACCCTATTATAGGAAGTAAAGATTTCTGTTTTTAATTTTTGTGGATTATCCAAGCTTAAAGGGAAGGTTGTAGAACAATATAAAGGGCTTGCTCCCTACAAACAAGTTAGTATAAGCTTTTTTTTTTTTTAGTACTGTTCACTAATGTGGCATAGTCACGTGCCATCAGTTAGAAATCAGTTAATTTTTTGATCTCTTTAATAGGCATACATGTAATGTGAAATCATTATGCTACCTGAAGTCCCTATCCCTCCGGCTGACTTTATAATAGTATTTTATAGATCATTGTGCTGCTGCGTTTTGGGTACATTAAAGCAATAAAGTTCTGACACTAGCTGTCCAGTTAGCGAACATGGGATTTGCTTGACCTTTAGAACTAGTTTTGCTTTAAGAGAAATTTGTTTGCATGCTCCCAGCCCCAACTCTACATTTTTTTCTTCTTCTCCCTACTTTTCCCTGTAACTGCTCTGGGTGAATACATTTTCCCTGTGTTCAGTAGGTGCTATGAATGCAAGGTTGCCATGGTAAATATACTGCAGAAAATCAGTAGCAAGATTAAAAGCAGGTAAATAATAGTCCCTGTTTTAATTTTGACATTCTTTTCCATGCTCATATAATATTACTCCCTATTAGCTGATGTTCATTTTGGGTAGCGTGGTGAATGACTACGAGAGAATGCAATATTTATTTTGGGTTAGATTTTAGAAAATCTTGCATATAGACAGAAAGATGTCTCTGGACAGCATCACACTATTGCTAAACTAGTTTGCCGTTATACTGCACAGCGGTTTAATGCTTCTTGTTCCCACTTGTCAGTCAGCAAAATGAAACAGAACTAGATCAGTAAAATTAATTTATCCAATTTCTCGCCCGTCTTTCTGAGATTTGCTCAAGGCAGGGTACAGCAAACTTAATACATAATAATTTCATTAGGCTTTTAGGGAGTGATGTTCTAACTGCATAGATTTAGAAAGAATTATCTATGGACTTTACACCAATTTTCAAAGGGAACGTATGTGTAGACTTTTTCTTTGAGAATTATCTCACCAAAACTACCTGCACATGTTTACATCTGTTAATGTACGTGCATAGTTTTTTCAGGAAAAAATACGCGCATAAACTGACACCACCCCTGCGGGTAAACGTACAGGCATACAGACCTAAAGAAAATGCTTTACCCACATAATAGGGGGCAATTTTGTGAGAGCCCATTTCTGCAGGTAAAGCATGAGCTTGCCCATTCAAATGGCTTTGAAAATTACCCTCAATGGCCAACTGTTGATTTGACGATTGCTGAGAGCTTAAACCTCTGGTTACTTGCTGCTTTATCCTGTTCAGCTTTTATTGCTTTTAGGTTTTATTAATATCTGGAATGTGTTCAGTGTGTCTTGTTTTATGTTTATTATTTCTTATATTTTTAATGCTGTTTTATGTGCTACATTATCTTTTAAGTTATTGCTGTGATTTTTATACACGATCCAGGACTTCACTTGGCATTTGAAAGATAAATATTCAAGTAGTAAACTGAACTTTCCCAGAAACAAATTCCTCAAGCAAGGTACAGTTACTGAGAGAGCCCGCTGGCAAGTCCTGTTTAACCTAATCTCCTTTATAGTTGGGATAGCCAACAATGCATAAGAATATAAGAACATGTGTCATTCTGGTTCAGACCAAGGTCCGACAAGCACAGCATTCTGTCTGTGACCAGTCTGGGTTACAAGTGCCCATCGGATCCCCAATAGTTGATCTGTTTGTAATATCTACAATACCTGAATGTAATCAGCTTTGAAATGCCTGAAAAGTGGAATATAAATCAAATAAATAAAAGATCTCACTCCCAGGGATAAGGTCTGGCTTTCCCAAGTCTACCCAGCTAATAACTGTGTTTGGATTTTTCCTGCAGGAGCTTGTCCAGTCCTCTTGAATCCCGCTATATTAGTTGCTTTGACCACATCTTCCGGCAATGGATTCTATAGCTTGATTGTGCACTGAGTGAAAATATACTTCCTATGATTTGTTTTAAATCTGCCAGTTACTAGTTTCATGGGGTATCCCACTAGTTCTAGTGTTGTTTGAAAGGATAAATAGACATTTTCTATTTATTCATGCCACCCCACTTATGTTATAAATTTCAATCGTATCCCCTCTGTTGTCCCTTTTTTCCAAATTAAAAAAAACTTAATCTATTTAGCCTTTCTCCATAAGGGAGCTTTTCCATCCGTTTTCTGTACTTTTTCTATGTCTGCCTTCTCTGTACCTTTTCCATGTTTGCTATTACTTTTTTTGAGATGGGGTGACCAGAAATGCACATAATACTCAAGGTACAGTTGCACCATGGATCTATACAAAGGCATCATGGTATGCTCAGTTTTGTTTTCTTTTCCTTTCCAAAATTCTTAACATTCTATTTGTCTTTCTGTTTTACCACCACCACACAGTGAGCCAAAGATTTCAGGGTATTGTCCGCAAGGACGCCGAGGTTCTTTTCCTGGTTAATGACTCCTGTTGTGTGCTTGTAGTTTTCCCTTTGTGCATTACTGTGCACTTATCCACATTAAATTGCATCTACCATTTAAAAGCCCAGTCTCCTAGTCTCAGAAGGTCCTTCTGCAGTTCTTCATAATCTGCTGCTATATTAACAATTCAAAACAATTTTGAGTCGTCTGCAAATTTGGTCACCTCACTCATCGTCCCTTTCTCCAGATCATTTATGAATATGCTAAATAGCACAAGTCCAATGCAGACCCCTGGGGCACTCCACCAATGACCTTTCTCCTTTTTGGAAGCTGACCATTTTGTCCTACCCTCTGTTTCCTTTTATCCAGTTACCTGGATAAAAGGAAGCCATACTAGTACATTGCTCGGGATCCCATGATCTCCCAATTTCCTGAGGAGTCTTTCATGAGGGACTTTGTCAAAAGCCTTCTGAAAATCCAAATACACTATATCAACCAGCTCACCTTTGTCTGCATGTTTATTTACACTGAAAAATCTAGTAACTTGGGTAAGGCACGACTTCCCTTTGTAAAAACCATCAAAAAAATGTTTCCAGTGTGGGTGTGACCCAGATATCCTCCCCAGTAAAGACTGAGGCAAAAAAATTAATTTAGTTTTTCTGTAATTTCCTTTTTTTTTAAATTTAATTTTTATTAATGTTTTCAATTTCAAACAAAATATCCACTTTGTACAGTAATATGGTATTTCACTTAGAAACAATATGAAACAGAATAAAAAAAAAAAGCAAATATTGAGCAATAATCTCTTCTGTTTTAACTACCCATTAGACCACAATTTGAGGAGGGAGGCAGCATTAGGCAAATAAGGAGAAATACAAGGAAATCTGCTAAGGAACAAGCTTAACTCTATTCGACTGCGCTTCATATCATGATGAACTCCTCTAGATACTGCTAACTTGTAGCAGAACCTTCTTGAAATCAGTAAAGCTTTTTAACTGTTCTGGTAGAATAAAAACCATAGTTACCTCTATTATATTTTATGATGCATTTACAAGGGAACCTTAGAAAAAAGGTCACTCCCAAGGTTAAAGTTTTCTGGTGCAAGGCCAAGAAGCCTTTCCTTTTCAAATGCGTGGATTTGGTCAAATCAGGAAAAATCCTAATTTTTTGACCCATAAAGAGAATATTAGATTTCTTAAAATACACCCTCATAATATCACTCAAACCTTTCTCATTGAAAAAAGATATCAACAGAGTGGCTCTTTCCACTATTTCATAATTCGATGATTTAAGAAAACCAGTCAAATTTTCTAAATCGATCGGAACAACTTGCGTTTGTGCATTAACTCGGGTAGACAAAAAATAAACTTTATCCAGGGTGGGGGAGCTGATTCTGACGTGTAGTCTAATACCTCAAGGAAATATCTTCTAACGGAAATGCGAGGAATTTCTCCCACAACCCTGGGAAAGTTTAGCACTCGGAGCTTTTTCAATGAATTCTACCTTTCTATTTATAGCCCCACAGTCTTGGATAATGGTGGACTGCACTGCTTTAACGTGGTGTAATTCACTTTCCATAATTTTTAAATTTTTCTAAAGTTCCCTGGCGATGTAAATCACTGTTTTTATTCATTATATCCATTTGGTGAGAGAGTTAATTTTCAAAGAACAGTCCAAGAATGTTTTAACCATTGCTGATGTAAGATCCCAGAGGGACCACCGCAGGTTTCTGCGATACCAAAATTACTCCGGGAGCGGAAGGGGAGTCACATTCAGGCCTCTCACCTCTTCCAGTTGCCTGGCCTTCCGCCCCTTCCAGATCACCGCAAGACACCGGAGACATTCCCGTCGTTCCTCAAGGAGCTCAGCACGGAGTCAACCACAACACGGCTCCCTCCTCCTCTGAAGCCTGGGTTCCAACTTCGGGACTCCAGCCAGAGCACAGTGTCGAGGCCTCCTGCGCAGCCGGACGTGGGCGATCATCTAGGGGGCTGAGGGAAACTTCCTCTGAAGTCAGGGCGGGCTCTCCTCCATCCATCCCAGCGGCCGGATCTCTTGCCCCGAGTTTTACAGTCATACAGGCGCACTGCTAGATCGTCTTCTTCCCCGACAGGGATCGTAGGGCTTGAGGGGTAAGTCCTCACTCTCCCTTTCCTCTTCGGAGGCATTGGTAATCCAAATTGAAGAAAGAAGAAAAAAGATTTTCAGGAAATCACAGGAGCGAGCAAAGCGGTGCAGCCGTTCAGGTCGCCATCTTGGCTCCTCCCCCAGGCCAGTCTCTTCTGTAATTTCCTTAAGTTCCCTAACCACCCCTTTTACCCCTTGGTCATCTAGTGGCCCAATGAACTCCCTCACAGGCTTTTTTGCTTCAAATGTACTTGATAAAGTTTTTACTTATTTTTACCTCCCATGGGAAACTTCTTTTCAAATTCTCTCTTAACCTGCTTTAATTATTTTTTTTACATCTGATTTGCCAGTTCTTATGCACTTGCCTATTTTCCTCATTTGGGTCTATGGCTTTAATTGCTTCTTTCATCTCACTATTAAACCAAGCATACAGTCGTTTGGTTTTCCTTCAACTTTTTTAATGCACAAAATACATTTTTTCTGAGCTTCAAGGATGGTAATTTTAAACAGTGTCCATGCCTCCTGCAAGTTTTTAATCTTGTAGGTTATTCCTTTCAATTTTTTCTAATAAATTCCTCATTTTAATATAATCTCGCTTTTTATAGTTAAATGCTACTGCAGTAGTTTTCCTTAGTATTCACTCTCCAGTGATTGTCATTTTTTATTACAGTATGATCACTGTTGCCCAGCAGATCCAGTACCTTTATCTCTTGCACCAGGTCTTGCGTACTACTGAGAACTATATCTAATGTAGTTCCCCCTGTTAGTTCCATGACCAACTGCTGCATGAAATAGTCATTGATGGTATCTAGGAACTTTACCTCCCTTGCATGTCCTGATGTGACATTTACCCAATCAATATTCAGGTAATTGAAGTTTCCCATTATTATTGTTGCCCATTTTATTGTTAGCATTTTGCAGTTTGTTTCCTCATCCTGGCCATGTGGATTGTAATATATCCTCACTACTATACTCTTCCTTTTTTACCCTTGGACGTTTTATCTATAAGGACTGCAGAGTGCAGTTTGTTTCCTACAAAACTTTTATCCTGCAGTGCCGCCACTCCACCAATTTTATGTGCTCTGTCATGTTGATATAATTTGTACCCTGGTATCACAGTGTCCCATTGGATAGTTTCCTTTCGCCCATGTCTTTAAGATGCCAATTTTGTCTGTATCTTCTTTTAGTGCCATACATTCTAACTCTCCGGTCTTTTTTTTTTTTTTCCCCCAGACTTTTTTGTATTTGTATACAAACATTTTAAAATAGTTTTATTTTTATATGTACCTACAACCTACTTATTATCAGATGATACAGGCATTTCAGAGTCATTTTTAGCTGCGTGTTCTGTATTTAAATTCATCTGGGTTTTTTAAGCTTTTATATCCACCTCTCTATTGTGGCATTCTAACTTGGTTTGCCAGTATCTTTTGAAAATAAATCCCTCCGACCCATGCACTGCTGAGCAACTTTCAGCTTTCATTATTCATTGTTGATGGCTGTGGGCTTTAATTACCTATTTTGATTTTATTGGGTGCATTTTATCTATTGTGTTGTTTTGCTGTTTTATTGTTATGTTGTTTTGCTAGTTGCCTAAGACTGCTGCATAGGCAGTCTATAAATAACCATAATCATAAGCACCCACGTTATGGTTTAAAAACTGCTTTTTCTCTTTTTTTTTAAATGTTAGTGCCAGTAGCCTGGTTCTACTCTGGTTAAGATGGAATCTATTCTGTCAGAATAGGCTCCCCCTGCCCGAGAATGTTTCACAGTTCCTAACAAACCTAAAAACCTCTTCCCTGCACCATCGTCTCATCCACACATTGGAGCTCTGCCTACCTCTGGGGTCCTGCAAGTAGGAGCATTTCTGAGTATGCAACCTTGGAGGTCATAGATTTCAATTCTCTACCCTAGAGCATAAATTTAGCCCCCAGAACCTCCTTCCTGCTCTTTCCAATGTCATTGGTACCCACATGTACCATGACAGCTGGCTCCTTCCCAGTACTCTCTAAAATCATATCTAGGTGATACGTGAGGTTTACTTCCTTTACACCAGACAAGCTAGTTACCAAGCGATCCTCGCAGCCACCAGCCGTCTACTTTCCTAATGACGAATTACCCACTACAATGGCCATCCTAACCCTTCCCTCCTGGGCACGGATTGCTGGAGAGGATAAAATATCACTAGCTAAAGGATCACTTACCACCACATCAAGATGATGGTCTCCTGCTAGGTGACCTTGCTTTTCCAAAGCAGCACAAGGGCTGCTAGGTTGGAGATGAGCCTACTCTACTATATCCCTGAAGGTCTCCCCTATATATACCTCTCTGTTTGCTTCAGCTCCTCCAGTTCTGCCACTCTGGCTTCCAGAGATCGTTCTCGTTCTCTGAGAGCCAGAAGGTCTTTGCACTAGCTGTGCACATATAACCTTTCACCATTACATAGATAATCAAATATGTGGCACGTGGTGCAATAGACTGGATAGCCTCCATCTTGCTGCTGAGCTTCTATCTGCATCTTAATTTGTTGAGTTGATAAAGGCTGATTAGGGAGTAAGTATGTCTCAATTTAAGGTTTGTCAAATGTGATTAGGATTTTTAAATTTATTAGACCTATTTTAAAATCTGTGGTTTTTAAAATTGGTAATTTGGTATTAAAATCAGAGTTAATGTTATTTTAAGTGACTAATTGAACTTATTTTGCAGACTTTCCTCCTAGTGGGGTTGATAATCTAAATATCAAAAAATGAGACTGGGTGGATGGGAGGGTGGAAATCAAGCTAGTAATTAGTTGCCAAGGGGACTCTCACCTTCTCAGGTCAGGTACGTGACCTTTGCAAACTCACAGTTTTAACACACTGGCAAATATGTTCTATCTTTTATTATTCTCAGAGAATCAGTCTATTTTCTCACTATACAGACAATTATAACTATGGCAAACAAATAGGAACCTTAAATCTAGCAAACAATAGAAGCATCCAGTAATAGTTTAACTCTCCAAGAATTTTTTTTTTTTTGTCTCGGTGTTTAACTCTTCTTCCCAGCAAGTCTAATATAGCAGGCAATGACAACATTAGATTATTCTTGGTCCATTTACATTTGATTTTTAGGCTTTATGGCATCATCAAGCAAGACAGCTAAGTAAAAAAATATGCGAAGGAGAGCTATTCAGTGTTGTAAATCCCTAAAACAGAGCAGGCAATGATGGGAAATTCGTTTGGAAAAATACTACTTTTTATCCTGAGAGGCTTGTGAGTAAAGCTGTTGCAAAGAAAATTTTGCACATTCTTGGGATTATTTAAGGTTGAGCCAAAGCACATTCAGTGCAGTGACCTTTCCATGGCGCTTCTGTCGCACAGCATTGGTCTGATACTGTAGAATAGGAATGCGGCTCTTTGGTTCCAGCCGTCCTTTAATTAAACCCAGCTTTAATTATTTGTTGTAAACAATTTTTTTTTTAAGAGGGCAAGTTGGCAAGAGTAACTTTTGTCTTCTGTGGAATAATTTGGTGATAAGGGGGCGGGGATGGAGAATTCAGTTGCAGAACTGAGATTTTTATTTCAGTCGGAAAAATGCAAAGTGAAATGGGGCCTGGTGCTGATTAGTAAAGAGAGAAGCTAGTGTTGCCACATGTGTGAGACGTAGGACACAGGGCTTCAAGATAACATGGAGGGAAATTGTATGTCCAGCAGAAGAATTGCTCAGTTGGAGCTGAATACGTGCATGGGAACGTCATTTTGTAGGGGAAAGCTGTCGTGGTGTGATGACCAAGAGGAAAGAGTGATGCTGCAGAAGAGGAATTGGTTATCATGGAGAGCAACGTTGCTGTGGAGCATCTGCTTCTTTTGCTTCTTTTCTGAAAAGATATTCATTGCCAAACAGTCATGAATTGTCTTCAGCATTTTACCAGCGTTCTCTCCCAATATCCGGCTAAGCTGACCCCCAGGCATGACCTTCTGTGGCCAAGAGAAATGGCTGAGGGTTTTTAAAGAGCCTTTTCCATGTCTGTCTTTGTGGCCTTTCTTTATAGCATTTGGCTCAACTTCTCCCAAATTACTGCTCCAGCTATGAGAGCTTTATCAGCAGTACCAGCTGATCCAAGAAGCAGGAACCAGAGCCAACAATCAAACCAGTCACCCATCTAGCAGTGACTAGAATTTAATATCAGTTGGGCTGGTTAGTGAACAGAAATTTTTGTCTTTGTTGTTGGCAACTGAAGAATGTTTGTGAAAAGCACATTCTGTAGAATTAAGCATGTAGTTTTAGTACTACCTTTCATATATTCAATGCATTACATTTTTTTGCCTGCTAATTCCTTCCTCCTTTCAGATCATTCAGAACTAGTACAGGGATTCTGGCACAATGAACTTTTCTTCATAACTTCCTGGGGAATTTCCCCCTATTTTAATGGACACTCCCATTCAGATTTGTGGATTTTAGCATTAACTAGGATTTTAGCATCTGGCGCAGTCACCCTCTTGCATCAAGTCTTTGCTTCCTCTGCTTCCCAACCTGGATCTGCTCCCTAATCCTTTTTTGCTCTCTCCCCTCTTCTTCTCCAACCTGGATGCTAGAAAGATAATGGTACTCTTCCTGGCTTTTCATCCATAGCTGGGCTACACTTGCATTTAAATGTTTTCTACCTTTATAGGGTTCTGCACCCTGCGTGGTTGATTCACCCTTACGGCCCTACTCTGAAGCCTGGTTATTGCAATAACAACCCTAAGCTGGGAGTCGTCCTCCAAGGCTCCTTCTGGAGTCTAAATCTTCATTACCATGACTCCCTCCATCATCAGGGTGTTATGACTCCTACCCGCGGAGCTACTCCCCGCGAGCAGGCCTCTCACCTTTCGGCGCTGCCTTCTCGATGTGGCTGGACGCCGCTGATGCTGGGCCTTCATCGTGGCAGGAGCCGCGCACCCTGCTTTCTTCCACGCGGCCAGGAGGCCACCCATCAGACTCCTCTTCACCGCGGCAGGAGCTGCAGACTTCAGTGTGTTCAATGCGGCTGCGGCCGCCGCCAACGTCCGTTCCATTCTCACGGCCAGAGGCCGCAGTCCCCGATCTCTCCTGGCGGCCGGAGCAGCCTTTGATTCCTCCGGAAGCAACAGGAGCCACTGCCGACGTCAGGGCCTGCCTGCATGCAGGCCCAGCTTCTCCAGCTCCTTCAGCATCTCTGCGGCAGCATGGCTGCTCTCCAAGGTCCTGCCCCCTTCCTAAGGGGCAAGCCTGTGTCTTCTTCCCCTTCTTAAAGGGGCAGCGTAGGTGGGGTCCTCCTGGCCCCACCGGAAGGCAGCTTCACCTGGTTTCCTGTGTCAGCCCTATGTAAGGGCTTCTCCTGCACTCCTGTGTTGCCTTGCATTGGAGTTTCCTGTCTCTGGAAGTCTTTATTTATTTATTTATTTATTTAGGGTTTTTATATACCGATTTTCTTGATACAGATCAAATCAACTCGGTTTACATAGAACGATAGTACATTAACAATAACTAGTCAAACCTCAAAAGAGGAGACAGATTGGGAGCAGAAGGTAAAAAGTTACATTATAACAAGGGGTGAGTCTTGTCTTCCAGTGCTCCATCAGGTCTTTGTTCTTCGTTGGAGCTCCATGTCTCATCTTGCTTCCTGAGTCTTCGTTGCTTCCTGTGGTTTCCTGATGTTTCATGTCTTCATGTTTCGATGTTCCCAGTCCAGGCTTCCTGATGTTCCAGGATTCCTGATGTTCCGAGGTTCCACTCCTCCTCCTTCGCTCATTCTGAGTCCCCCGGACCCTCCAGCTCCTGTGGTTCTCCAGATGACACCTTGCCTCATCATTGGAGTATCGTCCCAGCTGGATTCCTTTCTTGTGCTTCTGAGTCCTCTTGACCCTGCAGCTCCTGTGGTTCTCCAGATGACACCTAGGCTCGTCATTGGAGTTTCTTCTCAGCTGGATTCCCTTCCTGCACTTGTCCCGCTCTCCGCTTGGTCCATGACCAGCCTCTTCAGGTTGTGTAGGGCGCGCAGTGGGACAGGGTGGTCCGCGACCAGCCCATTGGGTTCGCCCATGTAGGTGGGCTGTGTAGTGCGCCCTGAGAGACAGTGCCAGTGTCCGAACCTTCCAAGCTTCTCATCTCGTCCAGACTCTTCCAAGTTCCTCGTCTTGTCTAGAGTCTTCCAAGTTCCTGGTCCATATCCAGAGTCTTCTTGTCTCGTCTTGAGTCTTCTGTGTCACAAGGCCTCCGTCTGCCCCTCATCTTCAGTCCAGCCTGCTGCTTCTTGCCGATACCTAGCGGCAGGTCCGAAAGGGCTGGGAACGGTCGGAGGACTGTTCAATAACCAACATAATGTTGTTGGCTTCCAGAAGCATGCAGGTCCGGCAAAGGGTCAGACTTTGTCTTCGCCCATGCTGGGACACGCCTCGCCAACCCTTGGTGCTGTCTTGGATTCATCTGGGGTCGTGCCGAGGCCCAAGGGCACACATTCCCGTCAAGTTGGGATCGCTCTCCTAGCGTTCCCGTAACGTAACAGAATGCAAGGCACGCTAAGGTCTCCCCTTCTGTAACAGTATGCAAGGCCTTCCTAAGGCCTTCCTTCTCTAACACAGGGGTTGTATATGTTACATCCCCAGCCGTGTCCAGTCTAGAGAATGGAGGAACCTGACTGAAACCCAGGTCCTCCAAATGCCAGTGCACAGTACTTGCCACTGAGCCATCAGACCAGCCCATGAAGCATGCGTTTGATTGTATAACATGATTACTCAATGTTAATAATAGCAATTTTTTTTAAATTTTATTACTTCAAGCTTTTAATTGCCTATCCAATTATAATATAGAACACTGAAAAGGAACAGGCTGCCTTCTGCAAACAAAATCAAGTTCTTTTCATGGGCCAAAGGATTTGGCTTTTTCCGCAGAAGAGAAGGAAGCTATTGCTGGAAATGTGCAGAGAGACCCCCATTCTTGGGGCATCTTTTTTTTCTGTGGTATTCCTGTACATGTATTTTTAAATTTCATGATGTATGTTATGCTTCTCATTGTGACTGATCAGCTCAGAAATTTCCTTGATGCTAAAAAGATGACCACTATTAGCCCCGGAGGTGGTTTGTGACCCAGACTGGCCGTTTTTAGAGACAGAATGCTGGGCTTGATGGTCCTTGGTCTGACAAAGCCTGGCACTTCTTGTGAGAATCATGATTTTGATTAATATCTATGTCTGTTTTGTTTTGTTTTTGATTGTGCTGTTTTTTGGTTTTTTTTTAAATGCTCCTTCATTTCTGGGCTCCTTCTTCTTGATTAGGGTCTAATGAAGATTGGCCATATTAATACATGTGTTTTTATTTAAGGGGGCACCATCGTGGTCCCTTACTAGTGACCTCAATGTGTCTGTGGTCACTGGTAGATGATGTAAGTCAGAGTAGGTGTGTAGTGGTCTGATTCTGACACTCCCATGTTTATCTCAAATGAATGGTTTGATTAAACTCATGAGCTCACTTGGTTCTGGGTTCTTCAGGGGATGTCCTGAGGGGATGCCCGTTGGATCCAAGGGTGTGGGTTGCCAAACCCCAGGGATCAAGGAGATCTTATCTTGGGGGTCCAAGAGTGGATTTCTGAGATAGTCCAAAGAACCAGAGACAAGATCTCAAGGACGAGGAGAGGCAAACGTATACTCCTTGCCTGTTGGAGGGTGGTGGGTCAGAGTGCAAACTGCCTTGCAGTAAGAAGGTCTCAGAGAGGTGGTGCCTGAAGGGACGCATCGGCATAGGAGCCCCTAAACTGCATCAACAGGAGTTCGTTTCCTACTGGGAAGGAATCTCCATCCAGTTTGCAGGTGCCAATGGGGGAAGCGCCTGAGGAGACCGGAATTGTATTTTTTCTGTTCTGACGTGCTCTATTCAAAAACATACCACTTGTGATTTTACAACTGCAATCAAATTTGCAATAAAAGAATTTAATTTTGAACAAAAGCCACTGTGTGTCTGTGGTGTTTTGCTGGACTGTTGCAGAAGACCTCCAAAAACCCCTAAGGGCTTTTGAAAGGTTTTTCCTTTCCTCCCTGCTGGGCAAAGAACCCAGGAGCACAGGTCAGAATGTGGCTCCAGTATTCCCCAGTGAGCTCCTGTGCCCTGTTAGCCAGCATGACAGTGGCTTATTTTGATTATTTCTTTATAGCATATTATCTATATTTATTGGTAATCTGTTTCTTTATAAACAAAGTAATTCAAATTTACAGTGCATTATAGTTGAAGTTACTCCTACATGTACATAGATGTAAATTTTCTGCTGAGCAGCAGACTGTGTTCTGCATTTCCTCATAGAGCAAATGAATACATGAAGAGGCTCCAGTTTGGTAAAGTGCTCCCTTTTTACCGTTTTTTTTCCATAGATTTCCAGGGCATGATGAATCAGTGATCTGCTACAATGTTTTTGTGGCTTTTTGGTTTTATATGCATCCTGTGTGAGTTTGTGGGATGGGAAATGTCTTGAATAATATTTCCGTTTATTAATAAGCTCTTCCAGAAGAGATTGTCCATTCCGTTCTAAGTAAAGCCCTATAAAACAATTGCTATTTATCTGTGTGTAGTACAGGATTATACTGACATTAGACCCAGAGTTGTGGTCAAAACTATGATGGTGTTTAGCAGTGTAAGGTGTCGGCACTTTACACGGGAATATTTTTGAATGCAGTTATTTAAACGTAAGCATTGAACCTCGCATAGCAGGCTAAATATTGTTGGACTAATCCACACTAATTTGAAATACTGACCAGCCCTACAGAAATAGATGTCAGTTTGGGTTTGCATTATTACCTTTTGATGGTCGGCATGTTTCATAATGGAGCAAATGTGTCCATTAGCATTACCGTCTCTGTGTGTCTGTCCACCTGACTGTACGCATGCATCAGGAACGTCCCTAATTTCTTCTGTGTGTCCTTCATGAAGTTTTCCAACTTGTTATCCCGTTTTCTTCTTCTTGAAGCTACCTGGCTGCTGGTGCATAGCAGAAACAGCTTAGTGATAACACCGTGAGCTGCATGCAAAGTTTAACCTTGACGGAGAACTCCCTAAGTACTGGTGAATTTCTACACAGCTGGGGGGAAGAGATACCCTCCTGCTAAACCTTATAGGGAGGGCCCCTGGCGTCCTGTGATATCACAACACAGCAAAATATTATTCTCGCTATGTACTTTACGATCTCCACTGAATCATGGGCAACCAGGTGCTAGAACTTGGGGGGGGGGGGGGGGGGCACTTTGACTATGGTGTTTCATGCTATTCAGACTGCTGATTGGGCTCTGGCAGTAGAGGGAGGGGGATGCAGTCCAAAGTGCCTTGTTCATGTCCTCCTTCCTGATGGCCTAGATCACTGCCACGAGAAATGTGCAGGAAAATAAGGAATGAAGGGGAGGATTGGCAGGGAAATGGAGTGAAAGTCAGCAGGGGTGGTGTTAAGGAGATTGAGAGGGGGTGAAGTAATGGGGGTGGGTGAGGGCGAGAGAGGGCATTTGCACAGGGGATAGGGCCAGAGGAGACAGTTGGGTGGTTGTGTGTGTGAGAAAGGGGTCAACAGTGGGCATCATAAGAGAGAGAAGTTTAGTGCCTGTGGTACATGTGTGTGTCAGAGAGAGGGGATCTGTGCCAGTTGGGAGGATGAGGAGGAGTAGGAGAAGGGGGTTCCTTCCTTCTCCTGTTCCGGATTTCCTGTCTCTGCGTGTCAGTACGTATAGCAGAAATATCCCTGCATTTTCAAAGCTGACAAATGCATACATTTGCTTTTGAAAAATCAGGCTAAAGTCTGTGGGTAGGAAGTAACAGACTTTAACCCTCTATGGGCTGTTTCAAAATTACAGTCCCTGTGTCTGACTTATGCATATTAGTCCTCCATGACAGTTTGGGGCAGATTTTCAAAGGCTACGTGCGTAACCTGAGAAAATCTACCCCTGCACGCGCCAAGCCTATTCTGCATAGGCTCGACGGCGCGCGCAAGCCCCGGGACGCGCATATGTCCTGGGGCTTCGAAAAAGGGGTGGGAAGGGGCGGGTCCGGGGACGGGGCTGAATCCCCCGGCACAGCGGCCTGTACTGGGGGATGGCGAGCCGGCGCGCATAACCTTTGAAATAAAGGTAGGGGGGATGATTTAGTTAGGCCTGGGGGTGGGTTAGATAGGGGAGGGGAGGGGAGGTGGGGGGGTGGCCGAAAAAAGTTCCCTCCGAGGTTCGGAGCGGCCTTGGAGGGAACGGGAAAAGCCATCAGGGCTCCCCTCGGGCTCGGCGCGCGCAAGGTGCACATGTGAGCACCCCCTTGCGTACGCCGAGCCCAGATTTTATAACATGCGTGCGGCAGCGCGCACATGTTATAAAATCGGGCGTAGATTTTAAGATCTGGCCCTTTATGTTTAAATATGTTTTATCAAAGATTTTCAACAAGCAGGTACAAACAGAAGAGCACATTAGTAAAACAGGATCAGACGCATTGGCACACACTTTCCAATGTCTGTGTACTAAGCGTGTACCACATCCCCCTGAGCCAAACAATCACCCCACATTATCAGTCCCTCCTTGACAATTTAATAAAACATATTTAAACGTGAATTGTCACGGAGGACTAATATGCATAAGTCAGACGCAGGGACAGATGGATGCAAAAAGTTAAACAGATTCTTGAGTTGCTATGGGAGCGTCTAACTCTCAGTTTTGATGAGAAGACCCCCCCCACCCCCCCAAGAATCCTAATACTTTCTGTGACTTACATTCTGCTAATTATCTCTAACTGGCGCTAATCGTATTCTCTCTGGCCAGCTTCCCACTCTAAGAGGTTCTTTAGATAGGAAAGCTTCCTTCTGCACTTCCCCAGTCACATCCGAAGAGGCCCGTGAGCCGCTGTGTTCTGTTCCACCCTTCAAACGAGATCCAAACCTGTTATTACGTGTTATCAAAGTTAAGACCTTGAATATGTATTGCTCTAACATTGGCAGAATAGTTTCTACTCCATCTTTTCTAAAGCAAGAAAAGGAAATTAGCCTTATTGAATTAGGTTTCTGCACACCATATTCTATTCAGTTGCAGGGTTTACATGAGGAAAAATGTGGATCTTGTTATAATGTAATTTTCAAACTATGCCTGTTATATGAAACAGACGTAGAATCTGCTTTTAAAACTGCAGTAGAAAATTATGTCCAGAAGACATGAAAATGACACATATTTAGCAATCAATACATAGAATATTTGCTTGTTCATTGGGGAAATAATGCACTGAGTAACAACTACATGGGTGCATATACATTTTTAGTATGTTTACTTGGCAGACTGTTTCAAATATTTATCATAGTTAACCATATGTAAAGGAGGAGTAGCAGCAGGCTGAGAGCCAGGGTTCAAATCCCACTGCTGCTCCTTGTGACCTTGGGCAAGTCAGTTCAGCCTCCATTGCCTCAGATGCAGACTTACTGCCTCAATTATTAAGCATTTTACCCATAGATATAAAATGGGAGAAAACCTTTCGTAAATAGGCCCTTTAGATTGTAAGCCCTCTGGCATAGAGAATACCTTCAGTACCTGATTGTAATCTGATTTGAAGTATAACGAAAGGTGGAATATAAGTTAAAAAAAACAAAAAACTCCTGCACTCTAGACATTGATATTTTGTTGCATTTTAGGACATTTAACAGATAAAGATGACATTTGGTATATTTTTTTTTTAAAGTGAATTAATTTCTTGCTATATGGATGTGATGATTTACTGTACTAGGCAGAGTCATATAACTCTTGAGGAAAACATAATCATTAACCTTCAAAAGCAGCTACTTACTAACAGCAGGTGTTTGCCAGAAACCTAGGCATATGTATGCACTGGACCATTTCGATCAACCTTTGAGAATTACGCAAAAAGTCTAGTGGCTCCTCAGAGGTGTGCAGCTGCTTCTCTCAGAGAGAGAAATTACTGTAACGTTTTACTGAGCAGGGGGAAATGAGCTGAAGTGTGCTCACAATCCCTGCACCAGGCCTGTTTCCCCTGCATGCCTCGTTTTCATAGAGGAGATTCGCAGGAGGAGGAGGAGGCAGAGCTCCTGCTGGTGCTGCAGACGTTCACCAAGTCCCGAGCTGAATGAAATGCTGCAGTCAGTACTGTGGAGGAGAGCAGTGCATCACACACCTCTCCTGGGGAATGGGTCAGCAAAAGCAGGTGAGAGGAGGGAATGGAGCCCCCATGGTGGTGTGGCACTGGCTGCACTTGCGATGCAGAAATACCACTCGAATTTTGTGAGCTTTTGATTGATATATTTGAAGTTTATTTTATATTTCTATTTATTAGTAAACCATATTTTGTGAAAAGAGATTTTGTAAAAATAGATTATAATGGCAGATAAGGACTGTAGGGCCAATCTAGTCTGCAAAACACTATAAGATAGCAAAACAGGGCTTCCCAAACCTGTCTTATTGATCCCAGAGCAATAGCCAGGCAATTTGGCATCTATGGGCGAGTGGAAATGTACACCCTCATCCTGTACACTGCACTTGATGCCACAAGCTGGGAGACTGTTAAATGTTTTTAAATTTAAAACAAAACACTTATTTATAATGTGTAAATAGAACCAAGCATGAACTTGGTCCCAAAAATGTGACCCTTCAGTCTGTATACATGTGATCCTTAATCTCTACCTAACTAATTAGTGATTTCAAACTTATTAAGCCATAGCGGGTTGAAAAAAAAAAGAATGTGTGATTTTTTAAGCCATGACGATGTCATACAGAATAATTGCACCCAACAGAAGCTTTATATCCTCACATACAATTAAATCAATCAAAACAAAAGAGGATATTGTTAAAGTTATTTAAATTTGTTGTTATATCTTTCTTTCTAACAAATCAATAAATGGAAACAACATTTATTTCCATTTATTGATTTGTTAGAAAGAAAGATATAATAACAAATTTAAATAACTTTAACAAAATACAGAATAATTGACCATAAATTAGAAATAGGGACATATAAACAAAAATTGAATTGAAAACACCAGGAAGCCAGAGAAACTGAACTAGAAATATATTTCCTCCTGTACTCTGCTAAATAAAAAGATATCATGAGATGCACATTCCCAAAATTGATATATTTCATTCAGTAAAATGCTTTTCTCTCTCTTTGGACATTTTTCAGTCATTTTCATCCTTTACTTTTTTTTTTCTGATTTCCTCTTGTTGGTCTCCAAATTCCTTTTCCAGGGTCTCCTGTCCATTTTCCATTCTCTCTCCTCCTGTCTTCTTCAGTTCCTCAGCTATATCTCTGTCTGGTTAGCAGTTCTACCAGCTAGTCTCCCAGGTCTTTCACAAATATGGGAAAGCATGAGCCATTAGTGATAGATAGTTGTGCATACAGTGAGCATTGTATGATGGTGACAGTTGTGCTACTATAAGTGCTTTCCCCAAAGAGTTTACACAACGATAGACAGTTGCACATACGTCTGTTTTGCTCACACTGTTGACAGCTGTGCTAATAAGTACTCGCCTCAGAGAAGCACTTTTTAAACTTTATGCCTGTCTAGTATGTCTTTTGCGCAGAAATCATGTTTTATGTATGTTGTGCATATTTTTATGTGCACGTTTTTGGGTTAGCCTGCTTTCTTTCTTTTTTTTTTAAACTCCTTTTACCGTGTGAGTAAAGAAAATGTGAGCCAACGTTTAGCTCACTTTTTTTTTTTTTTTTCTTTTTGCTCATACTTGATTACATCAGGCCCTGTGAGTTTGAGTCCTGGCTCACTGTGTGTCACCTTCGGCAATTCATTGTATTTCCCTGTGGCTCAGTTGTTAATTGGTGGTAATGGGTATGGTTCAGGAGTGGCCAACTGCATTGTGTAAGAGCAGCAAATAGGTCTGGTTTTCAGGATAGCTCATCTGTAAATATCTTGCACCTTTTACTGAACACCAAGTTGTAATAGCTGTTCTCTCACAAGATATATATATATATATATATACACTGTATGGTGCTTTACTTCAGCTCTGCATTTCTTTTCTGTTGGTGTAATAAAAGGTATCATTGAAAGAGAACCCCTTTCACTACTACTCTGTGGGGAAAACTCTCTAAATACAATGTATTTTTGTTACACTACTTTGATTTTTGCTATTGCTGTTAGGTGCTGTAGTATTCCAGAAAAAAAAAACAAACCCCTGTTTGTCCTGACAAGTTGATAGGAAGTTTGGTTTCATTCTCTCTCTCTGAAATAGATCATTTACATATGAAGAATGTGCAGAAACAAAAATCAGTAAATAAATAAAGAGCACAAGGTGATACCATTTACTCACTTCATTTCTTGACTAGCTTTCCGGAGCTCCTGTTACCATTATCAGGTGAAAACAGCAGATTGGTTACCTGAGCATACAGTTGAATCCTTAGGATGTTGGCATCAGTGAGAAAGGTGGAGGGTTGTTTGTGAGCCAAGTGATGGGCAGATGACAGAAGCACCAAATTGTATCTGGACCCAAATCCCTGTAAAGCCCTTTTATGATAGTTTGTTTAAATCATTTTAACTTCAAATGACTTATGTTCCTGGATAGTTCGGAGTTTCTCTTTTAGTTTCCTGATCATAATGACATTGAGCCAGCGGTCTGCTCCTGAAAAATCTCCCCCACCGGAGGTATTGCTTTGCTCTTCTTTGTGAGGTGTAATTTTGTGCATAAAAAGGTTTATTTTTGCCTATAAAACATGGTTAGCAAGCAACTTACTAATAATGTACGTTTGCACAGCTGTTCAGCCACATCACAGATTGAAAAATATCAAAATATTTTTAAAGGTTTTTGTTTTTGGTACTGCAGGAAGTATGGAGGGTGGGAGATTCCCAAGTGGCTGTCGTACACCAAAGCCTGATGGCATGTTTATAAAATTCTTACTGGCTCTTTAATGCTGGAAAATAGAGGGAAGTGCAATTCCTCCACTTTGATCATGTATGAGCTGACTTCTCTTAAAATGAGATAAAGCAGGAAACGTTCTCTCTCTCACTATCAACATTGCTTATCAGCTCTTGTGCAATGGCTGACCGAATGTTGAAAACAAGACCTAATTGTTTTGAATTAAATGGTGTGAGATGGCTGAGTAAGAGTCTGTCGTATTGGAGCAGTTTTGATACTGATATCGATATTCAGTTGTTAAACATCCTTAGGGTGCCTGGTGTTCCATGATTCTGTGGCTTGGGAAGGGCTGGAAAATGCAGGTTTTCCCACGAAACTCCCCAGTCCCAGTGGAGTCGCCACTGGGCTTGCAACTTTCCCTCAACTCCCCCCACCCGATGAAATCCTGGCTTGTTCGCAGTGCGGTGCCTCAGACTGTGTGTCCTCTCCGTGCTGCTAATTGAACTGCGCGGTTCAGAGCTCAGTCCCCGGCCCTAGGTAGAAGAGGAGGGAGGTGGTACCTGAGGTGCTGCATGGGATGAGGGGAAGGCAAGATAGTGAGGAGATTCATGGGGAGGGGGAGGAAGAGTGAGAGGGGTGGGGGGGGGGAGAGGGAGAATGAGAGGGCAGGGAGCCAAGTGTAATGAAATCTGAGGGGTTGCAGGGAGAAGGTGAGTGAGAGGAGCAAGAGTGAGTGAGAGATGGGAAGGGAGGAGAGGGAGAGAGATTGACAGGTGTGAAGGAACAGGAGGGGATCAGAGGTGCTGTCGAGTGTGAGCGAGGGAATTGAGCCATGGGGATGTGAGTGAGGTGATTAGAGGGGCTGTGTGTGGAGATTCTGAGAGAGGGGAAGTGTAAAAGGATTGAAAAGAGTTGGCATGTGACTCAGAGAGAGGATTGATGTCTGGGTGAGTGATGTGAGTGGCTTGTTCCTGCTCTTCTGATTCCAGATCCTCCTCCCCTGATCCCTCTTCCCACACCTCCTTTCATTCCCTTTTGCTAATCATCATTGATTCCCCCATCCTCTCCTCTCTCTCCCTTATTTCTCTAACTTTTCCTTCCTGTGCTCTCTTCTTCATTTCCCTCCTCTGGGGGGTCCCTTCTCTCCCCAGCCCCAGATCTCTTCCCCTCCTTCCTCCTCAGCCCCAATCACTTAGGTCCCTTTTCCTCTAATAAAGAATTGCATACATTAAACTAGATGGTGAAATATCATCCAGTTAATGACATTTAATATGCAAATTTGCCAGAAAATTGCCAAAGAATCTTAAAAATCTGCCACAGGAAACCCGGGACCCTGCATATCCTTGCTTCTCAGGCAGAAACCTAGGACTGGGCCCTGCCAGAGCCATGTGCCCTGTCTCAGTGACATCACTTAGCTCTGCCAGTGGGGTCCTGCAGCCTCAGACAATTGCCCTGCGTGCCCCTTTTTCTTCCCCCCACTCTCCCATCCCCAGCCCTCCTCCTCTCCCTTCCCTGAAATCCCCTAGCCGAAAACTTCTAAAGGAACAAAAAAAATTATGCAGACAAAATTTGGAAGATGACTTTTTTTTTTATTATGCAAAATGATTGTTTATCCAAAAGTATTGTAGAATTGTTGCAGAATTTCAGATACTTTTGCTGAAGAAATTTCCAACTCTTGCCACAGAATCCACCCCCTGAGCTGCTGAAGGAAATTAGTGGTTATGACTATTACTTTCATTTTTAATAATGGTTGGCACCTCATCTTCTGCTCATTCTTGGTTTCAACTTATAATTTATGACCAGAATAAGGGCAGTGAAAGGGAAGTCACTACTTATTGTGTTTTATTAATTTATTTGTGTATTTATAGATTACACTATCAAAATCCCTAGGCGATTTACAATAAAAACATCCACAATTAAACATAACAACAAAATTATATAAATACAATTCTACAAATTCTTGAGTTGCAATAAAACATTGCAAACCACAAAACAAAAAAATGCACAATAAAGTAGTTCTGCTTTTAGGTGGATTTGGAGCTGTATAACTGTTGTTCATTACCCTTTTAAACAAAATTTTAAAATTCATGTGGACTGCCTAAAGAGTGCTATTGTAAATGAATAAAAGTTTGGTAACACTTTTTCTGTTAAAGTGGGTGTTGATATTGGCTCTTAATTTGTATTTCAAGTGTCAGTGATGGCCTTTATGTTGAGGGCAAAAAATATAGTGTATGATTTATTGATGTAGAAAAAAATTGTTGATAAATCAGACTGATAGTCTCCTGACAAAGCAAGTGAGAATGATTAGAGGACAGCTGGAAAGGGTCTAAAATAACCATTAGTTAGGAATAATTTTTCAACTGGATAGCCAGGGCTTTAGGTCTGGTAGGGAGCTTTTAGCAGTTTTAGCTAATAAAGCAAGATAAAGTGCTAAATAAACCATGCTTTGCTTGCAGAACTGACATTGCTGACACATTGAGTGTACAGAAGAATACAAAGTGGTTTTCTGCCTTGCCAGTTACTTCTAATTCTAGTTTTGGGCTTATTTCATGCCTTTCTAGGAATTATTCCTAGAGTGTGTTTTATCAGAATATAAAAAGTTCATATATTGCTTCTTAGTGTTATTCGTGCTTGATTGCATTGCTTGTTTATCCATTTGATTTACGTCCCTTTAGATGTTTTCCTGTCCCCAAAGGGCTTATGATCTAAAGGGCTGATGCAGTAATGCATGGGTTAAAACCGGGTGCTAAAATTCAGCGCACGTTTTAAGCACAGGGTACCTTTATTGTTAACTCCTGATGCAGCAAGCTAAAGTTATGCTGATACAACAGGAGTTAAGAGAGCGCGCAGATTGGAAAATGTGTGCACAAACCTGAGTTAAAATGTGCGCAGCATAGGCTGAGCGCACATTTTAAACTCAAGAGAAATCTCTCAGGTGTGGTTAATGTACAGAAAACATGTTTTGTATGCACAAATCCCTATTATAGGCCCCAGTGTCAGAGCTTTGAAATGTCTGTATGCCAATGTCAGAAGTCTAAGAAGTAAGATGAGAGAGTTTGAGTGTATAGCAGTAAATGATGAGATTGACATAATTGGCATCTTAGAGACCTGGTGGAAGGAGGATAACCAATGGGACAGTGCTATATCAGGGTACAAATTGTATCGCAATGATAGGGAAGATTACTTGGTGGGGGTGTGGCACTTTGTCCAGGAGGGTATAGAGACTAAATGCTCAGTAGAATCTATATGGGTAGAAATCCCATGTGTGTTGGGTAAGAGTATAGTGATAGGAGTATACTACCATCCACCTGGACAAAATGGTCAGACAGATGGTGAAATGCTAAGAGAAATCAGGGAAGCTAACCAATTTGGCAGTTCAGTAATAATGGGAGATTTCAATTACTCCAATATTGACTGGATAAATATAACATCAGGACATGCTAGAGACATAAAGTTCCTGGATGGAATAAACGACTGCTTTATGGAGCAATTGGTTCAGGAACCAATGAGAGAGGGAGCTATTTTAGATTTAATTCTTAGTGGAACGCAGGATTTGTTGAGAGAAGTAATGGTGGTGGGGCCACTTGGCAATAGTGATCAGAACATGATCAAATTTGAACAAATAATTGGAAGGGGGACAATAAGTAAATCTACAGCTCTAACACTAAATTTTCAAAAGGGAAACTGATAAAATGTGGAAAATAGACAAAAACTGAAAGGTGCAGCTGCAAAGGTTAAAAGTGTTCAACAGGCATGGATGTTTAAATTATACAATCTTAGATGCGCAGTCCAGATGTATTCCATGCATTAAGAAAGGTGGAAGGAAGACAAAACGATTACCAGCATGGTTAAAAGGTGAGGTGAAAGACGCTATTTTAGCCAAAGAAATATCCTTCAAAAATTGGAAGAAGGATCCATTTGAAGAAAATAGGAAAATGCATAAGCATTGTCAAGGTAAGTGTATAACATTGATAAGATAGGTGAAGAGAGAATTTGAAATAAACTTGGCCGTAAAGGCAGAAACTCATAATAAAAACTTTTAAAAATATCTCTGAAGCAAGAAACCTGTGAGGGAGTTGGTTGCACAGATGCCAGAGGGGTTAAAGGGGCTCTTAGGGAAGATAAGGCCATTGCAGAAACATAGAAACATATAGAAACATAGAAATGACAGCAGAAGAAGACCAAACGGCCCATCCAGGCTGCCCAGCAAGCTTTCACACTTATTTTTTCTCATAATTATCTGTTACTCTTGGCCCTTATTAGTAACTTTTTGGTTCTAGTTACCTTCCACCCCTGCCATTGATGTAGAGAGCAGTGCTGGGGCTGAATCTAAGTGAAGTATCAAGCTTAATTGATTTAGGGGTAGTAACCGCCGCAATAAGCAAGCTACTCCCACAATTATTTGTTTACCCAGCCTGTGCAATTCAGCCCTTGTTGGTGGTTGTCTGAATATAAATCCTCTTTTCTTCATCCCCCTCCCTGCCGTTGAAGCAGTGATTGCGCTGGATATGTATTCCAAGTGAAGTATCAGGCTTAATTGATTCGGGGTAGTAACCGCAATAACAAGCAAGCTACACCCACACTTGTTTGTTTACCCAGACTATGCAATTCAGTCCTTGTTGGTTGTTGTCTGAATGTAAATCCTCTTTTCTTCATGCTTCCCCTGCCGTTGAAGCAGAGAGCTTTGCTGGATATGCATTGAAAGTGAAGTATCGGGCTTATTTGGTTTGGGGTAGTAACTGCCGCAACAAGCAAGCTACTCCCCCACTTTTATGTGAATGCAAATCCTTTTTTCCATATTTCCTCTTGCCGTTGAAGCATAGAGCAATGTTGGAGTCGCATTAACCGTATAATCACCAGGTAGTAGCTATCATTCCCTCAAGCCACCCCCATGTCTGTTTTCTTCATTCACATCCTCTAGACTTTATGGATCCACAGTGTTTATCCCATGCCCCTTTGAAATGCTTCACAGTTTTGGTCTTCACCACTTCCTCTGGAAGGGCGTTCCAGGCATCCACCACCCTCTCCGTGAAGAAATGCTTCCTGACATTGGTTCTGAGTTTTCCTCCCTGAAATAAATCTTTCTCACCGAACATGGGGTTTGAACCCATGAGCCAGAGATTAAAGGTCGCACACTTTACCATTTGAGCTACTCAGGCTTTATTACTAAATGAATTATTTGCTTCTGTGTTTACTAATGAGGATGTTGGAGAGATACTGGTTCCGGAGATGGTTTTCAGGGGTGATGAGTCAGATGAACTGAACCAAATTGCTGTGAGCTTGGAAGATGTAGTAGGCCAGATTAACAAATTAAAGAGTAGCAAATCACCTGGACCGGATGATATGCATCCCAGGGTTCTGAAGGAACTAAAAAATGAAATTTCAGATCTATTAGTTAAAATTTATAACCTATTATTAAAATCATCCATTGTACCTGAAGACTGGAGGTTGGCCAATGTAACCCCAAAATTTAAAAAGGGCTCCAGGAATGATCCAGGAAACTATAGATCAGTGAGCCTGACTTCAGTGCTGGAAAAAATAGTGGAAACTATTCTAAAGATCAAAATTACAGAGCATATAGAAAGACATGGTTTAATGGAACACAGTCAACCTGGATTTACCCAAGGGAAGCCATGCCTCACAAATCTGCTTCATTTTTTTGAAGGGATTAATAAACATGTGGATAAAGGTGAACCGGTAGATGTTGTGTATTTGGATTTTCAGAAGGCGTTTGACAAAGTCCCTCATGAGAGGCTTCTAAGAGAACTAAAAAGTCATGGGATAGGAGGTGATGTTCTTTCGTGGATTACCACCTGGTTAAAAGACAGGAAACAGAGAGTAGGATTAAATGGTCAATTTTCTCAGTGGAAAAGGGTCAATAGTGGAGTGCCTCAGGAATCTGTAATTGGACTGCTGCTTTTCAATATATTTATAAATGATCTGGAAAGGAATATGACGAGTGAGGTTATCAAATTTGCAGATGAAACAAAATTATTTAGAGAAGTTAAATCACAAGCGGATTGTGATAAATGCAGGAGGACTTTGCAAGACTGGAAGATTGGGCATCCAAATGGCAGATGAAATTTAATGTGGACAAGTGCAAGGTGTTGCATATAGGGAAAAATAACCCATGCAGTAGTTACACGATGTTAGGTTCCATATTAGGAGTTATCTCCCAAGAAAAAGATCTAGGCATCATAGTGGATAATACATTGAAATTGTTGGCTCAGTGTGCTGCAGCAGTCAAAAAAGCAAACAGAATGTTAGGAATTATTAGGAAGGGAATGGTTAATAAAACGGAAAATGTCATAATTCCTCTATCGCTCCATGGTGAGACTGCACCTTGAGTACTCTGTACAGTTCTGGTCACCGTATCTCAAAAAAGATATAGTTGCACTGGAAAAGGTACAGAGAAGGGCAACCAAAATGATAAAGGGGATGGAACAGCTCCCCTATGAGAAAAGGCTGAAGAGGGTTAGGGCTGTTCAGCTTGGAGAAGAGATGGCTGAGGGGGGGGGATATGATAGAGGTCTTTAAAATCATGAGAGGTCTAGAATGGGTAGATGTGAATCGGTTATTTATACTTTCGGATAATAGAAGGACTAGGGGGCACTCCATTAAGTTAGTAAGTAGCACACTTAAAACTAATTGGAGAAAATTCTTTTTCACTCAGTGTAAAATTAAGTTCTGGAATTTTTTGCCAGAGGATGTGGTTAGTGCAGTTAGTGTATCTGAGTTTAAAAAAGGTTTGGATAAGTTCTTGGAGGAGAAGTCCATTAATTTTATTAATCAAGTTGACTTAGGGAATAGCCTCTGCTATTATTTATTTATTTATTTATGACTTTTATATTCCGACATTCGTAGGTACAACATGCCGGCTTACATCGAACATTTGTTAACAGAAAAGAAAAGAGTTACATGGAACTGGCATCTGTAGCATGGGATCTTCTTAGGGTTTAGGTACTTGCCAGGTTCTTGTAACCTGGTTTGGCCACTGTTGGAAACAGGATGCTGGACTTGATAGACCTTTGGTCTGACCCAGTATGGCATGTTCTTATCTTCAGGTTCTGCCCATAGACTGACACAAGCGCTGGAAACTTTAGTCCACCTCTAACCAAGAGTAACATTTCCAGCGCTAACTAAACATCAATGAAGCCTCTCTGCATTGGGAATTATAGCTAATGCCTTCATTTGCATAGGATTTCCGTGCAAGGGCACGAAACAGAATGATGCACAGTTTTTGCTGCATCTGGAATATTTTATTTATGTGATTTATATTCCACTTTTTCAGGCACTTCAAAGTGGATTATGTTCAGGTACTATAGATATTTCCATGTCCCCAGAGGGCTCACAATCTAATTTGTACCTGAGGCAATGGAAGCTGAAGTGACTTGCCGAAGGTCACAAGGAGAAGCAGCAGGATTTGAACTCTGATTTCCCTAGTAACATTTATAGGTAAGACTGTGCAGTCTGTCAAGCTTATTGCATCGGTTTCTAAGTTTGTACCTGAGGCAATGGAGGATGAAATGACATATCCAGGGTACCAAGGAGCAACAGTAGGATTTGGACCCTGATTTCCTTGGTTTAACAGCCTGCTGCTCCAACCACTAGTGTACTCCTTTATGCCTCATCAGTGCAGTAAATGGCAAAGTGTTAATGGACTGTTGAGGACTTGAAGAACCACCAAAGACACATCAAGTGACATTCCATGCTTCTTCAAAAATGAGCCATCCGCCAAATTGCAGAATAAATTTCTCTCTTGTAAACAACAATTGAAACTGCAGTACAGAATGCCAAATCAGAAAGGCATCTGGTGGTATAATAAATAGGATTCCTGTTTAACATGCTTATGAATATGAATATATTGTAGATAGAACTAAAGTTCCATTTCCATCTGTGTTTATTTTGTTTATCTGGAATAAAATGGTGGTGATGTGGATAATTGGTTATGATCCAGACAAGATGTCAGACTGTAATATAGTAAAATGTTAATATAGCCATATTGGTCCTCAAAGACTGCATGCTTTACAAATTGTAAAGTAGATGTTGGATATGATATGAGATGTTGGATATGATATCAAGCTAGTGCTCGCCTTAGTACTTGCATTCTGCCAAAGATAATCTCCTTCTGGAGTTCATAAGATGTAATATATACAGGCAACATATATCAAGGTGCGGTTGGAAGTTTTTAATGAGGCTTGTGGCACCCAATACAATTGGGATTATTTCTGTATCTTTCTGTCACATTTTCTTAGTTTCTGATAGCATTATTTGGTACTATTTGATGATCTCAAAGTTGTAAAATAGTGCGGAAAGAGTGTTGCTAGAACATAAGAAATGCCATACTGGGTCAGACCAAAGGTTCATCAGGCCCAGCATCCAGTCTTCAACAGTGGCCAATCCAGATCACAAGTACCTGGCAGGATCCCAAAGAATAGATCCAGTCCTCCTTGGTGATAACCAGGGATAAGAAGTTCCTTTCTGAGGCAACATGGCTAATAGTGGTTTATGGAGTTTTTGTCCCAGAACTTCCCTAGACCCTTTTTTAAACCCAGCTACACTAACTGCTTTTACCACATCCTCTGGCAACAAATTCCACAGTTTAATTGTGAAAAAATAATTTCTTTGATTTTGTTTTGTATGCTTGTCCACATTAAATTTAATCTGCTATTTAGATGCCCATCTCCCTAGTCTTGCAAGGTGGTCTTGCAATTCCTCACAATCAGCTTGCAATTTAATTACTTTGAATAATTTTATGTCATCTGCAAATGTGATAACCTCACTTTTTACTCCTTTTTCTAGATCAGTTATAAATATATTAAAAAGCACCAGTCCCAGAACAGAATTCTGGGGCACTCCACTATTTACCTTTTTCCACAAAAGAATGGATATTAGTTTTAAATCTTGTAGCAAATAATTTTAGAGAGAGACAGTCTAATGTAGTGATGGCAAATTCCAGTCCTTTGAGTGCCAGAAACAGACTAGGTTTTCAGGATAACTACAATGAATATGCATGAGAGAGACTTGCATGCACTGCCTCCATTGTATGGAAATCCTATCTCATGCATATTCATTGTGGATATCCTGAAAACCTGGCCTGCTTGTGGCACTCGAGGACTGGAACTTGCCATTATTGGTCTAGTGCAGTGGTTCTCAACCGGTGTGTCGCGACACACCAGTGTGTCGCCAAGAACACGCAGGTGTGTCGCCACACTTCCCGGTCTCCCGCTGACCCAGCTGCTGCCCGGTTCTCCTCCGCCCAGGCTTAAAATGCTGTCAGCCCGGGCGGAACGCGGCAGGACAGCTGGAGTCAGCGGCATCAGCATCAGCATGGTCTCTTCTCCCCCCCCCCCCCATCCCTCCACGGCCCAGAAGAGGAAGTGGTGAGCATCGGGTGCGTGCACGGGAAGAAGAGACCATGCTAGTGTGGTAAGAATCGGACCGAAGAACAGAAGAGAGGCGCGGCACTCCATGAAGTGAGCATGGGGCACATTTAAAACTAATCGGAGAAAGTTCTTTTTTACTCAACGCACAATTAAACTCTGGAATTTGTTGCCAGAGGATGTGGTTAGTGCAGTTAGTATAGCTGTGTTTAAAAAAGGATTGGATAAGTTCTTGGAGGAGAGAAGTCCATTACCTGCTATTAAGTTCACTTAGAGAATAGCCACTGCCATTAGCAATGGTAACATGGAATAGACTTAGTTTTTGGGTACTTGCCAAGTTCTTATGGCCTGGATTGGCCACTGTTGGAAACAGGATGCTAGGCTTGATGGACCCTTAGTCTGACCCAGTATGGCATTTTCTTATGTTCTTATGTTCTTATTGGTGTCTTAAGGCCTGGTATAATATTTCAGTGTTGCCTTTTCTTAGGTAAGGTGGTTAAGGTTTAAGTGCTGGAAATTGGTGCTGTTTTGGTGTGGGATGTTTACTATGTATGCAATTTCTGTTCAGACAGAATATGTATCTTTTCCTTGTGTCATTTTAAACAATAAAAATAATTACCGGACCTTTACTTTTTATTTCCGCCGTGAATTGTAATGAGCAGTGTGTCACACACGTGAGCGTGGCCTGTCCGGTGTGTCACGATGAGGAAAAAGGTTGAGAACCACTGGTCTAGTGGTTAGAATGTGTTTCTTGAGAGGAAAAAAAAGCTCCTGAAAATCTGTGGCATTTACTACTTAAAAAATAAATCTTTATTTACGATTGTGTGATATTGTTACTTGTTACCGAGAAAATCTGAGTACCGCAGTTCTTAGAAGTCTGTAATATCTTAAATAGATTTTTGAAGATTAGGTTGTGAAAATTGTAAGCATTATTTTACATACACTGACAAAAGCACTTATTACACTTCTGTTCCAACAAAAAATCCTAATTTATCTGACTTTGTTCCACTTATACTTGGGTCCATTGTATATATATGTATGATTTTCCTAAATGCAAGTCTTGAGGGGAAATGAAAATTTTGGTTTATGACCACAGCTAATGAATCTCCGTGCTCCTGTTTTCTACTACGTTCAGCATAGTGGGATTTGAATTCCTTTGTTATTGGCTGTAAATTGAAGCATTACTTCAGTGGACTAGTAAGACTAGTTTCTGCATAGCTATTGGGAAAATTATTGGTTTCTCTGGTGGGAGTATAATTTGATTCATTCATTGTACTTATAAAACTTTTCCCACGTCTTACAACCAACTTAAATCAAACGCCTCTTATGATATCTTCTTCATAAAGCGTTGAAGAACCTTCATATATATGAATCATCCATTCTAAACTTTTATGGAGATCCAAACAATATAATCATAGATCCATTAGAAATAGTTCATATTATGCACCATGACTTTTCAAATGTTTGACTTTTTTTTATCTTTGCAAGTACAATTTACTTCCAGACACAGCATAATAATTTGAATTCTCTTCACCCTGACACAGTCTGTATTTTGAAATGATTTTGATTTGGTGGGGTCCAATTGGAACTCTAGCTAAGGCATCTATTAAATGCCTTTAGGCAGAATAAAAGATTGAGAAATAAGCTAGACATCAAGAAAGAGCATTTGAACCTCAATGGGGTCAAGTCACCCATTTGCCTCTAGTAAACTAGATCCTACTATATGCTGTAATTGACCGGTATCTAACATGCTCTATAGAGCTAAGGTGACTAAAAAAGTAGTAACTAAACACATTTCTGAATTTTTTGATGAACATGACAAATTGGATGCAGCTCAGGTAGGATTTCGTGGGGGCTGCAGTACTAAATTGGCAGTGAGTTCTTTGTTTGATGATGAACTTCCTCATGTGGATGTAGGTGAGACATTATTTATTTATTTATTTATTTTTTTATAATGCTTGATTTATCTAATGGCTTTGGTTTGATTGACAATTCCATGTTGCTATCTCGTTGTTTGGAGCATGGCCAAAACAGGCAAGTTTCAAGTTTGATTATTGCCTTTTTGCAAGAAAGGTTACTACCCCAAATCAAATAAGCCTGATACTTCACTTTCAATGCACATCCAGCATAGCTCTCTCCTTCAGCGGCAGGGAAAATGAAGAAAAGATGATTTATATTCAGCATTAACCAACAAGGAATGAATTACATAGTCTGGGTAAACAAATAAGCATGGGTGTAGCTGGCTTGTTACGGCGCTTACTACCCCTGAATCAATTAAGCATGACACTTGACTTGGAATAAGTATCCAGCTCAGCTCACTGCTTCAGCAACAGAGGGAATTAAGTAAAGAGGATTTTTATTCAGACAACCAACAATGGCTGAATTGCACATGCAGGGTAAACAAACGGGAGTAGCTTGCTTATAACGGCGGTTACTACCCCAAACCAATTAACTAGATACTTCACTTAGATGCAGCTCCAGCACTGCTGTCTGCATCGATGGTGGGGGTGGAAGGGAATTGGAACCAATAAGTTACCAATAAGGGCCCTGACCTCAGCGGTCAGAGTAACAGATAAGTATGAAAACAAATAGGTGTGAAAGCTTGCTGGGCAGACTGGATGGGCCGTTTGGTCTTCTTCTGCCGTCACTTCTATGTTTCTATGTTTATGTAAATGTTTTTTCCAAGGTAAGAAGTCTACTTTTAGAGAACCTAACCAAGGTGTTCTGCAATGTTCTTAATATTTTTAATCCTATCTTTTGGGTTTACTTCATTAATTTTTGTGAATGATATACAGTTCATAGTGCCTTTGAGCAAGAATGGTGTGCATTTTGTTCAGTGTGTAAATGATCATTTAAGGGCAGTAAGCAAATGGTTGAAGAAAAATGGTTTGATTTTGAATTCCAGTAAAACAGAACTGTTGCAGATAGGTTTGAAAGCTAGGTATGACTTTTCCTTTGGTAGGAGGATAATAATTGGTACCAAGGGAGGAAGTAAAATTGCTAGGAGTAAGGTTGGAACTTTTACTTTTATTAGAAAAGTTGCTAGAAATGCTTATTGGAGACTTATTTAATGCATTAAGAAGGTTTCTTCTGCTTTGGTTATGCCACAGTTATTAATCACAAAGAAGAGTGAGGATAAACCGCATCAGCAAGCCTGACAACGTGCTTTGTTGAAACCAAAGCCGTTCGGTCTGATCAGTCATCTGCAGGTTCAGAGGATCACATAAGTGCTTCCAATGTTTGAAGCAGATTAGTTAAAAATTTCAAACATTGGAAGCACTTATGTGATCTTCTGAACCACAGATGATTGATCAGACCGAACGACTTTGGTTTCAACAAAGCACGTTGTCAGGCTTGCTGATGTGGTTTGAAAACTATAAAATTAAAAATTAAAAAATTCAAATAACAAAAAAAAAATCAAAGAACAATAACACATAATTAACACTGAGTGGTGGTGGTTGAATTTTTGGTTTTGATCCCTTTTGTACATTTTGGTCAAGCTTTAAACTAGCCATTTTGTTCAAACGAGATAGCTTTTTAAATTTTGCAGGTTTGGCTATGAAGCCACATGGTACAAACATGGCTTGCAGATGCATGGGTCATTTAGCCTGTGGTTGGCGGCTCACTTTTGTCTTTTTCTCTAGATTTTTTTTCTGATTCATGTAGATTCCAAGAATTAATATTTGGCAAAAATCAGCAAACCCATAGCAGTAAAGAATAGTTTTAAAATATCTTATTTTATTGGGTATGCCTGAAAAAAAATAAAATTGCTTGAAGTTTAAACTTTCAGATGCATGATTTATTTCTTATTGTGGAAAATCTGTGCTCTCAAGAAAAGATTATGCTGGTTGTGATTTTTGGCTGTTTTTAAATGTCAGAATGTGTGTCCTATTTTGCAACAAGATCTATCTTTTTGTTAATTACCTGTCAAATTCATATTAAATGTATTATGGTTATACTAGTGCTTGACTTGAGAATTTGAAGCATAATTAAGGTGCATTTATGTACCATGCAAGTTTTTGGCAGTCCATCCAGTCTATAAATGATAACCATGTTAACATTTAGGTATGAAATAAATATTTCTGATGCATCATAAATGCTGTAACCTAGTAGGTCTTAAGACATTAAAATAGCTTGTGGCTGTCAAATGTATTTTTCTTTTTCTAATAAAGAATGCACGCCCATAATTGCAAACAATGACACAGCCACCTGCACCTGTTTGTGGTTGTCTGCTTTCTCACAGGCCGTTCCTTTGAACCTTCTTCCATGTTTCAAATAGTGAAACCAGTCACGAGTGCTTCTATGGCACTGTATGTGAGAAAAAAATGAGAGGGCAGAGGGAGCTGCTTGGCTCTGTGAAGCTCATTCCTTCTAATGCTATTTCTCTTGCCGTCATAGGCTTGGTCACATGTATCTTTGCAGATGGAGGACTCCTGTGGTGCCAGGTGGATTAGAGTTACACACTGACTTGCTAGAAAGAAACGTTCTCTTCCCTGCCTAGTAGAATAGAGAAATAGCGATGTAAGGCATTATTTTATGATATCAGTTGTACTGAATCACACACATGAATTTTTTTTTTTTTTTTTGGTCCTGTTCCTTTGTGTTTCCAGCTCATTTAGAACCAGGGCTGGGATTCAGCACCACTACCTTTCATTCACAACTACCCGTGATGTTTTAAATTTAATTTTCTTCATATCTCTTCCCATGTCTTCTCACCCAATTATTGCAGCAAAAGTCCTTGGACAGGTGGCAAGCATCAGTGCTCTATCCGGAACCTTGTAATCATGGGCCCTATGCCCAGCCTATAGGTGTCACCATTGCACAATGACTCTGAATCCCTTTGCCAAGGGGCTGGGAATGCTGCCTTCTCAACATCCCAGACTGGCCTGGGGAGCAAACAACCTGGCAGTGAAACCCAGGTCTTCTGCATGGCAGTGTCCACCACTACCACCAAGACAGCAGACCAACCTAAATACATAAATTTAAATGAAAACTAGGCCTTATGAAAACGGGAGATAATTATTTGGCAAAGTGCCGAGCCTAGCTGAGATTATAAAATGCCTGCAACACTAATTTCCATTTGCTGCTAACAGCTGTATCAGAACACTGATTTCTGAGCTGAAGCTGTGGCAGCTGCTGGCACCAAAAGGAAGTCAGAGCCACAGACAGATTGGTACTCCAGTTGCACTCCAAGTTTTGCCAGATTAATCCTGATTTTCGCAAGCCCACATGAAAACATTGCTTTATTAATTTACTATAGCATATAACCATGCTAACCTTAAAGGTAGAGAGTGTTGGAGGCACTGGAATCATTGCCAGTCCAAGATCCCCTGTAATGGCCTGTAATAATCGTAAATTGTATGGGGGAAGGGGAAGCGGACACAGGAGATCAGTAGAAAAGATACTTTGTAAAACAGGTAATATGTCAGATTATAGCATATGTACATTTAGAAAAATAATAGAAAAAACTATTGCTAGCAACACGCTTATGTACAGAACAGCAAAAAGAAAGAGAAAATACGAAAAAATAATATAGCACACTAAATCATAAGGGATGTAAACCTATCACAAGGATTTGGCGTAAGGTTCTAGGAATTCTCTCTTGAGATGTGAGGACAAAACTGCCCAAGAGAACAGATCTGCATTTAGCTATCTTCCATCTGTTCCAGGGATTTGGAGCTGGGGATGAGGCCTTATACTATGCAGTACACAGACATGCACATCTCCGATTTCTTTGTCTAACTTAAGCTATAAATTATATCGCCTGCTCTGTGTTTCACTTTTCGGGGGAGGGCTGTTCTATCCCTATAACATACATCTAGATGTCTTCGGGTCAACTCTCCCTAATCATAATACATCCCCTGCATTTTAAGGACCCTAAGGTGAATGAGAAACACCACTGCTTATTGGGCTAGTCATGTAAAGGTTTGAGGCCATCAAAGTATTTATTTATTTTCATATGGCAGGTAATTTTTAATCTCCCCTCCTCTCAGTCCCTTCAAAGTTCAGGAATGCCTAGACTGGGTGGAAGTTTATTTAGATAATTGCTTTTTAGGAGCCCCAGAGATTAACCCTTGTTTAAAGTAGCTGCCTTAGCTACAAAGGGAGAGTAAGAAACCGCAGAGATAGGCCAAGGAGACTGTGAAGATGCAGATACACTGTGTTGCCAGAAGTTAAGAGTTTTGCAGCTGCTTTCATGAAGACCTATGCAGGATGTGGTAATGAATGGGGCAGGGCAGAGAGCTGACCACAGTGCCCAGTCATGTTAACCTTGGGATCTCCCAAAAATTCAGTTCTGGCTGTGCCTCTCCTCTCATCTTCCCATTTCATTCTCCTGCTTAACTTCTAACTAAATGCTAAGAGGAAAAACTGAGTGGTTTGAATCCTCTCCTTTTATATTATGATCTGGCCCAGAATAAATGTACATATTTTTGGGTCTGATTGCTTGAATGCTTTTTTTTTTTTCTTTAAGTTGATTATGACTTAGATATTTCATTAAATGTATGATTTTTTTTTACTTCACCTGCGTCATTTGGAATCAGTTTGTGCTTTATAGAGCGTGCTAACTGTACAACCTGCTGTTCTGCAGCTGGTTATGAAGTATGAAAAAGACATTATTAAAAGAGAAAAAGAAAAGAATGAATTGTTTCCATTTATCATAAAAAGGATAGCACTTCAGAATCTTGTGAAAGAAGACCATTGAAGCAGTATTTAGCAGAAGCACAGAATACATGAAATGCCTTGGTTATTGTTTTAGATTCATTCAATGTGCAAGCAAGCATGCTAGCATGCATATTACTGTGTCCTGATCAGGCAAATTAATAACCTTCTTTTGAACTGATGGCAAACTATATGTGATTTTGTTCTTGATAACGGAGAGTGGTTTCAATTTATAACAAGTGTAACCCCTGAGATAGTGTACGATAACAGAACCCCCAAGAACCATACCTCAAATAGGGCTTAAGCTGATAAATTTGCCTCTCCTGATATTAGGCCAATCTGAAAGACCAAGATTCCCTGTTGAAGGGAAGAATATCTTCTAGGCCCCGAGCATTTACATCAAGCATTAAAATCTCTTGTAAGCATTAAATCTTTTAATAAATTTGTAATTTTAAACTTCCAATTAATTTACTCAATGATGTCAATTGCATTTTGGAATCCTGATACCTTCCAATGAATGGGGTAGTTTTGGAGCTTCCTCCCAGAATTTGATGGTTCGGATGGCAATTCCCAAACTAGATGAACAAACGTAAAGTCCCATTAGTCCAGTCGTTCAGTAATTCTCCTTACTTTCCTGTTGGTACCTAAACGGTATCTCTCTACTCCTCTGTTTCACTATCTCAATGACATGGCCATGGTTAACACCGGATGGGTACCACAGGTCTCCTTCATATTTTCTTCTCTTTCCAGGAAAGAACCTAGATAAATTCCTCTGTCAGGACTTTAAAAGTCCTCCGTGCCTCTCTGGTTGAGACACCACCCACTCTTCACAGGTGGTACACACTGAGCCCCTGGGCCCTAGGGTACTCAGGCATGTAGTAAAAACTAACCTTGGAAACCAAAAATAGAGAAAGGAAGGGTGGAAAAAATCTTCCTTTTCTGAATCTCAAGGTTTCCAGAAGAGACACAATAAGGTTAAGCAAAAGCACCATGTCTACTCTTCCATGTACTCAGGCCTCATCCTTAGTGGCCCAAGGGTCTTTTCCTAGTGACATGCTGCCCCTGCCAGGGATACTTAAAAAGTTCACAACTTTGAGATGGTGTGATCTCCAGTCTCCTCATGGCAGAACTAAGCCCAACAACAAAGCTGCTTCTGATCCCCCCCCTGCAGCAAATGGGATCATCCTCTCATGAGATAATCTTTAAGCTTTTTACACAAGTTATTTCAGGAGGTAGTAGAACCTCCATCATTGGAGAATTTTTGTTTTTTTAAACAGCAGGTTGCACAAACATTTGTCTGAGATGATATAGGTCCAGTAGATCCCATCTGGGGGCAGAAATATAGACTTGACCTTGTAATTCCCTTCTCACCCTTACTTTACTATGAATTTTATCTGTGATTGTTAATGTGGGTGACTTATGAAGAATCTAGCATCGAATGCATATAGCATTTGTTGAGTCCGTCGGTCACAAATGGCTGTGACTGCTCTGCCTTACCTCTTTTCTTCCCTTTTCTCCCTCTTTGGGCAAGATGGCTGCCTCTGGTGCCAAGGGCCTCAACATCTCCAACTTAGCATGGGCGTTTCAGGCCACCATGCTTACTCCCGAGGCCTCCTAGGGCACATGCGCGCATATCTCCTACGCTCAAATACACGTCATGGCGGGAACTTCAAGGGCGTCCCCACCGCATGATGTCAATACCTCCAGGTATTTCAAGCCTCCGCTTCGCTACCACCTTTGAGTTAGCAAGGACTTTGGTTTAGCTACTCTGACCGCTCTAAGCTACTCGCTTTAGATATCGCTATACACTCCAAGGGCCTTACTCCTTTTAAGAAGCTCTAGGCACCCGCTCCTTGGGGGTCTCTCTCTCTCTTATTCATTTCAGGATCTTCGGACTATCAGGTACTTTCTCCTCGAGGGCCTACCAGTATATGTATCCTGCACCACGGACCTTCGGTCCCACCATCTCATTACCAGGAAGACGCCTACACTCCTGTGAGTACCTCTACGATCCAGTGCTCCAACTCCACCCACCAGGCTCGGTGTTGCCCGCACCGTGGGTTCCCACCTATCTTGAACATCTCGTGAGATTCTACATCCGAAACTGTTGAACATATTGGCACTTCGCGGATCTCAGTGCCTTACCTTTCTGCTTCACACCATCTATCTTCAGCAGTACAATAAAGCCTTCCATCCATTCTGTGTCTGCTATCTGAGTTTAGCCTATCGCTGTGATTCCCTACGGGGCCCCTCCCTGTGGGTGGAGTCATCTCCACAGCGACCAAGGGGCCACAAACACAACAGCAATAGGAGCTTTTCTTGAGCATTCATCATTCTTATAACTTGTGAAATGACTAGTGATTAAAACATATCTTCAAAAAATACAGTACTGACCCATCTGTTAATCGGTTACTATATATTTGTCATTGAGAGCTTTTTTTCCATTTTACTTGATATATACTAGTTGCATTATTAAAATTTACATTGTTATATATGCAAAATAGGGCATTTGAATTTTATTTTGATTCATTACCTGCCTTTTTGAATATGGTAGCTATGCTGCATTTTTTCTTTTGATTTGTTCCCAAACTAAATTCAGTGCATATTGCTGAACCAGCAGGAGATGTAGTCCAGAAGACCTTTTCAGTACCATTGATTTCCTTTGATTTCCTTTTCAGCTAATTTCTTGACATTTTGATGCATTGCTATATGCTCCATTGTACAAACATGTTTTTCTTACAGTAAGATCTCTTGATTCTGTTCTGCTTCCTAAGCACTTTACATATGCGCTGAGGCTAGAAGTTATGAGTCTTATGCTAGTTTGTTAAATTTCTACTTGTTAGGAGAAGAAAGTCTTTTCTGCAAAATAGCTCAGATGAAAGTAAGATCTGTCTTCCCATTGTGTGAGAAAATGATGAATCTGATAAACATCACCAGCTATGATTATTGTATGTGAATCTGTTGTTTATGCTTTCCAATAATAGGAGGACTAGGGGGCACTCCATGGAATTAGAAAATAGCACATTTAAAACAAATCGGAGAAAATTCTTTTTCACTCAATGCACAATTAAATGCTGGAATTCATTTTCAGAGAATGTGGTTAAGGCAGTTAACATAACCGAGTTTAAAAAAGGTTTGGACAAGTTCCTGGAGGAGATGTCCATAAACTTCTATTAATCAAGTTGACTTAGGGAATAGCTACTGCTTATTACCAGTATTAGTAGCATGGGAGAAGGACCGGCGCTAGTTAACAAGAAAGTGGAGGGGAGTGGAAGAGAATGTATGGGAAGAGCTAGGAAAACTGAAAGTGGACAAAGTCATGGGGCCTGATGAGGTTCATCCCAGGATACTGAGGGAGCTCAGAAATGTGCTGGCGGCTCCGCTGCGTGACCTGTTCAGTAGATCCCTGGAAACGGGAGTGGTGCCGAGTGATTGGAGAAGAGCGTTGGTGGACCCTCTTCACAAGAGTGGGAGCAGAAAGGAGGCTGGAAACTACAGGCCGGTTACCCTCACCTCGGTGGTGGGAAAAGTATTGAGTTGCTGCTGAAATAAAGAATAGTGAATTATCTACAAGCAGCAGAATTGCTGGACCAGAGGCAGCATGGTTTCACCAAGGGAAGGTCCTGTCAGACGAATCTGAAAGACTTTTTTGATTGGGTGACTAGGGAATTAGATCGAGGAAGAGCGCTCGATGTCATCTACTTGGATTTCAGCAAAGCTTTTGATATGGTTCTGCACGGGAGGCTTGTGAATAAAACGAGAAGCTTGGGAGCGAGTGCCAAGGTGGTGACCTGGATAGCAAACTTGTTGAAGGACAGAAGACAATGTGTGATGGTAAATGGAACTTACTCGGAAGAGAGAGCGATGATGAGCGAAGTGTCGCAAGGGTCAGTGTTGGGACCGGTCCTGTTCAATATCTTCGTGAGCGACATCGCAGATGGAATAGAAGGTAAGGTTTGTCTTTTTGCGGATGATACTAAGATCTGCAACAGAGTGGACACGCTGGAAGGAGTGGAGAGAATGAGATGGGATTTAAGGAAGCTGGAAGACTGATCGAAGATATGGCAGCTGAGATTCAATGCCAAGAAGTGCAGAGTCATGCATATGGGGTGTGGAAATCCGAAAAAAATGTATTCGATGGGGGGTGAAAGGCTGATGTGCACGGAGCAGGAGAGAGACCTTGGGTGATTGTTTCGCAAACTTCAGATCGTTAGACACTATGTGACAAGGTGATAGCTAAAGCCAGAAGAATGCTGGGCTGCATACAGAGAGGAATATTGAGTAAATAATTATCCCCTTGTACAGGTCCTTGGTGAGGCCTCACCTGGAGTACTGTACTCAGTTCTGGAGACCGTATCTCTGAAGGGACAGAGGCGGTCCAGAGAAGGGCGACCAAAAAGGTGGATGGTCTTCATCAAATGATTTATGAGGAGAGATTGAAGAACCTAAATATGTATACCCTAGAGGAAAGAAGGAGCCGGGGTGATATGATACAGACTTTCAGATACTTGAAAGGTTTTAATGATCCAAAGTCAACGACAAACCTTTTCCGTTGGAAAGAAATCAGCAGAACCAGGAGTCGTGATTTAAATCTCTAGGGAGGAAGACTCAGAACCATTGTCAGGAAGTATTTCTTTACGGAGAGGGTGGTGGGTGCCTGGAATGCCCTTCCGGAGGAAGTGGTGAAGACCAAAACTGTGAAGGATTTCAAAGGGGCGTGGAATAAATACTGTGGATCCATAAAGTCGAGGATGTGAATGAAGAGAAGAGGCATGGGGGTGGCTTGCGGGAATGATGGCTACTAACTGGAGATGAATATCCTTATTCAATAAATATACACACGGTTAATGCAACTCCAACATTGTTCTATGCTTCAATGGCAAGAGGAAATGTGGGGAAAAGGATTTGCATTCACAAATAAGCGTGGGAGTAGCTTGCTTGTTGCGGTGGTTACTACCCCAAACCAAATAAGCCTGACACTTCACTTTCAATGCATATCCAGTGTAGCTCTCTGCTTCAATGCCAGGGGGGAATGAAGATAGGATTTACAGTCAGACAGCTACCAACAAGGACTGAAATACATAGTCTGAGTAAACAAATAAGCGTGGGAGTAGCTTGCTTGTTGCGGTGGTTACTACCCCTAACCAATTAGGCTTGATACTTCACTTTGATGCAGCTCCATCACTGCTCTCTACATCAATGGCAGGAAATGGAAGGAAATTAGAACCAAAAAGTTACCAATAAGGGCCCTGACCTCAGCGGTATGAGAAAAATAAGTGTGAAAGCTTGCTGGGCAGACTGGATGTGCCTTCTTCTGCCGTCATTTCTATGTTTCTATAATGTTTGGGAAAGGATTGAAGACTGCTTTTTAAGTTAGCTTATGAAACTGATGGTTAAAATAAGGCTTTCTCTATTGGCTGGCATGAAGCGTCAGAAACTGGACTTTTAACTGAGGCCGCCTTTCATTCTTTTATTTGACTTTTATTAACTGAGGACTTTTTTCTTTTCTTTTATCTTATTTTAATTATGTGATTTTAATGTATTTTAATCTCTTTATTTTTTTTTAATCTTTTGAACTTATGTTTTACATTTAACTGTTTGTTTTATTATTGACATTATTTATTTGTTCTTGCTCGATTTTATGTACCTGCCATTGTGTTTATTTTATTTTGTAAACAGTTGTCATTGACTACAGAACAGCAGTTTATAAACATAATAAATAAATATACTTGCCAGGTACTTGTATCCTGGATTGGCCACTGTTGGAAATAGAATGTTGGGCTTTATGGACCCTCGGTCTGACCCAGTATGGTAACTTCTTATGTTTTTAACTCATGTTGCTTATTATGTCTTATTTAGTATGAGTCACAGCTTTAGTGGATAGTCACATCCTTCTGATGGGTCTTCAAATAGCATGTGCCTATTTACCAAAGATGACAAATCCTCATCAGGTACCGTTTTTGGTATGGAGCTTGGCACCTGTAGTATGCCAGTTCTCTCCATGTCGACCTTTCCTGTTTACTTTGCACATGTTTCTAGAACTTAATTTTTTAATGCCCTTGCCCCAAACTACTCTGCACTTTCCTCTATGACCTTTGCCATTTCTCGTGCCATCCATTACTAAATTAACTAATTTGTCACCAGAACCTTTGAGTACAAGACCGGCAAATCTCATTTACTTTTTGGTCCAGTCTTCTTGCAGCATTTTTCCACCCTCCATCTTCCCATGCGTTCCTTCCATTTGAGATCGTCTTTTTTTATCTAAGATTACAGATATGATCTTCAAACCTGGCTTCCTATGAGAAAACCCTGGTCTCTGCAGTATTCTTTTCTGGACATCCCTGGTAGCATGTGCATTTCAAAATTTTTAGTTGGTATGCTGAATACATGTGATTTCAAAACAGATGTCATCTCCCCATGAGTTGCTGAAAAAGTGATGAAGATAATTGTATAAGGAAACATAGCTTGTTAATTATAGCAGTTTGAATGGTTTAATTTTATTTTAATACTTGAGTGAAAGGAATCATTTACCTTGATTATTACTGTAGAAAGTCTGTTGGAGAGTGCAGTATGCACAAAAAAACATCAATAGAAGAGTGACTGACCTTTTTATTAAGTGGTATCGTGCATTCTGCATGCCTTTTGCCCTCCTTTGAGGAGAGGAGAGAAGAAAATTAAGCCAGTCAGTAAGGAGTTAGACTACATAAAGCAGTTCTCTAGTTTAATGACCATGTGAATGACTTGCAAGGTCATATGCCAAAGTGGCAGCTTCCAGTGTTACATACCTCCCCTTGCAGACGTCCTATAAAAGTGTCAGCTGTTCTATAAAAGAAAGATTCCATCAAAACTTATTTTATGGGTCATTCTGCATGCCAGCCAGTTGCCTGTGGCACTGATACTAATTAGGGAAATTTATTTCCAACTTTGTGCTGTATCACATAATGTTTTTAATCATTACAAGATTTTTTTTGTTTTCAAGCAAGAGCTTTCAAATATGCTGTGCCGATAACTAATTTTATGAATTAGAGTAAAAATACATATGCATATAGTGAACACACAGTAACATGAAGCAGAAGATAACATTTGTGTGATAGGGGGACTGCTTTTTAAGATATTTCTCTGTTTATGAGCAGGGCTGAATAAGCCATGACACGTGGTTGATGTCATCTAACAGCACAGAATGGATCTGTCTCTCTAGCTCACTGAGCATGTGTGGGAGTTCCTGAGCGTGTACTGCTCCATGAGCCTCTCAGTCATTTTTTGTCTGAGTTTCCACGTGGACATGTTTCCTCTCTCCCTTTGTCTTTTGTATCTTTTTCATTTTTGTGAGGTTCCTTACTTCATCTAACTCATTTCAGAGTTGCCTTGCTGCTTCTGCAGCCCCTCAGTAGCACTTTTTAGTGCTACTACACAAAAAAAGGAAACAAAGAAAAAGAATAACAATGGCTCCAAGAAGGCCACTTCCAGTGGCTTCAAGGACTATGTCTATGTCAGAAAGATGTCTATCCTCCAACAGCCTCGATATTTGGTACCGATGCCTCGGTCTCAAGCATGATTCAACCAACTGCTGTGACTGCAGTCGAATTCATCAAGGTCCCAGAGAAACAGGGATTGGAAGATTGAGGAGCTATTCCTCCTCCCAGAGTGAGGCCTATTAGGGCTCCCTCCATGCTGAATCAAGCAGGAGCTCCTCTGGCAAATCTCCAGATCCACCATAGTTCAGGGTTTGAGCACGATGCAGAAAAATCGAGTACAGGAGCCCTCAAGCTCCTCTACTGGGGCATTTCCCCCCTCCTTGCAGGGCCCGTTGATGCAGAAGAAAAAGAAGGATCACATCTCAAAAAAGAGCAAAATTAGAAAAGGTACAAAGAAGGGTGACCAAAATAATAAAGGGGATGGAATGATTTTCCTTTGAGGAAAGGCTAAAGAGGTTAGGGCTTCTCAGCATGGAAAAGAGACGGCTGAGGGGTGATATGATAGAGGTCTATAAAATGAGTGGAGTGGAATAGGTAAATGGGAATCAGTTGTCTACTTTTCCAAAAAGTATAATGACTAAGGACATTCAATGAAATTAAGTGATACATTTAAGACAAATAAAAACAATATTTTCTTTTAACGCATAATTAAACACTGGAATTCATTGCAAGAGGATGTGGCAAAAGTTGTTAGTATAGCTGGGTTTAAAAAAAGTTTGGATAAGTTCCTGGAAAAAAGTCCATAAACTATTATTAAGGCGGACTTGTTGGAATGTATCACCTTTTGGGATCCTGCCAGGTACTTGTGAACTGGATTGGCCACTGTTGGAAACAGGATACTGGGCTTGATGGACTCTTAATCTGACCCAGTGTGGCAAGTCTTATGTTCTTAGGATCACTACATAAAGGGTTGCATTCCAAAACAAAAATATACCTCTTCAAAGTTCAAAAATTAAATAAAGCAGTACAGGAATTTAAAAAAATACAAGAAATAGTTCTTTCCAAAACCAATAGAAAGTTCCAAGTATTCAGTAGTGAAAAACCACAAGCAGTCAATTCTCATTATTCTGTCTCTGCTATGTTTCCTATATACAGCATTAACAGCTTAACCCAGTCCTGCTCGCAGATTAGAGCAGGCCGCCTCTTCAACTCCAGCTTTATTAGCAAGTAAGACAAGCATAGTCTCACTGTGCATCAAATGAAGACTAGAGCTGCCAGCACCGTCTGGTCTACTGAAATATGGACAGGTAAAATGAAAATAATTATGCAGGGTTGGCCAGGTTTGCTGCTGATGCCACCTAGGCTTGGACCAGTACTGACCAGAGATGTGAGAGAGCCGCCATGTAAGAAAACCCCCAGGCCACCCCTGCTTTCAGTCACAGTTAACCCTAAAGAGCCAGCTGCACTGAATGTAACAAGCTGTGAATACGCAGATGGTAGTATAATAGTAAATATGGAAACTATACAAAGTAAAGCATGTACACAGCTTTAGTAACAGAAACAGACAAGCTGCTGGACACTGTAAAAGTAGGACAACAGAGAATAAACAGGAAATCACCTGTGTAGACAGGACGCTCATGCTGCTTGAGTTAAACAGGTGGGAAATGGATTTCTGATGGTCTGAGCACAGAGCTCTTTTTTCCTCAGTAACAGAGATGGTACCTGGTTGCTGCAGTCCGCCTCCTTGTTGAGACTCCTTTCCCAGTGCACTAGAAAAACTTACCGTACAGAAAACTACTGAAGCTGATCCCCCTTAGCACCTTTTCCAACCACAGACCAGGAGAATCTGCAGAACTCCTCCCAAAGGGGAGAGGAAGGGAAACCTTTCCTGGAATGGAGGGTACAAGACCTCACTGACTCCCTCGGATGCCTCATGGAGACGCCTATATACATTTTAGACAGGGATAGACCAGGAAAATCAATCAAAAAATACTCTACATCCCTGGAGCCTCCCATTGCTGCAGTTCTCCTCACTTTAGCCTGTAGTGATGGCATAAACAGCCATAGGTAAACACATCTTCTGTTTATCGAACGAATTGAAAAAAGAAATAGGAAAAGCAGCATGCATGTACATGCATTTTTGGTTCTGTCTCATCACAGCTTTCCTTACGCAGGTCATCTGTCATACGTTCTTGAGAACGTATCCGAATTGTTTGCATGTCATATCCTTGAAATGAACAAATATTTTCTTCTTTTTTTCTTTGCTGCTTTCTTTTCATTCATGTTTCCCACTCATATGGGGGCGGGGGGGGGCAAGGTCCTGGCCACTTTTCGCCATGCTATCCAGCCCAAGTGCTGTTCTCTTGCTTTGTGTTATATTTAGTCTGTTTTCTTTAAATATAGTAAAAACTGGAGCTTGGTTTGAAATTATGCAAAATGTAGCATCAAGGATCTGCTTTTTTGTTTTCTAAAAATAAGTACAATATGATTGTTTTGTTTTTTTTTAAATTATTACTCTGGATCCTTCTTCAGTACCATACGGGCCTGAACTTTTGTAGTGTTATTGAAATGATAATGCCAGTTACGGTTCATCACTTTTTGTGCTAACTTCTCCATGAGCTAGCTATTATGTAGTAGTGGTGGTGTATAAAAAGATTAATGGATGTCTGGCGTAAGGAAGGTTTCTTTAGGCATTCCATTTTGGCACGGGCTATGCTGGCTGGCCTCACTGGTATTCAGGACATTAATCCCTTGTCATCAGCTGACCAACATACTGCTGTTATTTTGATTAGCTAAGGTTTACAGTAGGAGTACCAGAGTAGAGAGAGAGAGAGTTCCTTTTTCCTTTTGAAAATCTGAAACCTGTATAGCTATACTCCTTTCTTACTTATTAACTTATTCTAGAAACTAATTCTTAATTTTATGCTCATGACAGTACAGTAGCTTAGTACTTTGGCAGAAACAGGCCATATTGGCTCATCCACTTTTGGGTAGATTTATTTATTTATTTTTATATACCGGTGTTCGATTTTACACATCACATCGGTTTACATTCCAACAAAAAATGCAGGAAATCAAGCGTTTCCTTTGTCAATACATTGAACAATAATAAACATGGAAATTGTTAACATAAATTGTTAATATAAATTTCCATACTCACCCCTCCCCCTCCATATGATTCCTTTTAAATATCATATTTACAGATTTACAAAATGGAAAACCAAACACCACTGAAATAAATTTAGTAGTGGTCTAATTTATGAAATATTGTAAAAGACATAGGTAATTAAGTTTCTTTACAGGAAATCTGATTCAGTGCAGCAGAAAATATTCATTCCCATAAAATGCTCTTTTCTGCAGAGGCTACTAACTCCCACTTCTTGTTGACATTAAAAAATCACATAGGAATAGTCATATGTTTAGTTTAGATAAATAAAAATAATCCAGTTTCAAGGGCATGGAGTCCTGGTTATCAGTCGGGTTCATTTTTAGGTCGCCAGCTTTACCTTATTCTTTTAAATGCTTTAACTGAAGAATTACTTTCCAATTAATGAGTTTGTCTTTTCATGATTACTACATAAATGGAAGATAAAAAGATGCTGAAATTGGGCGTCTTCTGTATGGCGCCTATTAGATATGTCTGTGGATTTGAAGGATAGCTACTGCAGATGTTTTAAAAGATTCTTACTGTAAATGAGCCGTGCTCTCTCTTGATCGATATAACACAGGCATGTGGGCCCTCATATCTTATCTTTGAAATAGTATCAAAATCATTCAGTCAGGTGGGAACATCTCTAACTGTGTGGTGAAAATAATTATGTTCTTTGCAGTGCAATATACTAATCTGTGATGCACCCTTTCTTAATGTCCAGCTGCAATTCACCATCATTCATGTGCTATCTCTAGTTTGATATAAACCACTCTGAGTGAATTTCATATTCAAAAAAGGGTAATAAATCAAAGCAATAAATAAATATACATATATAAAAATATTTTAGCTCAACAGACAGACATCTTGTCCTGACATGCACGTGCTTTGACTTGAATAAATCTATATCAAGGTTAAGAAGCCAACCTGTGATGGGCCAACCCGGTAGCTCCTGCGGAGGACCTGGGTTTGATTTCTGCATCCAGCAGGGGACGCTGCAGTGCTCACATGTCTCGAGGTGAGGGAGGTCTGGTGCGCTGCGCGATGCAGGGTTCTGGGAGGAGCCTGGCTGTGTGGCCCCTGGCTGTGTGATTGCTTAGTGAGTTGGGAGGGGATATGAACAGGGACAAATGCCCATGTAGCTGTGAATGAAGGCTTCCTTCTGTGCGGCAACCATCCTCTCAAGCAGAAGCAGAACTGAAAGGCTTCTGTATGGGAAGGTCAGCCCTCTGGGGACGGGGAAATACCGAACAGTTCTTGAATGTAAACCACTTTGAAGTGCCAAAAAGCGGAAAACAAAATCAGTGGTGTGCAAGGAAGGGGGGTAACAGTTCAGAAAATGTCCTGCTGGGGCTTCACCGGACTTTCTTTGATGATAATCTGATGTGAGAACGTTGTTCACGGTGAAGGAGCTTTTGGGCTTGATTTTTTTTCTTCCTGACTCTGAAATCATTAAGGTCAATATGAAGGTTTACTCAGGTAACTTTACTCCGATATTAAGGGGAGCGCATACCTGAGCAGCTGTTCAGCTGAATATACCTGGCTAAAGTTATTAAGATAAACCTAACCCAGGTAACTTTAGGACAGTAAATTTATTGACCAGACTACCTAGCTAAGAATACATCGCTAACCAGATACATTTTAGCCATCTCCCTGGAATGCCACCTTTTTACCTGGTAAAATTTTAGCCAAGTAAAATCTTGCTGACAACAGGGGTATGAGCATGAGGTAACTCCAAAAGTTACTCAGGTAAAACCTTTTGACTATCAGCTTCATTGTCACTAAGTATGCATTGTTGGCTGTCATTTAAAAAAAAAAAAAAAAAAAAAAAAAAAAAAGGAACACTGTTGCGTTCGCTTGGCTAACATGATTTACAGGCGGTAAATACAAATTTAATAAATAAATTCCTTGCACCAGCCCTGTTTGCCCATACCTAGCCAGGGAGAGAGCACTGGGATCAGGGGGAGGGCGGGAAAAGGGGGAGTGTGCTGTAGTCATGGAAGGGGAAGAGCGCTAGGGTCAGGTTTAGGAATAGAATGGAGAGTGATGGGGTCATCCATGGGATGGGGAAGATGGAGAAAATGTGTGTTTCAGTCACAGAGAGCGAGTCTGCTTGTGCAACTGTGTGTGAGAGGGGAAAGGTGTCCATTTCTGTTGTCTGACACTGCTTCCCTATGCAGTGCTCGATGCCAGCTGTGAGAGCTGCTGATGCTCTTCTGCTGGGCCCTCCTCTGCCATTGCTCTACCCACCCCAGTCTCTTTCACAACTACAGCTTACCACCTGGAACTTCCCCCTCCAGCTCCTAGGTCTCCTGAATGGCTGTCGCCATCAATGTGGTTCTTGCTGCTGCTGCCCTATGGACACACTGTGTGGCTGCACGGCTCCCATACACAAACACATCCCCTCTGAATGAGTGGTGGGCAGTTCAGTGCAATAAGGCCACAATGACGTGAAGGACCAGAGGAAAAAAAAATAGAAAAACTCAGAAAAAGTCCGTCCCCCCCCCCCCCCCCTCCCGAAAGACTACATTATGGAGCACTCCTAAAGTTCCCTTATCTGCAGAGGCATAGCCACATGTGTGCCCTCCAACTCTAGTAGCATGTGTCCCATGTGATTCAGCCCCTTAAAGGGTGCAGGAGTTAATGATGGAGACATTGGAATCACTGCCAGTGCATGATCCCTCTGCAGCTTTAAGTAGGCTAACCTAAATTGGAAACACCACTGCCTTTGGGCTTGACATATAAAGGTTTGAGGCCATCAAAGTCTTGGTTTACTTTTGGCAGATAATTATTTATTCCCCCCCCCCCCCTTCCTCTTAGTCCCTTCAAAATTCAAGAATGCCTAGGCAGGGTGGAAGCCCATTTATATAATTGCATTTTAGTAACCCCAGAGAATAACACTTTTGTATAAAGTAGTTGCCTTAACTACAGAGGGAGAGGGAGACTGTGAAGGGACAGGTAAAGAATGCTGCCAGAAATTAAAAGGGTTTTGTAGCCCCTGCCATGAAGACCCACACAGGATGGGGTAAGGGGGGGGGGGGATGTCACTGACCATGTTTATATTATTGTGATTTTTCTATGACTTTTCTGTTGCTACAAGAAAGACGATGGGGGGTGCAAATGTGAGCATTGGCCCCTAGGTACCAGATACCTATGGTACGCCACTGCTTAGTATTTTAGAGCCCTTAGTCAAGTTGCAGTGCTTGCAGCTTGGAACATGATGCATTTAGGGCTTCTGTTTTTAATTGTTAACTAAAAAAACCACAGATTGACTACCCTGATACAAAAAAGAAATCTTGCTCGTGATACAAACACCACCATCTCTAGTACTCTTTCAACTTCCTGCTAGCTTATTCTGCTCACCTACTCCTGCTTTGATGCTTCTAACACATTCCAGCTGCTGGCGCTTCTTTGAGCTGCTGTTCCCCCAAGAACACCATGGGGAGTCATGCAGAGCCAGAGGCAGCAGCTGCTGCACTTGGGGTGATGCCAGTGGTGAAAATGGGAACGTGAACATCGAAGCCAGGGGTAAGATGACAGAAGGTCCAATATAAGAAGGAGCGCGGTGAAAATCACACCGTTTAACCTGTATGTAGGAAGCAAATAGTATGCTAATACAGTGGGAGTTAAAATGTGCTAAGCGCACATTTTAACTCCCACTGTATCAGCCTTTTGCAGAGGCTGAGCGCATATTTTAGATCAGGAAAAAAAGAGTCTCTCCGACTCATAATTTATGAATTATTACAAGAATAAGTTATGTTTTGTACTGATAAAAATCTGCTGACCTAACACATTTGATGACTCCCCTGAGGCCAGTCACAATCAGCTGTTGTGCGGCTGAGAGACATCTGCCTCGGGGAGAACATGCAGGCTGGGCCTGTGCTGGAGGTTCCCTATTGCTCTGCAGCTTTTGGGCTCTTCTGTTGCTTTCAGTTGGGGACTATTTCTCAGCAGCTTCTGTACATGGCTTTAGTTTGGGGAGGGCTTGCTGGGACTATATGTAAGGGAGAAAAATGGAAGATTCATGCACAATTCACTTTTTGTGCACATAAATCTGGAGTACAAGTCTTAAGAAATTGCCATGCTGGGTCAGACCAAGAGTCCATCAAGCCCAGCATCCTGTTTCCAACAGAGGCCAAACCAGGCCACAAGAACTTAGCAAGTACCCAAACACCAAGAAGATCCCACACTACTGATGCCAGTAATAGCAGTGGCTATTCCCTAAGTCAACTTGATTAATAGCAGTTAATGGACTTCTCCTCCAAGAACTTATCCAAACCTTTTTTGAACCCAGCTATACTAACTGCACTAACCACATCCAGAAACTGTTCTCCATCCCTGTCCAGGAGTAATATTTCCAGTGTAAGAACCAGACCTGGATTTAGGAAGAGGCACCAATACCCAGGCTAAAGAGGAGTGTAACTGTGTCAAGGAAGAGCCTGCTCCAGCAGGCCACGTCAAAAGGACTTTGGGGGACTGGGGGTGAGGGGAAAAGGACACCCCTCATTTTCCACTCTCCAGTATTTCCCACCTCCCACTTTCCAGCCTTGCCCTATGGGTTCCAAATTCTTAAATCTGGCCCTGGTAAGAACATTAGTTATATAATGTTTGTAGTCTATGGGTTGTCCCAGGAGAGTGGAATCCCGGCCACTATCGGGTTGAGTCCTCCAGTTCTGGTGACCAGCAAGGCATGAGAAATGGGGGTAACCCTGACATGGACAAGAAGTGAGAGTTTGGACACAAGATAAGGAGCAGGAGCTAACCAGAAATCCAGGAGGCCAGGAAGGAGCACAACAGGCGTGCTGAATAAAGAAGCTGAGAAAATTGAAGTCTTCAGGAATCAGATGTGGAGCCAGAGTGGAAGGACCAAGATTTGGCAACTGACTCCTGAGAGTGCCTCTGGATAAGTACAAGCCTATACAGGAAACAAGATGGCCACCGGGGGGAAGTGAGAACAAAACTGGAAGGACTAGACACATAGTTCCAGTGGCTTACAGCACCACCTGCAAGCTGGAAGAGCACTCTGCAATGAATCCTCATAAGTTTTTATATTATAGTACTGCAGTATGCTGCTAATGGTACTGTATGCAAAATAAAACTGGGTATGACTTTGGAGGTAAAATATTATGGTGGCTTTGATGTTTTTGCTTGCACACTATTCTCTTAGTACCCGATCTCCTGCAGCAGCAGCAGCATGGGGCAGAACCTGTAGCAAAAGCTAGAAGAACTTGTGACACCATTTTAAAAATTATGCAGCATTTCTGTGACACATTTGAATTGCATTACTTGCCAACAAAACCATTTTAAAATTGCAATTCATTATTGTTGAAAAATAAAATGTTGGGCTGGTATGGTGTCTCAGTGAGTTCAATTCCTGGATCAGGCCTTCCATTCTCTAGGCTGGCTGGAAATGCTGCGTAGGTAGCGTTCATAACCTCTGTAAGGGAGGGGAGTCTCAATCATTGCCCAATGGTGACACCTAGTGGCCAGACTTAAGGTTTGCATTAGCTGGGTTGCAGAGGGAGTTGGGGTTAGTGGCCTCATCCACCTTCTTTTCATCCTCCTATATTTGTCTGATCACTAGTGAGACTGGTGGCAGAGGTGCCTTCAAGTGGGCCAGGAGAGGAGGGAGTCCTACGTAAGCTTGCTGCTAAAACAGCAGGAGAGGATTGTCCTACCCATTTCCCACTGATGTACAGCAAGCCCAGATTCTGTGGCTCTTATCACGACCTTGGGATTGCAGGATACTGGAAACCACGACAATATCTCGTTCCATACATATACTAAAGGTGATGAGGGAAGTGGCAGTTTGTGTGCCCCCTGTAGACGAGTGTTTTCCAACCCTTTGGAGCCCAAAGGACACCTACATTAATACAATTGTTGTGTGGCACACCAGCCTCAACAGAGCTGGCAGTGTGGACATGGAGACTAGTCATGTGGTTAAAAGAAGAGCCATGAAAGCATTGAAAGCCCTCACCAGTCTCTCTTCCAAATTTTAAAACAAAGGGAGAGAGCGGGCACATTTGAATGCCCCTTAATGTATGTATAAGTGCAGGGGAAGGGAGAAGCTGGTATGATGTGGGCAATCGGCTTGGTTAATTACCTTGGCTGCTGCATCTGCCTGCCAGTGCTCCACTGCTGCTGCCCGCACTCAGAATGAGTCACATCCAGTGCTCAGCATATGCTCCCCCTGTCTTTCTCAGCCTGGGGGGATAAGACAGAGGCTGGAAGAACTCAAAGGGTAGAAGCTCATGTGGGGAGAGAGGAGTTGCTGTGGGCACTGCTTGTGCTGAACAAAACAGGGCCTGGCTCTCCATCCCCTGCACGTTGCCCATTAATTACCACACTCCAGGGCTCGTGCTGTAGCTAGGAAGAAGAGGCCTGCATGACTACACACATTCTCAGAAAGGAGCTCCTACATGTTTAAATGCCTTCTCTGGTGCCTCTTGTTGCTGTGATGTACTGAGAACAGAGTGCAGGTGCTGGCCTGGGTATGAGCACCAGGCAGTGGCGACTTTTTGCAAGGCACGTCTGTTCAGGTCTGAGTGCACACCACTGGTTGGGAAACACTGCTTTAGGCTTTGATTGGCTGTGCCATTGTTTGAAGGAGTTTGGTTTAATTTGATGAAAATGGCCCCTCATTTCTAGTTTTCATCATATGATTGCCTTGGGAAACAAAGTTAAAGCCAGATCTATTAAAGGGATTTTCCTGTTTTCTATCTAGAGGAAAACTTTATAGTATAACTGGCCCTTAGTGTTGAAATTTCTACAAGAAGTGTTAGATTCTGTCTAATAGCCTGCATTAGTACTAAAAGTTTGACAAGAAGTGGAAAGCCACATAACTAGGCAAAAATAAACTCCTACAGTAGTTAAAAATAGAACTGTAAAACCAAATTCCCCAGGTATATTGGTGTGTTAATGATTTTAGTCTGGTACATTTTGTATTGTGTAAAAATTCCCTTGCACAATATGCTTTTCGTATCACGTAATTGTCTTGCAAATACTCCATAGTCACAAGGTATAGACATGCTGACTTGTTGGTATGTGTTTTCCTGCTTTCTTAGCTGTAATTCCTCTTCTTTCCTCTTTTCATAGATAATTACCCTCCACATAGAGAGAAGACACCAGTTTATTTGCCCATCTGTTTTACATAATGGATGAGGCTAGCACTCTTATGCTTGGGGAATAAGCAAATGACAACAAAAGAAACTTCCAGTCTTTTTCAAGATTAATTTACTCGAAATGGGGTGGGAGAAAGAATTCTAGCAGTATATGTTGTTTTGGCTTGAGGCTAGTGTGTGTCTGGATATCGAGTTTTAAAAGCATACACAGAGGAGACTGGAAATGTAAGGTTCCCTTAGACGTCAGATACTTTCTGCGTGAACAGAAAATGCTTATAATGATTTATTTCCTGACATGAAATTAATTAAAAATGTAGAAAAAAGGAGAAACCCAATACAGAATTGGAAAAGAGAACTTCTTGGTTTATTTTCTGTAATAGGAATAAAGTCGCGTGAAGCCACCTCTTAAGTGCTGTTGCAGGATAGAGTGCCCTTCCCAGGAATGTTTGTCCTTTCCCTTGTAAAGATAACAAGCACTCGGTAGTTTATTGATGCTCATGATTCAGAAAATGTTTGACTGTTTATCTGGAAATTTTACTGGTTATAACAAAAAGAGAATCCGATTTCAAAATAACACATGCTGACAGTTAATATGCAAAACTGATCAAAATAAAACATCCTGTTAAGTAGTAACTTTCTACAGTTCTAGTTGCCCCATCTCAAAAAAGATGAACAAAACTAGAGGAGATGACAAAAAAAAAAAAAAAAAAAGAAATTTGGTGGAGAGTCCTCTGGTAAAAAGTACACATGGACTTTGCAGCTATGCAGGCAGAATTAAAATTGCTCCCCCTACCCAGGCTTAATAGAAGACCCTTCATATCTCAGGAAAACTGCATCAGCATCCTTCATCACTTTTAAGACCACATAATGCATCATCATATTCCTGAGCCTCATTGTACCCCTTCTGATATTAGCAACATCAGGGATTGGATAAAAGTAGCAATGAGAAGCCACAGTCGAGAAACCGCCTCAATTGAATCGCTGGAAAAAGCAGAACTATAAAAGATATCCTTGCCCATGACCCTAGCTGGAATTTAGTTTTTTATTTTAACCACTTTGAGGGTAACTTTCAAAAGCATTTTAATGGGTAAATTAATAATGCGAAAAGGGGCTTTCTATAAAACAACCTACATGCCAGATAATAGGGTAAACTTAATGTGTGTGTTTTGCTTGCATACAAGTTGAAATGCCGGGACTGAGTGGGACAGAGTTTGGGAGGAGTTTGCTCCAGATCTCATAACCGTCAGGGAGTGGGTGAAAATATTGCTGTTTGAAGCAGCTTTCAGTCCCAAATAAAGACACAAATCCCATTAGGCACTCTGTATCCTAAGGACACAGTCTCTACTAAAGATGGTATTCCGCTGTGAACACAAGATGTGCCATACTGGGTCAGATCAAGGGTCTATCAAACCCAGTATCCTTTTTCTAACAGTGGCCAGTCCAAGTCACAAGTACCTGGCAAGTACCCAAATATTAAATAAATCACAAGCTACTATTGCTTATTAATTATAATAGCAGTTTATGGATTTTTCCTCTAGGAACTTATCCAAACCTTTTTTAAACCCAGTAACACTAACGGCTGTAACCACATCCTCTGGCAATGAATTCCAGAACTTAACTATGCGCTGAGTGAAAAAGAATTTTCTTCGATTTGTTTTAAATGAGCTATTGTTAATTTCATAGTCCTTCTCTGAGAGAGTAAATAACTGGTTTACATTAACTTGTTCAAGTCCTTTCATGATTTTGTAGACTTCTGTCATATCTCCCCTCAGTTGTCTCTTCTCCAAACTGAACAGCCCTAGCTTCTTTAGCCTTTCCTCATAGGGCAGCAGTTCCATGCCCCTTATTTTGGTCCCCCTTCTCTGCACTTTCTCGAGATTGTGTATACAGATTGCATTATTTATGTACTGTATCCCAACTAAAGACAAAAAAAGTACTAAAGACTATATTCAACTATATATGCATATAATGCTATTGCACCATTTGTGTCACATCTTAACTTGTAGAGTATGGAGGCAAAGAAGACACTTGAGGCAGCTTTCATCGCAGGCAGCAAAAAGGGGTGGAGCACGCTTTGGCGCTCTCCTTTATTGTACATTCATACAAAGGCAGATGATGTGTCATTACATGATTGGCTACTTTCCCCATAGCAACAGACGAGTCCCTACACTATTGGCTTTGGCTCAGGGGGTGTGCACGGATCATTTCATTGGCTGCTGAAATCTATACCTCCTGACTTTGTCCTGCCTCTGACTAGGGAACACCCAGCCCTACTTTCAGGCTATCAGGAATAATTATAAGCCAGAGAAATACATGAAGTCAGGTATCCTCTCCTTGGCAGAGAGGCTTAAGCACAAGTGATGCTTTTATTCAGGCAAAGGTCAGGGAGAAGGGAAGTTAGTGTTTAAACCTGATGAAATGGCTTGCTGGCAAGCGCATATTTCCCACATCTCACCCTTTCTGTTTTTGTTTAGGTAGCTCAATAAAGCTTTAGACCCTTACTGAAATCTGTTATGTCTTGGTATGGGCTGGAAATAGGGGAAGGGGGATTATGGAGAGAAGAAAGCTAATTCGACGTGGTGTGCCAGCTGCCGATGAGCTCCTGAATCTCCATATCACCCAGAGCTGGTGCAGCGTGGTGTGCCAACGCTGCAGGGCTCAAGATTCCCTATTAGGCATCTTACAAGACATCTTTGTATTCGGGCTGAGAGCAAGGTTTCAGTATGGATATGAGGTTGGGTATGCACTGAATACAGCATCACAGGCAAATAATTAAGATAATTACAGTAATTATAATAGAAATCATCCTTTTGAGACCAGAAATATCAGGGAGCCAGGACCATAGCCAGTCCCATGGAGAAGTAGGTATTCTGCCTGAAAATGGTGCATCAGCAACCATGGTTTCTATCTGCTCTATGGTATGTGTGAGGTTTGCTTTATAGTCTGATATGTACACACAGCAATGAGATCCAATTAATGCACAAACACCACCCTTTAAGGCTAAAATAGTGTCCAAGGTTAAAGCTAAAATAGTGTCTAAGGTATAGCTGTTCTGTAATGCTACTTCTCTTATCTGAGAGACTTCTGTTGTGAGTAGTTTTAATGCATGGACTGTCTGATTAAATAGGGCAGTCGTCCAGTTAGCTAGGATGTGTAAGTCTCTGTAATTCATATCTGTCCCCATTGGGGGAAACAGGCTTCTAGCTATCTGAGTTTCTGTATACTTTTCTATGGGATTATTTATCGCCTCACCTTTGTGACGGAGCCTTGCTTTGGGTAAATTTTTGACTGCATAGTATGAGGGGAGGATGTAGCCTAAAGTGCATCTGTCTCTCCATCTTGGGGAAATGTGCATATATGCTCTACGCCCACATAACATCCATATGTTTCCTAACAGATAGTGGACATGTCATTGGTTATCATTTGGGCTATATAACTACAAAGGGTAAATCCTTCATCCCCTCTATACTTTCTGTACCTGCTTGGGTCTCCCACTGCACATCCTGAAATCTGCCAATTGCATACATATATGTGGTATAATTATGCAAGTGTTCAGTGATTGATACAAATGTTTGGTTACAATATGGATATTTCCCACCTGAAGTCCCTTTCCATCCCCTGTATCAATAGTCCCAACAAAGAGTGGCAGTCTCTTGAATACAGCTACCAATGTGTAGTATGGTATTATTAACTGGAGAGTTAATGAAAACACCTCTCTGTAAAGGATAATTAGTCCATACTGTAAGGTTAAATGGTACAGCATGCATCAGTCGTTCTCCGCAGGCTTGGGTTGGCATGTGTGTGCAGATCTAACAGTCTGTTCTATTCAACAGGTGTGAAAAGTTCTGTGCATCGAGGACGTACATGTTGTCCTGTCAGAGTCCTTGTTCTGAAATCGCCATAGCTGGAGAAATAAGGCAAAGGAGGAGGATGCAGAACACAATTGTTAATGAGTTGGCATTCAGGCAAGAAAAGGCGGCTAATAAGTTCTCTGGAGTTTTCTCAAGGCCTTGCTGTTCTAAGAGTTGTGCAGATTGGTTGGATAGGGCCTTGATCTGTCTCCAGGTCATGTGGTGTTGCTTTTTGCAAGGAGTTCGGTCTCTGTCCTTCTGAGGGCTGTGGAGGCTCAGGGAGAAGTTGGGGATCGGGTCCTGTAGACCTGGACACCTTTCCATCGTTCCATGGCTTCATATACCTGTGGAAGCAAGCAGAGAAACATATCCTCGTTCCCCATTTTAAGGGAACGGGACCATACCAGACATTAAATATTCTATACAAAACTGATGGCTGTGGGTGACTAACCCTAGTCCCATAATGATTACTCATGGCTGTGTTCTTATGTGAACCTGATATGTTTAGATGATTTAAAGTAAACAATACTTTGTTCAGGGGGAAAATCCAGGGGCAATCCCCCCTTTTTCTTTTTGTTTGGTCCAGAGCTCTTAAGGGTATGATTTGCTCTCTCCACAATGGCTTGCCCTGTGGTGTTGTAGGGGATGCCAAATAAGTATTTAATGTTCAATTATTGACAAAATTCATGCAAAGGAATGGCTGCAGTAAGCAGAGCCATTATCAGTTTTCAGAACTGAGGGTAACCCCATTATCAAGAACGTTTTTATGCAGTGATCAATTTTCATTCAGTAAAATAGCAATAAATGTAAATTAATCATTTAAAGGAAAAGTCATTTGCAGTAAGCAGAATCAAATGACAAGTATATTAGACATTACATTAAACATATGTTACACAAGACTGACATATATTCATTCATCTTGCAAAGATTAATTTACACAAAACTGACACACATTCATCCATCCTGCAAATATTCATTCATAGTCTTCTTGGCATCAAGACAGACAACAGATAACACATAATGTGAGATAAAAATCTTATCAAAAAGTTATCAAAAACAAAATTAGATCAAGGATCAAAAGTCAAAAGGCGTTAGAGAAATGTTAAAATAAACTGCAAAGTGTTCACCTTCACATCTCCTCATGGCAGGAAGGCTGTAAATCTGGAAAATATTAAAAACTGGCATACAGCAAAAAATTACTAAGGTAAGGATAAAAGTGAAATTCTTACTTTTTTAACCTTGAAGACATCAATTCTATTATTCAATGTAATAAAATCAATTTGGAGTTGCAAGAAAAGGTTTGGGAGGGATTGCTTTAGATGTAGCAACCTCTATCAGTAAAAATTTTAAGGTTCAGAATTCTGTATAAATTTTGTGAAAAAGAAAATAAAACTGAAGTGTCCTTAAGACATGAGGACCGCAGATCTGAAAAATAAAAACTATTATACAACAGAATTATTAAAACAATAATATAATATAACTGGTAGAATAACATAGCGCCTCCTAGTGGAGACACCATCATTACTTTATAGATTGCAACTATTGTTCCAGGTTGCAATCAATAATACTCTGAGCTTACTTTCAATGTGGAATATCAGAATAGAATTTCTTCATATAATTATTAGAATAGGAAATTAAACACGCTGTTCGCGCTAAAGTGACTGTAACTACTATTAAATGTCCTTGTCAGTAACCTCAGTTCAGTATTAAAGAAGTTTGAAAGTATGTTTGAAAGTATTAAAAAGATTAATGACAGATTGAGAGGAAGGGCTAGTACAGGAATGCTGAGTTATAACATATATATACTAGAGAGAGAAACTGCAGTACTAAGTCCAGTTTTTTTTTCTTTTCAAAAGTTCTCCCTCCCTCCCCCATGAGTGGCAAGCAAGAGTTACAGTAAAGGGGGGGAGGAGCAGTGTTTCTCAAAAGAAAAGAACTGCACCCAAGGAGTTAATCCTTCAGTCAATAGGAACTTGAAGATAGCATTGTTTAACAAATCAACCAGAGACAATGGCTGGCGAGGATTTGCTGATTCCTTGCAGACAGATACTATTTTAATTTACTTTAGTCCTGAAAGGGAGAATCACAGTAAAAATATAAGTTCTGTACGCTAGCAATTCAAACTATAAACTTAAATCTCAGAGAAATGGAGTCATTTTAAATGTGAGCCAAATAAACTTTGCAAAAGGGAAACTTTCACATGTAATTTACACAGAATATTATTCAAATTTCAGTACAGTTTTAACATAAGGCTATGCATACACTTTGTGGGGGAAAATACTCTCAAAGTATGCAGATTTTTTGTAACTGAATATCAAAGACTAATAGAAACCATTTTTTCCAAGTTTGCTGTGCCTGCTCCAGCACTAGATGTAGTCTGGTTTGTAACAGGTCATTGTACTGTCTCATTAAATCATTTTTTTCATAGTGATTTTTTCTTTGCTTGTAACGCAGGAGTCTAATTAAATCCTTTTTTTCATATTGATATTTTCTTTGCTTGTAACGCAGGAGTGCAGCTGCCTGGCCCAAGGTCTTATACGCTGATTTCTTTGAAGACCTGTGGGCATAGCCACTGCTCATGGCACTCAACTCTATTGCTGCCACACCTAGTTCTTTGTTTCTTTCTGTAATGGGAAAGGCTTGAATCCCTTTCAATAATTCCTCCCTTGTGAGATTCCCATGTTCTAGGTGAAATCCCATGCTGACCACGGCACATAAATTGTTACCGGGAGCAGTGGTTTGAGATGGTAATTTACCTGGACAAATTGGTGATGCAGAATTAATGACTGTCTCAGGCAATGGCAAATGAGGGTACAGGGAGTGGTTGGTTGGTGGGGGAAGGGCTTGCAGGCAAGATGGAGGAAGGCTAGTTTTTCTGACCTCAGTGTTTTCAGTTTCCTGGGGCCTTTTCTCTGAGATGGACGCAGAGGAAGCCACAGGAGCCATGTGAGTGTGTGTCCCCAGATGTTCTATTTCATTTTCTGTCCCCCTTTGTTCATGGTTCTTTTCTGTGATGGGGAAGGCTTGAAGTCCTTCCAACAATTCTTTTTCTGTAAGGTTTTCTTTCTGCTGAAGTTCAATGCTAATCACCCCACCCAGGCCAGGTTGTGGCTCAATTGTGCTCAAGGGTTGCTTTTCTGAAGAGGTGTGAATGGGCTTGGGTGTGGGTATGGAGAGCTGATACAAAGAATTTGCTGTCTCTGAGGAAGACTGAGCATAAGATGGGGGAAGGGTATTCTGATTGAGTCTGCCTGCTTCTAAAAGCACATGGTTTGAAACTGCTGTCTTGGAACTTTTTTCTCCTATGTGTTCGATGGCCTCTGTACATTTTTGCCAGATTAATCTTTGCTTTATGGGAGCTCTGGGAGCCGTATGAAGACAATTGCCGATTGAAATCCATTCCTGGGTATTTAGAGTTCCCGCCTCCATTGAATACCAAGGGCAACGGCAAGCTATTTCACTTATTAATTTTTCTAAGTCCCCCAGGCTGACTTGCGCTATTTTTCTTCTGGTGATGAAATAATGATTATTGATGATTTGCTGCAGTTCCCTGGCATGTAGCCTCTGCTGTACAGTCAAATCATTGCCCATGCTCACGAGTGTGGGGAACAAACTTGCTGAGAAATACTTTAAAATTTACTAAGAAGTACTTTTTAAAAAAATATTACGATTGCAAATCTGTTGAACGGTACGTACCTTAAGCTATGACCAGCCGAAATAAGCATGGAGTTTATCATCACTGTCGGGCTCACCAGATGTAGAGTATGGAGGCATAGAACACACTTGAGGCAGCTTTCATCGCAGGCAGCAAAAAGGGGTAGAGCACGCTTTGGCGCTCTCCTTTATTGTACATTCATACAAAGGCAGATGATGTGTCATTACATGATTGGCTACTTTCCCCATAGCAACAGACGAGTCCCTACACTATTGGCTTTGGCTCAGGGGGTGTGCACGGATCATTTCATTGGCTGCTGAAATCTATACCTCCTGACTTTGTCCTGCCTCTGACTAGGGAACACCCAGCCCTACTTTCAGGCTATCAGGAATAATTATAAGCCAGAGAAATACATGAAGTCAGGTATCCTCTCCTTGGCAGAGAGGCTTAAGCACAAGTGATGCTTTTATTCAGGCAAAGGTCAGGGAGAAGGGAAGTTAGTGTTTAAACCTGATGAAATGGCTTGCTGGCAAGCGCATATTTCCCACATTAACTCAGCAATGTTATTTAATCATTTCAAGCTTCTGGTTGTTTTATATGTAATGAGTATCTTATATCATGTCTTCTAAGTATATGACATGCCTTGCCTCAGCAGGGGCTATTTAGCTACAGTCAATTTTTCTTACTCTGCAAGCATTGTACTATACTTTGTGTACAACTTTGTGTAACACACTTTGAACTCTTTCTGGCTGGAAAGGTGTGTCGTAAAACAATGATGATAACCTGTATGAGCTATTTCTGTAATAACAGCATCCGTATTAAGGGCCATGACTCTCAATTCTACCTTATCCTTATGTGATCTTTTCAGCTGGGCTAAGGAATGGCCCATTGCACCAGCAGTACCCTGTTGCCCTTAGCCTTGTGCTTAGCATAAAGCTCTTTAGGACTGCCAATGCCTGCCATGTGGGTTTTGTTGTTGTTGTTTTTTAATTAGGAATATTCTGCTGGTTTTAAAACTTTTTTTTTTTTTTTTTTTTACACTCCAGTCCTATGGAACCTGATGTATAAGACGCTTGACTCTTTCACATGTTAAAAAAACAGAACATTTCAGTCTGTGGTAACCTTACTTATGGTGTTTCACCTGCTGAGATGGCGGGTAGGGAGAAACTCGCACATGAAATGCCCTTCTTTCACCACCACAAGCACTGTTGATGTGGCTTCTACTCAAGACTGTGTCACTGCTGAGCCTCTGTGGGAGCTGCTGCTGTCATTCTGTTCCACCTGAAATGAATGGAAGATGGCACAAGAATGATTGTTGGAGGAGAAAGCAGAGCAGGAAGTGCTTCTTAGACACATCTGATTTGAAGGTGATTGTCTCAGTTACTGTGCTTGAGCTGTAGTGTTCACAAGTCATAGAAAGCTGGGTAGCTGGTCGCTGCATCCTCTGCTCTTTTTTTTTCTCTTGCATCACAAATCAGAGGCTGAGCCACACGTGGATTTTGGAGTGGTTTTTTTTTTTTTTTTTAAACCTGGTTTACCCTCAGCTTCCTCTAGGATGTTAAATTAAATTAATTTTTGAGGCAATTATGAGGTACAGCTGCTTTGTTGTACCCATGCTCCCGTTTTATTGGAAAAGGCAAAATATGAAAGTAGTGTCTTGAAATTTGTTTTCATACAAGTGACCCTCCCATCCTTTGTCTATGTATAACATTTTTGGGACTCAGGTTCTATGGATTTGAGTTCTCTTGTGAGAAATAATTGAAAAAAGGTGCAGCTCTCTTGACTTCTTTTCTGTTTTGGGGTTTTCCATAATTAATCTGACTTTTTATGCTCCATAGGCCAGTGCATTGATCCCTTAGTTTTAAAGTTTACTTCAGTTCCTCTTTTAATTCATCAAAGTCATCTTCTGTTTATTTATATATATATATAATGCATTTGCAGGCATTTTCAAAGCAGATTACATTCAGGTACTGGAGGTATTTCCCTATCCCCAGAGGGCTTACACTAAGTTTGTACCTGAGGCAATGGAGGGTGAAGTGACTTGCCCAAGGTCACAAAGAGAACCTTTCAAAAATTTTAGTAAAAAGACATCTTGAGAATTTTCTCCTCCTATAGTAATGAACATAAGAAGTTGCCATACTGGGTCAGACTGAGAGTTTATCATGCCCAGCATTCTGTTTCCAGCAGCGGCCAATCCAGGTTGCAAGTACCTGGCAAGTACCCAAATATTAAATAGATCCCATACTACTAATGCCGGCAACAAGCAGTGGCTATTCCCTATTGATAAATAGCAGTTAATGGACTTTTCCTCCAGGAACTTATCCTTTTTTAAACCCAGCTACACTAACTTCCCTAATCATATCCTCCGGCAATGAATTCCAGAGCTTAATTGTGCATTGACTGGAAAAGAATTTTCTCCAATTTGTTTTAAATATGCCACATGCTAACTTCATGGAGTGCCTCCTAGTTCTCTTATCTGAAAGAGTAAATAACCGATTCACATTTACCCATTCTAGACTTCTTAGAATTTTAAAGACCTCTATCATATTCCTCCTCAGCTGTCTCTTCTCCAAGCTGAACAGCCCTAACCTCTTCAGCCTTTCCTCATAGGGGAGCTGTTCCATCCCCTTTATCATTTTGGTTGCCCTTCTCTGTACCTTCTCCATTGCAATTATATCTTTTTTGAGATGTGGCGACCAGAATTGTACACAATACTCAAGGTGCGGTCTCACAATGGAGCGATACAGAGGCATTATGACATTTTCCGTTTTATTCAATGTTCCCTTCCTAATAATTCCTAACATTCTGTTTGCTTTTTTGACTGCTGCAGCACACTGAGCTGACGATTTCAATATATTATCCACTATGATGCCTAGATCTTTTTCCTGGGTGGTAACTCCTAATATGGAACCTAACATCCGATGGAGTGCACTGTTAACCCTCTATTGGACGTGCGTTTTCGACATGCTAGTGTTACCCCTTATTCAGTAAGGGGCCGAAAACGCGCGTCCAACCCCCCGAACCTAATAGCGCCCGCAACATGCAAATGCATGTTGATGGCCCTATTAAGTATTCCTGCGTGATTCAGAAAACAAAATGTGCAGCCAAGCCGCACATTTTGCTTTCAGAAATTTCTTCGGGCACCGGGAAAGTGCACAGAAAAGCAGTAAAAATTGCTTTTCTGTGCACCCTCCGATTTAATATCATGGCGATATTAAGTCGGAGGTCCCGAAAGTTTCCAAAAGTAAAAAAAAAAAAAATAAAAAAATTTGAAGTCGGCCCATTGCTGTCAAGTCGAAAACCGGACGCTCAATTTTGCTGGCGTCCGGTTTCCAAGCCCGTGGCTCACGTCAGCAGGATCGAGAACAGACGCCAGCAAAAGAGTGTCGGCTGTCAAACCCGCTGACAGCCGCCGCTCCTTTTGCCTGTTTTTACCGCTGGGCCTAATTTGAATAGTGAATCGCGTGCACCGGAGAGTGGCCTGTGCGCGCGGACTTTACTGTATCGGCCCGATTGTGTAACTACAGCATGGGTTATTTTTCCCTATATGCATCACCTTGCACTTGTCCACATTAAATTTAATCTACCACATGAACACCCAGTCTTGACTTGCAAGGTCTTGCTGCAGTTTATCACAGCTTGCATGTGATTTAATTCTGAATAATTTTGTGTCATCTACAAATTTTATCTCACTTGCCATATCCTTTTCCAGATCATTTATAAATATATTGAAAAGCAATGGTCCAAGTCCTGAGGCACTGAACTTTACTGCTAGTCCTACGGAACACTCCTATGGTGCTACTCGATGTACACAGCACTGTACAAAAACACAACTTTCAGATAAGTTTTGTAATTATGAATGCTTGTTTTATCTTTCAGTTTTTAAACTGATTATCCTCACAGCAGAGTTCAGAATGCTGAACTTGCTAGTGAAAAAGGACCAATCTGGTTCAAGTTGATATGTGTGCAGTACAAAGCTACTATAAAATAATCTGGAATTTTTCTGTCGTATTCTGGGACAGCTTTTGTCCACTTTTCAGAGGAGTCTAACCTTAGCCTTACAATTTAAGTTATGGAAACATAATGCTATACTTTTGAAATACATTTTATTTTCCTCCTTGATCTTTGCTCATGAACAGGGCATAAATGGTGACTGCTTTTTGTAAACTGTAAAAAGAATTTGTTTTTATTTTGAATATGTTTTTGAAAGTGGATGTCTGCCTTTCCTTAACTGCAGAAGTTGATAAAAGTTTGCATAGCATGAGAAGGAGGGAAACATTTTTCTCCTCCAACACTCTGTATAAAGAGTTCATTTTCCATATACTCCTACAGTGAATTTTAAACAAAAGAAATATCTTCTCATGTAACTGAAACTGTCCCATTTACTGTGCATCTAAATTATAAGAATTTCCTTTGCAGAAGGGTTTCATATGTCAGCAGTGAGAGCATTAATTTGAGTACAATGCTTTCTTTTCATGTGCGGCTTGTGTATGAAACATTAGTATGCAAAACTCTAATTTGCTGATAACTTTTCACATGAAAAATTAAAGTAGGTTAGCTTGGAAGGTAAAGAGGATAATTTTCAAACAGTGGTCCCAGCCCAACTTGTCCCAGAATGTTCTGTGCAGACTTTCACATACATACATACTCACCGGGGTTATTTTCAGAGAGCTACTTACATGCATAAAATCAGATTTTAGATGCGTACATGTCTTTGAAAATTATCCCCAAAATGTTTAATTCCTGTGATTTCATAGTAAATACAATTTCTGCATTCTTATTCTGGCTAAACTGTTACTTTTAAGAATACAGTCCTATACCTTTTGAAGAGACCAGCATGGGAAATCTGTTTATTACATTTAGTGGGTACCAATCTGTTATGATTTTTTTTTTTTTTTTTTTTTTTTTGCTGCCTTATTCATATTAGTACATCCCGCAGAATTTAGAGTAGGGTTAGGCAACTCTGGTCCTAGAGTGCCTCAAGCAGATCGGGTTTTCAAGATATACACACTGAATACCCAAGATATGCATTTACATTCACTACCTCTATTGCATGCAGTTACATCTCACGTGTGTTCATTGTGCATATTCTGAAAACCCGACTGGCTTGTGACGCTCAAGGACTGGAGCTGGCTAGAGTCCATGGAAAGATGCTAAACTCTTGAAAGTGCTGATCTCCTAAACAAGAGCTTTACAGAGAATGCCCGGCTACCTCTTCATTTCATTTTAAAAGAACACCGCAGATTGATATGACTTGTCTGAAAGCAATCATAGGAGAATGTTTTAGGAATTATTGTGCCAAATGTCATGCTTATGCTGCCTGGGGTTCTTTTGAAATAGGTGTCTCTTATACATTTTAGTAAATAAATAAATGCTTCTTTGGCTTTAGCCAGCTGTCCATCACAGCTTCCTGTTTCTCTCTCTGCTGTCCTGTTGCTATCAGAAAGACAGAATGAACTTGTCACATGAGGCTGGAAGCTGGGCTCATCCAGCAGTTCAGGTAATCTCATGGACCTTTTAGCTGGTATCTGGCAACCTTTTAAAAACATTTTTGTTTTAATCATAAGAAGACGTTATTGTGTAGTACCTCTCTGCAGAATAGTGCCCCATCTCGTCTTTGATCCCCCGTACAAAGAAATATTATATAAATCCTAGCCCAGTGACATGTGGAGTAGCTGTACAGGCGGGCATTTTTCTTGTTTTAACTGGAGGTTTAATCTTTCTGATTTGGTCAGGATCCAAAGGGTTTCACAATCCCGGTGGAGTCAAGTGGGCAGTGCATTAACTCCTCATCTTTTGTGGGTTCTTAGTCTTGGCTGAGGAGGGGGGTTGTCCTTTGCTCATAGCTCAGAATTATATTTGATGGGCCGAGAAGTTGAATGGGTATGTGCCTGGTGAAAGTGTAACAAGATGAAATTAAGGAGACAGGAACAAGACCAAGGGCAAAGTATGTGGTTAACAATTATTTGTGTGAAGACAGATGCCCGAGTTTGGGGCACTGGTAGTTATTAGTGGATTTATGATGAGTTTATGTCCTGTGAGAGTTTGCTGTGGTGGGTTAAATGCATTAGCTATGTGAACATGTTTAGATGGACTTTGATTTTATTTCTTCCTAGTGAGAGAGGGACGGTTTAAACCATGATTGAAGATTAGTAATGCATTTTTTTTTGTATATGTATATAGATGTACCTATTTTTATGGTTATATTTTCATTTCATGAAACAATGTCACCCTGGTCCAAAAAGGACCCAAGGTGGTTTACAGTGTCAAAAACATAGATATCAAATACAACAACATTCTCAAAGTACTAAATATATCATTATAGGACATCAAAGCAAAATAGATCCCTTTCAATCACGATGGGTAGAGACCAAAACCATATTATTATGTATCGGATTTTATTGGTGTAGTAATATTTTTATGGGTTGATATAGTATATCTGCATTTTGAGAGGGCATTTGACAGATTCCTCAGGAGATTAGAATGTCAGTGTCCTATTGTGGATTGGTAACTGGTTAAAAATAGCAAATGGAGTATAGGATTAAATGGTCACTTTACCATACAGAAAGGTAAACAGTGGAGTGCCCCAGAAACCTATACTGGGGCCAGTGCTGTTAATTCATAAATGATCTGTAAAAGGGAACGAGTGAGGTGATCAAATCTGCAGATGACACAATATTGTTTAAAGTTGTTAAAACACGTGCGGATTGCGAGGAGCTGCAGAAGGATCTCGTGAGACTGATGAACCTGGCATCTAAATGTCAGGTGAAATTTAATGTAGACAAGTGCAGAGTGATTCATATATTGAAAAATAATCCTAACTATATTGGGTTCCTGATTAGGAATTGGCACCTAGGCAAAGGATCTTGGAGTCACTGGTGTTCAATATGTTGAAATCCTCGGCTTAGTGTGCAGTGGCAGTCAAAAAAGAAAATAAGAATGGAAAATGGAGAATGTAATAATGTCTCTGTATGCATCCATGGTATGGCTGCACCTTGAATACTGTGTGCAGCTCTGGCCACGCCATCTCAAAAAAGGATAGAGCAGGGCATCAAAAATAATAGAGGATGAAGAAGAAAGGCTAAACATGTTAGGGATCTTCAGTTTGATGAAGAGGCAGCTGAGAGGGGATATGCTAGAGAAGTTTATAAAATTATGAGTGTGGTGGAACAGGTAAATAAGGATGATTAGCCTTTCAGAGAGTTTCATGGAGTGTCCCCTCATCTTAGTACTAACAGGTAGCAGGTTTAAAACAAATGGGAGAGAGTATTTTTTTCACACAATGCACAATCAAGCTGTGGAATTTGTTGCTGGAGGCCATAATGAAGGGCATTTAACATAACAAGTTCTTGGAAGAAAAAAGTCCATAAACCATCATTCACCAGGTAGATTTGGAAAAGCCACCACTTATCTTTGAGAGTGAGCAACAAGGAATGAATGGATCTACTCTTGGTATCTGCAGGGTACTTGTGATCTAGATGGCCTCTGTCAGAGACAGGATACTTGGCATGATGGATCTTTGGTCTGACTCAGCATGGCATATCTTATCTTCTTATGGACCTGTTTTGAGGAAGGCAGTATATAAGTGTAACATAACATGCAGCCCATATGATATGTGACCTTGGGCAGTCCTTGACTGTCATGTTTATCTGATATGCTCTTTGGTATATTGTCAATCAAAATATTTTACTTATGACCACTCCATGTGGACTGATGTTTATATAATAACCAAATCAAGTTATATATGTATGAGCTCATTATAGTATGACATGGAATGAGGAAGGAGTAATTAAAATAGTCATCAAATGGAGTCAGCATCACAGCCTCATTTTATGATGAAAACCTAAAACTTATTTTATATACACTTCTGGTTGGGTGCAATTTACCATTCTTCAGGAAATGTTTGCAAGGATGCTTCACAGAGTTGGAGATAGTACATTATATACAGTTAGTTTTTCTAGCCTGGTTTTTTTTTGTTTATACTGTATAGTCATTCTTAATGTCCATCTTTTTATTTAAATTAGTGTTCATCAATATGTATTTTCAAAAAGTCTTAAGAAATATGTAATGGATCACATTTCCGGCTGTAGGAGAGGATTTGTAATCTTTTGAAGTTATGGACTAAATATAATAATGAAAATATTGAAGCCTTTGCTTAATATTTAACCAGTGGAATTGTGTTCTGTGATCAGCAACTTCTAGTCCCATAATTTTTTGCAGACTTTGTTAGACCATTAATTATCATATTTAGTTTTATGCCAAACTCTTCTGAGAAGAATTTTTTTGATGTCCAATCAAAAACAGACTCTTAAAATGTTTTTCAATTAGGATGCTGTTTTTTTGTAAAAGTAATATACCAGTTTACCTTACATGACCAATAAATTCCATTTTTCCAAGAAAACGTGCATGTATCATGGTCTCGCATGGACTATATTAGATTTTGTAGCTATAGGCAGTTCACTAAAGAATATTTCCTATTATTTATCTGTGGTTGAAATCCTTACTGCACTGAACCTAAAATGCTTAGTCTGATGTTCATTTAGAAAAAGAAAAAAAGTTAGGTTTGCTCTGATCCATATTGAAGCCTCCAGATTTCCTTTTTTTTTTTTTTGTGCTTGGCAGCTTTCTTTTGTTGCTTTGGAATCCCTGCTCAATTAGATCTTTCTCCAGCAAGGGACTATGATGCTGTTAACCTTCATCACAGCTATACAGGGGTTTCCCTCATTTCTGTTTCCTCTCTGTCTCACCCAGCTATGGAAGTGTTAGCTCTTTGGTTTCCTTTGGAATCCAGCAGTAGTGCTGTCTCGAGCCCCATCTGCAGTGTCCCTAGCTCCTGCTGGCCTGAACATTAGGAGTCAGATCCAGGAATCAAATCTAAGCCTTACACATGGCATCGTATATTTCTTCAGTTTGGGTCATTGGATTAGCCCCCAAAGCTCCATTGAGAAAATATAGCTTCAGCATTACGTACACAAAGCTCCCAATGAAACTCAATCCCTATGTCATTTTCTGTGACTTTTTCAGTACACTTGAAGTACCATCTTGCATTATAGTTGTGGGATGGAATACATAATTTGAGATATTCAGCAGTTTATATAATTCTGCAACAGGATGGTTTGAAAAGAGAGTTTAACAAAATACCTGCTGCTGCAATTAAAAATTATTTTGATCTTTCTAGTATTGATCCCAGACAAAAAGAGCCAAATAATGGCTCTTCAAAACCTAACCTAACTCAATTAGAAAAAAAAAGGAGTCTCTAAATAGACACTTAATGAACTAAACAATTACATTCTCAAATAATTTCCACTCCCGTATACTTAATCTAAAGTGAAGAACGATTGTTTATGCATACTGTTCACCATGAACTATGCCTTTTACTCATCATGTCATCTACTATTCCTCTTTCAAGTATTGACTGAGTTATGAATGTATTGATGACTCCGTGAATGTATAGACCCATATTATAAATGTCTCAAACTATCGAATAGCCGTGATCTATGAATGTCTCTTGTGAACTGTTGCGATCTTTATTAGGAATGATGGTATATAAAATGCTTAAATAAATAAATAGTGTTAAAGGAGGACGATATTCAAAAGCCATTTGGATGGATAACTGAAGTTATCTGTCTAAATGGCTAACTGGCGATCTAGAAAGTGGCTAGAATTTAGCTGCTTAAGTCAGGGGCATTACTGGAATGGGCAGGATGCATTTCCAGGAGGAGCAGAGTTAGACTAACTAGCCAAGCTGCTCAGCAGCTAAATATTGGCCCTATATTTCTTGCTGTATTTTCATAGTATCAAGAAGCTCCTGACATACCTATAAGTAATAGAAATGACCTAAGGGCTGCAGCAGCAGCTCATAAATTACAGCACAAATCATTTAAAAAAAATTGAAATCTAAGACAACTTTTAAACAGGTGCGTGGGTGCCAGTGAGAGATTGTATGTGTGTACGCGGTGCAAAGCGCTCCTGGCTCTCAGGGAACAAGTCCGATCTCTGGAGGCTAGAGTAACAGACTTGGAGGAGCTGAGGCAGAGAGAGAGGTACATTGATGAGACCTTCAGGGACATAGTAGCCAAGTCCCAAATCCAGTCTGGCAGCCCCAGTGCTGCCTTGGATCAGAAAGGTCTCCCAGTAGGAGAACATCACCCTGGTATAGCAGGAAGTGATCCTGTAGCAAGCACCAGCTCTCCAGGTGATGTATTGTCTTCTCGCACTGAGGACAAGTCTCCCAGGGCTACTGCCCAGGAGGGAAGGGTTAGGCCGGCCATCATAGTTGGTGATTCGATTATTAGAAATGTAGATAGCAGGGTGGCTGGTGGACGTGAGGACCGCCTGGTAACTTGTCTGCCTGGTGCGAAGGTGGCAGACCTCACGCGTCACCTAGATAGGATTATAGACGGTGCTGGGGAGGAGACGGCTGTCGTGGTACATGTGGGCACCGACGACATAGGAAAATGTGGGAGAGAGGTTCTGGAAGCCAAATTTAGGATTTTAGGTAGGAAGCTGAAATCCAGAACCTCCAGGGTGGCATTCTCTGAAATGCTTCCTGTTCCACGTGCAGGTCCCCAGAGGCAGGCAGAGCTCCAGAGTTTCAATGTGTGAATGAGATGATGGTGCAGGGAAGAGGGATTCAGCTTTGTAAGGAACTGGGGAAACCTTTGGGGAAAGGGGAGACTTTTCCGAAAGGATGGGCTCAACCAGAGTGGGACCAAGCTGCTGGCACTAACTTTCAAAAAGGAGCAGCTTTTAAACTAGAACAAGAGGGAAAGCCAACAGTCACTCAGCAGTGCATGGTTCGGAGAAATGTATCCTTGAAGGATACTAATGAAACAGGAGAGTTAGGGCATCCCAACAGAGAGGTTCCATTCAAAGCAAACATAGTCCATATGCCTATATGTAAACAAAATCACCGAAGCTAATGATTTCTGAATTATCCCAAACAACTGAAAAGCAGGTTGTTAATACAAACAAAAAACACACTTTGAAATGTCTGTATGCCAATGCCAGAAGTCTAAGAAGTAAGATTGGGAGAGTTAGAGTGTATAGCAGCAAATGATGAGATTGACATAATTGGCATCACAGAGACTTGGTGGAAGGAGGATAACCAATGGGACAGTACTATATCAGGGTACAAATTATATCACAATGATACGGAGGATCAACTTGGTGGGGTGTGGCACTTTATGTCTGGGAGGGTATAGAGTCCAACAGGATAAAGATCATATAAGAGACTAAATGCTCAGTAGCATCTATGTGGGTAGAAATCTCATGTGTGTTGGGTAAGAGTATAGTGATAAGAGTATACTACCGTCCACCTGGACAAAATGGTCAGACAGGTGCTGAAGTGCTAAGAGAAATCAGGGAAGCAAACCAATTTGGCAGTGCAATAATAATGGGAGATTTCAGTTACCCCAATATTGACTGGGTAAATGTAACGTCAGGACTTGCTAGAGACATAAAGTTCCTGGATGTAATAAATGATTGCTTCATGGAGCAATTTGTTCAGGAACCAACAAGAGAGGAGCTATTTTAGATTTAATTCTTAGTGGAACGCCGGATTTGGTGAGAGAGGTAACGGTGGTGGGGTCACTTGGCAATAATGATCAGAACATGATCAAATTTGAACAATTAACTGGAAGGGAGACGACAAGTAAATCTGCAACTCTAACACTAAACTTTCAAAAAGTAAACTTTGATAAAATGAGGAAAATAGAAAAAAACTGAAAGGTGCAGCTGCAAAGGTTAAAAGTGTTCAACAGGCTTGGACATTGTTTAAAAATACAATTTGTTTAAAAATACAATCCTAGAGGCGCAGTCCATATGTATTCCACACATTAAGAAAGGTGGAAAGAAGGCAAAACGATTACCGTCATGGTTAAAAGGTGAGGTGAAAGAGGCTATTTTAGCCAAAAAAAATCCTTCAAAAATTGGAAGAAGGATCCATCTGAAGAAAATAGCATAAAACATAAGCATTGTCAAGTTAAGTGTAAAACATTGATAAGACAGGCGAAGAGAGAATTTGAAATGAAGTTGGCCATAGAGGCAAAACTCATAAAAAAACTTTTTAAAATATATCCGAAGCAAGAAACCTGTGAGGGAGTTGGTTGGGACCATTAGATGACCGAGGGGTTAAAGAGGCTCTTAGGGAAGATAAGGCCATTGCAGAAAGACTAAATGAATTCTTTGCTTCCGTGTTTACTAATGAGGATGTTGGGGAGATACCAGTTCCGGAGATGATTTTCAGGGGTGATGAGTCAGACGAACTGAACGAAATCACTGTGAACCTGGAAGATGTAGTAGGCCAGATTGACAAACTAAAGAGTAGCAAATCACCTGGACCAGATGGTATGCATCCTAGGGTACTGAAGAAACTAAAAATTAAATTTCTGATCTATTACTTAAAATTTGTAACCTATCATTAAAATCATCCATTGTACCTGAAGACTGGAGGGTGGCCAATGTAACCCCAATATTTTAAAAAGGCTCCGGGGGCGATCTGGATAACTATAGACCAGTGAGCCTGACTTCAGTGCCGGGAAAAATAGTGGAAACTATTCTCAAGATCAAAACCGTAGAGCATATAGAAAGACATGATTTAATGGAACACAATCAATATGGATTTACCCAATGGAAGTCTTGCCTAACAAATCTGCTTCATTTTTTTGAAGGGGTTAATAAACGTGGATAAAGATGAACCGGTAGATGTAGTGTATTTGGATTTTCAGAAGGCGTTTGACAAAGTCCCTCATGAGAGGCTTCTACGAAAACTAAAAAGTCATGGGATAGGAGGTGATGTCCTTTCATGGATTACAAACTGGTTAAAAGACAGGAAACAGAGAGAAGGATTAAATGGTCAATTTTCTCAGTGGAAAAGGGTAAACAGTGAAGTGCCTCAGGGATCTGTACTTGGACCAGTGCTTTTCAATATATATATAAATGATCTGGAAAGGAATATGACAAGTGAGGTTATCAAATTTGCAGATACAAAATTATTCAGAGTAGTTAAATCACAAGCGGACTGTGATACATTACAGGAGGACTTTGCAAGACTGGAAGATTGGGCATCCAAATGGCAGATGAAATTTATTGTGGACAAGTGCAAGGTGTTGCATATAGGGAAAAATAACCCTTGCTGTAGTTACACGATGTTAGGTTCCATATTAGGAGCTATTACCCAGGAAAAAGATCTAGACATCATAGTGGATAATACTTTAAAATCGTCAGCTCAGTGTGCTGCAGCAGTCAAAAAAGCAAATAGAATGTTAGGAATTATTAGGAAGGGAATGGTTAATAAAACGGAAAATGTCATAATGCCTCTATATCGCTCCATGGTGAAGACCACACCTTGAGTACTGTGTACAATTCTGGTCGCCGCATCTCAAAAAAGATATAGTTGCGATGGAGAAGGTACAGAGAAGGGCAACCAAAATGATAAAGGGGATGGAAGAGCTCCCCTATGAGGAAAGGCTGAAGAGATTAGGGCTGTTAAGCTTGGAGAAGAGACAGCCGAGGGGGGGATATGATAGAGATTTTTAAGATCATGAGAGATCTTGAACGAGTAGATGTGACTCTGTTATTTACACTTTCGAATAATAGAAGGACTAGGGGGCATTCCATGAAGTTAGCAAGTAGCACATTTAAGACTAATCGGAGAAAATTCTTTTTTACTCAATGCACAATAAAGCTCTGGAATTTGTTGCCAGAGGATATGGTTAGTGCAGTTAGTGTAGCTGGGTTCAAAAAAGGTTTGGATAAGTTCTTGGAGGAGAAGTCCATTAACGGCTATTAATCAAGTTTAGTTAGGGAATAGCCACTGCTATTAATTGCATCAGTAGCATGGGATCTTCTTAGTGTTTGGGTACTTGCCAGTTTCTTGTGACCTGGTTTGGCCTCTGTTGGAAATAGGATGCTGGGCTTGATGGGACCCTTGGTCTGACCCAGCATGGCAATTTCTTATGTTCTTATGTGCACACGTTTGCTGGCTCACGCCAAGGGACACGGTCATTTTATAACATGTGCATGCGTGGTATAAAATAGGCTGAACGTGCGCACAATGTTAAGTAGGCATGTGCCTATGCACGCAGATGCCGCTGCTTCTGTGTAAATGGTGGGATTTTAGTAGATATGCATGCTGATGCAATTACCAGTTTTCCCAGTTCGTTGCCAGTTCGCCCAGTAAGGGATAGGACTTCCTAACATCCCTGGTTAAATAGCCTCCCGTTTACCCTATTAACCCTGACCTTTTAAACCTCGCTCACCTCTTTACTTTTTTTTGTTTTCCTAATTAGACGCCATCCATAACAGAAGTAAAGTTACGCAGCAGGGGGACCCCATTGCGCACTTGTGCATGTTAAGTATTTACGCGCTGGTTTCATTGAGAAATCCAGGAATGCCCACGTCCCACCCTTTTTTTTGAGAGATTATTTTTGTGCACGTAGCAGGAGATACGCACATACGCGGGTGCCTTTTAAAATCCGCACGACACGCTGGCCCGACTTGTGTGCTTATCTTCCGGTTTTGGCACATGCTGGGCTTTTAAAATTCACCTTCTAGTTTATTACAAAATAATCAAAAATTCTGAATATGGGGCTCCCTTTGGAAGAAGAAATTTCATTGGTGCAGTCAGTTTTTGGACATTTATAAACGGTATGTCAATTGCACCTTTATTTGCCCCCCTGTGAACCTTGCATCAGTGGTATAAGCACTGTTTATGTAGGTAATTCACAGACAGCAGTGAGGAGGTTACAACTGGTGCAAAACATGGCAGCCAGGATCCTGCGGTGGGGGGGGAGAATCTTGGGATCATGCTTCATCCATTTTGAGAAATTTGCACTGGTTGCTGATTGTGACGCAATGTCAATTAAAATATAGTAAAGTTCCAATACCGAAACAGCACTAACTGCCCAGCACTGAAACAGTAATAATCCTAGCTATGAAAAGGCAACACTGCGAATATTGCACCAGGCCTTAAACCACCAGTATTTATTAATACATTTTTAGTTTGCAAATCCAACCTCTTCAGTATGGATTACATTACTGCACTGCCACGGTTTGTTTCTGCTGCAGCTTCTTTCTTCAGCTTGCAATGCCTGAGAGGAGGAGGGTCACAGTGTGAGCCCCCTCCATAAAGCATGAGACTTGACATGTCTGCATAACTCTTTTGGCTGAGCCTATACATTTTGGGGTCCTGCAGATCACGGTGTCTCCTGGGTTACATCCTTGTATGAGGTTTGAAATGTCAGGTTCCCACATATATATCTGTCCTTTATGGAAAAGGATATACTTGAGCTCTCAGAGAAGGGGACACTCTAATACTTGTATGACTCGGCTTTAAGCTTCTGAAGCTGTAACCTCTTGCTTGCTGTGTGTGGGAGATATCTTGGGCAAAGACTTGGTCTATCCTTCCTTGTTTTCCTGAAATCTTCAGAGGATTTAAATGAGTGCAGTCATTCACAGAAAGTGCTCCGTTCTTTAGTGAGTCTAGCAAGCCATCTCTCTAAAGGAAATTCACTGTGACCCTTGTTCTGGAAACCAATAAGTTTTGTTTCTATTCCTATACTGTCCTAAGGAATCTCTGTTTAGCCCATAACCAAGGGGTAAAAAAAGTTTTAACCATCTACAAAATAAGTTTTAAAGCGTGGCTGAAAAATGCAAAATAGTATTATCAGTATGCTTGAGCATTAAGAAAGAGAGACTGGGCCTGTCCTGTTACCTGGAAAGCTCACAGTTCTTAAGAAAATCTGAACAACTATTCATCTTGTAGGAAACTGGCAAGAAGGGTCTTCCAGCTTCTAAGACTTTCATCTCGAGATGAACCTGATCTAGTCACAGAGTCATACAAGAAAGTCCATGAAAGTTCTCTTCCAGGTACAGTCCTGCTTCATGCATGGGGAAAGTGTATGCTTTTCACTTCTATAGAAAAGCTACGCAAAGCAGCAACGTGAGATTACATTCATATTTTCATGAAACGGCAGAATATGCTGAAAAGGACAGCTGCTGGTGCAGCACGTGGGAGATAACTGCAAGCTGCTGTGAATCTCTACCCTGTGAGGTACCGCTGCACTGCATCACATAAGTCACGAGGGCGGTACTAGAATGGTAGCTTCTCTACCATCAGTGCCTGGCCCATTAACGCCTCCAGCAGTTAGGAGCAACTCTCACATACATATTCTTGTTCCTGTTGGTCTGGGTAACACATGAGCTGATATGTGGTACTGAGGAACACAATGTGAAATGCACATCATGCGTTGATGCAAGAAGTGCTTCAGCTTGGAGGGAAGGATGGCTGTGGGCAGAAGAGGGGTTGGGACAGCAGGTGCCATGATGCAGCGTCTGGTTTAAAGCTGCTGGTCTCAGTTACATTCCCTGAGCAGTGGTGCTCGCAGGTCCTGATTGCTGGAGGAATTGATGGTAAAGAAATGACCATTTTTTATTCATTGTGATGAAAGCAGATGGAACGGTCTTGTAAGCAGGATCATGATGACTTGACATAGCTTATTGATCTAACTGGAGGTATGAAGATAGGAAGCTATGCTACCGGATTTCACAATAAATATATTTACAAGACCACATTTTTCTCATTAAGTATTTGTTTAGACTTTACTCTGGGCCATCAGTAGCTCTGTCTCCTGTTTATAAGCTGTTTAGAGACAATTACAGATAAACAGGTCAGTGATCCCAGCATTTCATCTCATGAATTAATTTGTGAAAAGATCAGTAAACTTACATGCAAAATTCTCACTTGACAAAAGGGCAGGGGTGAAAAATATATTTAGAAAACTAGGGCACCAGCCAAAATGCTTTAAGAACCAGAGAGGTTTTTTGGTTTTTTTTTTTTTAATTAACTTTTTTTTTTTGGCACTTATGTTGCTCAGTTTTTTTTTTTTCATTTTGTCTCTTATTTTGCAATTTTTTCTTCTCTTTGACTTTTTGCTCTCCATTTTCTCTTTTTTTCTTTTCTTTCCTCCTAGCTACTCTCTCTCCTTCCCTTCCTCAAGCTGCTGCTCTCTCTCCCAAGCATCTTACCACCAGTCTCTCTCTGTCTGCCCTGATATCTCTTCTTGGCCTGGTCCCAGCTGTAGCAGTGTTGGCTCTCCTGATCCCCAGGTCTGGCTAGAATAGTTGTGGCTTTCCTTACCTCATATCCAGCCTTATTGGCGGCTTTGGTCCTCCCTGAGCCTGGACCCGGGCCATTCTTCAGCGGTCACTGCTGCCTTTGGCCTAGGCCCAGCTGTTAGGTTTGCCAGCTGGTGCCAGATTTTCAGAACAGGTTGATCCAGTCCTAATTTATCCCATTGCAAGGAGGAAGTTGTAGTTTTGCTTTTCTGAAGGAATGCAGGGGTAAGTCAGAACTACAAATCCCCGCATGCACTGGGTTAACTTCTCCTGAAAACCTGGAGCCAGTTGGCAAACCTATCGGCCATAATAGTGGCTCCTTCACCTGCGCTTTACTGGAAAATGATGCCATTTTTATGATTTTTGGCTACAGTTTTATATTTGCAACCCATTTCTGGGTAGAGAATTGGAGTACTTTCATTTATATCACAGGCAGTAAAGTTATTTTTTCACTTATTATACATTTTTAGTTTTAATAGTTGCCAGCTCATCATAATGATTTATTGTTAACTACATTTTTTTTAAATGTTGTTGGTCTTTTTTCAAGAAACATTTTTCTAGAATAGTATTTCAATATATCGTTAATATTAGATTTAGCAAAGTATCTCTCTGTATATAATTTGCTAGGTTTGTTTGTCGGTCACGGTGAAAGAAGCATATTTGCAGTGCTTTTTGGGTCACTTACTGATTGATTTTGTTTCCTTAGGGGGTACTTACCGTATCCCATCCAAGATTATCCCTTAGGAATCATAATTTTAAAAATACGATTAAAATGCTTCTTGCCTTCTATGTATTTCTCATGGGTGCACACACACAAAGCATGCTTTTGAACATCTGGCATTCTTGTGGATAAAAGTACGCATGCTGTACAACAGTGCATATACTTTTATAGCCTGCGAGAATTATGTCTGTTTCTGGTGGAGCACAGGGCTGTTCCCGGGAATGGAGGAAGTGGATGTGCGTGTGTAGCTGCTCTATTGCCACCATCATTTTGTTGGAATGAATGCAAATGAAATACCATGCAGGTTTGTGAAGCATTTCTTATTTATAAATAAAATAAACCTGAGTTTGATTACATTTGAATGCTGATATCCATAAAACTTCATTATTAGTGCAGTTAGATTTATGCACATATATCTTTGATGCACTACACGAGATGAATACGTGTAAGAGTTTAATGTAATTAGATTATTGCATGCTGCAGTAAAATTGTGAGGGAGCATTTTTTTTTTTTTTAGCTATTTTGGAAATACAATTCATGCATGAAATTTAAATTAAAAAATTAGAATATTGTGATAAGGCACTGCTCATGCCCTGTCCGAGGCTGCTGTCTGAGAGTCCAAAACACTTAAAAAAAAATAAAAAATAAAAAAAAATGCAGACAAGTGTGGCAAAACAGCAGTTTTATTTCCCAGAGATCAAGCATAGTTCAACTTCTACAAAAACAGTGGCATCTTAAGCATTCATTTTTGTACTGGCAAACCTTTTCTTCCCATCGCAGACTTGGACTGTCTCTCTCACTTTGCGGCCATCCTGGAGCAGTAGCTCCTATTGGCTTCCTTCAGCCTCCCTTGCCTTCCAGTAGTGGTGGCACCAGTCACATCATGTTCCCGTTTGACCATCCCGGGCTCCTCCAGCTACACAACCTCGTTGGCAATGCCTTGCTGTGAAAGTACTCTGGCTTTCTCAGCGTTTGCCCTGTTCCAGCTTTACCCAGGGCGTTTCTTCTTCCTTCAAGCCCTTGTTAATCGGGCACATCTGTGCCCAGTCCCATTCCTCTGAGTGCTGATCTGTGCCTGTCCTTTTGGGACTACAATCCCAAGAAATCTGCTGTGCTTTCTACTTCTACTTTCTTCGTCAATAATTGCAGCATCTCTTCCCGCACAGCGCCATCTGTAGCACTGGCTGTCCAGCCTTTTATACGGGTTATTTCCAGGGACGAGAGATCACTTCACACATTCACACTTATCTTTAAATGTGTATTCATGAGGGCTAATCCACAAATCATCTGCTTGCACAGTTTCCAAATTGTGATGGTTTTTCTCAAAGTTTAAATTTCTTGTAAAAGAAAATAAAATGCAAGAACAAATGCGCAAAGAGCAGTGTCCTACTTTTCCTAAACTGTTAAATTTGGCTCTTAGTTTGAAAAGAGACTGCAGATATGAAGGCCTAAACCTTGGATGTTTTTCACATAGCAGTAGAAATGCAAATGCATGCCAGAGATTAACATGTGTAGCTCATTTTGACATGTTTCCTTGGAATCTTTGAATGTGCAAACCAGCATTCTTGACTGTTGCTCCCAATGATATTTTATTGTGATCTGCCTGGAACATTTGGACATGAGCGGCCTATAAATCTTTAATAAATAAATATTGCTCTATATCCCTGCAAAATTTGTTATGTTTCACTAATATGGCATGCTGCTATAAAAAATCAATAACATAATTTGTGTGTATACATATATATATGTGTGTGTGTGTGTGTGTATCTGAAACATTGTTTCTGAACAGGATACCATTATGTTTTACAGTTCTGTTACATTGGAAACACTAGGTGGAGTTAACCACAGCTTTGTCAGCAGAAGGATACTTCGTAACTGCATCAAGTAGGGAGAATGAAATATATTACTTAAGTGCAGTTAAGAGACATGGGAATTACCATACTGGGTCAGATCAAAAGTTCTGAAGCCCAGCATTCTGCCTTTGACAGTTGCCAATTCAGGTCACAAGTACCCTGCAGTATCCCGAAGAATAGATCCGGTTCTTCTTGCCCAAAACGAAAATGAATTGACTTTCATTGAGTTGTATGCAGGGTACTGATGACCAAGGAGAACTTCAATTCAAAGCTTCTAAAGCTTAATTTTCAGATGTCTTACTAATGTGCCAGTGAGAATCCATTCCAAGTTCATGAATGCCTCAAACAACTAATGCTTGGGTTTTCTATATACAGTGGGGCTTTTGCACTAAAACTTGTGCTAAAAGTGTTGTTGTGTATTGGTAAAAATGTAATATGCACTCTAAACTGCCACTTAACGGGCTGTGCACTGAATGTTAGCATGTAAGCACAAGAAAAAGCCTGCATAGCATGTGCACATTTTTAGCATCTTACTTGTTTAAAAAAATGTATAGGCCATGTTATCTCGTGTCCTAAGTGAATTCCCCCCCCCCCCCCCCCCAGTTCCTTGTTGTTGTTATTTTAGGCTTAGATTACTTCAAAGGAGCAAATGGTTGCATTCTGTAATAAAGTGCATTCTTACAATAGTTCTGAATTAAATGAACTGTATTTGTGCATGTACAGACATAAATTTGAGAGAGCTTAATTTACTTACACATAAAACATAAAGAGTTAAGTGGGAATAGCACTGTACACTATTATTGGTTTCTGCGTAAAAAGGCAAAGTTTATCAAATTTCTCATTAATCTGGAATGCAGGCTGCATTAACAGCTTGCTTCTGGAATTTGGAGGGCAAGCAGGAGATGGCCTGTGACCTTTAGCGGGGAGAGTTGAGGGACCCTAGGCTCAGAATTTGGATGTGATATATTTCAATATTTCATGGAGAGAAGGATTCTAGTTGAAATATAACTCTATATTGGAGAAATGTAACCTGAAAGCTAATGTGAATTTGTTTAAAAAAAAAAAAAAGTTTTCCAGGCCAGCCCAGTATTTAGTGCTTTAAAGTGTTAAGCAGGAGATGCTACCAGTTCAGAATGTAGTAGTCCTGGGGGAACTCTGCACAATGCAAAGTTTGTGCAGAATCCTCTTTCCCTCCTCTCTTCCCCCCTGCCCCCTCCCCCCATGGGGGAACAAAATGTACCCATTTATAGTGCACAATTTATAAAGAGCCAGTTCTGTGATCCAGCGGGAAGAGGAGAAGCTGGTGCAGCTTCTCCTCCATGCTTGCGATGTTAGTGCAACCCCTGGTGTCATCACGGGGAGGCATAACCATTTTTGTCATAGCACTACCAAGGTGGGGGGGGGGGGGGGGGTTCAGGGACTTTAATGCTCACATGTTGACATTACTGGATTGTTTCTGTCCAGACCTGGATTGTGATCCAAGCAATCCTGCCCAATGGCAACAAAGCTGAAAAAGTGTTCTGTATTGATTCCACAAAATTTCCAAAGGCCTTCTTTACTTCGAGACTATGTGTACACGGGAGTCCATCAGGAGGACTGTGTTTCCCTGTTACATCTAACCAGTGGCGATCTGGCATGGTACCTGCAGCAGCAGGTTCTGATGGTTCCATGCTGTTGGAGCTGTATTGTCTTCTTAGCTGCGGGAAATGCTGACGCTGCCAAGAAAGGCAATGAGACCGAGAGTACTAAATGCTGAGAGCTTGCTGATTTTAGTCTGATTTATTCAGCTTACTACATGGAACTTTTAATAGACAATAAGTTGAAGAATGACTTGGGCAGACATTATCAGGTACATAAAGGTGCTCTGCAACATACATGAAGGCCTAAAAGATTATCTGAATTATGGGTGGGGTATTTGATCATAATCTGGAATGTCGTTATTTTGGCCAATCTCTTATGCTTATGGGTGTTACAATGGTTTTGAGAATAAATATTAAAAGTTCATTTTAGGCTGTTTATAATTTTTAGCAATATTTGGTAAAAATAAAGATTTCTGAACAGATATTTAACATTAGAGAACTTCTTGTCGCTGAAGGACTTGTTGAAAGTCATTCAAAGCCAGTTAGTGACCCGGTGAACTGGTAGAGCTTGGCTTTTATTACAGTTTAACATAGTTATGAAGTCAAAAGAATGCAAATGGGGGTAATCAGGAGCCATCAGATATTAAACTAAGGTATTAGAGGAATGTGTAGTGTACAATTTATTTCTTGTTGTACCTTGTTCACCAGAAACATTACTGATTCCCCTTCTCATAACCATGTAGGATTTAGGTCATGCTATTTGAGAGCTGGAACTTTTTGGACCTGAGTGCATTTTGCACTTGAGAAGGTTAAAACTTTTACCACTGGAAATATAAATTATGATTTAATATGTAGCCTAGGACATTGATGGTTGTTTGGAAAAAAAATGGCATGTATGTTTTAACTTGGGGTAGGCAACTCTGGTCTTTGAGTGTCGACGATGGTTCTGGTTTTCAAGATATCTACAAAGAATATGCATGAATATGCAAAAAACCATGTTTCCATTGCATGCAAATACACCTCATGCATATTCATTGTGAATATCTTGAAAACCAGACCTAGTAGTGTTATTCAATGACCAGAGTTGCCTGCCTCTGTTTTAACTTGTCTAAACAAAATTAACCCTTTAAGTATGAGTGGTAGGAAGTACTGTCAACTTTACATAAGAACATATGAAGTGCTATGCTGGCTGAAGCTAAGGTTTATCAAGCAAAGTATCTTGTCTTTGACAGTGTTTAGTCCGGGGTCATAAGTACCTAGCTGATCACAAAAAGTAGATCTATTTCTTGTTAATCTCAGAGATAGCAATGGCTTTCCCTAGTCTACCTGGCTAATAATGTTTCATGGACTTTTCCTCCAGGAACTTGAACAAACTTCTTTTAAACACCGCTGTTCTAGTTGCCGTGTCAATATTCTGTGGCAACAGATTCTACAGCTTGATAGTGCACTGAATGAAAAAGTATTTTCTATGATTTGTTTTAAATCTGCTGGTTAGTTTCATGGAGTGTCACCTTGTTTTAGTATTTATTTATTTATTTATTTATTTATTTATTTAAGATTTTTATATACCGGCATTCATGATACAATCACATCATGCCGGTTTACATATAACAGGGGTGTACAATGAACAACAGAGTAACCTGTGGAAGTGAGCAGTTACAAATAACAAGGGAATTAAAACTGGGAGAAGAGAAGAAAAAAAAGGAGAGGATAACATTAGATAAAGATATTTACATTAGATAAAGATATTTACAATATCTATAATATAAGCTATAGATATTTACATGGAGAAGGCGGTAGGACTGGTTGGATAACGTCTAGTAGGACTGGCTGGATAACGTTTGGTTGATGGTGTGAGAATTAGTTGGTGTCCGGGAATGCTTGTTTAAACAGCCAGGTCTTAAGTCTTTTCCTGAAAGTTGGGAGGCTAGGTTCTTGTCTGAGGTCGGGAGGGATGGAGTTCCATAAGGTGGGGCCGGCTGTTGAGAGGGCCCGATCTCTTAAAGTGATGTGTCTGGTGGTTTTAGTAGGAGGTACTTGAAGAGATCCTCTGAGTGTGTCTCTAATTGGTCTGGAGGAGTTGTATATTTGGAAAGGGACTTGTAAGTCGAGTGGAATATGTAGATGGATGGTTTTGTATATTATGGAAAGAGATTTGTAGAGGATTCTGAAGTGAATTGGCAACCAGTGGAGATCTTTTAGGATTGGAGTTATGTGGTCCCTTCTCCTGGAATTTGTCAGTAATCTTGCTGTAGCATTTTGTATTATCTGAAGGGTAAACAACCATCCTTTGTTTACTTGGTCCACTTCATTCATTATTTTGTAAACTTCTATCCTTTCCCCTCTCAACCATCTCTTTTGCAAACTAAAGAGCCCCCTAACCTTACCTGGTAAGGGAAAGCTCAAAATGGTTATCCTAGACACCCAGATTTTTTTTTCTAGGAAAGGGAACTGACTGTGCTCCCTAGACCTAAGAGATGCTTAAATCAACATAAGAGATATTTCCAGCTCTCAGAAAGTATTTCAGATTTGCCGTAGGGAGTTGTCACCTCCAAAAATGCTTGCTGACTTTTAGCCCTGTAACAAGCCCACATTTGCGTGGTGACTGCACCTACACAAACTGGGAGTGCAGTTTTCCTTACCTGGACGATTGGTTGGTTAAGAGCATGTCTCAAGGAAGTGCTGCAAAATTTATGAGCAAAAACATCTGAATGTTGGAATTGCTAGACATATCGAGGTTGTTGACCTTATGGCTTCGACTGTATGTGTTACTCCTCTGCGAGCATCTTCACAGTTGAAGAATCCAGTGGACCCTAATATCTTGGCGGGTTCCAGGCATTTTACACCACCGGGACAGCATCTGCAACACCCAGCCTTCGAGGAACCCTGTATTAGTGGTTGATTCATTTCACATTTCTCTGGTACAAACTGTCCTAACTACAGATGCATCCAACCTGAGTTGGGGGCTCATATGGGAGGTGGGGCTTTACACCCAGGTTCTCTGGTCTACTCTGGGGAAATTTCATCAGATATAAACTTCCTCAAGTTGAGGGTGATATGTATGCTCTGAAAGCTTTCAGGGTTCCATTGTCCTCAACCAAACAGACATTTAAATAGCTATGTTCTATGTCAATAAGGAGGGAAAATAGGTTTGTAACTCCTGTGGCAGGAAACTGTCCAGATATAGCACTGGGCCATCTCTTACAGAATGGTCTTCAGAGACACATATCTGATGGATTAGGAGGCTGATCTGGTGGATACTGATTCAGATCCTGGATATGGGAGAAGCAAACCAGATATTCCATGTGTGGGCACACCTGTGGTACCTCTGTTTGCACCTCCTCTGAACAGAAAGATCCCGAACTTCTGTTGCAAGAGAGAAGCACACAGCATGTGGTGGCTAGCCTCAAATTTCTTTGACCTTGATTGGAGTCAGGGCCTTCTGTGAATGTCTCCAATTCCTCTGATCACAAGTCCTTATGGAAACTCTGAAGAGATAGGGGACCTGTGATCACCATAGCTGGCTGAGACAGATTTGGTTCCCACTCTTCTAGGAGATGTCTATCAGGGGTCCATGCAGGTTGGGAATTCTCCAGCGCTGATTACTGAGGATTGGTGGTTGCTTTGACATGTCATCATTGGGCATCTGGCTCTGGAAGTTGAAAAAGTAGCCCTGCAGTCCCTTAATCTGTCCAGCAATGCTTCCCATGGTTTGGCTTCCAAAAAGGATTTTATGAGGAAATCCTATGGTTTGGAGTGGAGGACTTTTACCATATGGTTGAGGGAAAGGCCCTAGATCCATCCTCCTGATTTACATAAATACTGCATGAGTACCTTCTACATCTCTCTGAGTCGGGATGAGAATCAACTTATGATTTACCTCAGTACAATTGATGCTTATCTATTACCATGCAGAAAGTAAATTAATTTCTATATAACCTTTAGTTGTCCATTTTATATGAGGATTGCTTCAGCTGAACCTCCCAACAAGCCTCCCATTATGTCGTGGGACCTCCACATTGGTACTCACCCCGTTGATGAAAGCTCCTTTCAACCTCTGGACTATTGTGAGCACAAGTATCAGAAGGTCATATTTTTGGGGGTGATCACTTCAGCATGTAGAGTCAGGCTCTATTGACTTATCCACCTTGTATACATTTTTTTTGTAATACCATGGTTCTACACATCCTAAGACTCTGCTTACAGTTGTGTGAAGAGTCTGCAAAGATGAATTGATGTTGCAGTTTAGATTGTGATGCAACTGTAGTCTTCTATCTGGAGCGGACTGAAGCCCTCAGATAATCCATCTATGGTTTTTTTTATGTTTGACAATAATAAGCCTAGAATTGCTTTAGCCAAGTCCTCTATTTCTGTTTCTCCAGTAGATTACATCTCCTTTTATACCCTGGATCTGATGGAGCATGTCAAAGCTCACAGTATTAAAAGTCCTGGTGGCATTGATAGCCCACCTGAGATCCTCTTCCATGAAGAAGATCTGCAAAGCTGCAATATGGAGTTCTCTCAAAAAGTTCATATCTTGACAGGGGATCCTGACGTGACAGGAGTATAGACCAATCTATCCTACAAAATCTCTTTGAGGTATCAAACCCATAAAAATGTTAGGATGGCCTGTTGCCATCATACTGCACTGTTTTTTGGGGTTGGATTTCCTCTTGTTTGTTTGTGACAGCCTGTAGCTTGGGATTCCTCATTTGCAAAGATTGCCATCCTGTGTGTCCTCAGAGAAAATGGAGTTAGTTACCTGTAACGGGGATTTCTCTGAGGGCAGCAGGATGTCAATTCTCACAAAACCCTCCTGACATCATGCTGTCCTCGGAGAACTCCTGTTATAGGTAAATAACTCTACTTTCTCCTCTCATTCTTTATCTTGCCTCTCTCACCCTCTCATTCTCACACTCATTCTCTCACTCATTCTCTCACTCTCTCACCCTCTCATTCAAATAACTCCTCTCATTCTTTATCTTGCCTCTCTCACCCTCTCTTCTCTTCACCTTATAACACTAGAGGTTCACATAGGTATCCTCTACCCCGGGATATCTTTGTCACCCAGCCCTAATGATGCCCTCTAGTCTCACACTTATCGCCTCCCCTAACATGTAACGCCTGTTACAGCCTCTCTCTCCCAACTTTTTACTCTCTCTCCTACCATCCCACTCCCCCTACCTTCCCTGTCATACTAATGTACTTCCACCAATGTTAATTTTAAGCTATTTTTATGTAATATCCTAAATTGGTATATCTATTATTGACCCTTTGCCAAGCATATTTAATTTACTTAAGCCTTGTTTGCCTCCCCCTCATTATTAAGTTGTTCATTGTATTAATTTTAATTTTACTTTTACATTATTGTTTTATATATAATTCTTTGGCGTATAGTTTTTTAACTCTTACTATCTTGTTCTATGTATAAAGTTAAGGCGTTCCATGTATAAAGCTAAGGCGTTCTATTTATAATGCTAAGGCGTATGTTAATATGTTCTCTGTACACCGACGTGATATCTTGATAAACGGCGGTATATAAAAACCAATAAATAAATAAATACTTTCTGCACAGAGGATAGGCATGAAATATTATATAGAATTATAGAGTGATACGTTAAAAGGGACCTCAAAAAGTAATGTTCATAAAAAAGAGGTTTTGATACCTGCACTTATGCTTGGGTCAACTATTATGTCCCTAGTTTAGAGATGTACTTAATACATAATATCTAGATTATGCAAGCCAGCATGGATTTCCACAAGGGAAATTTTGACTCACCAATCTTCTACATTTTGTTTGAAGGGGTTAATAAACGTGAATAATGGTGAGCTGGTAGATGTAGTGTATTGGGATTTTCAGAAGGTGTTTAACAAAGTGCCCTATGAAAGATGCCTGAGAAAATTAAAAAGTCATGGGATAGAAGGCAATGTCATGTTGTGGATTGTAAACTGGTTAAAAGAGAGGAAACAGAGAGTAGGAATAAATGGTCAGTTTTCTGAGTGGAGAAAGGTAATGAGTAGAGTGCCTCAGGAGTCTGTACTGGGATTGGTGCTTTTAAATATATTTTATAAATGATCTGGAAAGATGACTGAGATCAAATTTGTAGGCAACACAAAATTATTTCAAGTCGTTAAATTGCAAGTGGATTGTGAGAAATTGCAGGAGGACCTTGTGAGACTGGAAGATTGGGTCTCCAAATGGCAGATTAAATTTAATATGGACAACTACAAAGTGATGCATATAGGGAAAAATAACCTAGTAGTTACACGATGTGAAACCTAACATTAGGCGTTACCACCTGTGGACAAAACTTTGAAATCCTCAGCTCTGTGTGCAGTGGCGTGAAAAAAGCAAACAGAATGTTAGAGATTATTAGGAAAGGAATGGAAAATAAAAATGGAGAATATCATAATACCTCTGTCGCTCCATGGCCAGCACCTCTTTAAAAAAATATGTAGTTGAACTGGAAAAGGTAGGGAAGGGTAACCGAAATGATAAAGGGGATGGAACTGCTCCGTTATGTGGAAAGAGGTTAGGGCTATTCAACTTGGTGAAGAGACAGCTGAGGAGAGATATAATAGAGATCTATAAAATCATAAGTGGATTAGGATGAGTAAATGTGAATCAGTTATTTACTCTTTGAAAAAAATAAAGACTAGGGGAAATTCCATGAATTTAGAATGTAGCACATTTAAAACAAATAGAGAAAACTCTTTTTCACTCAACATAACATTAAACTCTGGAATTCATTGCTAGAGAATGTGGTTAAGGCAGTTAGTGTAGTTGGGTTTAAGAAAAAGGTTTGGACAAGGTCCTGGAGGAGAAGTCCATAAATTATTGACCAGGTGAACTTGGGGAAAACCACTTCTTTTTATCGAGTGTTAGTAAATAGATCTCATATTGTTGTTTGGGATCTTGCCAGGTAGTTGTAACCTGGATTGTCCACTGTTGGAGACAGTATGCTGGGCTTGATGGACCCTTGGTCTAACCCAGTATGACAATTCTTATGTTATGTTCTAATGGTACAATCCATGTTAAATGAAAGATCATGTTAAAAAAACCTGTTTCTTATTGGCTCTTGGGTACCTCACACTATGCTCCGATATCAGTAGACCAAGCTCTCATGTTTCCTAGGACCCCCTCTTATGTGGTGCAGGCGGGCTCCAGTCACCTTCCTTCGTTTCTTACTCAAACCGCACTCATTAAACCCTTGCGACAGACTTGGGCGCGCCTCATGAAACTATTGCAGATCCCTCCGATCTGCGCTTATCTGCTTCCACTCCGAGGGAATGATGAATTTCCGTCGGGCTCCCAATCTGCCATGTTTCGGGGATGGGAGGCCAAGGGCATCACACACGTGGGCCACTTGTGGACTCAGGAGGGGACCTTCATGCAATTCTCTGATTTTCGGACCCTTTACCATTTAGGGGGTAATCAGGTTTTCCCATACCTGCAAGTGCGCCACTACACGCAAACTTTGCCGGAGGCCTCTAAGAGTATAACCCAGTTTCAAGCGTTGGACAGCATATTCCATTTTGCCAGTGCTCGCATCCCCTCCCTTTCAAGTTATCACAGGACTTTGCAACGTATAACGTAGGTGGACATACATTCCTGCCTTGTGGCTTGATGGAATAGAGATGGGGATTTTTGCTTAACAGTTCTTATTTTACGTACGTGTTTTAGGCGTTTAGCTAGGATCTCGACCAACCTGTATTTTCGGGAGATGCAACTTAAATTTTTGAGTCGGGCATACGTGTCTCCTCAAGTGGCTTTTCAGTTGACTATTGCCCCATCGCCAATGTGCACCCGTTGTCAGGGTACTGTGGGCACTCTTTCCCACGTTTTTTGGACGTGTCCCACGGTTTACAGATTTTGGCGCAAGGTGATTGCCTATATGGAAGAATTACTCGACGTAGTGCTACCCGTCTCTCCCATGTGGTTTTTATTTGGCTGCATCTCCCCGATCCGAGTCCGACATCCTGGTTCACGCCTGTTGTTACAGAAGGCGAGCCTGGTGGGGAAGAAATCCATATTGCTGGTTTGGCGATCCCCGGATGTCCCGTCTTTCTGGGTTTGGAGAAACCAACTGCACTCCTTGATGACGATGGAAAGCATGGCGGCGCGCGGCTCTCCTCAGCGACGACGCCTCTTCCTCAATATCTGGAATCCGTATCTTCAACAACTATCCCACCGGGTGCGGAGTCTTGTGCTGAACGATTAACAGGCCGCATGCATTAACGAACTGGGCTGCCCTTGATATTTAGCCGGACTGGCCTTTCTCATCTATCAACTCATTGTTGTGACTCATTCACTGTAGGGGTAGGGGGGAGGGGGGGCGGGGGGCGGGGGGGGGGGGGGGAAGACTGCGGTATTTGTTTGGCATTGTGGTGGGGGAGGGATCTGAAACCACCCTCCCCTACAATTGTTGTTTGTTTTGGAAAACCCAATAAAATTGTTTAAACATAAAAAACCTGTTTCTTTTCTGGAATAAATTTAGAGGCTGTGTAAAATTTAAAAACATTTTAAATAGGGTACAATATTTATTTATAGCTTGTCATTTGTACAGGGTATCCAAAGAACTGATCTCATGTAATTAACATTAATAAGGTTAATACGCTTATGTTTTGCAAACATTAAGCAGTCTGCAGCTATCAGATTTTAGAAAGGCAAATTCTATCATCTAAAATTGAATTTTCAGCTTCATTATGCTACTCTGGAAATAATTTTTATTTGACATATTGCATTAGCTTCCCCAATTAATTTTAGTTATGACTTTTGGATTGTAAGGTTGTCTGGATAGCTTTCAAATGTTCCAGATCATGCTAACAACCAGTAGATGTAGCAAGGAATGTGTTACTATTTTGGACATGAGTTCCAAAAGATAATGGCATAGTTTTCTGTCATTTGCTATTGAATCACAGCTGAGTACTTTTTTTTTCAGAATCACTGGTTCCTCCATGTACCAGAAAAAGAGGATGAATAAAGCTGGACACACCATCTTCAGAAAACATGAGCTCGTGATTTGGCCTGTAGTGTTCATAATTTAAGTGGAACAGAATTCTTGTTGTGAATAGAATGGGGGGTGTTGTTGAAAAGAGAGTTCTTGGTATGAAAATACTAATAAAAACTAGAAATGAGGTATATGGGGGAAGTTAAATACAAAATAGCTGTCGAGCCTAAATTAAAAACCATCCGAAAGAGAGACTGCACACACAAAAGAAATGACAGTAACAGATGAATTTTAAAAGCCAGGGGCACACGCCAAAATCAGGAGATGGGCATGCATCTAGCACATGGACGTGGTCCACCCAATTTTATAAGCCATCCACATGCGCACACAAGTGTCGATTTATAAATATTTTGCTTCCGGGGGGGAGGGGTGGAATGTGTGTGGGGAATGGGCATTTCAGGGCGGGGCCAAGAGATAAGCATGCAAGTAGCTAGGTGCCTGAGTGCACGCGCAGGTATATTTCAGTGCAAAGTTACTTCTGCCATGGATGAGGTGTAAGTTTTAATAAAACTATTTCCAGGCATCTATGAAGTGTTTGGGAGGTCTGGGTTAAGTAGGGGAGTGCAAGCTAAAGACCTAGGGGCTTTGGAGGATTTAGCTCTAGACTGGAAAATTGGTGAAATTGTGCACGGTGGCATATATGCGTGTATGTGGTCGTGCGTAGTTTTGCCATAGTTATGCAAAATTATAACATACACGTCTGCAGGCCAACATGTAAAGTCATACACCACATTGAAACCATGTATTTCAGTGCATTGAATGCCTATGCTTTATCCACTTATTTTTTAAATATACACTTCTAGATTTTACGCGTGAAAGTAAACTAGTGCTTGCTCACGTAAGCTGGCCAATTTTAAAATGTGTGCGCTGAGGAAATTAACCAGTTTACCAATTAATCTGCCAGTTCGCCCAGTCCTTCTCCAGGTCATCAAGACTTTCCTGGTTCCTCAGCCTGAACCTTCCCCAGTGTACCCAGATTTTTCACCCAGTCCGTACTACACAATAATCACATTTAATATCACTCACGCCAGTTAATTAGCAGGCATATAAATACACAAGGAAGTAGGACAATGAATGTGCGTTAGTGTCTTTCAAAATAGCAACCTTTGTGTGGGCCCTGCTCCAGAACACCTTTTCTACACATACATTTGTGCACGTGAAAGTGAGAATATATGTGTATTTTTTTTATTTTCATAAAATGCGGAGTACACTAGTGGAGGCTTACGCATGTAACATTTTGAAAATTCACCTTTAAGCTTTTATCACATCTGACATTAAAACCAGGATTAACATTGATGCATTACTTAAAACAGTTACAGTCCCTCCATGCTCAGTCCTCCCCCCTTCTCCTTGGTCAACATTCAAGGATCCTTGGTGGCCAAAGGTCTCTGCATTTTGTTGTTTCACCCTGCATTTTCACTCTGCATTTTGTTGTTTCACCCTTTTGGTGCCAGCCACGGTTCCTCACTGAGATTTGCAGAATTAAGTGTGTTATCAAAATTATTAAAAAAAAAAAAATCCAACCCTTTATGCTTATGTTTAGAAAACTTATTTGACTACGCTGTGTTCTTTTTACTACTTTTCCTAATTTAATTTCCTGCAATATCTTTTCTAATTTCATTATTAAGATTTAAGCTACAGTCTTGGCGTTCAGATCTTGGCCTTAAAGCACTCATGGCAAGAGCTGAAGTAGATGGTTTGAATCAGTTTTTGGCCTCTAGCCCTTACATTATTTATTTTCTCTGAACAGCATATCGCTGCTAAAATAACAGGTAAACTGGTGATTCTTCCTATGAATGCCTTTATTTTTCAAGTAGTTTGAATTTTGTACTGCAACTGCTCATGTTTTATTGGGTTGAAAGTGGATGTACTAGTTCACCTAGGATCTTTTAATAGCATTAAATGTACAATATCTAGTGTTATATTTTTATTTCAAAGCACTAAAATATTTTCTGACAAATTTTTTACTGATAAATTATAGCAGGCATTGCTCCTTTGAAAGTGTGATGGATATGCGGATAGGAAGGTTGTGGCAGGTAAATTTTCAATTGTATTTGAAGCATGTTGATTTTGGTGTTAAAGTTAGATGTGCCAAAATGGAGAAAAAAATTGAAAGAGCATCAACTAAAGAAATGAGATGAGGATGAGCTCCAGAAGATTCACTGGTTAAATTATTTTTGAAAATTGCCCTCTGTATGATTTATATCTTGAGCTTATTATGCCATCAAATTGTATTCATGCTCTACCTTTAGTTGCCAGCAATCAAATGATTGCTGCATTTTAAGAATACATTATACCTCTTTAATATTGTATTGCTTGACTTGTGTCCGCTACACTCACTGTAACCACTATGATCCAGATAAAAGTAGAGTCTGCTGTATTCCAAGCTGGGTTTTGTTGAGTTAATATATGAAGGCCCTATCAAAATGATCAAATGCTTATCTTAAAATGCAGTATGAATGATTTTGTATTTAACCTTTCATGGTCAAATGAGTTAAAAATTAGTTTAGAATAAACTGTGTCCTTTGCCTGTAGTGCAGAATTTCAGAAATACTGGACACAGGGCAAGTAGCATTACTCGTCCTGTGTCAGTTTTATATAATACTGTTAAATTTGTAATTAATCATGTTTAGAAGAGTTAACTCTATCAAACACATTGGGCCCAGAATTAGAGAAAAACACTGATTAATTTGTTCCTTAATATCTGATTAGTTCATATAGTGTGTCTGAAGTGATGTTTAAACCTCTTACTATTCTCGGATGAGCAATGTAAAGAATTTTCTGGAAAAAACCCCCCAAACAAACAACAAAATTTTGGTAATAGGTAGACAGTTTTAAAAGAAACCATAAGATTAGAATATATATTACATATAAAACATGTTATGTGACCCATGATCAAGTGAATGGCAATTTCTACAGAACTTCTACACTGCAGGCTGTTCTAGATGCTGGCCTGCTTTCATGAACTGCTTATGACTTGAAGGGAGTTTCCAGACTTAGAAAGGAATCCAAGTACAGTACATTATTTTCAGTGAAGACTGCACTCTACAGGCACTATTTAACTTAGTACCTAATGCTAATATAATCTGCACATAATGTAGCATTTTGGTAGGTTTGTTTTAAGAGCTACAGTAAATTAAAGAAATATAGTGCATTTATTTTCAAACTAAGGGGCTGATGTACTGTGCTGATGCTATCACAAGCATCAGTGTGCATTAAAAGCACTTTTGGTGCATGCAAACTAATTTTGTAGCATACGCAGTGCTGTACAGACACACATGAGATATAAGAGAGCTTCCAGTCTAATCCAAACATACATCACAAACAAGAATCTGTAAAAAGTGTATTGCAGGGAGGTACTTAGGATTTAAAAGCAGTTTACCATCTTCAGCATTTGCATGCCATTAACAGTACATGAGCTGAACACCACATTTACACACTTTAATGGCCAATGTTAGCACACTGTAGCATATTGGCCCCTTGATGTCATTTTATTATTAAGTTGCTAGAATAACTTTCCAGAAGCTCAGTAATAAACAGAGCAATCAGATGAACATGACTATTAAAATAAAAATAATAAAATCCAAATCAGCTTAAATAAAAACAAAGTAACATTTTGAAGCAGAACACACAACTAGTGTATCAGTTTTTACCAGAACACTTTTCAACCGTTTTTAATTTTCAAAATCTATAGACAGCATATTTTTTATGCTTGTTTGTATTTTGAGGTTCATGTTTTGGGTTTTAAACTGCAACAAGAACCTTGAAAATACTCCAAATAATGATTCCGAAATATCATGTGGCAGCCTTAAAATGTAAATAGTGACTCTGAAAATACCTCTGTATTGCTCTAATGCTTGATAATTTATGTATGTTATGGTAATAAGATTACTTGTTTGCTACATGTTGTTCTTATTTCTAATTACGGCATTGCCATTAAATGCTTAATTTCAGTCTTGTTTTATTTTTAACCTCAGCTGGGAGAAGGAGTGACTTTGTGGATAGAGTATTGGGCTAAAATCCAGGAGACCTATGCTCAGTTCCTGCTGCTTCCACTAACATTTACTCTGACCTTTGGCAAATTACTTTATTGTACTTAGATTAATTCTCAGGTACTGTGCTGGAATGCACGGCACTGCCTATAACAGGGCAGCATGCACCCAGTACTTCCCACCCTCCCCCTCCTGTCCCTTTCCTGGGGTGTTTGTTTCACTGCAGTGGCTGGGCTCCCCAGATCACAGGGCAGTGTGGGAGGCTGAGACATTTAGTTCTCCAGAGGCATTAAGGGGCAGAATGGAGGGTATCTCCATCACTTTTACTCCCTCAGCGGCACAACACATTCCACTCCCCCACCCATTTTGCAATAGATATTGAAGATCACTTGTATATATGTTTTAATTCTATATAGTAGGTTAGAGGTTCAATGCTTTTTTTTTTTTTTTTTTTGTAAACACCCATAGTTTTGTCACATCCTTTGACGGGGTGAGGGTACTTTAAGCCATAAGGTAATGACTGGGTCAGATATCAGGAAGTAGGATTTCTCTCCTCCTCCCCTATATATAGGCAGTGCAAGCAGTCAGGAGTGACTGGGAAACAGGTGCACCATTGTCTGAAACTCACTGGCAGCAGGTGTGCTTCTGGGTGACCCTAGAAAACCACAGGGAAGCACTTGCTAGGAGTACCAGTGCTGGATGGGGGCCACCAAGCTTTATAACAGGGAACCTGGGCAATGAAAGAGATGATGTTGTTCTAGATGGTCCCAAGGATGGGTGACCCATGACAGACACTCCACAGCGTGGGAGAAATGGGCAGAAGGAGGGAGAAGAAAGAGGAAAAGGGGGGCTATGTCAGCAAATAATTGCAGATTTGTAAACCGTTATGATGGCTCTACCGAATAACGGTATATAAAACCCTACAAATAAATAAATAAAACTGCAGCCTTGGATATTTCCATAAGACTGTTTCATGATGGTGGTGAAACCTGGGAATGAATATATTTTTTCTATCAATCAGCTGGAAGGATGACAGAAGCGGATCATGCTTGCTAAGCTCTTTGGGGGAGGGATTCATGTTGCCTGTATGCAATTTAATGTATGATACCCTGATTTACAGTGCCATAAACATGCCTAAATAAATTAAATGCATAACTAAAGCAGATACTCTGCGTTTACTACAGAATAAAAAGAACTTTGTGATCTGTTTTAAATTCTGTAACAAATTACAATGGATTTTTTTTTTAGTGCATTGTTAAAGATTTTATTGGATACATTTTTTTTTCTGTAACTGTTTTTGACTGCAGTGTCTGGAGAAGGCTTGGGGAAGATAATTCAGAGGTTTCCGCACAAGGACTGGAGTGATACACCTTTTCCACAGGGGATAGAATTGGTAAGTATAGGGCATAATGTGCTTCATGCACTTTGTCATATCTACAATTGGGTAATAAAAATGATTATTCAAGAAGATATGCATGCTTATGAGAGAACATAAGGTGGCAATAGAAGGAATAGTAGAGTAACCTGCTGACTAATGATAATGTGATAGACTACTCCTTATGTTGCTGGGTTTTGTACTTTTTTTTAGCCTAAAGTGAAATCAGATTTTTAGTTTAGAAATTCTTTATTAGATTGTTGCCCATTGATAACATCAAACATCATGACTGAGAAATAAGATTGCTTAGTGTACAACCTTATACAAGAATAAATGTATCCTAGCATTATGACAGCCATAGCATTGTTAATTTTTACAAAAAACCCTTTACCCTCCCTACCCTAAAGATATTTCAGTCATATTGGTAATGATCATAAAAACCCCTGATTGGCTGGTTCTGGCCCAGAAGTCAAATTTTTAATACCAAAAATTGGATTATTAATTTATAAATTTCTGATTTATTTGCACATATAAATAAGACGACAAACAAGTTAGAGGCGATACATCTGTGGCTAATTATTTTTATTATTATTTAGCTCTAGAAAGCTAGTTAAATTTAACTGTGCCCATCTTTTGTTTTATAATGGTCTTCACTCATCAAGAGAATGTTTTAAATTTGAGTCTAATCAAAGAGAACATTGCAGTTTCTTCTGGGAACAGGGCATTTTGAATGACATGATAAAAACATCTCAATTTTACTGAAGCCTGAGTGCAGCGTAAATTTAGGATGAGAGATTCTTGGAATTCTGTTGTGGGGAAAGAGATGTTTGTGGTCACTGTTGTAGGAAAGTTTGGTATCTATTCAGTGGTATTTATGATTGTTGCAGAATAATTTGCTTAACAACAGTTTAGCAAATCAGATCACAAATAGTTTGTGCTGTTAACGTTTATTGGGGGTAAATTGTCATGTGTGTCGTTTTTTTTTTTTTGTTAGTATATGAAAGTACTTGTATTTGCTTTTTAAGACGCAAGCCATTGTAAAAATCTTTAATCATGAGTAAAGAGTCTTGCGTTAAGTTCCATAGAGAATTGCTGTGAGCTAGGAATAATGTGCATTCTTTCCCCTGAAAGGTAGAGAGATTGTGATGGCTTCCCATGAGCTAATCTGTATAACCATTTTACTGGTGTGCTTCTTCCCAACTGAACTCACGGATTAGCAATATGTTTTCTGCATATTGGCTAGCATTGCCCTTTTATTTTTCCTTTTTGTACCGCATCTCTTCCATTGTTTGGTAAGGGTTGTACATTCCTTTTCAAATGACATAAAAAAAAATGCAATGAAAAACAGTTTTCTTATGTACTGTTTGAAAATAAAATGGGGGGGGGGAAAAAACCCCTGAATTCGTTGGACGTTTCATTTTGTAACGCAGCCCTGGTTCAGTCTCCCGCCTCCGGTTGCTGCTGCCGCCAACCCCCTTTCCCTCAGCACCATTAAAATAAAGCATTTAACGCCTCTCCTCCCCCCCCCCCCCAAATCCCTTCCTTTCCTATAGGGGTTCCAGTAGTCCAAAGGGAGCCCGAGCAATCCCCAGTCGCTCCCAGCCTGCTGGATCCCAGTTTGGACATGGTAGTGACCAGCACTGAGGCATATGGTATATGGCCTCAGGGCCAGCTAGTTCCATTTGGGATGCAGCAGGGCAGGAACGACTGGGAATTGCTCCTGCCCCATTTGGACTACTGGAATCACATGCATGGGGTTAACTGCATCGAAGGGAGGGGATGGGGAAGGCCCATTGGAGGGGGGGGGGGGGGAATCTTAATTGTTTTATTTCAGTGGGGAAAGGGGAAATGGACGATGCAGTTTACACCGTCCTTTCATTATTTTAACACCACCCCCCCCCCCCTTGTTTTGCTTTGGTATTTTTTGGTTCAAATAATAAAATGTAATAAACTGAAACAATAAACAAAACAAAATAAATATAAACAATATGAGAATAGTGAAGCAAAAAAAAATGTACGTACACGCTCCTATTGTGTGGTACTCTTTAGCAATTCTATAGAATTCACAGGCTCGGGCTACATCAAGTCCATTTTAGAAGACCAGATGGATTACTTAGCCAGAGGAATAAAACATCAGATTTGTCTTGTAGATTCAAGCAAGAATATGGTACAGTTTCTTAAAAGAAAGAAGATGAGAAGGGAAACCTTATTAGCACAATTTTTAATTTCACAGTCTGAGAAATGTGCAAGATCTTCTTTAAATATAATTGGCATGGACTTTTACTCTTTTTAGGGTTAAATCTGCATAGGCATTAGAATACTTAGGTATTTATTTATTTTGATTTATATTCTGCTTTTCAGCCACTTCAAAGCTCATTAAATTCAGGTACTGTAGTTAGTTAAAAAGAAAGAAGGGAATTTTACAGTTACAAACAGCGGCGGATTCACGATGTCGGACCGGCCCGGGTATTCGCCGCCCAGGCCGGCCCAGGACACATCGCATGGTCTGCTGAGCGTGGCTCTGCCACGGCCGCGCACGGCAGACCACGTGACTGGAGCGATCGACCCACCGGGGGATGCCCGATCCCCCGATAGGCCAATCCGCCCCTGGTTACAAACATTCTTTGGAGACCTACAGTTTTGAGAAATGTTGCCTCGAATCGCTTAGAAACAACTTGATAAAATCTGCTTAAGACGTCTTCCAAGTTCCCAGACACAGAAGAGACATAACTGGAGTGGAGTGGAGGAGTAGCTTAGTGGTTAGAGCAGGGGGGGGGGGGGGGGGGGGGGGGGGGGGTTTCAAATCTTGCTTCACCCTCCATTGCCTCAGGTCCTGATTTGCTAAGGTTTTCCTGCCATTGTGCCCATCGTGCTGTGGTGTAAGCTCACTTGATAACTTTAAATAGATTATCCCGGTGTAAAAAAGTGTCTGATCATATCCTGGGCTTCTGTTTTAAATTCCATAGTTGAGGAACACAATTATGTAGATGGAAACGTTTTCCCTCTGGCAAATTCTTCCGTTTTCTGGGATGACAACTTGAAAATTTAAGGCGATTATTACGATCTGTTGCCTCTCTGAAAATAAAAAATGAAAACCAGCAGTACTCAGTGAGATGGTAATATCTGAAAAGGATAAAGACTTTGCATCAGACTGATAGGTAAAGCATAAATTCTGAGCACAGGAATTAAACCAAAAAGGAAAAAAAAAATCATTTAAACCTGCAAGGTCTCCCAACCTCAACATAAAAACATCGTTTTGTGTGGTTTAAAAGGAAAAATGAGATAACTGATGTTTTTCCAACTGGTCAACATATAGATTGGCGTCATCAGGAACCAAAGTAACCCCCATTGCTGTGCCTTTAATTTGATGAATAATATAAGGCAGCAAACATAAAAAAGCTTTCTCTGTTGTGTTGCCGTTTTGAACAACAAACTTGTTCAAGTTAAGCTGTGGAAGCCTGACTTGCTCCACCAGCAAACACAGTCCCTGCAGTTACTAAATAAGATCCATGTACAGACAAATCACAAATTTGTATTAAATCCATGACATCATCTGATGGTGTAATTCAAGTGAACAAAAAAATAATAAAGTACACCTCGGGGTGAATGCTCAAAATTTCCTACCAGTAACACTTTTACTGATTAGCCACCAATGTCGTCATCTCTCCCCTCCATCCATGCCATGAAAATAAAAAAAAAATTATTGAATACTGTATGCATTTAAAAATTATTTTAAAAAATTGTGTTCGCTTGGATTAGATATCAAATGATGATTTGGATTTAATACGAAGTTAGAGTAGCAATCGCTGCGAGTGGCACTAGCACCATTTCTAGCCCCCATCAGATGACTCTGAAGTGGAAGAGACTATCTTAGCCAATAGATCTTCCTTCAAAAATTGGAAGAAGGATCCATCTGATGAAAATAGAAAAAAACACAAGCATTGGCAAGAGAATTTGAAAAGTAATTGGCCGTAGAGGCAAAAACTCATAATAAAAACTTTTAAAAATATATCTGAAGCAGGAAGCTTGCAAGTGAGTCGGTTGAGTTAAAGACCATCGCAGAAAGACTAAACAAATTATTTGCTTCGGTGTTTTCTGAGGAGAATGTTGGGGAGATACCTATTCTGGAAACAGTTTTCAAGGGTGGTGATTTAGATGTACTGACCCAAATCATGGTGAAGATGTAGTAGGCCAGATTGACAACTGAAAAGTAGCATGGAGTAGTTGCTACCCTTAAAAGAAGGCATGGGGATAATCTGCACAGAGTGGCAGTTGCTACCCTTAAAAGAAGGCATGGGGGTAACCTGCGCAGAGTGGCAGTTGCTAGCCTTAAAAGAAGGCATGGGGTAACCTGCGCAGAGCGGCAGTTGCTAGCCTTAAAAGAAGGCATGGGGTAACCTGCACAGAGCGGCAGTTGCTACTCTTAAAAGAAGGCATGGGGTAACCTGCACAGAGCGGCAGTTGCTACCCTTAAAAGAAGACATGGGGGTAACCTGCACAGAGCGGCAGTTGCTACCCTTAAAAAGAAGGCATGGGGTAACCTGCACAGAGCGGCAGTTGCTACCCTTAAAAGAAGGCATTGGGGGTAACCTGCACAGAGCGGCAGTTGCTACCTTTAATGGAAGGCATGGAGGTAACCTGCACGGAGCAGTAGTAACTACCCCTAACAGAGGGCATGGGGTAACCTGCAAGGAGCAGCAGCTAATACCATAAGCAACTTGCTGTTTGGACTATTTGGTCCTTTTCTGCCAACATTTACTATTACTAAGAATTGATTAGCTGTATGAATTATTTTATATATTCTTAATTTTGCTATTGAGTTTCCAAATATTTTATCAGTACGGTTGCTGCTTCATTATTTATGGACTGAAAAGCATAGTTTTAATATTAGTACATAACCCTGTTTTTATTTGTGAGGAGAAATGTTCTTTAACCAGTGCACACAGATTTCGTGGGCAGCCTATTCCTTGTACAGCATGAAGTCTTTTGATTGTCAGTTTGCCCAAAACAAGCAGAAGTCAATTCAAATATATTTTGGTCAATTGTAATTGCCTAGCATGGAGAAGCTTTACACATGGGAAGAGGCCCAACAGGCTAATCAGATTTTTACCAGGGCTAATTTATTTATTTTTTTAAATTTTATTTCAATAATGATACTTTGGATTTTTAGCCAGTCTTTCCAAATAATGCTGAAGGCAGATTGCTAACCTTTTTGACATCTGCTTCCTCAAACTACCCCTCCCCCTATATGCATTACTGACTGTTTTTATGAATTATATCCCTTCCTTCTAGCCAGTTCCACAAATTTTGATTAGGCTTACATGTTTCCAGAAACTGTCTAGCACTAAATATAAGATGGGACTTCCTTACAAAGTGCAAATAATTTTAAAATTATTTTCTCTTTGAGACTTGGCATGTGTCTCAAGGACATTTGTTCCCTTCCGGCACTGCTCTGACAACTGTGGCCTACAAGCCTCCTACTTCCACAATGCTTTCTGTTAAACCTGTCAGGTAATTTGAAGTACAAGTTCTGGAACCATGGGAAAACTTAAATAGCTTACAAGTCCTTCTGAGGTTATGTAGTATTGGATTTTGCTTTAATATGCCCAAATAATGACATTTCAAGTTTAAGTGCTTCCCTGAATATTTTTGTTGGCAGTTAAATTGCTGAAGTTCTCCATTTGTTCTGATTTTTAGTTCTTTCCTGATGGCTTTGAGAGTTTGGTCATTCCCAACATATGAATCTAAATCAGATTACTACTATGTGGATTCTGATCATTGCCCCATGCAAGCAGCACACAAAGTACATGTTTAGCCCGAACAACTGAGAAGTAGATTCAAGGAATTTTTTTTTTTTTTTTTTAGAATCTGTATATGATTATAATAAAAGATTCATAACTTTTAGTTAAAGAAGGAAATAAAATGATGCTTATGTATCCATTTTCTTGTGCTTTTCTGCCTTGACCCTATTGAAAACGACTTTACTCTTACCGGATCAAGGCAATTTTCAGCAGGCTGGGTACCAGACCCATGCTGTAACTTCACCCAGTTTGGATCTGGTTGGCAAATTTTCACAGAAATGATCGTGCTTCCTGACAGATGGATGGCTTGAACCAGCCCCTAAGTGTTTCTTTTAGATTAGCTGAAAAGCACAAAAGAAAACCCCCAAAAACATGAAAATGCAAACAAAAAACAAAGTTCAAGGACAAAGATAAAAAGAGGATGCAAAGGAGCTAAGAAATGGGCATTTAAGCAATCATTATTATTTAATTCAAGAAACGGGCATTTAAGCAATCATTATTTAATTCAAGAAACGGGCATTTAAACAATCATTATTATTTAATTCAAGAAAAGGGCATTTAAGCAATCATTATTTAATTTGAGAAATGGGCATTTAAACAATCCTTATTTAATCCTATCTACACTGATTATGTTCCAGTCTAGCCTAGATTTGGTCAAACAAAAACCCTACAGGTAAATTTTCAAATGAGTTACACATGTAAATGTAACATACTATTGTAGCAAATTTCAAATGACATTTACTTGTGTTAAGTTCACTTTAACGCAGGTAAACCTCATTGATAATGCAATGGCATATATTGTAACGATTTTCAAAATCCCACTTACGTGGCTAAAGTGCATTTATACGTGTAAAACCCAGTTTTAAACATGTAAATAATTTTGAAAATCAGGCCCATAGTGTGCATATAATTTTACTATAAAAACAGCAACTGCGAACAGAGTAGTTGTCCGTTTTCTTAGCTTTGTACAAATCATTGACCATGGATTGTTGCCCTGTTGCCGTTATGAATAGATGTAGGAAAGGAAGATTGCCTGAAAGCATTGAAACTGGAAGTTTAACTATCTTTTTCCTATGTGAATGAAAATGATAATTCTCTTAACGTTTCTTTTTACATTTCTATCCTGTCTAACTTGGCATTTGGGCAGGAAATTCTTTACATTATGTAGGCCAATATCCTCATCAGTTTTGTTGCTTCTTAGATAAACTGTTGAATACCATTATTATGGCCCATAAAGGTTATGAGTAAGACAAAATGGAATGTAAATGTGGAAGTCCTGGCATTTTTCCTCTATTTAAACAGAATTGTTATCCTTCTTTTTTTATTTGCATTTCAATTTAAATCAAGTTCATCTTGAAGAGTAAAGATGCCAACCAAAGCCAAATAAAATTATAAAAAGCAAAACAGTAAGATATGTTCTTCATATAGTTCACAAAATATGGAGGGATCATAAAGAAAAAGCCTCAAAAGGTGAATGTTAAGTCTGCCGCGTGCATTAATTAGAGGATGCAGAAATAAGTTGGGGCTGCGTGCTCTGAGCGGATTTTAAAATCCACCCAGATGCACGCATATCTCCTGTAGCACACACATTTCCAAAGTTTGCAAAAAGGGGCATCTGAGCGGGGAATGGGCATTTCGGGGCATGAACCAGAGATGTGCACGTAAACACTTGGGTGCCCTGGCGCGTGCTGAGTTCCTCTGCCACGTAACTTTACTTCTGCTATGGAGGAGATAGAAGTTATAAAATAAAGAAAAATGTTGAAAAGAACCAATCCAGGGCAAACACCCCTTTCCTTGGCGTGAACACCACACATTTTTTGAGAAGAATAGGTATAACATTTGGGGATATATATTTTAACAAGCGATCTCTATATATTGAGGACCTTGGTTCTGTAAAGTTATAAAATCTAGTGACAGTATCTTGAATTGAATTATATAAGAAATGGGCAACCAATTTCAAGAATTTTAAGGCTGGTGAAAATTGGTCATGATGTCAAAGATTTAGTAAAATATGGCCTGCAGCATTTGGTACTAATTGCAACCTATGAAGTTGGGATAAATGTAAACTAGCATAGAGCAAGTTATAATCCAAATGACTTGAAATTTGTGCATGAATTACTGTTGCTAGATTGTTCCTAGAAAGATAGGGACATAGGTTGAATATAACAAGTAATTGGGCAAAGCCATCTTTTACCTTAGAGGTCTGACTCTGAAAAGTCAGTTCAAAATCTAAAATTACCCCCAAGATTTGTACTTCTGAGGCGACTCTGTTCCATCCAGCATTAAAAGTGATACAGCAGAAGTAACTGTAGTTTTTTTTTCTAAATCCAAAGTATCTCCATTTTTTAATGAAGATTTATCTTAAGCTTGTTCCAAACCATTCAGTAGTTTGTTGTAAACCTGTTTGGAGTTTATCAATTGCTTGAGTACGCAGAGAGTCCAGTTCACGATACGACTGTATATCATCTGCATATGAAAGAAGGTTGAGGCCAAATCTTCTAATCACTTCTGCCAGCAGCTGTACATAGGAATGGAATAAAATAGGGGCAAGTACAGACCACTGGGGAATGCTGTATTTTAATTTTCAGGCAAGGGAAAGGGCATTCCCAGTCTGGGCTGAGATAGATCATTTAAATAAGGTGAACCAGGAGGAGGAGCCTGATTAGTAAACTTGTGCTGGCAACAGTCACTTATAAGATGTCCTTTTTTTCTAACCTGCTTTTCTAGTTTGCTTATATGGTCATATGCAATCCTTATCCCATTCTGAGCATCTCTGCCTGGCAGCTGAATCTTAAAATGTTTTCTTAATTTTAAGATTCAAATTTAGTTCTAAGGGAGTATGCTGTTTTTATGACTGCGCTCTAAAATGCCTACGGTTTGCTTCCTAATGCACAGACTGCATACAGTTCCTCAGGCAGTGACATCTTTACATCTTTGATTGGTTTCAAAATATATCCCTAAGCAATGAATCTTAACATCGATTTTACAAATTTTGCACCAGATGTTACTCTTTTGGAAGGTGGCATATTTTTTTTTCCTGTTGAACAAAATGTTCTAGTTTATTTCTGTTGTCATTTCGGTTCAGCATTCTTTTAAGCCAAGCCTTTTAAAGTTTGAATTTCCAAAGTAAACTATTAAACTAAACTTTCAAGGTTGCATAAGGGGTAATGATTGCCGTAAGTTTAAGGAGCTGGTTGAATTCAAATTAAGGCTTATAAAGTGATTGCTACCTCCCATGAATTAGACATGTTTTAATGACCATGATTTTTTCCCCTTTGTTCCTTAGGGTTTATTGCTGAGCTGGAAGCAGTCTCTCCTGGGGCTAGGGCACTATTAACCTTTTTTTTTTTTTTGCAGGAATCTGGAATTTCCACCCATTTTTATTTATTTCTTTAACTTTGTTTTTGACCTAGAAGTTTCCTCTGCCTCTTTTGGGCCTTCTCATTCAGAATGAAAGCTGGGGTCCTGGCACCATAAGCCTCCATTCACAACTACCTGGAGATTCGTTGCCCCTCCTTTAAATCCCTACCCCACCCCTAGTAAGAACATAAGAAATTGCCATGCTGGGTCAGACCAAGAGTCCATCAAGCCCAGCATCCTGTTTCCAACAGAGGCCAAACCAGACCACAAGAACCTGGCAACTACCCAAACACTAAGAAGATCCCATGCTACTGATGCAATTAATAGCAGTGGCTATTCCCTAAGTAAACTTGATTAATAGCCGTTAATGGACTTCTCCTCCAAGAACTTATCCAAACCTTTTTTGAACCCAGCTACACTAACTGCACTAACCACATCCTCTGGCAACAAATTCCAGAGCTTTATTGTGCGTTGAGTGAAAGAATTTTCTCCGACTAGTCTTAAATGTGCTACTTGCTAACTTCATGGAATGCCCCCTTGTCCTTCTATTATTGGAAAGTGTAAATAACCGAGTCACATCTACTCGGTCAAGATCTTAAAGACCTCTATCATATCCCCCCTCAGCCGTCTCTTCTCCAAGATGAATAGCCCTAACCTCTTCAGCCTTTCCTCATAGGGGAGCTCTTCCATCCCCTTTATCATTTTGGTTGCCCTTCTCTGTACCTTCGCCATCGCAACTATATCTTTTTTGAGATGCGGCGACCAGAATTGTACACAGTATTCAAGGTGCGGTCTCACCATGGAGCGATTATAGAGGCATTATGACATTTTCCATTCTATTAACCATTCCCTTCCTAATAATTCCTAACATTCCGTTTGCTTTTTTGACTGCTGCAGCACACTGAGCCGACTATTTTAAAGTATTATCCACTATGATGCCTAGATCTTTTTCCTGGATGGTAGCTCTTAATATGGAACCTAACATCGTGTAACTACAGCAAGGGTTATTTTTCCCTATATGCAACACCTTGCACTTGTCCATATTAAATTTCGTCTGCCATTTAGATGCCCGATCTTCCAGTCTTGCAAGATCCTCCTGTAATGTATCACAGTCTGCTTGTGATTTAACTACTCTGAATAATTTTATATCATCCACAAATTTGATAACCTCACTCGGATTCCTTTCCAGATCATTGAAAAGCACCGGTCCAAGTACAGATCGCTGAGCACTCCACTGTTTACCCTTTTCCACTGAGAAAATTGACCATTTAATCCTACTCTCTGTTTCTTGTCTTTTAACCAGTTTGTAATCCACGAAAGGACATCGCCCTATCCCTAGCAGGACCCCCAATATGGATCAATATGCCTTTAGAAATCAGATTGCAAAGAAACATCAAAACCTTCAGAAAAAGTTTAAAAACATGGCTATTTAAACAAGCATACCACAAAGAGAATTGAGAGGAGAACCCAGGGAAATGTTGGTAGCGGTCAGTCAAACTCATACACACACACTTTTTTTCTCAATGCGTGTATTCCTCATTTTTATATTCTAATTCTTTCCTTTTTTATTTTTTAAACAACAAAGAACTAGAGTTAAGTAGTACTTTACCTTATAGCTGAGACAGAAAAAACTGGACATGACTTATAACACCCACCAAATAATATTTATTATGACAGCTAGATTGACTTGTGCACCACCCTAAATTGTGTTGGCATGCTTAATGAATGACCCCTGCATCTTTTATGGACCAGGGCCTCATAGCACTGCAGAGAACTTTCAGTGATCAAGCATCGAATTATAGGATAACCTAAGGGGGCAAGGCTTTGACAGCCCTGCGATCCCCAATGGCATTACATTGCTGTGGTATCTTACTATGGAGTATTTATAAAACTGGAATGAGGCTTCAATGGCCCTGCACTCCCAACGGCAATCCATTGCTGTAGCATGATCCTATAGAGCATTTGGTGAATTAAAATTTAGCATGTGAGGATGAGGTCACCCTGGAGATTTAGAATGTTGGTAATTAGTAATTGATGTTTAGTAACTGAATTGTTTACAGTTGAGTTGTTGTGTACATTGACCTATACTGAGGCCATATCCATCCTATAAAGAACTTCTTTGCAAATGTTGGTGTGACATACTTGTCTCTTAGAAAGGCAATAGAAGTTGGGGTGGGTCAATCATTGTAGGTAGGTGAGAGGAGGAGGTTGTTCGCACCTGAGACAGTTGAGGGTTCTCTTAAATTGAGCATATTTCTTTGCCTCTCCTTTGCCTGACAAAAGATCTTGAAGATCTAAATAGTGCTATTAATTACCTCTTGGCAAGGAAGAAACCTAGGGTATCAAGGTCAGTTCTCTTGAAAATGCAAACAAAATTGGGGATGACAGATTTCAAATGGTACCACTGTGCAGCACAACTAAGAGGCATAATAGACTGGCATCCAACAAGGGAGGAAAGCACTGGGTGGACTTAAAGATGGAAAGCATGCAAGAGTATAACTTAACTAGTGGTGGTTTTCTACCAGGTCGTTGATCTAGAATACCTTGTCGACCTAGAGCTGTGAGGCCCTGATGAGCAATTCTTACCCCCCACCAGCAAAGGACCTCACTGTGCCCTTTGAACTATCTATTCAGTTCTCCTTATTCTGTGGGCTACACTTCCTGCTGGTGGCCATTTTATTCCTATTTGGACACAGTTATATTTCAGGCTTACGTCTGTGCTTTGCTAGAGCTTGGTCTTATACTTGGTCCTATTTCATGGTCCTAAGCTTCATGTTCCTGTTTGGTCCTAGATTGCTACTCAAGAAGTTGCAAAATGTCATAGGGCAGGAAGCAATGTCTTATTTTGAATTGGTAACCGGTTAACAGGAAACTGAGAGTAAGTCTAAATGGTCAGTTTTCCCAATGAAAAGAATAGTGGAATGCCCTAGGGATCCATACTCAGATAATGTTGTTTAATATATTCAGTCCAAATGAGAATGATGTAGCACCAAGCACATCAGGAACAACAAGAAAAAGAGATGATTCAGTCAATTAGATAAGATTGCCAAGCAGTTCCATTTTTATTATAGCCAGTATCAAAAAGAGCTGATTTGTATTCTTTCTACTGAGTGTACCATTAGTTCCCTCCACCTCTATTTTGTTTAACATATTCATAAATAGTCTAGAAAAATGAGCAAAAAGCTGGGCGGTCACATTTGCAGATGACATAATTATTCATAGTAGTTGAAATGCAAGCTGATTGTGTGGAGCTACAGGAGGACATTGTGAGACTGGGAAACTGGGCATCTAAATGGCAGATGAAATTTCATGTGGAAAAGTGCTAAGAATTGCTGGGTTCTGTAGTAAGAGTTACTACCCAGAAAAAAGGACCTTGGACTCATTTTGGAGAACATTTTACACTACCAAATAGTATTGGGATTAGGGGATAAATTTAAGAAAGTTTTTTTTTTTCAGTCAGTGCAAGTCGAGCTATAGAACTTGTGGTTAAGGCTAGTGTTATAACTGAGTTTAAAAAAGGTCTGGACAAGTTTCTGATCTATTAGCCAGATAGACTTGGGTTTCTCCACCTCTTAATTCTTAGTGAGAGTAATATGCAACAGATTTTCATATTGGTGTTTGCCGGGTACTTCCAGATGACCTGAACTGACCACTCTTGTTGGAGACAGGATGCTGGGCTCAATGGACCCAGCATCAGATTTCTGCTATTTTTATGTCTGCATGTAGTCTGTCAACTGATTCAACAAAGCTGTTAGGAAGAGCCTGTATTGGACAGCAAAATGACTATTATACACTATGATCATTAGTGGTGGATTACATTATTAGGAGGTGTGAGGTTTTTATCCTTCATTTAAATAAAACCCTGAAATTACTGTACAGCACAGTACAGAGATTGTAACATTCATTTGTCTGTGGACAGAAAATTGTACCATATTACTTGGCGTATTTTGTTGTCATAGATGTATATGTTTTAGTTGATAATTTATTAAGTTATGACCAGTTTTGCAAAGCATTATATCAGAGATTGTATAAAGACAAGAAAAAGAATAATGTGTTCCCTTTTATAATGAATAGTCAAACCAAGTATTGCACAGTTTTAGCCAGGTCAATATATACATTCAGGGAATTAAATAATGCTTAACCTTCATCTAGAGAACTGTTTTTGGTAATGAATGAAGTAGGAATGTGTTTTACCAATTCAAGTGAAAATAAAACTTGAACTAAATTATATTTTGATTGGGAATTGTCTCAAATAACTTTCCAAGAAATCCTATGCTATGTAGCATACAGATAAAATGGATGATGTATGAGATACTTTAGAAACTATGATGTCATGGGTATAGTTTTTCACTAGAGCTCATTAAAATGCATATCTGCAAGAGCTGAGTAGGAAGAAACATAAAGGTGGGGGATTACTAATTATTAGTAAAAAAAAAAAAAAAAAAAAAGAGCGCAAACGTATTCCATACAAAATAGAAATTCTCCCTCCCTATGAAGTGGCAATACTTAAATCTCCACAAATAAACATCAGAATGGTCTATTGCCCCCCCCCCCCCCCCCCCCCCCCCCAGAATACTTCAAAAAGACTGCTCACCACTAATCGAAGTATTCACTAAAGTGCTTCCTTCACCTTAGTCTACCCCCATAGTAGGTAACTTTAATTTGCATATTGATAGAACAACCAAATCCACAGGCTGTGAAACCTTCTTAGAATCAATGGAAGCAATGGAATGGCCTCAATTTGTAACCAAACCCACACATAAAGCAGGTCACATTCTAGATCTCATATTTGCCAATCTCAACAATTGTATGAAAATACCTCTCACATTATATTGCCTTGGTCTGATCACCAACTAATAAAAGCAGACATAACCTTCCTCAACCAAACTAAACAAAACACAAATAAAAACCAGGAAAGAGAGAGAGCCAGATCTACTGGCAGAATCATTACAAAATAAGCTTATTGATTTCAACCATGCCAATACCTCTGCATCAGTTTGAAGCATGGGATATCATGGTTAAAGATATAGCTGATGACCTAAGCCGAATACAAACAAAAACAATTCAACTTGATCACTATACCTCTAAGCAAAAAGAAACCATGGTACAATGAGGAATTAAGACTCTCTAAACAATCATTGAGAAAATCCAAGAAACTTTGGCGGAAAAGCCCAACTTCAGAATCACTTGGAAAATACAGATCACTCCTCTCTCAATACTGAATGCTAATCAACAAAGCAAAAGAAAGAATTCTATGCCAAACAGATTCATGGGGTCATTTTTAAATCTAAATTACTCTTCGATGTCATTATAAACCTAATTAAGGACCCATCTTCCTCTATCTTGAGCAACAACCACTCATCAAAGGATGCCTGCAACAAATACACCACTCATTTGGTAGAAAAAATAACGACTAAAAACTCAGTTATCTACCTGCTCACCAACCATAGAAGATGAAGACAAATATGAACCAGCCAACTGGACTGCTTTCAACAGAGTATCTAAACTACAAATCATTCAAATCATCACTAAAATAAAACCTGCAAATCACCCACATGACCCCATTCCAGCTAGCTCCTTAAAACTAATAAATAGCACTATCACCCCCAACAATTGCATCCTTAATCAATCACTCACGGAAGGCTTAGTCTCTAATATGGCGAAACAAACTGTGATAAAGCCTATACTAAAAAATAATACTAGCTGCTCTGACAGTTGGGAAAATTATAAACCAGTATCTAACCTGCCATTTCTCTCTGAAATTATTGAGAAAGCAGTACTATCACAACTAGAAGACTAGCTAGATGACCAGCATATTCTACATCCAAACCAATTCGGGTTCAGGAAAAATCGCTCAACCGAGACTTTACTTGTTTCCTTAATAGACCCCATATTACAGGGATTTAACAATGTTGAATCCTATTTCCTGGTACTACTTGACCTAATGGCAGCCTTTGACACTATTGACCATATATTACTATGCCAGCAGTTGAGAAAAATTGAAATTGACGGCAATGTAATGAAGTGGTTCTCCTCATTCCTATCAAAAAGGTCATTCCAAGTCAAACTAGGCACCCACATGTCTGATACATTCCCAGTTGATGCTCTCTCAGCAACTTTATTCAACATCTATATGCTTCCTCTATGTAAACTTCTAACTGATCTAGGAATCGCCTTCTACCCATAAGCTGACGATATTCAATTCTATATACCATGCACCAAATGTATTGAAAATGCAAGATTAGCTCTAGCGACACACATGAAGGCTATATAACATGAACTATCCAAACTTAAACAAACTCTAAACACTAATAAAACTGAAATCATTCTGTTGAGAAGAAATCTACCTATAGTGACTCCTCAAACACTTCACATGGGTAACTTCAACATTACACTCTCAGACCAAGTACAGGACTCAGGTATATAGATTGATGAGAACCTAACAATGGAAAAGCATGTAAATAAATTAATCAAATCGGGATATGCCAAACTGCGCTTACTACATAGACTGAAACCATTGCTGACTCACTCAGACTTCTGCACGGTCCTGCAGACCCTCATCTTCACAGACTTAGACTATGGGTAACTCACTTTTACTCTGAGTTCCCAAGTGTCTTTTATAAAAAAAACTACAAATATTACAAAATGCTGTAGCTAGACTCTTAATTGGTTCAAGGAAATTCGATCACATATCACATTCACTGTTAGATCTTCATTGGCTACCTGTACAATCCCGCATCAACCACAAAGTCCTAACATTAATACACCCCACCGTCCATTCTAACAATTCTAGTTTGGTAGATATAGCTCTACAATCATACAGCTCACAGAGATCATTAAGATCTCGAAACAAAAGACTACTAGCTGTGCCATCATTACAGAATACTCACCTAACAAAAATAAGAGACCACATATTTTCAATAGCAGGCCCAATGCTATGGAACTCTCTACCCAAGTATCTAAGACTGACCCCACTAACAAAGAACTTCAAATGTGATCTAAAAACATGGTTATTTCAAAATGCCTATAACCTAACTTAAAATTACCTGAACACAGAGCATGCACCCTCAAGAACAAAGTCATTAAGAGCCTATCTTCTGAACTAAATTACCTTATCCCAAGTATGTATATTGTTTGACCTCATTAAGTCAACGTAATTGTCCATGTGTATTATATACGACATATTGTAAACCATTGTGATCTTTATTTGGAACGACGGTATATAAAATGACTAAATAAAGATACAATGGTGCTGAAGATCAAAGTATAAATAGGCATGTTTCTCACCAATTGCTATATATTTTCTAATGTACTCAGAATATTTCTAATCACACTTCAGTTGGACTATTCAGTTTGTAAGATACTAAATAGAAGCAATATATTCTTGTAAAGCATAATAGTTTCTTGATTTCATGTTAGTCCTTAGTTTTTTTGTTTTTTTTTATCAGAATCTGAAGGTATCACTAGTTGTGAAGTGTATTGCCGCACAAGTCTATTACTTGATTAGGCAAATTGAAACCTGTGATTTCTATAGTACATCACAGGCAGTAATGGGAAGATTTCTTGGAAGATTCATGGCCTCCAGCATCGTTATTTCATCACTTCTCAAACACCCAAATCTTTCAGAGTGGTACTTCAGTTTGTTAAAATGTATCAGTGTGCTTAGAAAGCTTATGTCATCATTCTGTTCTTGAATTCCAACACATGTTTACTTTGTGGAGTTCATGGTATTTGCTTTTCAGATTCAGTGCTGAACCCTATTTATTAAGTGCTGTGTGATCCTTTAAGATTTGACATCTGCATCTAGAGTCATTGGGGATTTGGCAAGAAATCCCTAAGGAACATACATATTTTTCCATAATTGGACTTATTGCAAGGACATCATCAATAGCAATAGCCAAGTTTTCAGTTGGTTTCTGAACATCAGTGTCACGTATAGGGACTTTGCTTGACACTCTTTACGTTCTCATTTGTTGAGTTATAAGCATAGTCATCCTTTGAATGAGTAGACATTTTCATTTCAAGAAAGTCATCCCATTTCATTTTCAAAGTTTTTGGTGTTTTAGAACCATAATAATTTAAAGTTCTTTATTTAGTTTTCTCATTAGTGTCTGTATATTCTAAGTAAGGCTTAGAGCAGCAAGAAAAAAGAGAGGAGATTGCTTCTGGTGAGACTTCATTTGGATCACTGTGTATAGTTCTGGAGACTCTTCTGGATAAGTCCAAATTTATCCAGATAATGGTGCACATCTGCTATATGCACTTATTTGTGCTCCTAATTTTAATCATTTACTCAAGGAAAATTTAACTTGTGTATTTTCCTTAGCACTTGTTGGCTTTTATAACATGCACATGGGAAGGAAATTACCAGTTTTACCAATTAGTCTACCAGTTTGCCCAGGCTATCTCTAGGTCATCAAGATCCTCCAGTTCTTCAACTTGAACTTCCCCCAGTTTACCCAGACCCTTCACCCAGTCAGTATTTGGTTATAAAGAATTTTATTCTGATTTACACCAGATAATTAGGTGTAAATATGCACAGGTAACAGCTGTACATGTGTCGCTTCCACAGGTTATGAAAAAGGAAGTTATATGTATAAATATTGGCTCCGTCCCAGAATTACCCTGGCCTGCCCCTTTTTTATATGAGCAAATGTATTCACGCACCATTACTTGCTTGTGTATATTTGAGATGTATAAAATAGCACTTATGCAAATATGCACTATTTGCACACATCTGAGCTAAGTTTTATGCATGCAACTCTTAAAATTCACCTTTAAAGGGGAGATATGATAGAGACATTTATGTACCTCCAGGGAATAAATGCAAAGGAAATGGGGCTCTTGCAACAAAAGGGAGGTTCTGGAACGAGGAGTCATGGGATGAGGAGTAATCTAAGGAAATCAGAGGGAGCAGAATGCCTTTTTGGTGGGGTGGGAGGGTGCCAACCGTGCTGTCTCTCAACTCTGCCCCCAGTTCTATTCTTCTGACATAAGTTCAAATATGTTAGTGTTTTTCTGTTAAGCTCAAGTATTTTTTTTATTTGATTTATATTCCACTTTTTGACACTTCAAAGCAGGTACTGGATGTATTTCCCTATCCCAAAGGGCTTACAATCTAAGGGGGTCAATTATCAAAGTGCTATATGGCGTTTTTGCATGCACTAAGGCATTTTCGCATGTGTAAAGCACCTTTAACGCATGCAAAAACACCATAACGCATGCTGCGATGCAAATTAGGAAAAGGGGAGGGGTTTGGGGTGGGCTGGCTTTGCAAATTGATGTTACCCAAGTAGAGAGTCCATCAAGCTAGGTTGAGAGAACATTGCACAAATCTCATCTTTGGGTGATTTTCTTCACTCCGAAGATCATCAAATCTTCACAAGAGAGCACTGTTCTGTTCGTACGTCACACTCTGCATGTCAGAATGGCCTCTAACCCCTACACTAATACCTAAACCTCACCTCGAGTAGCTAGGTGGGCCTCTTTTAGAGGTATAAATACCTACCTAGTATGAGAGCCTTATAGCTAGGTGCGTGCTCTCTCTCTCTCTCTCTTCCCCTCCCCCCCCCCCCCAGTGGTTATAGGTAGGAATTGCAACAATTGTTGTACTTAACGCAAAGTGTGAAAAAGTTATTGCAGTCTGCGGTAATACCTATGCGAAGCGCTAAGAAAGCGCACTTTGCGATAAACAACCTATTACCATAAAACATGCCCCTTTTCCTATCGCATGCGATATTTAGTGCATTTTGATAAATCCAGGTCTAAGTTTGTACCCGATGCAATGGAGGGTAGCAATGGCAGTAGGATTTGAACCCTGCTGCTCTAACCACTAATACTAATGTATTAGTTAGATTAGCAATGGGCTCCATATTTTCAGATCAGGTTGATCCAGTCCTGGTTTACTCCGATGCATGCAGGAACTTCTAGTTTTGCTTCTCTTAAGGAATGCATAGGTAAGTCAGAGCTACAAATCCCTGCATGCAGTGGGATAAAACCAGGACTTGATCAACCTATTTTGAAAATCTAGAGTCACTTGGCAACCCTAGTATTAGTGTTGTATGAAAACATTGCTATCAGAAGCAAGGCCTGGAAGAGTAGTGGTTAGACTAGAACACAGAGCTATGAACTCCAGTGGAGTCCCTATGTTTACCACTGACTATGTGAGCTTGAACAAGTTGTTTAACTTTTGAATTTAGTGTGTATAAATTCATGGGAAACAGTGAAATTGTGACCATTGGATTAACCTTTTTCTATGCTGTCAATATAAACAGTAGTATATGAATAATAAATATTATCATCATTCAGGAAAGTCACATCTTTGAGATGACTTTTGAACATTTATGAGGAGGAACTGCATATTTTATTTTGTTGATCTTGGCTACCAGAAAAAAAAGCTTTAAATTTGGAGTTTATTCTTTAGCCAACATTTTTTTTGACAGTTAAGCTTCTTTTCTTCATGCTTATATTTTGAGAACACTGTTTGTGCTCCACTCTTCCAATACCCTTAACATAGTGTATTTTGCTACTTAACCTTGTCAGATTGGTTTCAGTGGTACATTCCATGGTTACAGTAGTGGGTATATTCAGAGCCACTGGTTTTCTGCAGCAGATTTTTTAAGATTCTGTGGCAAGAGCTAGCAAATTCTGTGGCATATTTGCATAATTTTGCATAACATTTCATACTTCTATCCAAAAAGTAAAATTTGTTTTGTTGAAAACTATTCATTGTTTGTTTCTAAACTATATACAAATACAAAATTTACCAAGTACAAAAATCAACTGTTTAGAAAGCCAAGACATATTTTAACTGTGAAATGTGTTTTGTTTTGAATTGAAATACAGTGCAACCATCCTTTTTATATTTTCTTGAAAGTCCTTGTCTTTCCAAGTAAATGAGCTTATTTATGCTGAAAATGCCCTCAGCATCATCAGTTTGCCATGCTATTAATTACACAGAAAAATGTGCATATATAAAGATGAATTTTTGAAAGTTGTGCATGTAAAAATGAACACTTATATGTGTAAAATAGCATAGACATGAGTATTAGCTATTTTAGAAACCTCAACATAAATTAGGGTTCGAGAGTAAATTTGCACATGTAAAAAAGGGGCAGGTTAGAGGTGTTCCGGGACAGGGCCAACGCTTACACAATTTTCTATTTTATAAGCAATTTACACATGTAAATGAGGCAGCTTCTCCAGGAACAAGCAGGATGGAAATCCTCACACATTTCAAGGAATACAGTTTAAAAGGAAGTCAATTAAAATAAGCATGTTCACAGACGATATGTTTCTTGGAAACCCAGTGACCAGCTTAGCAGACATTATTGGAGTGGAGGAGTAGGCTAGTTCCTTGTGACCTTGGGCAAGTCACTTTACCCTCCATTGCCTCAGGTACAAACTTTAGGGGGTCATTTATCAAAATGCGCTAAGGCGTTTCCGCATGCGTTAAGGGCTTATCGCATGCGAAAAGCCCCGTTAACGCATGCGATAAGCCCTTACCGCATGCGAAAACGTCTTTAACGCATGCGATAGCACCATGTCATATGGTGCGATGCAAATTTGGAAAAGAGGAGGAGTTAGGGGCGGAGAGTGGGTTGGGTTTGCCAGTCTGCGAAGTGCTATCGCACAGGATTAACGCCGATTTTAACTACACCTTTTTCAGTAGCGTTGAGCCGTGCGATAGCTTGCGTTACGGGGTGGTAAGGTTTTAGCGCATTTCGTGATGACTCCTGAAAGGCCTGTTTTAGTAGATGTGAAGCTCCCGGAGCACCAGCCTAGCCATCTGGGGAGAGAGAGAGAGAGATGGTTTGGACACTAACTACTAATGCAAAGGTTTGGGTGGCTTGTCTTCCAGGGTGTCTTTAAGACATCCCAAATCCATCCTTGTAGGACCTTTTTGTTTATTTTGAGTTGCCTTCTTTAAAATAAAAAAAAAAATGACAAAAATGAAAATAGAAAGCTTGCAACAAAAAAATGCTATTTGTTGATATTTATTTTTGGTCTGTTCCCAATTTTGTTGGAAGGTCATGCTTAGCTGGAGTTTCTCACTTGAATGGCTATTATTCTGCTTGTCCTCTGAGAAAAAAACGTTACGCACCTGTAACAAATGTTCTCTCAAAGGACAGTAGGATAAACAACAAACGCACCCTCCTATTCCCACGTATGCCTGGAAAGGCTTCCAAGCTTTTACACAGCTGTCCAGAACATTCCAATGTTGGTGCTATTTAAAACATTCTGGAAAATTGTGTGCTTACCTTCTCCAACAATTTCCAGTTTTCATTTCTATGGTTTTAAATTGGTTTAAGAGCACAAATAGAGACAACTGCAATTTTTTTGGAGGGTCTTTTAAGATTAATTTGAAAACAACTTCAGGCACTATGTTGAAAAAATTAATTAGTACTTTTTCAGTTTAGTCCAAATAGTGCTATAAATTTTGTAAGAAGGGCATGTTTTTAGTGCTGTCATTGTTTGCTGCAGTTAATGAAATGCATAGGATTAATTTTAGCAGTCTGGTGTGGTTGATATGTTAACATATTAATCAGCAGGAGTAATAGAGATGCATCAAGGACAAAACTAGCCCATCCCAGGGTTGCCGTCACGGGCGCTTTGCTCAGTGCTGCTTTCCTTTTCATTGAACTAGCCAGCCTCCCTCTAACCACTTGGTCTACCTTTTCTACCTTCCTCTTTCTTGTACACTAGTATCTCACTTAATAGCTCCTCCCCCCCCCCCCCCTCCCAACAGCCTCTTTGTGCTGTTCCTCAGCTGTACAAACCAGTGGGACCCAAGAAGGGAGGAGGGGCCAGGTCAAGTTGATGGCAGGTGCAAGGCACAGCTCTTGTGGGATTATAGCTTTTCAACCCAATGGTGCCTCTCTTGCCCAATAGCCACTTTCTTTTCCTGCAGTCTGTCTGATTCAGCAGCTTCTAAATGGCCCACAAGCCCAGCAGTCAAATATGCCTTCATTATGCTAGCTAGCAATAGTGGAAATGTGTCTCCACAGGTGCGATAAGCATCCTAGATAAAAGAGGAATCATATTGCATCTATTCAGTGCTGTGTATGTCCAGTGTGGCTTTAGAAATTACAAATAGTGTTGAGTTTGAGCAGAAAATAGAGATAATTGAATAAGTCGAGCCTGGCATACCTAGGACTCGAATCTACTGTGAGTAAAATCTTGGAAGGACACGTGTGGTTGATATTTTTAAAAACAAAGATAGTCCTTTTAAATTTTGTGCTGCTACTGAATCTTTTAACACTGTGATTGTGAAAAAGGTACTGAGTAAGCCTAAAATACAGAATGCTGATAAGATGGTCTGGGAATCATGCAAATAAAAAAACATAGTGGAAATGTGACCAGGTAGAAGAAAAAATGCAAATGAAAGGTTTTTTTTGCCTGGTGTTGGGGGCTCCATTCTCTTGGTAATGCCCCTTGTTGGTGCCTTGTGCCCATGCTTGGGTCATGGGTGGTACATGATGGCTAGCTGTAACAGCCCTGCCCCCATGAGGAGGAAGTGCTGTAATAGCCCCACCTTTTATCTGGGCCAAGGGAGCTAGGGCTCCTGCATCATAGCTGCCCTGGCTGTTTTAAGATGTCCTGATGTATTTTTTATTATTATTTTTTTTATTTTGCTACATGAAGATAAGAGAGCCCACGGCAGGAGCAGCCACCGAGGCAGCCACGAGGAGACACAGAGTAGTGAGAGAATGAGCCACCTCTCGTTGCAGAATCTGAGCTGTGGTCACTGGAATAAGCAACTGGCTCCAGCTGCCATGGCTGCTCCTTGTAAGTGGGGGAAGGCTCTGGAGAGCAGTGGGAGCTTGGATGCACAGCTGACACTGCTGATGTGAAGCCGGGTTGGCAATGACATCAGCAGTGATGGTGTGAACCCGAAAGTAAGCACTGGGTCACAGACCCACAGGAATCGCCGCCACCATGGTGAAAAGGGGGTTTCATTTTGGCCAAAGAGGCTCTTAAACGGGAGTCCCCTAAACCAGAGTCCCCAGCAGAAACAAAGAGGGGAAACACAATAGTTCCATGCTGTTTCCTATCCCTAGGCATGGCTAATTTACATGTGGAACAGAAACATGATACTGGCTCCAGGGAAGCCTCATGCATGAAAAGACAAAGTTGTTTACGAGTTGTCAGGGGAGAAAGGATGCGGAGGAATTTTGAAACCTGCTTCTGTATCAGTTTTGGATGGGTTTTTAATGTCTTTAAAAATGGTAAAAGTGGTTATTCATTCGGGAAAGAGTTCACAGGTTTTAAATACATAATTGGGAATATCACTTATATTAAAAATAGGAGCTATTTTTCCTTTGTCAGAAAGAGACATCTCTCGTGAAGAGTCAGAATGACAGTTTGATATAACAGATCTAACTGGGAAAGTTGAGAAAGGAAGCCTGTGCAGTGGTGGTTTTGCAAATAACCCAAATATTTTGGAAAAATGTGCTTTTGAGAAGCCTTTTACTATCAGCTTGTTATTGCTGTGGTGGTGGGCATGATGTGTGGATACATAACTTTGGTTTGCCCCCTTGTTAATCCTCCCCCCCCCCCCCCAATCCTTCTGTACAGAGATGCCACTGGACATCAAGAATTTTTTTTTTTTTTTTTTAAAGAACTACTAACCCCACTCCAAATCTTCAGTTCTTGGTTCATGGGATGACCCCCACCAGTTTATTTAAAACTGAAGAAAAAGGCTTCAGTGCAGAAAAATCCTCCACACCCATTGCCTTGTGATGCTGCTGTGATGGGGGAGTAAGAATAAATAATCACCATACTCTTTCTAACCTCTTGGTAGATTATGACCCTTATTTGACCATTTTTGCCTTTTCCCAATCCTTATTATTCCACTCCATATTAATTGTGCTTTGATTGAAATCACTATACATGCAAAATGAAAGTGAGCTCACCATAGGGATTGCCAGTGAACCACTAACTGTGGTTAAGAAGCCCTGGAGCATGAGAGAGAGAGTGGAAAAATCGCTGTTGCATTTTTATTCCTGGTCTTTCTGGCATAAGTCCAGAAAGTCTGTGTATCCTTTTGAAAAGCTGATATTTATCATACATTTTGTCTGTGCTGATTACTTGATTGATTAGAAATATTTCCTGTGTTATTTAAGATAGTGGAAGTTTGTTTTTTGCTAGGCTGTCAGCAGTAATTGCTCCATGACTTGGTGCATTTTTGACAACCATGTCTGTTGCACAGAAACGAAGAAAATATTTAGATTTTTTAGATTCCATTAACTTGCAGCGATTATGCTCTCTCATTCATGTATCGGTTTAGTGCCAGTTTGATTTCCAAGGGATTTTTGTCAGTTTTTCCTTTGCTAAGCATTGCCATTTTAATGCTCTCTCTGGAAATAATTATTTCAGAATGGATGGTAGAAAGCCAAACACCAGACTAATCTTGAAGTCTTCATGTTTCCCTTTATGGTTTAATTTTTCATATTATAACTGTAATTGTGTTGAAGCACTTCATAGTGTTTGGTTGATATAGTATGAGACACTGAACTTATAGTTTATGATAAAGTTCTTTTAATTCCAAGTATGCTCTTTACTTAATGCTATCTTAAATATCATTAGGAGCAGTGGTTCATATTTATACCACTTTAAACAGATAGTTTTAACAGAAGGTCATTCATTTTTGTTTATATTGTGTTGTGGGAAGTTCTGTAGAACTTTATTTAATATAACGTAACTGTAACAGAGTGACCATGTTTTCCCCCTTTTCATGTGTGCTGGAGCAGGCTAGAGGCCTGGTCCACCTTAAATCCCACAGAGGGAGAGAGGACTAGATACTGTTTTAGGTTGCAGATAAATCTGGGAGGAATCAGATTGACTGATTCTCTGGATGATCTTCTTACCTCTTGTGGGGAAATTGTCCTGAAGATGGCCAGTAGGATGATACACTACCTTGTGTGGAGATATTGGATACTGTCTGGAGGGGGTTGGGATGGTACAACTAAGGTTGGAGGTAATTAGGTTGTTTGACCTTGTGGAGAGTGGAGGAGACACAACAAAAGAGGAGTGTATAGCCTGAATTTTTTCCATGAAGAAATCTGTTAAAATCTTTTGCTGTAGGGTCCTATGGAAGGGTTGGTGAGTGTCAGAGATTCAGGTTTGGAGAGTTTTAGTACTAGTTTAAAAATTTACTTGGGTGATTCTGAGACAGTTTTAGTGTTTGGCGATGTAGCCCTTTTTTACTTTTCAAATGTATGCTTTTTATTTTTTAGTATGCTCTATATGCGTATGAAATTTGGTATTAGTTTTATGACTCCGACATGTCCATTGAAGTTGGCGGAATTGCTGTTTGAAGAGAATGTGACCTTCATGGATGGAACTATGGTGAAGTTCTGTGAGGTCTTATTGAGTGGAGCTGAAGTAGGTCTGCTGTGGTTATCGTCTCAGATATGTTGAGGAGCACACTAATATCTTTGTTAGTAACAGAGGACAAGTTTTTAGTGGAGGTTTTAGGTGCAGGAGCAAGCTGTTTAGGACTGGAACAACGGCCTGGACTAGGTAGTGGTCCGAGCAGGAGGTAGGGTCTACTGTTGTTGTATTGGGATGTAGATTAATGGCTTGAGAATGAAAAATCAGGTCTAGAGAGTAACTGACTGTGTGTGGGAACATTGATGTTGGGTGAGACTGAGATCAATCATTTGCGTTGTGATGTACCCAGTAGAATATACACCTGACTAACATCTGCAGGTATAGAATAGTTCAGATTACATTGCTGAAGCAAATCACACAATGACCATAAATAAATGTTAAATAACATTGATGAAATTATTGAACCCTATGGAACGCCATACTAGCTCTATCACTTTTGTGAAACATATCACGCAGTACCACAAATTGCTGTCTATCTGTGAACATTGAAACAAACTAACAAAGCACAGTACCTTATTCCCTAGATTTAACATTTCAATCAAAATATTATGGTTAATGATGCTGAAGGTTTCTTTTTTATAATCTTTCTTTGGGTGAATGAACTATACAGGTCTGTGCCCACATCAAACCATTATATGTTTGGATGATTACTTTCATCTACTGCTGCTACTTATCATTTTTATACACATAGAGCAAGTGCACAGAGAGATTTTAATTTAGTTTTACAATTTTTAAAGGAGAGATAATGTATTGTCTAGTTGAAAGTATTGCTTACAGTTACAAAAATATCCAATTGTGCCTATTAGAATATTCATATCCTTTAGTCTACAGGTTATGAAATAAGTTTTCAAATATCAATAACATAATAAATAACAGCAGAAAAAGACAATTGCTCATCCAGTCTGCCCAGTTATTCTTGTCCACATTGCAAGACTATAACCTAGCTGCCAACTATAGGAGCGTGACTGCTTGTAAGCTATCTCTCCTTATCTAGGACAGTTTTTATCATCTTCCTCATTTATATTCTATCATCTCAGACAGATGCAAAACACCAAGTTTGCCAAGAACACAGTCTCTGGTGCATGTGTAGGAAACTTAATAGCTCTGGAATAATTCAGGGAAATGGATCAGTGAATTTCCATGTCATGTCACCAGCAATATTTTTGAAATGGTATATTTTTTTCACATTGGTCGTTTCAGGTTTCTTTGCATATTCATTGCCATGTTTAGTAACAGTATAAGACTTTAGGGTTTAAGATTGTTTTATTAGTAGTAGAAGATATAATTGGAGAGGTGCAGCCTGTTAAGAAACAAGTGCAACTGCCAGCATTATTGCAGAGAGCAGTAGGATGGTCCATGAGTACTGTGCCAATGGCTCAGAGTGTCTTTTGCTTTTTATTTCTATAAAATCACTTTCATAACTGTGGTCAGAACATTGACTCCTCGTCAACTTAGTACTATATCAAGGTACAAACAAGTATTTAAGTCTCTGGTAGAAGATTTTTCTCTGTATGCAGTGGTAATACGTATAAGAAAAAAGGGAAAGCGTGCAGAGGCATGACTTTCAGAATGCTTTCCAACATTGATTTGTAGATTGTGTGAAGTGTGGCCTTGTCTGTGTATGGGGTGGGGAGTGGGCGGGACCTTGCGGTGAGGATGTCTGTGGATGGGTGCGAAGGTGGGTATTTAAGGTTGTGGGGGTGTGGAGGCAGTATAGCGCTGTATGTGTTTGGGCGGGTAGGGGGTTTATAGGAAGCAGTGGGATGTATATTTTGGGAAAGGTATTGCTTTGTGTTTGTAGGTAGCAGATATGGTTGTAAGGGGCTATGTGTGCGGTATCTTTGGGTGGGGGGTTGTATGTGTGTATGTTGTATATAAATAGAAAAAAAACAAACGTGGGCTAAATACACGATAAAGTGCTAAAAAAAAACCTCAGAAACAAGCCCCATCTGATGGGAGAGGAGCACCAATGATAAATGTATAAAAAGATTATTGAAAAAAACTTTATTAATTTCTAACATAATTAAAAACAGACTCCAAATAGTACACACCAAAATTGTTTAATATACATACATGCATCAGACAAAACATACAGACAGGAAATAAGAATCATGAGCAAACTAACTTTACAAAAAGATTTTTTTGGCATTCACGGAAAAACACTTAAATGTGTAGATCAATAATAGTACCAGCTCTATCCATGAAATACAATATGTTGGTAAAGACTGTGAACCTGGGTAAATACAATGTTGCTGTTTGCTGAATGAAAGAGAACAATGTTGCTATTTGAGAACTGACAATTGTTTCTTAACTGGCAACAATGTATACAAGCGTGTAGACCAAACAAGACACAACTAAAGAGGATATCGGGGGTGGCTCAAGGCAATCTGCTGGCTGAAGTGAGAAAAAAGATGGTGCTTCCTGCCCTCCCCACCCCAAGTCATGGCAATCGGTAAGAGGGCGGGGGATGGGGCTCCTCCTTGGAGTCTAGCCCTTTTGAAAGTTTGAAATGCTGGGGAAGGAGTGAGTTGGGGTCAGGGTGTCCCAGAAGACACATTCTGCAGCAGCCTCCACCTTCAGTCCTGTGGCTCTTTCCTTTTGGGACATGGGCAGACATTGCTTCTGCTCCTCCTTCCCATACGCGCAGACCCTCATGAAACAGCTTCATATGCTGGATCCACACTTGTGGCAAGAATAAGGAGCTGCAATCATTGCAGTCCTGCCCCTGCTATGCTGCCCCCAAAACTGTGCTCCCTCTCTACTTCCCACCCTTTTCCTCTCAAGTCATTCTTCCACCTCATTCATACTCCTTCCATTTATTTCTTCCTTCCTTCTCACTCGGTCAACTGCTTTCCCCTCCTTCTGTCTCTTGCTCCCTCCCCTTCCCCGTTTCCCTCTCTCTCACTCCCTATCCCCCACCCCTGCGGCTTTTTACTTATGCTTGTGAGGAGTGAGAATTGCATGGGTACATTATGCCCATGGGATTCCTACTTCCTGCGGCAAAGTGATCATAGAAACATAGAAATGACGGCAGAAGAAGACCAAACGGCCCATCCAGTCTGCCCAGCAAGCTTTCACAGTTATTTTTCTCATACTTATCTGTTACTCTGACCGCTGAGGTCAGGGCCCTTATTGGTAACTTTTTTGGTTCTAATTTCCTTCCACCCCTGCCAATTGATGTAGAGAGAGCAGTGCTGGAGCTGCATCAAAGTGAAGTATCAAGTTTAATTCACCATGGTTCCTTTTTTTTCTGCCTGTGGAGTTCCCACTCTCCCCAGCATTGTCATCACAAATGCACCACCATGGTTCATTCCTTCCTGTCCACAGGGTGGCATGGGGACCCTGCTGGAAGGTCATCAAAACTGCATCGCTTTGGGCCTAAAGGCAGGGTGAGGTGGCCATGGCAGGAGCGTTTTGGTGGGGCACTTCTTGGCACCCAAATATTTTGCCACTTGAGGCAGCTGCCTCACCCTGCATAATGATGGATCAGCCCCTGGAGGATATATTTGTGTGTGAATGTGGGCGAGTGCATGTGAGGTGGTGTGTGGAAAGGCTGGATTTAGCAGTATGAGCGTGTACTTTGGAAGTGCTTTTTTGTGCCATCTTTTGCCAGTTGCTCCAGTTATTTTTCCCCTCCCTCTGGCTGTGTTGCTCTGTAGTAGTGTTGGTAGGTGAGGGGGCATTTCATAGAAACATAGAAATGACGGCAGAAGAAGACCAAACGGCCCATCCAGTCTGCCCAGCAAGCCACGCAGTTTATCCATTCCCCCCCCCCCCCCCCCTTTTTCTCCCTCCCACCCGTCACTATTGGCTTCCAGCACCCTCCGGCCCCAACTCCCTTCCACCCCTCCACCAATGCAGAGAGCAGCGCCGTATCCGCATCCCAGTGAACATCCAGCTCAATCAGGGGTAGGAACCACCGCAACAAGCAGGCCACACCCCTGCCCCATACTCTTACCCACCCCTGCTTTGTTTGTTTGTTTTTCACACTAGAACAAACAGCTTCTTATGTTCTAACAGTTTCTAATAGCTGTTCGTTCTAGTTTTTCACACTAGAACGAACAGCTTCTAATAGTTTCCCATAGAAAGCAATGACAATTTTTTTTTTTTTAATCTTAGTTCTCTGAAAATATTGATCTGATGTTTTTTGGTTTTCAAACTTGTTTGAGATATTCACATTTTCTTCCTGCGTGCCAAACTTGGTAAATTTCCATCCCTTTTTTGGAGGAGAATTGCATCTTCAGACAGACATCAGTCCCTTTTACACAATTCTTTCCATCATCTCCTATGTTAGAAAGCATAAAAATGGGTACAAAGATATTGGACCATGATGAAACCAAAGGGATTAAATCCTCATTTGTGTCATCATTTACCCCAGTGTCCACATACTTTCATAAAGTTTTGGTTAGCAAATAAACAGTGTGCACAAAAATACTTGTGGCTAAAAAGCAAACAAATATCCAATACTTTCCTTATTGTAAATCTTCAGAATTGAGGAACATGTGGACATTGAGATAAATGATGACATAAATGTGGTTTGAATCCTTTTTGGGTTTCATCATATCTGGGACCCTTAAAAGAATACATTTTCTGATTTATTTGTCTGTCATACTGCATATTATACTGTTCTCTTATGCGATTGATTAAAGGAGTCAACATTTTCGTTAAGACACACAGGGTCAATTTTCAAAAAAGGTTTAGAGCTTTACTTAGGTGCCTTTTGACTGAAATTCCTTATAAATTTAGGGCACTGAAACTTAGGTACCTAAATCTAGGCCTACAATTCAGTCCCTAAATTAGGTGCTTAGTGTTTGAAATCAATGCTAAGTGCACACAGAAGAACAAAGTTCTTTGTATGCACTCAGGAACAATGTTAACAGTAGCTTTTGTTTTCTCTCTAGCATTTCTTATCATTGTTCCTTTAACATAAGAATGGCTCCCAAGAGCTAGGCAGAGGCAACTAAACAGCACCCACAGAGGCAGCAGCAGCAGAAGGCAGCACCCAATATCCCAAAATCCTCTCACAGGACCACAAGATATGTAGTTCCTCGAACCACGCTAATAGCAAGCAGAAGGAATTGGAGGAGTTAATATTAGAACTTTTGGCAACAAGCACGAAACCACGGAATTGAGTGGCTGCACCAGTGCAGGTCCTCCAGCAACCAGGACCTCAGTAACAGATGCACAGTTTTTAGGTCAGACAACGTCAGTGGTTGAGTCCATCAATAGCTTGTTTGCCAGGGCTGAAGGCAGGATTTTGCTGTTGAGAGAGCCTGTGCTTACAACATGACATTTCATTCCATGCTGCACATGTGCCAGGCATTGACAATGGCATTGCTGACTCTCCCGTTTTAAGTGGCCTTCCTTCAGGTTTCACCAAGTACTCTCAGAGTTTGGAGGTTTGGCCCCCCTGAAGTTTGGAAACTGCTGATGGAGTCTGTCAGGCAGCACCAGAAAAAAAAATGCTTTAAGTGCTTTTTTCTGATCTCCAGTCCTTCCTCATTGCCAATGTCGGTGATCTGCTATGGCTTGTTAGTGTTCAATATGGTAACATATTAAATGACAGCAGATAAAGACCAAAATGGCCCATCTAGTCTATCAAGGAAGTGTTGTATTTTTTTAGGGGTATTGGTAATTGCCATGCCATGCAAGCTACCCCTAAACCTTCTGTTAAGAGTAGTAGCAACTGCCACTCTGTGCAAGCTACCCCTAAGCTTTGCAACTTTGGCATATATATTTAAGTGTTGTGCTTTTACTCAAACTCATGTAGAATAGATAACCCTATTACAATAATATCTAACCAGTATAATATACATACAGGTGTTCTAGGTGAAGCTTAAAATTAATTAATTTATGGATATTAGAAAAACATAGACCTTTTAGACAAATTGTCAGCTCCTTTGTTTTTGGATTAGAGTTCTGTTGATGTGGCTAATTCTGAGGTGTTTGTGGATCTCGTAGAGGACATTTCATATGTCAGCAGTCTATGATTTCATTGGTCTGTAGCATCTGATTTGATAGAACTGTATAAACAAGTTTAGGTTAGATGAAGATCTGGGACATTGTTTCAGCCTAAAACAACAGGAATGCTTTGTTATCATAGGTGGTTTATCTTATCAGGAGTTTACCTTTTATAAAATAAAAACAAACAAAAAGGAAGCAGTAAAATAATTCCGGACATACAGACACAACCTGCTTCTTAGAAAAACATTTGTGCTACATTTTGGATAAGTGCTGTAGCTAAGTTTTTGTTGTTGCATCTGTCGTCGTTTGTGCTATACATATAATTATGCCATTTTGGAGAATTGCACAATATTGTGACAGTAATGTTTTAGAATCAATATGTTCTGCTTCATTACTAAATTATAATGCATTCCTGCCTGCTTAATGTAAACACATTTAATGGAATCTCCAGTTTAAAAAAATATGGTAATCTCTGACCATTTTGTATTCCCTCAGTTCAGAATAGCATTGGTTCAGTGGAAATCTGCAAACATCTGTTTTTAAATCTAAAATCCCATTCCTTTTACATATACTAGACTCCATCTTTTACTTACCTCAGGACCCGTGTTTAAGCACACGTCTTCCCACGTTTCTTTGCTCACAAACTTCTCTCTCCCCCTCTTTCACACTCAATCGCTGGCTCATCCTGCTACAGATTGCCCATCCATAGTCCCTTACTCCCATCCATTATGCTGCCCTGAGAGGTACAATTTTCAGAGCCTGATTAAATCGTACTGTCTGGGAAAATTGGATCCCGCATTTCAGCTGAAAAGGGGAATTGGATTCAGACAGCAACCAACAAGGGCCAAGACTTTTATGGCGCGGGGAACAAATTAACATGGGGGTAACTTGCTGATGCAGATTTTATGAACCTTTAGCCTGATACTTTTGATGCGGCGCCATCATTGCTCTCTGCATCCACGGCAGGGGTTAAGGGAAACTGGATTCCGGTAGCATCTGAGGGCCCTGACTTTTATAGTCTGGGAAACTGATAAGCATGAGGATAACTTGCACAGTGCAGCAGATACTGGCATAAGCCTGCTGGGCAGACTGGGTGGGTCATTTGATCCTTTTCTACCGTCATCTCTGTTTTTTACTTCCATAGTGCAATTATTGGTATTCCTGGGAGGCAGGGAGAGACCACGCTAGGGAAACTTGCATATTGGAGTTTTAGGTCTACACACATATATATCTATGTCGTAGATCTTGTAGTTTCAAGGTCTTGTTCCTTATGGACTTTGCAGCTACTCTGGTTTTCTGAAACTTGCCTCCTTAATGTTTCCTCATGCATTTTGAATTTAATTTGATCTAGCAAAAATAAGATTACCACTTGAAACAGACATTAAGAAACAAAGCTTTACAGGCACCATCCAGTTTTGCAGCATCTCTGTTAGGTGAAAGTCTTTGTTTAACGTTGATCTTAATCATAGTAAATCGCTGCTGACGTCAAGGGGAAAGGGAGTGTGTTAATAAAATCCTTTCCTTGGCCAAGGATGTTCACTGGATGCTTTTCATGTTTGCATAGGTGATAGATGTTAAAGATCTGCTAGAATGTTTTATTATGTTAAAGATCAGAGAGAGGTTAAAAGGACTTTTTGAAAATTTCCTACGCTACAAATGACTAAAAGTGTATATGCTGTGCATGAATACTTGTACTTTTACCTGCATTGAGTGGATACATTCCTGGGGGCAGGGAATGCAATAATGTGCCTAATTTTGCATTGTTAAAACTAGGCATGTTTTTGTCAGAAAACGCAGTTGCATATATTTGTGGATACATTTTCCTCTGGGAATTTTCCAAGGGAAAGTCCGCCCATAACAAGATCTGCAGAGAAAAGTACCATTGAGCTTTGCTTTGCATTTGCTGTCACAATTTTGTAAATTTCCCCTAAATGTTGTGTGATCCAGTGGGGGGTGCCTTATGGGGTGGATTTTCACAGCGGGTTAGCCAGCCATTGGCTAAATCTAGCCATTTATGCTGAAGGCTAGATTTAGCCATTCCAAAATTGGCCAGCCTCAGGGACATTTTTGGGAGAGGGATTTCGCAAAGATTTTAGGCACAAGGCAGCCAAACTTAGTTAAGGATTCCTGGCAGCCACACTTTTGTCCACTTAGATTTTAGATATGTTAGTTGTGGCTGAAAATGTTCCTGATATTCCTGACTCTATTTTAGCTGCTGATCTTAGTTGCTCTTTCCCTCCTCTTCTCCCCCCCCCCCCAAACTTGCTTCCCCTCTTCCCTCTTTTTTCTCTCTAATCCTCCTGTTGCTCCCAACACACAACCTTGGGGTCAGCTTTGATGCCTGTCTCTCCTCCTCTATGGACATCCAAAACACTGTTAAAGTGTGTCTGTCCTTCTTCTATAGCATTGCTAAAATCTGTTCCTTTCTAGGCATGCTACCAAAACACCCATCCACTCTCTTATCACCTCTCACTTAGACTACTGTGATTTGCGCTGTGCCAGCCTCCTGCGGAACTGTCTTTCTCATCTAGTGTCTATTCAAAATATATTCAAAATATGACTTATCTTTCTTCAGCATCGCTATGACCATGAAACCCCTCTTCTCACATCTCAACTTTGCTCCCTGCCTGCTCTTCTTACAGTTCAAGGTTCTCTTACTTGCCTTTCAATGCATTCATTCTGCAGCTCCTCACTACCTATCTTCTCTTCTCTTTGCCTACACCCTTCCTCGTGAACTCCCTTCATCGGGCAAGTTGCCCTTATCTGTGTCGTCCTCCACTGCCAGCTCCCAATTCCACACTTTCCACTTGGCTGCACCTCATGCCTGGAATAGACTTCCTGAGGTGGTGCTTCATGCTCCCTCTCCTATATTCAAATCCAATTTTAAGAACTCAGCGTTTTGAAACTGCTTTTAAATCCTAAGTACATCTCTATATGTACACTTCTTACAGACTCTTATTTGGCACGTATTTTTCTCTTGTCTAGATAATCCCAGCTCCATGGAGTTTACAATCTCTTATGTATGTCTGTACAGCACTGCCTATATCTAGAACCTATTTATTTATTTATCCAATTATATCCCTCAATTCCCAAGATCGAGGCAGTTTACAATTAGCACTTTAAAAATGATAAATGGTGGTAGTAGTGGTTAATTTTCTACAGGTGAATTACATTTCGGGTATGGAACTGTTAAAAAATATCAATTGGAAGATTTGCATAGGAAAAGTTACCTTCTTTAACTGATACTATATATATATATCTCCTCTGTTCCCACTGCTCCCTCAGGACAAGTTCTGTCTTGAAAACAAGAGCTAGAATCATTCATTGATGCATCCACATCCCGTGGGATTTTATCTCGGACTAGATAAAGAGTAGGTTATGAAACATTTCTTCAGGAATATATCAGAGACCTTTATAGACTGCAGGTTCCAGCTTTTTCCGGAGGTTTAATGGTTTTTCCTTTTATTTTCTTTCTCTCACTTAATAGTGATTTGGCGTTGGCTTTTTTTTACCTTTTCGGCAGCGTTATCAAGCTTTGTCTAAGTTTTTTCCTCTATTGCCTTTCCTTTTCATTGTTTCTTGTCTCCCCTGGCCTTGTGGATCCCTTTCTTAGTGAAGTTTTAGTAGATTTCATAATGGTGAATTGACTTTTATGTTATTACTGTCCTGAAACGTTAAAATCAAAATAAATGGGGGAAAAAATTTAAAAATCAAAATCTTTATTCAGAAATGACTGCAACTTTTTATATAGAGTATGAGCAAACGTTGTCAGCAGTCAGTCAACATGAATATTTTATTTTTCCACATTCAGATATAGTAACATTTTGGCCAGTCATTGAGGAGATCTCCCTTTAATTCCTAACTCTGGCATCTTATGCTGGATATTCTGCCTTTCAGGCACTTCATAGCAGGTACATTCAACTCCTATAGGTATTGATCTGTTCCCAGAGGGCTCACAATCTAAGTTTCTCAATGGAAGGTGACATGATTGGCCCAAGGTCCAAAGAGTGGCAGTGGCATTTGAATCCTGGCTGCCCTGGTTCACAGCGCGCTGCTCTAAACACTAGGCTACTCCTCCACTTCAGATATAACTGGTAGCACACTAGTCTTAGTTTCCCTGTAGCTTCTTGGGTGATTGGGGCAGTTAGAGGGCATGAGTATAGTTGCATCATGTTTGCTGTTGCGATAATTGATAGTTATCCTAGAGCAATAAAGGGTGAATTGTTTCAGAAGAAATCTTTCTTTCATAAAAGATTGCTGCAGTATCTCCTCAGGAGGGTGACGGCCAGAAGAACAGTAGAAGCCATGTTAACAGTACTAAAGGGGAACCTTATCACTTTTCTATCTGACCTTGCTCTCCTAGACTTGGCATGAGTTACATCCTTTGAATGACTGGACTGTGAGAAGAAGACGCATGGGCCTAGTTGTTGGCTACTGTCTACGCGGATGTGTGGGATACATGAAGGTCAAGCAAAAACAAATGTCAGTGGTCATTGATAATATCAAAGATATGGGAGCTTTCTGAAAAATATCCAGTTTGGAAAAGCTTATAAGGGGCTCATGTGCAAAAAAAAATAATAATAATAATAATTAGAACATAGGGCAAAATAATCAAAGTTTTGTTCCAGTGCTAATAATTATTATTATTTGGGAATTTATATAGTACCTGAAGCCAGATCACATTTACAAGACACAAAATACAGGCACTGTGAATCCCTGCCCACAGAAAGATTACAATCTAAGTGGGCATCTCAAGCCCTGGGAGAAAAAGTGACTTGCCCAGGGTCCCAATATCCAGCAAATGTTCCCAGTCCATTAGTGTAAGTACCAGGCCCCCCACTTTTCAGAATGTGCCAGTGAAAATATTCTAGTATTTTCATTAAAAAAAAAAAAAAAAAAAAAATGGCAGTGTAGAACTGGCTATATATTTTTTTTTTGCACGGAATTTAAATTTTGCTTAATCTTTTTAACAGTGTACTTTGCAAATGACTAGGCAACATTAGGGTTAATTTAAATGTAACAAAATTTGAGCCTTGTTTTCTTTCTTTTCTTAAAGTTTCAGTGGGGGAGGGTTAGAATGTGACCTGGTTTCACTACAGATAGTTATGCAGTGAACAAAGCTAGTTGCCTGTCTAAATACTTGACTTTTTAAACTCCTCTTTTTGTTATATTACAGTCCCTGTTGTATTCTGGAATGCAGTATGAACTTCCGGGAAGGACATAAGTGTAACTCCAAAAAAATTCCTAAATGGGAACATAGTCATCAGTCAGTGACTAAGGCTAGCTAAGTTGAGTTTAGCTATTATTCATAGTCACTAGTGTTCCTGTCACGTGATGAGGCAACCCTTGGCAGTCAGCGGGGGAGTGGGGGATAGAGGCACTGGAAGGAAAGGTGAATACTGATAATGAACCAAAGTGGGAACTGCAGGGGTCTGTTTGTTTGTTTTCCTTGTTTTGCAGTGGGATCTGTTGCTTGTGTGAATACACAGGCTGCAGCGACATGAGGAGCTGCACGTTTGCTAGCGAGATGTTGAAAGACAACTCAGGAACTGCCAAAATTCCTGTCTTTTTTTCTGTTGGGAATATTTTGTAAAAAGGAAAAAAAAAAAAAAAAATGTTTGACCACATGTATCATCGCTCTTAAAAAGCAAGACTGAATGTTCTTAAAGAACAAGATATTTTAGGGTTAGTCATAATAAGGAAATGAGATTAAAGCTCACATGATAGGATAAAAGCTGGCCGTGCTTGCCTGGGACCAGGTAATGTTGCTATTGGACATAAGAACAGTGAGACAGGATGGATACCTCGCAGAGATTTGCGGACTAACTTGAAACATTTTCTCTCAAGAGGATGTGCAGGCAGAAATACACTTGCAAATTCTCCGAAACGTGCAAAAATGATTACATTTCGGTGTGCTTGTGCATTTTTTCACATCTAGCCCTTTTCTGGGGGGGGGGGGGGGGGGAACGCCATAGTTTTTGACCAGTTTCCTTAGAATTTTGTGCGCATAGTCTGCTGTGCATGAAAGTTTAAATAAATAAGAAAGGTAGGAACAGAGGACTGAAGGCTGCTGGGAATTGTGACCCCAGTGAGAATTAGCCCAAAGCCAATCATGAGACAGGTACAGGCCACAGAAGAACATGGCAGTAGTTGGTGAGTAGAGATGAGGCTAATTAAGGACAGCAGAGTCTTTCTGAAGACAGCAAACTGCTGGGAAGGCAAGAGTCTGCCAAGGAGGCCGAGGGCTGCCAGGGGAGCAGAGGCCAGTCTGTGGGAGGCTGTCTGTGGGGGTCCCTGGTAAGGCAGAGACCCCCAAATGTTTTACCTAATGGGTCACACAGTAGTTGTCTTATCTCTGAGAGGGACAAATTGGGGGTGGGGAGATTACTGAGTGGATTTTCTGAAAGGGGGGGAGTATCATTAAGGTTCCAAGTTCATATATTTTTTTTAATTCTTTTTTTTTTTTTAACTCTGCATCTCTCCTCTGCTTCCCCCCTTTCCCTCAGCAGCATTTCCCCTTTCCGTGTATCTTCCCTTTCCTCCTCTTGCAGTGTCTCCCTTCTGCCTTCCCTCCTTCCCTCACCATTCTCCTGGGGTGCCAGCCACAAATCCCTGGCTTTTTTTTTTTCTTCGGGAGCTCTGCAGCGATGTGCTGGCCTGGGCTGCAGCTGCTTCTCTCTAGTGTGCTTGGTGGCAGTGGCAGACGCAGATAGGATCAGAATGTGCAGGCCATGTGATGCAGACCGTTTTATTTGTGTGCTGTCCAGTGACATGCCAGCCTGGCCCCCCCCCCTCTGTGCAGGCATCCTCCAATGACATGACAAGCCCCCTCCAGGGATCTGCTTCTTTTTAATGTGCCGGCTTCCTTCAATGCAGTCATCTTTTTTTGATGTTCAGGTCCCCACCAGTGACATGCTGGCATGGACCATGAGACACTGGCTTTTTTCATTAGGGTGATGATAGGCAGGCTGGATATGGCTGTGGGCCATAGTTTGCGAACCATTGCAACAAGAGGACTGGAGAGCCTGCTGCCAAGGGCCAGCTGCATGACCTGAAACAGCAGAGAAAGGTGTTTGGTTACAGCATAAAGGTTATGCCAACCTTTGTTTAAACTCCTCCTGTATATGTCTAAAGTGTCCCTGGTGTCTCAGGAATAAGGAACTGTCCTGTGATCTATGAAGGAACAGATGTTTGTTTATTAATTTATTTAGATTTCGCTTTTCACACTTTTTTCAGCGTTTCAAAGTGGATTACAAAATAAAGAAGCTTTTTGCTGAAATGCTTGGCCAGACTGTTGTTGTATTTAATCTTGCAGGTGGGTGGTGTCTTGTGACAAACAGTTAAAAATGTTTGTCTTGTGTCTTTATTTATACTTTATTTTTAATACAATTTTTAATGAAATTTACAGTTTTAATAGAAGTTTCCTTGTAACAGAAATTCAAGGCACGCTTCCATCAAGAAACTAACATAATGTCATAAAAAAGAAAAACCATATCGAGTGAGCCTCAGATGTAAAAAGAAAAGGAGAGAGACAAGCGAGAGAAAACTAAAAAGTAGAAAAAAGCAAATATGAAAAGATCAGGCATCATGTATCTACTACTATGGCAACCTGTTTACTCAGTACTAGCCATTGAGAATCCAGAAATACACCTCGGCTGAGAAGGCTCAAAATACACACATCTAGTACTGTGCAGTTTCAAAATACATATACATGGATAATGCGCCATAACTGTGCACCAAGGGCTGAAGCCTCTTGGCGCATAGACAGGAATTTTTAACTCCGATCTTGAGTAGCCCTAGTAATATCTGGATAAATCCATATTTTCTGTCCCCAATATAAAATATGCCTATTTCATAGAAACAGTCTTATAACAGAATCTCAATCTTGGGAGAAAATAAAAGAAATCAAAAGTGTGCCTCTGTTAGCCACTTGTACCTCTTCCAAACTTTCCAAAAAAACAAACAAACAGTTAATCTGGACTACCTACTGACCCTTGAAAATTCTCTAGAGCCAAACTAGATAAATCCGCTTTCTTCTCCATTGGTAAGAAATAGGCTTTAACAATAGGCGGAATTGCCTCAGAAAGAACCTTCAATATGTCCATCGCATACTTCTTCAATTGGTCCAAAGGGAAAGTGTAGTCCATAATTCGGAAATTCAAAATTCTAAGATTTAAATAGCTAATAGAATTCTCCAAATGTTCCAGGTTTTTTTAGCATGAAACAATCCACCTTGAACCAAATTAAGCTGAGTATTCTGGGTTTCGGTAACCCACATATCCATATCTTCCAATCTTTCTTTTTATGAAGCAATAGATACTCAGAAGCCTGAATACATTGATGTATATCAGAAGTCATAGATACTAAAGGAAAAGAGGAAATAGATTTTTCCAAAGAAACTAGAGCAGCCCAAATTGTATCCAAGGTAATAACATCGGGTTTATCCAACTTAACACGATGAATAGTGCTCACCAAACCACCATCGCCGGGATTCAACGGAGAACTTCAATTCCTAGAGAACTCCTTGCTGGCCATAGATGTTGAAGTCAGGAGTAGGGGACTTCCATTCCATCACCTTCCAACAAGGCCAATCATTCCCCGGCAGCAACGGCTCTCTGCTGAACTTCCTGACTTCAGTCTCGCAGTGTGAGGAAGGGGACCTTTCACAAATTCCACTGGGTACAGCGAAGAGTCCTGTGGGACCATACAGAAGCAAGGCCTCTCCCACCATAAATCTCAGGTAGCAGGGAAGGGGCTGTCAGAGATCTGGGGGTTAAGGATGTCTCATGGACCAGCAGCAGCACCACTCGCTCTATGGCGTTTACCACTAAGGAATCTGCACCAAGAGATGTTACAGATGTAGGGATAAGAAACTCATCAATTTTCTGTTGAGTAGAGCCAGTCAAGGGAGTAGCTGGAGAATTCTTCCTTATCTTGCCCTTTCTCTTAGAATATACGGCATTGTGGAAGTAAACAGAGCTCAAACACCCATGTTTTTTTATTTCACCACCAACTTGGCCTCCTGTCTTGCATCTTTATTTCAGTAAGAGTATATATATTGCATGCACCACAGCCAAGGGGTAAACTGGGGACAAGCTATGTTCTGCTAGTGCAAATGTTTTCATTGAATTATATAAAGTTCTGCAGTTTGAGTACTATAACTCCTCCTTCACTACCCTTCAATATGCTTGAGTGTGACAGTGGATACTGTACAATGTTCCCCTCTGGACTTCCATTTACATATTTCTGTGTGCAGTAAAACAGTTCTAGTCTAGTTCTACATTATTAAATGGACAAATTTACTATTGGCTCACACAGCAGGAGCTCTGCCTGAAATGAATTGAAATATGTTTTTAGAGATGATTGAAAAAGAGCAAAGTGCAAGAAATACCAAGAAACAATGAAGGCTACCTGAGGTATATAAAATAGAATAAAAAACCCTATACTTTTTTATAAGCAGGATTTATGCATTACAGATGATTAAAAATAAAAAGCCCAAAGCAGCCACCTCTGTAGAGTCAAAAGTTAAGTTAATGCCAAGGTTTTAATAGCTGTCTATCTTGGCTAGAATTCTGTTCTTAAACGGGATATTTGTAAGCTGTATTCATTTCTGTATTTTGTACTATAAGATGCAGAATGGCAAATTGTCATTTATAGTGAAGAGAAAAGCACTATATCATGAGCATGTAATATTAGTATGAAATATGTGCTTGGTTCCAGGATATAATAAGTAAGATGACTTTCAAAGTGATATAAAGTTACTTGGTTTGCATTGATATGTCTCAGGAAGTCTTGACCTGGTATAGTTGATTGTTACATAATTTGTGCTACCAAGATATGCGTTATAGTGTCTGTGAAAGCAGCTGTTGAAATGGTCACATGTAGTGCACGAGAGTTAACAGGGCAGTGACTTCAAGATACAGATATTAAAGAATACCGAACAGTCATAGGAATTGCAAAGAAAAGAAATGCAGACTTTTTTTTTTTAATTTAGGGCATCTCCGTCTTCTGTGGAAATCCATTTTTAGGTTGCAGGCCCTGATGATGTCAGTTTCTTGTCTATAGGTATATTTTTGATCATGGTAAAGGTAATTAGGATTTTCTTAACCGAAAAAGCAAAAAACATTAAAATACAGATACCAAAATGCATTAGATGCCAATCTGAAAGTCAGGATAAAACTAGTTTGTCCATGGTACTAAGGCTTTGAACCTAACCCTACTCTCTCCTTTAGCATGAGCGCACAATCCTCCTAAACACTCCCACAGGAAGGAAAGCCTTCTCTACCGTGTTAAATACTTGCTTTTCACAAGAGACTGAAATCTTGACAGCCCTAGTAAGGACTTATGCCCTTAACAAATACAGCTGATATTCAATTTTATTTGTGGGCTTTGGCCTGCGTGCCAGTTTGATTATGACATAGGTGCCAAAGAAATGTAATTTTAGATGTGCAAATCTTGTAAATGTCATTTGCCTACAAAGAGTGACTGCTCTGTGATAGCACTGCCACATGCATTCCATATGCTTCTTGTTACACATTTTTATACTTGTGTGGACCAGGCTTGCTAATATGTTCTTGCAAAAATTGTTGCTTTGGGGCTTAATGATCGTTGAATTATGTTTTATAATTCACTGCTTCTATCTAGAGAATGAGGCCTGCCTTTTCCCTATATAGAAAAAAAGGCACATATAGTTCTCACATTCCATATAGCAATGTAATCAATTTATCCTGTTGTTGCTGATCAGCTCTCCTTTTTACCTTTAATCCCACAATAGCATTATGAAAAATTCATAATATTCACAATTCATGTAGCATTAAACTCAGTTTACCTTAGTGATATACTCCATTCACCCTTTTACAACTGTGCAGCTTGGCGTTCCTGAATTTTTTAATGAAACCAGTGCGTAACTTTACTTCTGCTATGGACAGCGTATAAGTCATGAAACAAAAACAAGGCTAGTCAGCGAGGTTTTAAGGGTTGAGGCTAACAGGGTACAAGGTCGGCTATTTAACTGGGGGGGGCGGGGGTAGGAAGTCCTATCCTTTACCTGGGCGAACTGGTAATGAACTGGGGAAACTGGTAAGTGAGTCAGTGCAAATAGCTACTAAAATTCCCCCCTTACGCGGTAGAGATGGCATTTGCTAGCACATGCACGTGTCTATATAAAATTGTGTGAACATTGTGTATGTGCGTACAGCCTATTTTATACCATGTGTGCATATGTGCGTGTATGTTATAAAATGACCGCGTCAATTGGTGCCAGCCAGCATACATGCGTACATGTGCACCCAAGCGGCTGTTTAAAAGTTACCATCATAGCATTTATAAACAGATGTTTCAAAGTCATTTTTTTGTTTATTAACATCCTGCTTATCGGTTGACAGAGATAATTTGGAATCTTTCTGCTCTAACTGCTCTTTACTTAAAGGCACCTAGACTACTTTAGCTTTTATTTCAACCTGCCTAACTTCCGGTTTTGTTAGTATTATTCTGAACTATGCACTTCTGAGCAGCTGTGGGCTTTCCCCATCATCAAATTTAAATGCGGCTCTATCTCCTTTTAAAGGTTAGTGCCAATGGCTTGGTTCCTCTCTGGTTAAGGTGGAGCTCATCTCCCTTCCCCAAAATGTTCCCCAGTTTCTAATAAATTTGAAACCCTCTTCCCTGCACCATCTTTTATCTTTTATTTTAAAGATAAAATATAGAAGAGCTAAAGATAAATGCAAAAAATGTCATGGTATAGTCAAGGCCCCCAGTTTTCTGCAAAAAGCTCCTTTTTCCAGATTTAAACAGACTGATAAGAGCTGCAGATATCCTTTTGTTTTCCTTGAAATAATTAGGTCTGAGAACATTTGTGTACTCATATCTGAAATGAAGTAGAGGCAGGAATAATAGGATTTTAAATTGTTTTCTTTAATATGTGTTTTTAACAAAAATATGTTAACATTTAACATTGGGAGAACCTGGGCAGGTCAAATCAGTTTGCTGTTCTTGGGATCTTTTAAATAGTGTTAAGCAACCTTCCCCCATCACCAGTATACTAGGATGTGATATGGTGGCATGGACAAGAGAGCATTAAAATCCCGTCTTTTCTGATAGCTACAGAACTAGCTGGTAGCCAGAGTGAGCTAGATAAGGACACTTGTAAGCAGCTTTGTCTGTGGCCAGACCACGTTAGGTCCCTACAGGCATGTTTGGGAGGGAGAAAAGCCCAGTTCCCAAGGTAAAGCCTATTTTAAAGAGTTCAACTGTATGAAAAAGCAGACCTGTGAGCTCTCTAAAGTGGAAAACTGGCCACAGTAAGACTCCAGCTGAGATCGACCCTAGGTTTCTGAATGCTTGTGGTGTTTGAAGGGCTAACATCTGCTTGGGCTACCTGACTGAGAGTACCGAGACCGGATGACCCCAGGGTTGATAATTTAAAAAGAACCTATGAGGTTTCACCCATGGCTGAGACCTACTGAGCATTGGAGTTTCCAGTAAACTCTGGTTTGTTTTGCAGGTGAGTTATTTCCATTTCATGTCCCATGATCGGTGTAATTTGATATGCTGGCTTTGAGAAGAGTTATTTAGGAAGAAACTCCAAAATGCTAGGATTGAAGATTTTCAGTAATTAAGTTTAGGACCCTTCTTTATTCTAGTGCTGGGCCAAGGTTCAGTCGAGTTCTGATTAGGTTAAAGACCAAGGGGGAGAGGACAGCAGCTGGAGTAAAATAAGAAAATGAAAATATAAGGGTTAAAAAGCTTTTTATACTCGCATCATACCAAGATAAATGTTGTACTGAACTCCATATGGTCTTGTATTCTTCCTTAAGTAAATGTTAATATTGGGGGAACAGCAGATATTTGATCCCGCAGCGAGCTCAGGATCCTGCCATGCATGGAATGTGACATGTCAGCCTATGGCTTGTCTCATTCTTGCACCGCATATCATTCCTTGGAAATTACACATTTTACAATGTCTTCTATCATAAAAGTCCCCACTGCACATTCTTCAGGTAAATACTTTATAAAACAGATACAGAAAAGACATGGTATGCTGATTAGAAGATTTAGTGCTGCTTAGATTTATCAAAATATACATTGAAGGAAAACATCTGTGGCAAAGTGGTTAATTGACTTTTGTTTGTAATTTATTTTGTACTTAGCTTTACCACAATTATTTGCCTGACTGTAGGAAAATCATCTCAAAGGAATCCAAAATATACTCTGGCAGAACATCTGAGATATGAATTTAAAGACAGATGGATACAGAGTAACAGATATTTTTTTGCATGATGGAAGTAAACTAGAAACAATTTTGTGACATTGTGGTTATGTGTAAATGCTTTTTGGAAAGAAGGGTAAAATACATTTTTTGTGGCCATTTCTAAACCTTTCTTTCTTTAGAATTTCTTGTGACTATTCTAAGCAGATTACGTAGTAAACATAAAATGAAAACAAAGACCTCACACTATACGAAAGGCACTTTTCCTTTAGATATCATGGAACTTTATTCTTAAAGATCTAAAATGATTGAGGGTCCTATCCAGATAAAACATAGGATCTGTAAATGCGGACTGTCTGACTTGAGGGGCCAGATGTACTACACATTTTCCTGCAGAAAGAAAAAGGGGAGAACCCCTTGGTTTGTTTTATTTAGCTCACAACTTTTTCATTGGTAGCTTAAGGCACATTTCATTCAGGTGCTGTAGCCAAGTCTCAGTACTTGTTGATGTATTATATGTTCGTCATGTTGTAAACCATTCTGATCTTTATTTGGAAGGATGGTATGTAAAATGGCTAATAAATAAATAAAATTAAATAAATAAATTTCCCTGTCTCCAGAGGGCTTACACTCTGAGTCTTTTCTCTCATTGTGTTATGAGAAAAATGCTCATACTAAGTATGTAACTAAGGCAGTGGAGGGTGACGTGACTTGCTCAAGGTCACAAGGAGCAGCCATGGGATCTGAACCCTGGCTTCCCTGGTTCTCAGCCCCCTGCTCTAACCACTGGGCTACTCCACTCTGAGGTCACTACTGATATTCAAGCTGATGTTTTGAGAGTCCTACTCAGGCAAAAATAATTGTTTGGTTCATGTCCTTATTCTTGCTCCTTCAGTGGCATCCGTCATTCTTCTTGTTTGCGTGATTGAAGCTGCTGATGACATTTGATCTCGCTGTTTCTGTGAGGCCAGGCTCCAGTAGTGTGAGACAAATGGGGACAGGCATGGACTTCACCCATTTTCCTTTACCTTGATTGTGATGCTTAATATGTTTGTTAATCCTGTGAGTGACTCTGAGGCTTCTGACATCTGATGCTGTTCTTTGCCAAATGCACTGGTTGGCCGCCAGAACTTTTCTAGTGCAGTCTGAACCAAAGAGCACCATGGAGTTTTCAGTTGTCAGCTTTAGAATTTTCTTCTTCTCCTGTTTAGTGAAGCGGAACATCTGTTGGCATGATCATATCCCTACCTCTGCAGTGCTTTCTTTCACCCTCTGGTTCCAATTTCTCTATCAGCTCCTCAGCACTTTTCTCCTGCTGCTCCTGAGATGTCCAAGTTATTTGTTTTGGGTCTGGTGATCCTTCTGTGACATCCTTTCCTAGGGTCCAACACTGCCAGCCAGCACCATCTGCCAAGCTTACTTTTTTACAGTTTTGATGGAAGGAGGCGGAGTGATGAGGAAAAGAACTGACCATTCTCAGTTTAGCACGTACACACTATTTTGTATAGTCTCCACATACTATTTAGCACTCAGGCAAAATTAGCATATAGACACCATACATTTTGTGTTAGCATGCATACTAAAAGTGTGCATAAACACTGCTGAGCCTAAATGTTAGCATGTATGCTTTAAATTTTAGTGCATTGCCAATTCATTGCCGTTTTAGTGTGCATATTAAAATTTTTAATACATGCATACTAATAATTTCTAGCATGTTCTAATATGTCCCAACTATTAGTTTTGGTTCTAATTACAGTGTAAAAATATTTATCTATAAATGTTCTGTAAAGATTGATTCTTGGACAGTATGAGATGTCTCTACTGTGCATGTTCATGTTTACATTGAGGATAGGTTAGAATTTCTTGTGTAGCAGAGTCTGTAATATAATTTTAGATGTGCATTGTAAATGTTAGTGGACGATGCATGTCCCAGATCATGTCCTGGTGACTCTGTTATTTGAGTCTGTAGATTTTATTTCGGAGAGAGCATGATGTCTATCAATAGAGACTGGTAAGCGGCTGTTTATCGCTAGTCTTGTGATTATTGTATTATGGATATGTTTAACTTGCCATCATACACAATGCTTTTTAAAGTACCAGATGGACCTGCATACTGAAAGAACTGGTTGACTGTCCTTCATTGGTTTTCAGTTTGTGGGTTAGAACCAGAAGTTGACTGTAGAAGATGAACTTAAGAAATAGATTATAAGAGGAAGCACCACTAGGAAAATCAACAGGGCAATATAGGACAAATAGGTTGCTGCTGACTTTGAAATCTTGAGTAAATTGTAAGCTATGAGTGTCCCCATCATCTGCAAATCTGAAAACTGTCTTTACAATATTTGCTGAAAGTTGGTGTGGGGGAGGGCTCTTAAATTTTGTGATTTTGAATTACCTGTGATGATAGGCTACTTGCCCTGTCAGAGTATTTTTTGTGGGTCTTCACTATAAAATATTTTATTTAGCTGGAACTAGGAGTTGCTTCTTCTTTAAAGGAGACTGGAAATGAAAAGGCAGTCCTTGTTGAACTGACAACTGTTCTGCTATCACCAAATCACAAGTTTCCTTTGCAAAATGACAGAGGGTCTAATTAGGAATCTTATTTACATGAATCATTTTTGTCTTTGAATTTTTTTATGTTGTGGTATACTGGGATCAAAGAATTTCAGTATAATATACCATTTTTCCATAATATGTAAACAAACTCCTGCTTGCATGCATATTGATTTGTATTTTTTAGACAGCAGAATGTTAAGATTTTTGCAAGGCACTATATTTGCAGTCTTTACCATTTTTTGCCTTTGTATCATGCTATGAGCATAAGAAAGGAGAAAGTATGGAGCTTTCCCCTGACCTTCTAGTTCCCCACCCTGATATACTCTGTGGCCCAATGCCGGAGATGTCTATTGGTGGTCCGGAAGCAGCAGTGGCCTGCATAGAAAGAGGCATCTCTCAGTTTTCCCAGCGCCCAGGCCAATGGCGGCTGCTGCTGCGAGGAATGTGATGAAAGCAGTCGAAGTGCTGCTGATTGGTGCACATTTTTATAGTGCTTTTCTGTTTTCCTTGGTGCTGTACAGAGTTATGCAAACAGTACAAGCAAATGAAAAGTGAATAGCCATAGCAAAGGAAAAAACATTAATAATTAAAATATATTAAAAATTAAAATAAAAAAAACGATAGGGAAGGAGCTTGATGGAAAATAGAAGAAGCTAATTCCACTACAGTGGTGCGAGGAAGAAAAAATGGACAAAGGCAGAAAACAATCTGAAGAAAATCTATCCTGGTAGCTGAATTATAAGAGTTATAACTGTTGGGAGCTGGTACATTGGGCGCATTGAGCATCAGCACAGAGGTTTATTTATGCACCAGTAATAAGTCTGACTCCCCAGTGATATTGGACTGTGGTCATCTGATGGCATTATTTGTTTGAGAATATGAATTCAGAAATGATTATTAATACCAGTTAAGGTTGCAGTATTTTCCTTATTTCTTTATGTGGACTTTACTCTTGCAATTGTTCTGCTGAATATCTTGTTACATTTTCAAGTTTCACCCAGAACTTTGAGAAGAAAATAATGTAGCACCTGATTAATGTTATTTTGCTTCCATTATTTTTTTGGAGAGAGCTGCAGATGTGGGAGTAGGCACCAAAGACATATCTGATACTAAAAATTGAAAAAAGGATGAAAGCTGTCTCTAGCAGAGGTGTGACCCGACAATAATTAACTTGGTGCTAGTGTTCCTTGCAATATCCCTGCATATAATCAGAATGTACTAAAAATAGGGTCCTGGTCCTTTCAGGCATGCAGAGTGGAAAGTTCCTTTTCAGGCCTGTACATAACACAGGACCTATTACTATTAGCATATGACAGGGTAATTCTGGTGTACAGCCTTTATAGCAGTAATGTGTTTACCTGGCTAGGAAAAGAAAATAGATTCATGACTTCAAAAGGTTAGAGAATATCATTACAAAAAAAAACAAAACAGGAAGTAAAGTATTAGGAAAGAAAAGTTGAAAGCATTTTTTTTGTTTTTTGAAGGCATGGCATGAGAGACAGCTAAGTGGTTGGATAGTATGAGCTAGAGGGGATCTGAGCAAATCAAGATGGAAATGTCTGGGGAGAGGGAGTTTCCAGGAAAAGTATTGTGAGCTTCCAGGAGGTGAAGAGGAAAGGTCCAGTAGACCTGGAAAATATAGGGAACTGAACAAAATTTCATGCAGACAAATGGAGCAAAACGATCTAAATATGGACAGGAATAGCTTAGATATGTTTATGCAGCTAAGCGAGTACATATACATATATTTATTTATTTATTTATATAGTAATATATGACGTGCCGTGCTGGGTCAGACTAAGGTCTCTGACAGTGACCAGTCTGGGTCACAAGTACCCATCATATTCCCAATAGATGCTCTTTTTCTTGTATCTCACTCCCAGGGATAAGTGCTGGCTTTCCCAAGTCTACCTGGGTAATAACTGCTTATGGACTTTTCCTGCAGGAACTTGTACAATCTTCTTTTGAACTCCACTATGTTAGTTGCCTTGACCATGTCCTCCAGCAACAGACTCCATAGCTTGATTGTATGCTGAGTGAAAAAATACTTCCACTTGCTAGTTTCAGGTAGTATTCCCCCTAGTCCTAGTGTTGTTTGAAAAGGTAAATAACCATTCCCTATTTACCTGTTCCACCCCACTCATGATGTCATACATTTCAATCATATACCCTCTGTCATCTCTTTTCCAAGCTAAAGAGCCCTACTCTTTTACTCTTTCTCCATAAAGGAGTTTTTCCATCCCCTTCTCTATACCATTTCTATGTCTGTCATGACTTTTTTGAGATGGGGTGACCAGAACTGCACACAGTACTCAGTAACAAGTGAAGAGGTACTACAGTGGATTGTGTGCTTGTAGTTGCCATGTGAGCCCATCCAGAGTAAGCCTGCATAGCTGATTTCCCTTAAAACAGATATTCCTCTCAGCTCATGGGAAAAGATGTAGGACTATATCACAGTTCAGAAGTTAGCTATCTATATAAAAAAGTTTTGTGTCTGTCACACAGTCATGTCTGTCTGTGGCCACCACGTGGCACCTGGAAAAGTGGAAGGTGCAGTGTGCAAAGACAATATGCTCTGCCTGCAAAGCACTGTCGCAAACACACACAGGCACAAACATATGGACACAGGCACGCATACAGGCACATGCCCGTTCCCCACTCACACACAGGCACCCCCTCACAGGCAGACAACCCGAGCATTGCCATGTAATTTTCATTAATATGATTTGTCTGGTGACAGTCGGGGGATCACTTCATATGGCTCCACAAAAGACCCAGTATGGCTGAGAGAGTCCTTCCCTGTTGCCCTAGAGGAGGTAGGAGCCATCACAGACCAGGGGATCCCCTACTTAAATGTTTTTTTATGGGTTTACACTAGTGCAGTCTATATTGCTTAGTTTGCCTATTACAGCAAATTTTCCCACTGACACATCCAACTCCGAACTCACCCCTAAAAAGCCTACTGCCAACCTCGACTCCCTTGAAACCACCTCTTCCTCCGAAATAGAATCCATTTTAAAGAAAATAAAACCCTCCTCTCACGCATCTGACTCCATTCCTACCAAACTCCTTCTAACCATTCCCAATATAATAGCGAAACCCATATCCGAAATCAACTGCTTCCTCACACAAGGCCACATTCCCCCCACTCTAAAACAAGCTGTTGTCAAACCCGTACTAAAGAAACCTACCCTCGACTCCACAGATCTCGCCAATTTCGACCAATCTCCAACCTCCCTCTTCTAGCCAAAATCACAGATAAATTAGTCAACACCCGTCTTTCAGAACACCTGGATAACCACAAAATCCTATCTTCATCACAATTCGGCTTCCGTAAATTCTTCAGCACGGAAACTCTCTTACTAACACTTACTGACACCATTCTCAAGGGTATTGACAAAGGGCAATCCTTCCTCCTAGCAATGCTCGACATCTCATCTGCGTTCGATACCATCAGCCATAATATCCTGCTAAACCAACCTCTAACATCGGCATAACAGGTTCTGCGCTACACTGGTTTAAATCCTACCTTGAAAATAGACAATTCAAGGTCAAGCTGGGTAGCAACGAATCTGATCCTGTTAACTTTTCCCGAGGTGTTCCCCAAGGCTCTGCACTTTCCTCTACCCTCTTCAACATCTACATGTTACCCCTATGCAAACTCCTATCTGAACTAGGCATCACCCATTTCATCTATGCGGACGATGTCCAAATCCTCATCCCCTTTACTGACTCTCTACCTAAAGCCTTAGAAATCTGGGACATCTGCCTTGCCTCAATCAATCAACTCCTCACTAGCATGCACCTAGCCCTTAACCCCGCCAAAACAGATCTCTTGCTCATTTCCACGGATGCACACCCCTTATCCCACACAGACTCCAACCCATCGTCCCCCACCATTCCCTTCTGGCATTACCTTCGACAACCAACTGAACCTAAAAGCATTCATAAAATCCACCCTAAAAGAATGCTATTTCAAAATCCATGTTTTAAAAAGCTTAGACCTCTCCTACATCTCCATGACTTTAGAACTGTTCTTCAGACCATAATTTTCTCCAAAATCGACTATTGCAACTCCCTCCTCCTAGGCCTCCCCGCCTTGACCATCAAACCCCTACAATTACTACAGAATGCCACAGCCAGAATACTCACCAATACACACAAGAAGGATCACTTTACCCCCATCCTAAAGAGTCTCCACTGGCTCCCCATTTCCTCAAGAATTCGCCACAAAGGCCTCTCACTAATACACAAGACCCTTTACAATGAACACGTACATTGGCTACACTTCCATACATCCAACAGACCCACCCGAACCGCCTATCAAGGAACACTCCACATACCATTCCCTAAACTTACACACCTGCCTTCCACAAGGGATCGAGCATTTTTGATAGCAGGGCCCTCAATATGGAATGCAATGCCACCCGACCTGCGCATAGAACCATGCACGCAGAAGTTTAAAAAGAAATTGAAAACATGGCTATTCAAGCAGGCCTTCGATTATGTACCCTTCCCACTCCCTGGTTTTTTTCCTGGTGCTTAAACCTCCTTAACATCAACCCCCCTATTTGGTCCTCCCCTTGAGAATTGCCTCTCCCCAGTCTAACCTCTCATTTTGTTCCCTTCTCCCCTGTTACATTTATATGTCCTTTATGCTCTCGCCCTTAAACATGTATAAATGTATTTGCATAGTTTTGTCCAGTTTTCGCAACCCTACATGCCTCTAACCGCACTATATAAACTCTTAAACTCCTGCTATATTCTTGCGTTTTGTTATCATTTACAGCTTATTTTATACTTAGACTTATGTTAACGCTACTCTCTTCAACCTTGCTCTATGTAAATAGTTTAATCTGTTCCAGTTATTATGCACTCTACCAATTTGTTCTATGTAAATGGTTTAATCTTATTCACTATGCTATTCCTTTAATCACAATGTTCTTTGTAAACCTATACTATATGACCACTATGTTCCTTGTAAACTGATACGATGTGCAAACGGTAATCGGTATATAAAAACCACTAAATAAATAAATAAATAAATAAATTGCAGTGGACTAGAAGCAACTGTTCAAGCTCTCAACTTTGTATATTAGAGTATCTTTTATGATACAAACATGCTGTGCTTTTTGCAGCATATACTATGCATCATAATTGATAACTTATATGGAAAGCAAGTCCCATTAATTGCTTCTAATAATATTTAACAGCAGTTGGTTATTTTGCTTGTCATTTCTCTGAAAGGATTTGTTAAACAAACACTATTCTGAGTGACTGACTGGTAACCAACCAAATGAAATGATAGCCCTCATCTCGTATCATTCTAAACCAATGTTTATGCAGTATCATAAACATTACTCATCTTGTTTAGACAGGTCTTATCAAATACAGCATTACTGTGCACGGATTCATCCAAATATTATTATAAAGCAAACAAAAATTTTGCTTGCAATCAGATTTCAGCAGTTTTCATTAGCTGAATGTTTCTGATGTTTCAGATCAGAAGTGGTACAATGTGTAGCAAGGGAAGTTGACAGATACGTGGCACAATACTCTACATCAGCTCTTTTAAAATATTTGTATTTTAGACCCTTAACATCGCTCATGTGTGTCATCCTTGATGGATGATCTTTATGTTTGCTCAATAAAAGTTATCACAACCTGCAGACAATTCTGTTTTCCCCAGGACCAACAGCAGGAGTGGATTTACCAGTAGGCAGAGTGGGCAAGTGCCTATGGATATCCCCTGTCCTTTGTGAGTCACTTGTTTTACATCAGCGATGGCAGTGGTCCACCATCTTTAGGGGGAGGGGGTAAGCCATCCGGCTGTCCAGATGCCTATGGGCAGCTGGGGACATAAATCTGTCTCTGACCAACATGACTGCTAGAGCTCCATACTAAATTAATCTCTTGTACAAATCTGTGATACTGAGCTTCTCCTACTAAGGGTTTTATTAGGAGAGTACTTAGAGTTCTGTGTACTTTGTTCAGTAGTATCTTTATTTTATTTTTTTATTTAACAATATTTGATTACTTGCCCTCCAACTGAGGTGCCCAAGGTATATCTCAAATTCATAGAGAAAAGTTTTCTAGATGAATATTTGTTTCCAATGCTGCTTATAAATAATTGGTCCCTAAAAGTACTTCAAAACAGGTTTTCTTGATATTAAAATAAATATATACCTTAGCAATGTGTGCATTTTTTTTAAATAGTTTCTCCAAGGCATATTGTATTGTTTGTGCTTCCTTTAAGAATAAATTGGTTTGGAAGAAAGTCTCCTCTTGTTTCTTCCTTGGATCAGTTTGAATCAATAGATCAGACTTGGGTCTAGCTCTTCTAGCTCATTAACGGATGCTGTGGAAAGTGCTCAGCCAGAGCCCACGCATCATCAGCCCATATGTGACCCACCTGAGGCTTTCTTCATGCTGATTTGGGGCGATAGTTCTGTAGCTGAGGTGGTTGGCACACTGCCACTACCAAACAGAATGACCATACCCCTGATGATGATGTCAGCACTTCTAGCACATTAAAGGATGCTGCAGATGGCACTGCCCTGCCAAAGGGGTGCACCCATTTCTGTGACTGTTTGTGCAACCTTGGGGGAAGTTGTTTTTAAAAATCTCTCTACTTTATTATTTATTTTATTTATTTATTTTATTTATTTATTTTATTTATTATGTAAAAATATTTATATACCGCAAACAATAAGACATTTGTATGTCTGTCTAGGCGGTTTACAAATATACATACATAAGTTAAAAAGTCAGGCACAACAAATTTACCTACGAAGGTTAAAATAGACAAACACAACTAATTTAAACATGATAAAGGTCTAGCGGTATATTGTGTTAGTGTATTTAAGTTATATTGTATGCATCACTGAATAGATATGTCTTTAGCATTTTCTTAAATTCTTTACGGTTTGATGTAAGTCGGAGGTTTTCGGGGAGCGAATTCCATAAGATTAGACCGGCAACGGAAAAGGTTCTTTTGCGGATTAGAGCCAAGCTGACTGTTTTGACTGTTGGTACTTCTAGCAAACATTATTATAGTGGATTGTTTATTATAGTGGATTGTTTATTGTTGTTGTTTTAGTTAATGATCTGTTTGGATATTACTATAGGAGGAGAGAATTTTTCTATCCCAGTTGTTTGCGGCTAAGGGCGTTATAAATATGCCTCTGATAGGTTTAATCTTAGGAAGGAGACAGCCTCAAGTGATTGCTACTTGGTAGTTATTGTGATAAAACCAATAGTATCCCCTGTTAAGGCCCAGGTAAATCTGCTAGTGGGCCTTCTAAATGTTAGGTCATCTAAGAAGAAAGGTTCCCTTATCGATTTGATTGAGGAGTTCAATTTGGATGTGTTATACATTTGTAAGACCTGGTTAGAAGGACGGGATGGGGTTAGTTTGGATGCTATTTGTGCTTCACGGGTTCAGTCCAAGCTTTCTGTATGATTAAGAGTGTGTGTTTATGGGGGCAGGGATAGCTGTAGTATTTAAATCTTGATGGGCCTTGTTTGTATTGCTTGTTGTATGTTGGAGGGGAGTAGATAGAGATAATTTTAATGAGATTTAGCATGTTTAGTAGTATATAGTGCCACAGCCTTCTGTGGAGCTTTTCTCACAATTAATAGAGTTAGAACAAGACATGGCACTGCACTACCTACCCTAAGTTGATTGTGCTTGGTGATTTTAATATAGCAGCAAATATTTTAGTAAGAGAAGTGTCAGGGACCTTACTGTCTGAAATGCAGGATATGGGTTTTACTCAAATTTTCCAGGAAACAGCCCATGTGTGTGGTCATACTCTGGATTTAATTTCCTCCCTGGAAGTGGATAATCTAAGCCCTAGAATTGATGCTGTTTTGCTCTAATGGGAAGAACTAATATCTGCTGATTTTTTTTTTCAGTGGATTTAGACAAATGGAGGTGATGAGCAATCAGGTGATTAGATATCATAGGTTACCACTGTAAGCTACTCCCCTGGATGGGGCATGTAAAATGTGAGAGTTGTATCATGACTGTTTAGGAGCTGAGCACCTGTCTCTCTGTAGGATTCACAAAAAAAAAATAAAATGGTCAAGCAGATGGTGTAGTGGACAGCTCAGAGGCAAAGGTAGTATTTACTCTGCTGGACAATGAAAGCTCTAACTTCTCTTTTCCTCTTTGTGACCCCCGTCAGACTTTTCCCTTCTCTCTTCAGCATTGATACTTCAGCAAAGGTATCTTCAACAACAAAACTTTTAATTCTGGGATTCCAGCAGACAGAGTGTACAAAAATGTAAAAAGGCACTGATTTGATTGGGGATCACAGGAAATCAGAGCATAATGGCAACAGCATGAGAAACAGCAATTAGGGGCCTGATATTCAGCCATATCCAGCTAAGTAACTTAGCCAGATATGCTGCTAAATATCCACACACAAATTGTAACTTAGGTGGATAAGTTTATATCTGGCTAAGTTAGACCAATTCTATAGCTGGTCTAACTTATCTGATTAACTTAACTGGATAAGAGTGAATCTAGCTACTTATACGGTTAAGTTAACCGTATAAGTAGTGCCACCCTGATTTACCCACCTCCCGCCCACTTTTTATGCAGCTAAAAGATACCTGGATAAGTGACTTATCTGGCTTTCTATACCAAATTTACTTTCCCTCTTTCTTCTAGTCCATAAGACAGATTACATCACATCCTTTTCCCTGTTCTCTTCAAACATATCTACATCAGTAATTCTCTCTTAGGTACAGAATAACCTTTCTTGCCATTTGGTATACTCCCAAGATATCACAGGAACACTCCATGTGGTAGCAGCAAGAAATCCTCAGCTTCCCTACTCTCTGGGACGCTCCATAGACTGTGGAGCCCCAACTCACTCCTTCAGAACCCAACCTGGATCTCTGAGTTGTTCTCGCTTGGGGATAAACACTCATCCAAATTCAGGCCTCTTCCTTTGAGGGGTAAGCCCCTGCAGAGCCCTTAGCTTGAGGAGAGGCACTCTGGGCATTCCATCCTCCTCCTGGTTACCTGGCTCTCCTACTTCTGCCAAAACTCTTGAGCACAGGATTACAAGGACTTCAAATATATCATAGGATTCACAAATCCATCTACAACCACCAGCATCTGGACCTTGTATTCCCTCTCAATCTCCATATCTCCAACAGACCAACTAGAGAAGCATATAAAGGAACCCTACAGGCCCCACCTACAAAAGCTACATGCCTCACCTCGACCAAAGATCGTTCCTTCTCGACAGCAGGCCCAGCTATCTGGAACAACATCCCTTCCGACCTTAGACTGGAACCCTGCCTCCTAACATTTAGGAAAAAGCTTAAGACCTGGCTTTTCCGCCAAGTCTTCGCAGATCCCCCGGATATACATTAGATGAGGTTCTATGGATCTCCGTACTACCTTCAAGTTTCTAATAAGATCCTCCCCTGACTTACCAATTGTTTATACTCGTTGTTTACTGCGTTCCTAGGCCTTTTTTTCCAGCAGTCTATGCTTCCAAGTTTGCTATCCTTGTTATGATATTGATTATGCTTGTTTTATTACTATGTAATGTTGTAAGTTTTCTTAATTGTTCTACGTGCTGATCCATGCCCCTCTTGGTTGGCTAGACCCAGCAAAGTTTTATTTGCACTAACTTTAATTACTATTATTAATGCTTTTGTAAAGGAAGGAGTTTCTCCTTCTGACCTGAAGAGGGCTACTGTTTGCCCAAAATGTTATCAACCTTCCAGAGAGCTACAGACCAGGACAGTGACTTCCAGGACCCCTTCCAATCCGGTTTCTGTAAAAGCCACAGCACCAAGACTTTATTGGTTTGTGCTGGATGATGTTCGGGAACTGGATGGGAGGGGTTTCTATTCTCTTAGTATTGTTGGATATTTCTTCACCTTTTGGGTGAACCAGGACTGGGGGCTGGTGTGATATGCTGGTTTGTCTTAGCTATATGACTGCATATAAATTCCAGGTGGGGGAGGTGGGAGAGAAATTTGGGTGGAGACCCCTCAAGTCTGGAGGGAGACTTGAAGGTTTTCCACCAAAAATTTACTATGAACATGTAAAGAGTTTTATTGCCATATGGGAGCAATGATGTTCTACAGTAATGTTTTCAGATCAGCTTGGATGTTTAAGCTTACACCTTAGCTATAAGCCCACTCCTAAAGAGAGAATCGGCATAGCAGAATGTTTTTTCAGCTTTCACATGAAACACAGAACTTCATTATTAAAAATGTTTTTGAATGCCAGTGTTACCCCAGATCTTTGGATGCATATGAAAACACTTCATTTTACTTTTTTATTTGAAAGTAGTAGTACTAAAAAATGTTAAAATGTTCATATACATAAGTTAAATTATGCCCTGAACTTGTTTGTTGAGCAAGTCCAAAAAATAACTTTTTCCAAATAAACCAAGCATTGTCATAGCAATCATTTTCAGCTAACGTAGATGAAAAGTACAAAAACAGAATTCTAATAGTGTGTATGGATATATGTGTTTGTGCACGTTCGTGTGTGTGCTTATCATAGTGTACCACATCCGCTGGGGATGAATGAAATGCAGAGACTACAGGAAGTAGTAAGAATTAGCATTACCATAAGCACTGTCCTGCAGCTGGGGGAGGAAATTGTTCACAATACTTGCTCAGTTATTCTTATCCTTGCCAGCTCCTGTCTGCTCGCACATAGGCATAGTCCTAGAATACCTGGCAATGCATACGTCTTGCTGACTGGAACAGGAAATGTAGCATTTTTTAAAAGAAAAATGGTTTGGAACTTTTGAATGCTACTGTAAGAATTTCCTATTTGTAGTGTACATGGCAGGTCAAGGTAAAGACTGGAATTGTGGGTAGACTGTAACCGGAACAACATATAAGGCATCTTTCTGCAGCCAAAGCATTTAAAAGAAAACTGTACTCTCTATTAAAAAATATTAGAAAAGATCTCCTGAATAGTAGTAATCCACAGGCTAAAGGAAATTGGCCTCCACGACACAACCCTCAACTGGTTCAACTCTTACCTATCAAACAGGTCCTACAAAGTCAAAATCAACGACACCGAAACCAAACGAATACCCCTTCCACATGGGGTCCCACAAGGCTCTTCCCTGTCTTCTGTAATGTTCAACCTCTACATGACCCCTCTATGCAAACTACTAAGTGAAATAGGATTATTATACTACATATTATATTATACTTATTTCCTGCATCTCTTTGGTTCTATGTAAACTGGTATGATTTGTATCTGATATAAGAATGTCGGTATATAAAAATTAGAAATAAATAAATAAATATACGCTGACTATGTTCAAATTCTACTCCCAATCAATCACTCGATTGACCACACCCTAAATTTATGGAACTCCCACCTGAGCACAATAAAATACCTTCTCTCTCAACTATCCCTCACCCTCAATCACAACAAAACAAAAATCATCTAAATATCCAACAATCCTACACCACCTCCCAGTACAGACCCCACCACAAACCAACCAAGCAACCACCTACTTTCCTCAGCAAAAAACCTGGGCATTATCATAGATACCCAATTTCACTTCAAAAAATACATCAACAACATTTTGAAGGATGGATTCTATAAACTCCAGATCCTACGCAAACTCAAACCACTCCTCTACCCACAAGACTTTCGAACAGTCCTACAGGCCCTCCTGTTTTCCAAGCTCGATTACTGCAACTCCCTACTCCTAGGCCTCCCAGCATCATACCTCAAACCCATCCAACTTCTACAAAATGCTGCCGCTAGAGCTCTCACCAACAGCAGAAGAACGGAGCATATAACACCTCTACTCAAACAGCTACACTGGCTGCCCATTCATCAAAGCTTTAACCATTGTACATAAAATTCTCCAAAGCAACAATTCCAACTGGCTAACTCCACCCCTTCAGTCCCACACTCCACCAAGGAGCCTTCGCTCATCAAACACCGGACTCCTACAAACACCATCACCAAAAGAAACACACAAATTATCAACAAGAGAACAAACGCTATCATTTGCCGGACCCACCCTGTGGAACAAGCTCCACACAGATCTCAGAACAGACCCATCACCCCAATCCTTCAAGAAAAAGCTTAAAACCTGGCTATTTCGTAAAGCCTTTGCTGCAATAACATGACCGAACTCCCACACCAGAACAAACCCCTACAGCCCAGTCAACAACCAGCCCCCTATCAACTGACATACACCCTTACTATTCTATTAACCTCCCACTAACCACTGAGACTCCAATGTAAGATATTTCTGGGCCTGACCACTGTAAAATAGAAGCTCTTCCACCTTGTCCTAACTATAAGACGTAAATCCTACGCCTGACTACAATATGATAAGAGTTCCTTTCACTTTGACCTCCATTAATTTTCCTCTCTCTCGTTAACCATTTCCATGTTCCATTCATATCCTTGTTAACTACTTCCATGTTACAATTGTTCAATGTATTAGACAAAGGAAACGCCTGATTTCCTGCATTTTTTGGTTGAATGTAAACCGATGTGATATGTAAAATCGAACACTGGTACAGAAAAATAAATAAATAAATAGTAACACTGACCCTGCAAACACGACATTTTAAATTATTACTAGATTTAAATTTTAAATTATTTTTGCTCAATTGATTTTCAGCTACTCCTTGCGCAGCCTATTTTGCAAGGATGTCACAGATGATAAGACATATTGTTCAAAAAGGAATACTGAGTCTCACACATAGTGCAATAAAGCATGTGCCAGAGAGCAGGGACAGGCCTAAAACTCCACATAAGGTGTTTTTTTGTTGTTGTTAGTTTCTCCTTCCCCCTGGGGCTTACAGCTAAATTGGAACCAGGGTTGGTAAGATGAGTTTTCATTTTCAACTATCTAGGTTCTCCCTGCCCCTATTTTATATCCATCTCCCACCCCCAATGTACCTAGTGTCATAGTTGCAATGATGGTTCTGGGCCAGTGGCCATGCACTAAAGGTTCCTCCTAGAACCTTACAATCATGGACCTTGTTTATAGCCATTGACTTCACCCTTGAACAATGACCATAACTTCCTCTTCCCAGGAACTTTGAATCCTGTATCCACAACATTCCCAGGGAGTGGAAGAGACAACTTGGGGATCAAACCTAGGGACTTTCCACATGTAGTGCAGAGCACTGCCATTGAGTCATCAGGCTGGCCCCATATAAAGGGGGTTTAATTGGGGCCTTTTGGCAGTATTTATCAAAGCAGAATATGATTATTTGCTGCCATGAGCAAATAAAACTAAACTTTTTCCAGGAATTCAAAGTACAAGTGGGCTTGAATCGACCTCTTCATTTTGAGCTTGACATATATTGGAAGAAGAAATTGTGTAAGATCTCTTGAATGCCTTCAGATATTGAGAAGCCAAGAAATATAAATGATGTAAAGATACAATAAAAATCAAAGTTGGTTTTTTTTTTTTTAATTTTCTTTAGAATCGCTGAGAGGAAAATGCGCTGCATCCATATCAGAAAACAATTCACATTTTTTACCTAAATGTGAAAATGTTCTATTCAAGGAGAAAAAGACATCTTAGAACTGCAAAGTATGCAGTAGTGATGCTTTTCTGTAGCTGTTTTTTCAGCAGAAAAAGGTTAATGACATTCTTTAAATTCCATAGACACACTGATAAGTCAATGCCTTAGCAAATTATTTGATGCGGGCCCTTAAGCATGTAGCACTGATGTTGTCAAGCCTCTCATTTGTGCTGTCAGTTTACTGTATAATGATGTAGAGTATTTCCACTCTTACTATATTTTTGAACCAGATTGTATGAATTTTTTTTTCCAGTTGTAGAGTTCCAGACGTCCTGTACTGCAGCATGTCTGCTTTGGGGATGCTGGCATCTCTGGAGGAACTTAAGTTTAACATTCATATCTCTGTTTCACTTGCCAGGCTTTTGTTGACTCAAAACAGCATTCTTCTTGGTGCATAATTTATTAGTTCATGTTTGTATACTGTAGGGATTCACTGAGCTTTCCTGTTAGAGATATATTGTAAAGGGTTTCCCAAGCTCTTAACATGCAACTCTAGCACTATAGGTTTGTTTTTACAGAAAATGTTTTTACAGTAAATATGTATGTGTTTTCTTAGTCAGTGATTATACCGGAACTGATTATTAAAAAGTTAGGATTATATTTTGCACACATTTAAAAATCCTATAAGTAAACAATCTGTCAAATTCCTGTAGTGGGAGATTTGTGCCACATTCCACAGCTGTCTAGTGTCATACTATGTGCAAAAGATCAGTTACACTTTGTCGTGTATGTACTCATATCATGTATGTATAGTACAGGAAGATGTCATATGGATTCATTTTGTGCATTTAGTACATTCCTATTTGAATTGGTTATTAAACATGTTTTATCAGATGAGTTTATAAGAAGCAGGAGTTTTTTTTCAACACTAATACAGCATTATGGATTAGAATATTGTAGCATGTTATATCATGTGGTTTCTTATTATAATAATTGATGTGGGAATAACTGTGCTTTTGATGTTTCCCTGTATGCTGTACCTAAGGCCTCCAGTTTCCCACAATTCCACAGCAACTGCTGCGGAATCTGCTTCTCTGCCACATAATTGAGGGAAAGCGGCCCCTTCAGCAGTTGGCCCTCTCCAAGACCTCTTGCCATCCTTCTGTATTTATGAGGCAGTGCTGTGCACTGCACTTTACCCTCTTCCCCTCCGCTTCAACTCACTGTGCCCAGTAACAGCCACTGGCCACTCGCACTGTATTTTGTTAGTTTGGAGTGTTTGTCTCAGTCCTGACAAATTCTGTACATACAACACAAATCAGAGCTCATAAAGAGAGTAGAGGAGCAGGGCATAGCACAGTCAGTGGAAGGAGATGCAACCAGTGAGGGAAAGAACCAGCAAGGAGCAGGGAGGCAGGCAGAAAAAGAGGGGGAAAGAGGGTGGTGAGGAGAACACAGAGTCGGAGAGAGTGACATGATGCTGGCAGGGCCGGCGCGTCCCATTAGGTGAAGTAGGCAGTCATCTCGGGCGCCGACCATTAGGGGGCACCGAAGAGCAGGCTGCTCCTCTCCGCCGGCAGTGCACAGGAGCTGCTTCCCCACCAGCTTTCACTGCCATGGCCTCTCCCGGAGAGAGCACCCGCCCCGCTTTACCGGGGGCGCATCTTGTGCGGCAGCGGCACTGGAGACCTCGGGACGGGGAGGTCGGGGGGAGGGGAGGGTAGCAACCAGCCGAGGTGCGGCAGGTTTTGTGCATGGGTGCAAGGCAGAAGGTTCGCCTAGGGCGCCTAATACCCTTGCACCGGCCCTGGATACTGGCGAAGGAGAAAAGGAAGTTGGAGAGGGAAAGGAGCCGACGGTGGATTGAGGAGACCGAGGTAATGTATGGAGGTGAGGGGCAAAGACAAGTGGGAGGCTGTTGTGAGAGAGTTTGGGGTGAGAGTGGAGAGAGGAGAAAAGAATGTGTCAAAAGGAAGAGTGAGAAAAGGGAAATGGTTTAATAAAATGAGATGGAGAATGAAAAAAATGAAAACACAAGAAACTACAAAAATAAAAACGTGATTATATTTTAGAAAAGGAAAATGTTTGACATTTTCAAGAAATCAAACTTTGTATTTTGAAAGGTAAACTATGCAAATTTATGGAAATGTTGCACACAAAGCCAGGGTCCTTATTTGTACCCTTCCTTTGGAGACCAGAATTATTTAACAGAAAACTATGGGGGCCAGCATAATAAGCTACATTAACATTCGTTAGGTTAATTTACACTTATAGACAGCTGATGTTAATGACTTACAGATGAGGTATAGTGTTTTGTTTTTTTTTTGCATTAATGGGTCTGTGTTTTATATTAATGGGTAATGACCTGTTTACCCTTAAGAGAAACATGGGAATAACCTGCACATAGTGGCAGATGCTACCTTAAGAAGCTTGCTGGGCAGACTGGCTGGACCATTGGCTTCTTTTCTGCTCTCATTTCTGTGGTTTATTTATTTAGATTTGTATATTCCACTTTTCGCACTTTTTCAGCGCTTCATAGTGGATTATATTCAGGTACTGTAGGTATTTCCATATCCCCAGAGGGCTTATAATCTAAGTTTGTACCTGAGGCAATGGAGGGTAAAGTGACTTGCCTAAGGTCACAAGGAGCGACAGCAGGCTATGAACCCTGGTCTCCTGGTTCATAGCCTGCTGCTCTAACCACTAGGCTACTCCTCCACTCCTGTGTTCTATGTTTGCATCTCATTACCTCATTAGCATAGGTTTTGTGCTAATGCAAACTAATTAACACACATTAAATGCTTGTGTTAGATAACACAGACATTTAATGCACCCAATAACAGCCACCCTGTATAGAAAATGTTATTGCAGTTCGTCATAGTGAGCAAAGCTAAAAGAGGGTACCAGGATACTGACAGCCCATGCCTTAATGTGGAAGAGAGGAGTATTTGTTAGTGTGTCTGGTGTTTGACTCCTCACTTACAATATGGCAGGAATAGATCAGATACACATCCCAGAGAGTATATTACATCCCCTACCATATATATATATATATATGTATGCTGAAGAATAGATCAGCAACATTGCTGCTTCATTTTACAAGCACAGCACTCGCTTTAATAAGGGCTGTGTGCACAGTTTCACCTGTCAATGTGTGCACAGACCTTACTCCTGATGCAGCAAGAAGTTTTGCACACAAACCTGCCTTAAACTGTGCACACACATTAGCGCTGTTCCATTTAAATCTCATGTTAATGAAGGCATTCGCTGTCACTCCCTGATGCAGGCAGGTGCATAGGCTTAATGCATGGTTTCTTAATACTGGATAACTTCTGGTCAGACCTGGAGTAAAGTACTCAGCCTAAAGTTGTTCCGTGGGGATGAATCCAGGAGTTCGTATTGCTGGGGTGAAAGGAGTCCTGTACGTATATGAGGCAATTTTAAATGCCTGGCACACACAAATGCCAGGAGATACGTGCGAGGCCGGGCCACATTTTCAGAGCAGCCTGGCCTCGCGTGTATCTCCCAGTACGCACGGAAGTGCCGGGTTTTTGAAAACGGGCGGGCCCATGGGCGAGACTAGCCTGGATAGCGCCATTAGGCACTGTTCCGGTGAAGCCGGCGCGTGGAACTTACTTCAGCTCCCGAGAGCAAGTAAGTTTAAAAACAAAAAAAAAAATAGATTAGCTAGGTGGGGATTAGGAGTCAGGGCAGAGAGGGGAAAAGGGAGGAAGGGTAGTTAGAAGGGTTAGGAAAGTTCCCTCCCAGTCCTTTATTGGAGTGGACTGGGAGGGAACTAGGGATGGCCCAATTGCATTTCTGCGTGCTTTTAAAGAAAATCCCCCCTTGCGCACGCGACTTTGCACCCACTCGAACATACGCGTGCTGATATAAAATTACCCACGTGCACATGCAAGCCTATCGGATTTTATAACATGCGCATGACGACGTGCATGTGTTATAAAATCGGTGTGACCACGCGCACGCTGGGAACTGCGCGCACATGGATGCCCATGCATATTTTTGAAGATTTACCCCATAGAAGGTCATTGTCAAAGGATTTACATGCATAGATGTAATATACTGTCGTAGCAATTTTCAAAAGACATTTACTTGAGTAAAGTGCACTTGTGTGAGTAAATCCTATGGTCAATTCAATGGCATAAATTGTTTTACTCGAGTAAATGCTTTTTAAAATCAGGCCCATAATTTATGTGCATAAAAACATAAAACATGTTCTATGCACAGAGAAAATGCTTTGTGCCCAGATTGTTTTGCTCACTTAAAATCATGCTCTGTGCACAGAAGATACTATTTATGCACGCTAACTATGTTTTCTAGGTACATTTTAGGCTTCATATGTTTTTTGTTTTGTTTTTTTTTTAACTCCTGAAGCCTTAGCATACAATTGCTGCTCATATTTTTACTCATTTTATTATCTTGGGCTCACAGTTTCTTCATTCTCTCTTAGGTAAAACAAAAAGGGTTAAAGAGAACTTCATTATCTTTCAGTTGTTATTTTTCCCTTATCTCTCTAGAGAACAGAGATGTTTACTGGTCTTGACAATGGATCTCCTTGGTTGACTGCTAGAATGTGTAACTAGTTGTTGATATCAATGCATTGAAATATACAGATGTTTCTAGTTACTAAGAAGGCATGCAAAATATCCTAAGAGTACTTTAGAGTTGTCTCTTTGTAAATTATTGTCGTAACAAGATTGCTGGCAAAAATATCCATTCTTGAATGGCTTCATTATGAAAGTGCATAAATTCTGAATAGGAAGCATGTGGAATCAAAGCAAATCTCCACTGTAATATATCAACAATAAAATAAGATTAAATTGCAAAGTTTAAAGGAAAGTTGTCATACCCTGTGAAAGGATGGTATCCTAATTGACTGGATATTAATATAAGAAAATGTTTGTCTGTTAAATGGCTTCAAAACTGTTCTGCATAATTACTAGGCTGGTATGACTCATTAAGCTGAACAAGAGAATGTGATGGAATCACGGACAACTCCTTGCAGGACTCACAAGTGTTTCTAGATTACTTTTTATAACGATTTATAATATATATATATATATATATATATATATATATATATATATATATATATATACACACATCATCCTCTGTCTATCTCTTTCCTTCTACACTGCCAAGTCCTGATTCCATGCTTTCCACCTGCCTGCACTGTATATTTTGGAATAGACTTCCTGTGCTGGTTTATCACGCTCTCTCTCTCTCCCTTATCTTATTCAAATCCAGTCCAAAAACCCACCTTTTTGAGGCTCTTTTATATCTTCAACCCTGATTATCCTGCCTACAGACTTGTTAATTTTTAGCATTTTCCTAATAAATGAAATTCCAAAGTCTTTTTTTGTCCAGTATGTTTGTCTTGATTAGTTTGTAAGCTCTACTGAGTAGGCCCTGTCTTTTATATATTTTTGCACAGTGCTGCATACATCAAGTAGCACTGTAGAAGTGATAAGTAGTAGCAGCAGTAGTGTGTGAGCCTTAATTCTTTGTATGATTTTCAGTATTGGAGATGTGAGTAGAAACATGCTTCTTCTCTTTGTATGCTCTTATTTGCCTTGCTATCTTATCTGTGTGAATTTTAAGTGTTTATATTTCATCTCTCTTTCACAAGAGGGGAGGCACTGGCTACGTTTAGTGGAGCTTGAAAGCCTGGAACATGGGTGGGTAGAAGAGGTCACAGACCTTCCTTTCCCTTATTTCAGGTCCAAGAGGTCAATTGATAAAGAAATGAGCGGCATGGTCAGTGTGCTCATTGGCCTAAATAATTTTTGCAGAGAAACCTCTCTTTATTATATTCATTTTTGGTACATTCCTTTCTCACTTTGTGGTATATACACTAGTGCAGTAAAACTTGTTGTAAAACTATAAATCAGCAAAAAACATACAAAACCCCCCCAAGACATCTGTAAATGTAAATAAATCTAGTGTTATGTCATTGACGTATACTATATATAGTAATATGATTAACTTGGGTACTGAGCACAAATTCCATCCCTGAAAATTTTCCCCCTGTCCTTCCCCCTGGATTGCGAAGAGGTAGATTTTTTTTCTTTCTAATGTCAGTAGGTGAGGAAATGAGAGCTGGATTGGTGGAATGTGCAGCAAACCAGCTGATAGTTGTATTAGGGTTGAAAAGATACCAGAACTAAAGGGCACCCCCTGCTGCCAGCATGTTTTCTTAAGGAAAAGTAAACGAGGCAGATTTTGGTTAAATTGTTTACAAATTCACATACAAAGAATTTTTTTTTCTTTTTTTTCTCTGTCTCATCCCACTTTCTGTCTCATTGTCCTTTTCTCTCCCACCATCCTCCACTGGTTTGTTAGGACGTGCATGCAAGCTGTACATGGTAGAACATGATGAATACTTTAAAAAAAAAAATAAAATTCCCCAAACAAACAAGGAATAGGATATTGCGTGATTTCTGAAACTTGGAAGTTCACAAGGTGCAGTAGAGTCTTTTTTTTCTCATACGTTCAAAACTTCTTGTGTTCTTACTGTTCTGGAGATTCCCATCACTTATGCTTGGAAAAGTTGGACTGTGCAAGGTGATGCATATAGGGAAATATAATTCATGCCGTAGATACTTGAAGTTAGGTTCCATATTAGGAGCTACCACCCAGGAAAATGATCTAGGCATCATAGTGGATAACACATTGAAATAGTCAGCTCAGTGTGCTGCAGCAGTCAAAAAAGCAAACAGAGTGTTAAGAATTATTAGGAAGGGAATGGTAAATAAAACTGAAAATGTCATAATTCCTCTGTATCGCTCCATGCTGAGACTGCACCTTGAGTACTGTGTACAGCTCTGGTCACCGCATCTCAAAAAAGATATAATTGCACTGGAGAAGGTACAGAGAAGGGCAACCAAAATGATAAAGGGGATGGAAGAGCTCCCCTATGAGGAAAGGCTGAAGAGGTTAGGGCTGTTCAGCTTGGAGAAGAGACAGCTGAGGGGGCATATGATAGAGGTCTTTAAAATCATATGAGCTCTAGAATGGGCTGATGTGAATTGTTTATTTACACTTTCGGATAATAGAAGGACTTCGGGCCACTCCATGAAGTTAGCAAGTAGCACATTTAAAACTAATTGCAGAAAATTCTTTTTCACTCAATGCATAATAAAGCTCTGGAATTTGTTGCCAGAGGATGTGATTAGTGCATTTAGTGTAGCTGGGTTTAAAAAAGGTTTGGATAAGTTAATGGGGAAGAAGTCCGTTGACTGCTGTTAATCAAGTTGACTTTATTATATGTCAAACTTTCTCCTAAGGTAAATTCAGTCGCCTTTAGGATGTTAGTTTTTTATTACTATCTTAACCCAAATAGTACAGCAACCACAAGCATTGGGTAGAATCATTTTCTCCAAGTTTTGATATATTTTATGTAGCTAATATTGTGTAATAATTCTGACTCTCTGTATTTATTTTTCCTTCTTAGTTTTGTCAGCCTGGAGGATGGCAGCTGTCAAGAGAGAGAAGGCAGCCTACCTTCTTTGTGGTTGTTCTGACAGACATTGACTCTAATCGACACTACTGTTCGTGTCTAACTTTTTATGAAGCGGAGATCAACCTGCAGGTAATAACTTTACAGTGGCGTCACACTCTTGCTTAAAAAGTATTCCTGACCTTTTGATCTTAGTTGTTTTACATGTATTCAGGTTTGTGCCTCTGCCATGCTATTAGAGATTAGCTAAGCCAGTTAGATGCCTTCATACCTCATACTTAAGGCCACTTATTTTAGAAAGCATTTCATTTGCATGGTTGTGGTATTACATTTGAATGAAAAGTGAATGGGAAATACCTAAACTTTGGATGTGTAAAACAAAGCTGGGCCCTCTGTATTTCAGATTTATACACAAGTAGTGACAAGCAGTTGTATCAATTAAAAAATTTACTACTGTCTTTCTTTATATACATCTTTAAGATGTTCCCACCACTGAGGGCAGAGAGGACCTGCTGCAACGCCGTAGGCACACGCACGAAGGAGCACGACAAAGGTGCTTGCCCCTTTGTGCTCTCCCTCATGCGTGCCTGAAGTGATGCCTGAGAAAAGTTAATTACAAATTCTATTCACAGCCATAACCTAGCACACCACAAAATGGAGTTGATTCACTCCATTGAAACAATCACAGGATGAGGAAACCACCGAAATCAACAGAGACGCAGAAAAACAAGTGAAGAAAAGAAATAAACCTGATCTATCCCAAGTTAAGATCCAATTCTCCTGAAATCTTCTCCAGCCTAATGTTCACACTACTACTACTAAACGTTCAATCACTATCAAAAAAAAATTCCCCTTAAGAACATAAGAACATAAGAAAAAGCCATACTGGGTCAGACCAAGGGTCCATCAAGCCCAGCATCCTGTTTCCAAGTGGCCAATCCAGGCCATAAGAACCTGGCAAGTACCCAAAAACTAAGTCTATTCCATGTTACCATTGCTAATGGCAGTGGCTATTCTCTAAGTGAACTTAATAGCAGGTAATGGACTTCTCCAAGAACTTATCCAATCCTTTTTTAAACACCGCTATACTAACTGCACTAACCACATCCTCTGGCAACAAATTCCAGAGTTTAATTGTGCGTTGAGTAAAAAAGAACTTTCTCCGATTAGTTTTAAATGTGCCCCATGCTAACTTCATGGAGTGCCCCCTAGTCTTTCTATTATCCGAAAGAGTAAATAACCGATTCACATCTACCCGTTCTAGACCTCTCATAATTTTAAACATCTCTATCATATCCCCCCTCAGTCGTCTCTTCTCCAAGCTGAAAAGTCCTAACCTCTTTAGTCTTTCCTCATAGGGGAGCTGTTCCATTCCCCTTATCATTTTGGTAGCCCTTCTCTGTACCTTCTCCATCGCAATTATATCTTTTTTGAGATATGGCGACCAGAATTGTACACAGTATTCAAGGTGCGGTCTCACCATGGAGCGATACAGAGGCATTATTACATTTTCCGTTTTATTCACCATTCCCTTTCTAATAATTCCCAACATTCTGTTTGCTTTTTTGACTGCTGCAGCACACTGAACCGACGATTTCAATGTGTTATCCACTGACGCCTAGATCTCTTTCTTGGGTTGTAGCACCTAATATGGAACCCAACATTGTGTAATTATAGCATGAGTTATTTTTCCCTATATGCATCACCTTGCACTTATCTACATTAAATTTCATCTGCCATTTGGATGCCCAATTTTCCAGTCTCACAAGGTCTTCCTGCAATTTATCACAATCTGCTTGTGATTTAACTACTCTGAACAATTTTGTGTCATCTGCAAATTTGATTATCTCACTCGTCGTATTTCTTTCCAGATCATTTATAAATATATTGAAAAGTAAGGGTCCCAATACAGATCCCTGAGGCACTCCACTGTCCACTCCCTTCCACTGAGAAAATTGTCCATTTAATCCTACTCTCTGTTTCCTATCTTTTAGCCAATTTGCAATCCTCGAAAGGACATCGCCACCTATCCCATGACTTTTTACTTTTCCTAGAACCCTCTCATGAGGAACTTTGTCAAACGCCTTCTGAAAATGACCTGCTGGAGAAACTAAACCCCACTATTTTCTGCATCACCAAAACATGGCTGAAAGACTGTGATAGTGTCCTCTTAAACCAAATTGAGCACCCTAACTATATCTTTCACTTCCCCAGATCCAAACGAAAAGGTGGAGGCCTCTTAATAATCTGCAAAAAAGATCTTAAACCATAAAAAGTTGAGATAAACCCACCCAATGAAGTTTCAATACTAAAATCTCTAATATTAAATATTGGTCTGATCTATAGCCCACCCAGAATACACCTTTAATTGATATCTTCACTAAAGTGTTTCCAGCTCCTGAATCAACTTTAATCGTAGGTGACTTTAACCTTCATGTAGACAGCACCCCAAAATCTACATCTTGTGAAATCTTCCTAGATACTATGGAAGCCATGGGGTGGACACAATTTGTAACCAACCCCACCCACAAAGCAGGACACATCCTTGACCTAATATTCGCCAGTCGCAACAACTGTAAAGTCAATCTTTCCTACAAAATATTACCATGGTCTGATCACTATCTAATAAAGGCAGAAGTATCTCTCCTCACCACACAACAAGCAAACGCACATAATAACCAATCTTTTAAGTACCAAATAAAGATAGAACCTGAAACACTCAAAGAAACCATTAAAAATAAAATATCTGATTTCGATCATGATAATGCTTCCTCATCTTCTGACTCCTGGGACAAAATCATCAATGAAATAGCCAATACCCTATGCCCAATCCAGGAAAAAACATTCCTAAACAATGGCTACACAACTAAACAAAAGAAACCTTGGTATAGAGAAGAGCTAAGACATGCTAAACAAAGCCTGAGAAAATCTGAAAAGCAATGGAGAAAAAAAACACTTGATGGAATATCTAGAAAAATATAAATCAGTTTTAACTAAATTCCGTGAACAAATCAATAAAGCTAAAAAACAATACTATGCAAAACAGATTCATGGTGTAATATTTAATTCAAAACTGCTCTTTGAAACAGTCAAAAACCTAATCAAGGATCCGTCCTCCTTCATCTCAAACAACTATGACTTCACAAAGACATCGTGCAATGAATATGCTAATTTGTTGTTAAACAAAATCAAAACCCTGAAATCACAATTTTCCCCTGACCAACCATGAAAAGAACCAAAAAATAGTCTATCTAAGTGAAATGGAACTCATTAGATACAGTATTAAAACTTGAAGTAAACCAAATAATCACTAAAATGAAACCCGCGACCCCCACCCACTGGACCCTATCCTGACAAGTGCCCTGAAAACAGTAAATAGCATAATAACCCCAGTAGTCACAACCATAATAAACCATTCACTAGCAGAAGAACTTGTCCCTAACTGGGCAAAACAAGCTGTGATTAAACCAATTCTAAAACACAAAACCAGCAAAATCGATGACTGGGACAATTACCAACCAATATCAAAGCTGCCTTTCATCGTGAAAGTCCTAGAAAAAGCAGCTTTATCACAATTAGAAAAACACCTTGAAGACAATAAAATACTATACCCAAATCAATTCAGTTTCAGAAAAAATCGCTCAATAGAAACCCTACTCATCTCTTTAACTGATCCTAGTTGTCACTAGTGACACTGTTGTCAAAGCTACAAGGCTTTGACAACAGTGAATCATATATCTTGGTACTAATAGATTTACAATCTGCATTTGACACAGTTGACCACACCTTGCTATGCCACCAGCTGAATGAAATTAGAATAGACGGAAACATCATCAAATGGTTCTCTTCCTTCTTAAAAGATAGGACATTCCAAATCAAACTAGGTAATCAAATTACAGATACCATTCTGATTGATACAGGCGTCACCCGAGGTTCAGCACACTCAGCCACTCTGTTCAACATCTATCTCCTGCCTATCTGCGCTTTACTAGCAACCTTGTCAACATACATGAAGGCCATACAACAAAAACTTTCCCAATTTAAACTAGCTCTTAATACAAAAAAATGGAAATTATATGGCTAAGGAAAGACAACTCAATACTCAAACCGCCAACCCTAAACCTAGGAGTTACCAATATTACTCCATCAGATGAAGCTCAAGACCTTGGAATTCAGATCGACAAGAACTTCACTATGAAAAAGCATATAAGCAAATTAATCAAATCAAGTTGAGAATTTTGCATTGACTAAAACCTCTGTTAACAATACAAGACTTCCACACTTTCTTACAAACACTTATATTTTCAAACTTAGACTACTGCAACTCCTTTTTACTAGGCCTCCCTGCAAGTTTACTAAAACCACTATAGTTACTTCAAAATGCATCAGCAAGACTCTTTCTAGTGACAAGGAAATTCGAACACAACACCCCCTCGATGATAGCCCTGCACTGGCTTCCTGTACAATCAAGAATTCATTATAAAGTGTTGTTCCTGATTTTCAACATCATCAACAATATCGATCCATGCCTATTAGGAGTGACACTGCAACTCTATACACCACAAAGAGACCTAAGATCACAAAACAAAGATTACCTAATGGTACCCTCCTCTCAGAACACACACCTAATGCAAATAAGAGACCAAATGTTTGCAATAGCAGGCTCCAAGCTGTGGAACTCACTTCCAGGGCCATTATGTCAGATAACAGAAAGAAAAAATTTCAAGCATGAACTGAAAACATGGTTCTTAAGAAAGGCATACGATTTAACGTAAATTACTATAATGCTGATAACTGCATTGACAATACCTGAGATAGCGCTAGTCGAACAAACTATATATAATGAATAATATAAAGGTATTACTAGTATAATTAGAATCCATTTTCACCGTTATGTAGACCTAGAATTAATTACCATGAACTAAATTAGGAACTACTATGATATCCTTGAAGATGTATTACTATTTATTTTATTTATTTATTTTTAATTTTTATATACCGACATTCTTGTATAATATACACATCATACCGGTTTACATTAAAACAGGAGATACAGGAAAAAAAGTTACCTTTGTCAAATACATTTAACACTAATAACAATTAAAATTGTTAACAAGGGATAACAACTATGAAAAAAGAGAAAGGTAAACAAAAGTGGAAGAAACATAGAAGTTAAAAAGAAAAAAAACCAAAAATAGGTAGCACCAAGGGTTGCACGAAGCGTGATGCCAGGTGGAATGGCGCCGTTTACCGGCTCGACGCTGGGCTGGATGACATCACAAGGGGGCGGGTCTCATGCTCACTGTTTTTCTTCATAGCAATCTCCATTCACTATGAACTAGAATAGGTGTGGTGTTGAATTAGAAGGGTGAACGTCAACACAAAGCATATGATCATTGACCATATATATGAATGCTAATACTGTAAACCGTTGTGATCTTCTTTTGGAACAACGCTATATAAAACACCTAAATAAATAAATATTTCCTCGGAATCCTTGGGAACAATGTATTCAAAACGCTGTCACAAATTGTCACTTAGGGTCAGATTCACTAAGGCTTTTCTCCCGTTTTATGTCTTTGGGAATAACCCTTAGTGAATTTGGTACCTAGAACTTTGATTGTTTTGTGCATATGCGAGAAGTCAATTGTGACATTCAGTACAGTCTTTTAAGTATAAATAGAATACTTACCTCTTTGTGTACCATGCTTTACCTAGAGCAACATTCTGCATAAGCCTTCAGAGAAAGTAAATACCTTTCTTAGGGCTTAATTTACTAAGCTTCTTTCTCATAGACCCAGAATGGGAAATAAAAGCCTTAACTTTATTAGGGGCCTGATTTCTTATCTCACATTTTTTAATGACATTACTGGGTGCTATACTCCCCGCCCTCTTATGCCCTATCAGTTTATTTATGGAAAGAGTGCAGTTAGAGCAGTTAGGAGGTTGTCATGGAGAGATCAGTTACTGAAATACAAAAATAAATATATTACAGAGTAAAATACATTTTTTTGTACAAAGTCATAGTCATCTTTATTTTGAAAGTAATAAAAATTGTTAGCTCATCGCCTTGTTCTGTTTTTAAAGTTCATGCCACACCCGTTCTAGCAGAGAGAGAAACTCATATAGTTCTGTACTATGATGTAATATTGTTGCAGTCATAAACATTATTATTTTAAACAAAAGGTCTGCACTGTCTTTGCCAGCACCATTACCAATAAATAAACTACTAGTCTTTTCGCTTCATTTTAATGTTTTGTGAGTGTGATTTGCATAACATAAGCACATAATATTTTCCATACTGAGTCAGACCAAAGGTCCATCAAGCCCAGTATCCTCTTTTCCAACAGTGGCCAATCCAGGTCACAAGTACCTGGAAGGATGTCAGAAGTTCACTAGATTCGATGCTGCTAACATCAGGGATAAGCAGTGAATTTCCCCAATGTCTACCTTAATAATGGTTTATGGACTTTTCTTCTTGTCCAAACCTTTTTTAAACCCGGCTACACTAACATCTTTCACCACATCCTCTAGTAACAAATCCCAGAGCTTAATTTTGCATTGTATACAAAAATATGTTCTCCAATGTGTTTTAAATGTATTACCTAGCAACTTCATTGCATGTCCCTTAGTCTTTGTACTTTTTGAAAGAGTAAACAACCAATCTGCATTTACTCATTCCACTCCAGTCATTATTTTGTAGATCTCTACCGTATCTTCCCCCAACCATTTCTTCTCCAAGCTGAAGAGCACCAAACTCTTTAGCCATTCCTTATAGGGGAATTGGTTCATCCCCTTTATCATTTTGGTCACCCTTCTCTGTACCTTTTCTATCTTTTTTGAGATGCGTTGACCAGAATTGCACGTAATACTCAAGATGGGGTTGCACCGTAGAGCGATACAGGAATTGGCAGTGTAAAGGGAAAGATATGCTCTGTTTTATTCTCCATTCCTTTCCTAATAATTCCTAGCATTTTGGCCTCTGCTGCACACTGAGCAGAGGATTTCAACATATCTATGATAATGACTATAACCTCCTCCTGAGTAGTGACTCCCGAAGTGCATCACTTTGCACTTCTTCACATTAAATGTCATCTGAAACTTGCATGCCCAGCCTCATAAGGTCCTCTTGCAATTTCTCACAATCTTCTTATGATTTAACAACTGTGAATAATTTGTATGATCAGCAAATTTGATCAACTCACTCGTTCCCATTTCTAGGTCATTTATAAATATGTTTATTTATTTATTTATTTATTTATTTAGAAACTTTTATATACCGGCATTAGTGGGTACATCATACCGGTTCACATAATAACTGAAAGTTTGGAAAATACATTTCAACAGGGAGAAAGTAACTGGGCAGGGGATAAAATAAATAGGCAGTAGGAAAGATAGTTAAAAAACAAGAAAGTCATAACCAGAGAATACAGTTTATAATTTACAATGATAGTCTCCTTAATATAAGGAGAGGGCAGACCCCTGAAGGGGGAACTGTGAGGGGAGATGGAGAAGGGTTATTCTGGGTAGGCATGGTTGAACAGGAGTGTTTTTAATTTCTTTTTGAATTTGATTGCACAGGGTTCAATGCGCATGTGGTCAGGTAGGGAGTTCCAAAGAGCCGGACCGGCAATAGAGATAGCACGGTCGCGGGTGGTGGAGAGATGAGCCATTTTCAGGGATTGGACATGTAGGGTGCCTTTGTTGGTAGATCTGGTGGCTCGGGTGGACAGGGGGGCAGTGAAAGGTAGGTCGAGCCAGTTGGAGTTGTGGGTGTGGATGGACTTGTGTATTATGGTCAACGTTTTGTAATGTATACGGGACAGGATGGGGAGCCAATGTAAGTCCTTAAGGATGGGGGTAATATGGTCGTGTTTGCGTGCGTTAGTAATGAGTCTTGCAGTAGCATTTTGCAGTAGTTGAAGGGGTTTTATTGAGGACAATGGGAGCCCTAATAGGAGAGCATTACAGTAATCTAGTTTGGAGGTGAGAGTGGCTTGAATCACTGTACGGAGGTCATGGGTGTAGAGCAGGGGTCTGAGTTTCTTTAGTACATTGAGCTTGAAGAAGCCCGCTTTAAGGATGGAATTGATGTGAGGTTTCATGCTAAGATTAGGATCAAGAAGGACTCAGAGGTCCCTAATGGACGGTTGGGCTGTGAGGAGGTTAAGTTTAGGGTCGTTAGGTGGGAGGTCGGGGGGATGTGAGGAGATGTAGAGGAGTTCCGTTTTGTTCGTGTTGAGTGCAAGCTGAAGGTTGGAGAGGAGTGCGTTGATGGCTGCAAGGCACTTTTCCCAGTGCTCCAGGGCGTCAGATATAGAGTTGTGAATGGGAATGATGATCTGTACATCATCAGCATAGAGATAGAATTTGAGTTTAAGGTCGGAGAGGAGATGGCAGAGAGGGATGAGGTAGATATTGAAGAGGGTAGATGAAAGTGATGAACCTTGCGGGACTCCTTGTTGTAGGGGGTATGCGGCAGATAGGTTGTTTCCGATTTTAACAGAGAACTTTCTGTTAGAGAGATAGGATTTGAACCAGGCTAGAGCTATTCCTGAGATGCCGATGCTTTCTAGCCGTGTCAGGAGGTGGTGGTGGCTGATGGTGTCGAAGGCTGCTGAGATATCGAGAAGGGCGAGGAGGTAACTGTGACCTTGTCCCAGTCCTCTGAGAAGATAGTCAGAGAGGGAGAGCAGTAAGGATTCGGTATTAAAATGTTTTCTGAATCCAAATTGGGAAACATGGAGGATATCATGATTTTCTAGGTAGTCCATGAGTTGTGAATTGACCACCTTTTCCATAAGTTTGGAGATAAAAGGGAGGTTGGAAATGGGGCGGAAGTTGGAAGGGTCTTTCGGATCTAGGGAGGGTTTCTTAAGGAGGGGTTTGACAACAGCGTGTTTGAGGGAATCTGGGACTACCCCATGGGTGGTGGAGCAGTTGATAATATCTGCTATGGTGTTGGATATGCTGTTGGGGATGGTTATTAGGGCTTTGGTGGGGATGGTGTCGCTGGGGTGAGAGGCTGGCTTAAGTTTTCGCAAAAGGCCTGTAATTTCTTTAGAGGAGGTGAGGTCAATTGTGGTCATTGAAGGTTGGGATGGGGAGGGGATTGAAGGTGGGTTAGTGGGGGGAGAGGGGTTGGTGGGGGAAAATCTGGAGAGCAGGTTGGCGATTTTGCTTTGGAAGTAGTTGGCGAGTTCTTCAGTTTTAGCCGCAGCCTCAGAGTCTGGAATGGTAGGAGGGATAGGGGTGGTAAGGCTAGCGACATAGGAGAAAAGAGCTTTAGGGTTGAAATTATAGTCATGGATTTTTTTTCCATAGAAGTCTCGCTTATGTTTAAGGGTGGACAGTCTATATATATATGAAGGGCTGTTTTGTAGCTGGAGGATAGTTGGGGGGTTGGGTCCTTGCGCCATTTTCTCTCTTTTTGTCTGAGATTGCATTTAAGGGTTTTTAACTCTTGGGTGTACCATGGCTTAGAGGGTTTCACTGCGGTATTTATGATACGTTCGGTGATTGGGCATAGTTTGTTGGCAATGTCTTCTGTGAGGCTATGCCAGGATGCTAAGGCTGTGTCTGGGTCTGATAAGATAAGTCTTGGTAGGGAAGAAGCTAGTGCGTCAGTTAATTTGTCGCTGGGGCAGGTTTTTCTGGATATGATGGTGGTGTGAGCAGGATAGTTAGTTGGGAGGGGTTTCTTCATGGCGAGTCTGCTTTCAATAAGGTAGTGGTCGGACCAAGGCACCGGGGTGCAGGTGGATGAGTTGGAGGTCTGGAAGCTGGAGTTAATAAACATTAGGTCCAACGTGTGACCAACTTTATGAGTTGGAGATGCTCTAATTTGTTGGAAGCCTATGGCAAGGAGCGATTGAATGAACGTTTCGCATGATGCAGTAGGGGGGAGTGAGTCAACATGGAGATTAAAATCTCCAAGGATGATGGAAGGGGTATCTGTTTTTATCCATTCTATAATGAATTCAATTAGGGGGGATGGGTTGGACTCAAGGACGGTAGGGGGGGCATATACTAGACATATTTGCAGGGTAGCTGCATTAAAGAGACCTATTTCAAGTTTAGGCGGGGCTGCTATGCTGATGGGTTTAAGGTTAAGTTGTTTCTTGGCTGCTAGGAGGAGTCGTCCTCCTCTTTTTTTAGGTCGGTGGATGGGGAAGATGTCATAGAGGGAGGATGGGAGTTGGTTTATGAGGACGGTATCTGATTCTTTGAGCCATCTTTCAGTGACTGCACAAATGTCTGGAGTGCAGTCTGCAAGTATGTCGTTGAGGATTAGTGTCTTTTTAGATATGGATTGTGCATTCATAAGTATAATGGAGAGGGTGGTGAGACCGAGGAACTGAGTCAGGGGTGAGGTGAGGATGGGGATAAGGGATTTGCGGCGAGGTGATGGATGGCGGGGAAGGAGGGGGGGGGGAGGTAGTCTGGAGTGAGGGTGGTGGATGCGAGGGATTGGGTAAGCAGCCATGTTGATGCCTTCGTGGTCAGGTAGGAATGGTAGGAACAGGTAGGAGGAGTTGGTACCTTGATAGTCAGGTGGGAGGGGAGGTGCAGGGGGAGGAGGAGGGTGATCTGGTAGTGGAGTAGGTCAGCAAGTTTCAGCAGTCTGGATATCAGCGGGTTACAATTTGAGGCAAAATGGTACAAAACTTAAATAGGGATGAGGTACAGAGTAGAGAAAAAAAAAAACAAAAAACTTTCGATTGCTCACCGCGTGGCGAGAGTCCGTATTGAGAGGTAGCGGAGGAGGAGATAGTGAGGAAGGGGGTCCCGTTGCACGTAGTTCAGTTTGCGGCTGAGAGAACAGTCTTTATAGGAGCGTGTTTCTTAATTTCTCCCGGTCGGCGATTCTCATGCTCTCTCAGGCTGTGTGCTTCTCTCCTGTTCTGTCTCGATCACCCCCAGGCTGTGTATCACAGTGGGAGTTGAAGAGGAGTGGGGCCGCAGGTATGAAGCAGAAAGGGCTGAGCTGCTTTGTGTCCCTGAGTATGGGGTGGTGCAGGAGGCTGTGGAGGGTGAGTTTAGGTGCGGCACGAAGGGGCGCACAAAGGGGCGGGCCCCTTTGTCACGCTCCTTCGTGCGTGCGACGCCCGGCACGCAGAGCCGGAGAGCGTTAGGATTTAAATGCCGGCTGGGGCGGCTGCTGGTTGGCTGTCCTGGCTGGCAGGGCGGGACGCGGCAGGTCGACGTCGTCGGTGCGCTCCGGTCGGGGGCGGGGTTTAGGCCGGCGGGCGGAGAGGAGCCTCGCGGTCGGCGCCTGGGCTGCTGGGGGCAAGGGTGCTACTGAGGCCTTACCCCGGTGGGTCCTGGGCGCCGAAAGCGCAGGCCTGGCTTCGCACTCTGCCGCTGGATCGAGGAGAAGAGTTAAAACAGATGTTAAACAGATGTTAAACAGTAGTGGTCATAGTGCAGATACCTGAGGCACTGTAGTATTTACCGTTCTCCTTTGAGAAATATGACCATTTAGCCCTACTCTGAATTTTATCTTTTAACCAGTTCCCAATCCACATTAAAACATTGCCTCCTATCTCATAATTTTTTAATTTCCTCAAGAGTCTATTATGAGGTATTTTGTCATACACTTTCTGAAAATCCAAATACCCCATAGCAACTGACTCACCTTTATCCACATGTTTGTTCATGCCTTCAAAAAATGTATCAGACTGGGGAGGCAAGACTTCCCTTGGCTAAATCCATGTTGGTTTTGTCCTATTAATTTTGTTCTTTAGAATAGCTTCAACCATTTTGCCAAGCACTGATGTCAGGTTTTTAGAATTCTTTATTCCAGAGCCAGATTTAAGATTATGGTGCCCATAGGCAGAGGACCAGGGGGGCAGGAGAATTTGCTCCCAGAAACCAGAGAGCAATAGTGGAAGTTCCAGGTTTTGGGCACCTTCAGAATTTGTCACCCTAGGCATGTGTCATGTGTTGCCTGTTCCTAAATCCAGCCCTGCTTTGTTCATAATTTTCTACTTAAGCAATGTTACATCCAGGAGCAATGTTGGATTTCGATTTAATTTCTTGTCTTTCCAAACCTGAGCTGAAAGCGAGTTACTATCCAGATGCAATAGATATTTCCCTGTCCTAGAAGCATCACAGTACGTTTGTACCTGAGGCAATGGAGAGTGTAGTGATTCACCCAAGTCACAAGGGGCGTAAGTGAGTTTAGAACCTTGGCATTCCTGGTTTCAGCCTACTACTTTAATCGCTAGGCTACTCCGCCCAGCAGATACTTGTTAGTGACTGGAGGAAGGGAAGAACAGATACTTATAGTAACAACTCTTTACTGCTTCTTTTTGCACTGTTGTCTTCTGTTCTTGTGCAGTGCTCTTTCTATCCATAGCATCACCTCAGATTCTATTTTGGAACACTTCTTGGCAGCTAAATAGGTATTAGCACCTTACCTGCTTATCTTTGCAATGTATACATACAGTATACATGTAACACCTCCTCAGCTGATCAGTATCATTTCCCAAACCATTTCCACCAATAGTTATTCTGCAGCATTTAGAATATATTTATTTGTTGTATGCTGGACTGAGATCTTGCATTTGCATACAAGTACATTTACAGATAATCTGCTCTTCTCACCATCAGATATTTCTTCCTTCTTTCTTTATACCCACATCTTCTCATCCAAGTTCATCTTCTGTGGTCTGCTAAGATGGCGACTACATAGTCTCAGTAGCTGTTCAGCTACTTAGCTTTCAACAAGCTTCCCACAAACCAAAATAACAGCAGCTTATTCTCCCATCTTGTGTCTCAGTGATATATGCATCTGCTGCAAAATGGTGAGTATCATATGATGTAAACTCACAATCATAGCAACTAAGCTTATGGAACATACATGAACAAATAATCCTGAGCCTAGATCTTTCTCAGGGACCGAGATGAATACGGTATATCACAGTAAATAAAGACATCTCGGTGCTATCCAACGAGTAAGATACATTGTTTACTCTTCATTGAAGGTTTTTGGCCTATTAGCATCATTTATCCTGGATTCTATCTCTGCATTAGAATTTCAGCGATTTTTCACTTATAATTGTAGTCTTGCATGGATTCCTACAATACTGATCCTTCAGAGTTTCTTACTGGTCCACTGAAGGACCTGCTCAGTTGACCTTTGCAGCAGGAGTGCTTCCATAGAAATGGAGTAAGGTGGATGAGGTCTTTATACATGTAGTAATAGGGAGGAGGTTGGAAATTACAGACTGGTTGGTCTGACTCTAATGGTAGGAAAATTAATGGAGACTCTTCTGGAGTATAGAATACTGAGACATCTTATATTTGGTGGGTTGTGGGATCTGAGGGAGATTGTCAGATGAATGTGATTGATTTCTTTGATTGGGTGATCAGAGGACTAGATTATGGGCAGACGCTCAATGTGGCATACTTGAATTTCAGCAAAGCCTCTTATATTGGCCCACATAAGAGACTCATAAATAAACTGAGTGGTCTAGTCGTGGGACCAAAGGTGGTGGAGTAGATTAGAAACTGGTTGAGGGATAGATACCGAGTGTAGCGGTAAATGGAATTCACTCTGAAGAAAGAAAGAAGGTGAGTGGAGTGCCTCAGAGATCTGAGGCCAGTTCTCTTCTATATCTGGTTTGGGTAACTATTTAAATTATTACACAGTTTTTGGATAGATCTGAGAAGGTTTGGGTGCTGTGTATAAATAAAAAAATGAATCTCATGTGTTCTGCCTGAATGTACACAGTACAGATGAGGAAGGGAGCAAAAACTCCTGGAAAAGGAAAGAGATCTTTTAAGTGATCACATTCTACAGCTGACAGGGAGGATGTATCCTTGTAGTGTGGATGGGAATAACTGGGTAGACTTGATAGACTAGCTGGACTTTTCTGCCATTATTTATGGCATATTATTTTATGCTATTTTACTCTGTTATGTTACCAAGACAATGTTAGGAGCTACAGGAGATAGTGCTTTAGAGAGCAATACAGAATTGTTTTTTATTGTAAACAAGTTTTATTTTTAAATATTTAGAACAAAAGGATTTTAAGATCTGATAGCCAAGAATGGAGCCGAAAAGTTTTGGATTCTCATTTTCATTCTTACTGTAACTAGCATTTCATAGGCCATTTAGTGCTACTGTAACCAACTAGAAAACTCCTTAGCTTCTTAAATTTGCAGTGCCTTAGTAAAAAGTGGATATGAAAAGGGAGCGAGAGAGGGAGAGAACTCTTAGGGATACTGCAGTCGAGAATGAGAGAGCTTTACTTCATTGTATGAAATGTTCCTGAATCGTCATGAGGCAGCACTGTACAGAAGTGCCTCATTTAGACCAGATAAACCAATGTGAAGCAGCAATATGCCTCTGCTCACAGCAAACTTATTAGAAAACATAGCTTACTGTCGTTGAGAGGCAGAAAACAGAAATGCTTTATCTGTATTGGTCCTATTTTAAGAAAAATCGAGTCTAAAATAGAATTATCTCTGAACAAAGAAGATGCTTTATTTAAAAAACGTATATTCCACTTCTTCCATCAAGTCATCCAGAGTGGATTACAATGATAAGGTCATAAAAATACATAAAACAAGTCTGACATTAGTATAATTAATCATTCAGAATTTCAAAACGTACAAGAAAATAAAACATTAAAACTGAAAATACATAAAGCACATTATGCAAATGCTTCTTTAAAAAAGCAATGCTTTAATATGCTTTCTAAAAGATATCAAATCTTGTTCCTCTCTTAACTGCACAGGTAACGTATTCCGTAGGATCCCAGCTACAAACGAGACTGCTCTCGTCCATGTTTGCTGCCGTGTGTAATCTCTAACAGGTGGAATTGGCAAGAGCCAGCTTCCTGCAGAGCACAGTGCCATGATCAGGCACTATTGCGGAGTCAGCAATTTAAAAATGATGACTAACATCATAAAGTTAGACTTCCACATGATGGGCAGCCAGTTTAAATCCCACATGGTAGAGGTTATATGGTCACATTTATTTGCCCCATCAATAGACAAGCGGCAGCATGCTGGACCAGCTGTAAAACTCGTATGAATTTATTAGGAAGACCAGTAGTCAAGGTGGCTTAATACTAATGACTGTAATATTGTTTGATAGATATTGTACATTAGGAGATTTTTTTTAGCGATCTTAACATCTTTACTTTGTAAAATGCAAGTTTTGTCAAATGTCAGATATGAGTTTTAAAGATTAATTGGGAGTCCAGAAGGACCCCCAGACCACATATTTTGGATAGTATTGCTTGATAAGCTCGTGGTCTTCCTCCTCTCTAAGTTCCCTGACCCCCAATTAAGTGCTTTTCTGTTGGCATTCAACAGAAGATTAAAAATCATATCAGAATAGAGGAAGAAGATATCTGAAAGCCTGCTGGCCTTTTGTCGACTCAGAACATATTACATTTTAACCACAATTTAAAATGCAGCTGACAGAAAGGGGTTTGGTAATGTGTGCTGGGTGAGTGGGAGGATTTGGGTGGTGGGAGGGGGGGCAGGTAAAAAGGTGTGAGCGATTGCAATCTTATTATGGCAGACCAGGGAAGGGGAACTAGCGAACGAACCCAGATCTCTTCCATTTTTAAGGTTGTTCGAAGGCGTTTGGGGTTGTAGGGGGGTTTGGGCCCATTTTTCTGACATTGGGGTGGGAGTCAGGGAATCGAGCCACTAAGCACACAAGGTTCTTTTTTTTTTTTTTTTTTTAAAGAAGAAATTGCCGTTTAACCAGCTACATTCTTTTTAATATAACCAGTTAAGATTAAAGTTAGTTGGCAACCCGTTCCTGCATAACTTTAGACCTGCTCCTGGGGCAAAGCTAGAGTTTGTCAAAAAACCTAATCAGCTAATTCCTCATATTGGAGTAGCTGGATAAGTTTCCTGGCTAGCTCATCCCTGCCCCAGGATGCCCTTCAAACACCCTTTATTTGGCTACAATTTTGCTCATAATAATTTATCAGGCTAAAATTTAGCCAGATAAATCCCTAAGATATTTAAAAGCTGGAGTTTAGCCATGTAACTCACAAGTTATCCAGCTAAATGCCTTTCAATATTGACCTCATCTTGTTTTTCTTATTTCTTGCAATACAATTAAAAATAGACATTTTAATTCCCTTTGGTGTTGACCATGAGTTAACACTATGAAACACTATTTGGGAATCTTCCTTAGGAAGAGCTTAGGGACAAATGTAATCCAAATTATGCAATTTGCTAGAAACTGTGGATTCTTTCCAACTATAAAAAAATGTACTAATGAAATCACAACTAAGTAATTCTTTGGCTTTAGCATAGTCAGCAACATGTTTCTAATATTAAGAACCTAGGAAAAGAAATGATTCAAGATAAGTTTTTATTTTAATAGTTTAGACCCGATAGGATCCTCAAGAAATTTGTTTCAGTTCATGGTTTCATTTTGTGGGAGCCTCATTTCGTTTCAATAGTGTTGGAGCAAAACAATATATTCAATTTTTCACTCCATTCATTTTTTGTTTTACATTGAAGTCAGTGGGGGAAGGCCCCAAATTGACTTCACTGTAAAAGAAAAATGGAGGCCCAAGTCAGAGCCTGGCAAAGGCTGGGTCCAGTTGCCGAGCCCTGGGCATAGGACTAGGCCCAATGCTGGGATCCAGCACAAGGCCAGATCCTGGCCACTGAAGCCCAGGTCTAATGCTGGGTGTGACTAATGCTGGATCCCAGCACTGAATCCTGGGGCTAAGGTCCCAGTCGCTAAGGCCTAGGCCAAAGAACTATGCCCAGGTTCACTGCCAGGTTGCGGCCAAGTGAGCCCGGGTCTGGGCCTCAGTGACCGGGATCCGGCCTTGGGCCAGTGTTGGGCCAGGCCCACACCCTAGGGGCAGGACTAGGCCAAGTTCCAGGCCCAAGGGACAGGACTAGGCCAAGTCCCCAAGGATAGAACAAGGCTAAGACCTGGTCCCACTGGTGGCCCTTTTTTTTTTTTTTTTTTTTTTTACAGAATGAATAGAAATATATTTGAACATTTTCATAGATGAACCAAAAATGGCCTCATTCAATACATTTTCTGCATTAGTTCAAAATCAAGGGGAGGTTTTTCTTGACCTGTGATTGAAAGAGAGCCATTACCAGATGTTCTGATAGTTGGGCTCAGTTTCTGAGGTCTTTTACTCCCTAAATAATAAATAATAGTTAAAATAATCTTCTGTTCCTTCTGCTTTAATATTCCATTTAGAAGTTTTCACATTTTTTTACATGCATTAAGGAAAATACACACTATTCTGCATCAGAAATCTATTTAATTTCATACATAGACTATGCCATGCAGCTTAAGAACAGAAATACCCAAAGATAATCACAAATCTCTATATTTGTGCTATTCTGACAAAAAATCCATCAGGTCCTAGGAATGGGCAAAAAATCTTAAAAATATCTTCTGAGTATGTAAGGACTTTCCCTGGTAAAACTCTCAAGTAAACAAGTGCATCAAAATGAAATGATTGAGGTCACAAATAAATCATGTGCCAATATTCAGTCAGAACTTTGATAATGCATCGATCTTGAAACATCAAAATTATCTATATCAGAATTTTATCAGTGACTCAATTGATCTTTTGTAAACTTCACTTCAAAACAAAAAAATTCTAATTTATCTAGAAATGTAATCTTCCAGGGCAACTCAAATTGTGTTAGAAAACAGAGCCATGGGGTGCTGGACATAAGTAACACTAAAACAATGCTCTGCAGATTAAAATGCCAACATTGGCAACATTTCGTGTACTCGCTACATCAGGGCTTCCCTGTTGTCCTTCCAAAGACAAAAAGCTTGAAACGTGATTTACACCTGCTCTCTTTTAAATTACCAATAGGCCTGCCAATGTTTCCTTTTATTGACCTGGCTACTTAAAATGATATCCTCCATCCAGAGGACACACTGCAGTGATGTTGCTGCAGCACCTTCCTCCAAGGTGGACGAAGCTGTTCTCTCGTATGGCCGCAGAACAAAATGGCAATGTAAAAGAGAGTGGTGTAAACCACGTTTCAAATTTTTGTCTTTGGAAGGACAACAAGGAACCCTTGCAGCGAGTTCACAAAATGTCTTAGTAATATTTTATGTCCAAATGTTTTTGGTATTTTATCATATGTTGTTGTATGTTATTGTTTTGTTTTTATTTTTTGGTTTATTAGTTTGATATTGTAGCATTATGGGGACATGTTTTGTTTTACGTATGTTATATTTGATATGAGTTTTATTATTATTTTGATTCTATTAACATTTTATGAATGTTTCTGTTTTGTAAATCGGCTAGATCATTGGATTGTGCGATTAAAAAGAGCTTTTAAATAAATAAATGTTGCCAACACTGGCGTTTTAATCTGCAGTGCATTGTAATAGATATAAATGTGAGTGAATTGCTTTGTAATTAAATGTACAAATGTAGTGATTAGCCAATGAACATCATTCTGTTATATAGCTAAATGTTTATATTTTAGGAGCCAGTTTGAACTTGTCCTCAAGTTTTAATGGCTCAGTCTGAAAACTGGAGATTTCAAATGACTTCTGTTGAATGCAGAAACTTGAAATTGTTAGTGTATGGTTATTGAGCAACTTCTGTCTGGGCAGTAGTCCCTAGAAATTGCTGCTGAAATGATGTGTGTAATACGTGAACTGAGTTTTTACTTCTTAAATTGATTTTTCAATCGTTATCTTCATTAGCCATCAACATGTCGGGACAGCTTCTTTTAATCATTTTTAATTTCTTTTTTAAATGGGAAGGAAAGCTCACCCAGTGACAAGCCTTGCCACTGCCATGCAGAGGACTGAGGTTTGATTCATTGAGTAGGCTAGAGATACTGAGGAAGCGCTGTTCACATCCACTGGAAGGGAGGGAGTCTTACTTTTCGTATAACGGCAATTCCTTCTGGCTGTACTTGGGGCTTCTGATTGCAGAGTTCTGAAGGAAGCTTTGGTGTGGAGACTCTGGCCAAGGAATGTCACTGTAATGACTGGGCTAAGTGAGTTTGGGCGGGGGGGGGGGGGGGAGGGAGAGGGAGTGGATATAAAATAATGGAAAAAATCCTTGGGTAGTTGGAAATGAGAGCTCATGATTCCATACCCAATGGAGACCAGTTCATGAGCAGGAAGCCCAAGGAGCAAGAAAAAAATGCTGGTCTCGCCCCTGCCACCCTCCCCCCCCCCCAAATAAAAGAAGAGAAATAGGAAAGAAAAATGCAATCAGTAGTTTAACTTGTCCTGTATTCATAAGAATAGACTATTTTTATTTGTAATATTGCTTGAGTATTTAGGAAATACTAGCAAGATCTAATCTGCAGTATGTTGTTCCTAGAGGATGCATATTTTTTGGATGAATTTGCTTTTAATGCAACTTGTTCCATGACTGCATTGTTTATAGCCTTATTTCCTGTTTCTTTATGAAACCCAAAGATAATAACTGAACATACCATGGTATGGTCATTAGACAAGAATTCAACATACAGTACAGAGTGCTAAAGGATAATCCTGCTGTCTTCAGTGCTTGAACCTTCTATCTAAGACATATAGGTTGGACTGCTGTATGGGGCATGGAAGCTTACTTTTGTTTAGCCCTAATGTCTGTGAACTGTGCCCTTCTAGACCCTGAAATTCATGCAAAGAACTTTGGCCAGTAGCTCTTACATTTCAAAGAAGGCTGATTTGTCTTTGCCAGTTTATTATTTGAAATTGCATTGTGGAAAGTCTTTTAAAATAGTATTAACCATAGTATCCTTGCCAAAAGTGCTTGGAAGTTTGGTGTAGGACATAATGATCTTAAGAGCTACAAGTCCATCATTTTAAATAAGTAGGAGTTTCTAGGTATTTTATTCAGTATGCAAATCATTAAGTTCTGTTTCTCACATTTTTAAGATATTTTCCAGAAGTGTTGGCTTGCTGTATGTAATAGCTAAGTAAACACTGGTAAGGAAATTCAGGCTCTTGTTTGAATAGCTTCTCTGCTTTCTCTAATATTCTTAGTGCCAGTGTTGACAGCCACTGATTTACTTAACATTAGTTAGTGGTGATTTTCTGTAGTTGTTGACTTTTTGATGGAACCACTTTGGGGAAATGAATTTCCTACTCTGGCACCTATGAGGATCTAGTAAGGTGAACAATTACCTAGCAAAGAAAAATTTTGAAAAGTATAATATAATAGATTTGCTGTTTCCAGATCATAGTAGCAATTTCCAGCTAATGCAAGTGGATTCCTTTAATGCAGAGCTTTCCAAACTTTTCATGTCGGGACACAGTAATTCAGTCTACTAGTAAACCAGAGGTTAAAGGTTAAATGAACGAAACATATTTCGACAATTTATGTATGTTTCCTTAAATATATACATAAATAAAATGTTTCACGACACAACCTATCTCATTAAAACCTTAAATTTATATTAAAAATATATATTCCAAGATTCATGTTATTGTTATAATTTATGAGAAACAATAATAAAACAAATTGTCTGTCCCCCACACACTCATCTCTCTCCTCCCCCCAGCACATGTCTGTACCCCACACACTCATATCTCTCCCCCTCAAGCACATGTCTGTACCCCCAGCACGTTTGCCCACCACTCACTCATCTCTCTCCCCCCAGCACATGTCTGGCCCCCACACTCATGTACCTCGTCTTTTTGATTGTTGCCAGTTAAGTGCTTCACTCCCTTCCATGATCATCAGACACTGCTGCTTGCAGTCAGTACTCTTCATGGCCAGGCCTCATCGGCAGCAGCAGCCAATGCAAGGATGGCTGGGCTCGTTCCACCCACCAAGCCCCCCCCAAAAAACGCGATTGACAGCAAAAATCACCCAATAATAAGCAACCCATAAACTGAAAAAAAAAGTGAATCTCTAGAAAAAAAAAAAGCCCAAACTCGCATCAGAGTTGACCAGGCTTGCGCGACACACCTGCACACTGCAGGCGACACACTAACGTGTCCCGACACACAGTTTGGAAAGCTCTGCTTTAATGTATGTGTGATGCTGTTCTATCAAAATAACTGGAGCCAGTATTTGACTCTGGTGCTGAAAACTAAGTTTTACATAATGGAAAGATAACATTTTTTCAGTTTATTCCTTTAATGTCATTCTGCTCCCTTAATTTTGTCAGTCCAGTAAGAGATCAGCTCCAAAAGAGTACAACTTTTCCTCTTGGTTCTGCAGCAGGAAAGGGTTTTTTTTTTTTAATCCTTCTAGGATGGTTTTTATTGAGACAGCCTATAAAAGATTAAGGTGCTGAAGAATAACAATCTATTGCCTCCGTTGCTAGGCCAGTTCTTGTGTGATCTAATTGCATGGATGCATGTGTCCCAGTACCTGTACACTTTACCTCAAAACAGACATAAAATGCTGCAGAAGGTGTGGAACAGTTATAATACTAAAGCCTATTTTTTCACAGCGGAGGCTTTCAAGATTCAGACCTGCAGTACTGTAACACTGAACAATGACTCTATGCTGAGCTAAAGCAGAAATTATCTACTAGCCAAAATAGTAAATGATTTTTACTTCTTTCGTATTGTAAAGGACCATTTGCCCCATCTAATCTACCTGATTTCCCCTACTTAATAATGTATCATAAAGTTACTGCTGATTCATGATAACCTAGCTTCCTCTTATTGGAAACTTGATGAAGGTGAACTACTGCTCTGCGTACGTTGGCTTGTCGTCTTCTATTTTTGGTCCTTCAGCATATCCATAGTTATTGGAATGGGTTGGGCCATAGTGGCCTTGGCCCATCCAAAATTTGAATGCAAGTAACAGGATTGGTTGCACGTAGAGAGTGGGATTGGCTGAGCTGGAGCCAGGATCTGCATACATCGGTTCCCGAGTGTGGGATTAGTTACTCGGTGTGCCTTGGATCCCAGAAATAGCGACTGCAATGTTGGCAGAGTTCTAGTGTGGGCAGCCTCTCTGGGTTCTGGGTGTCGAGTTAGGCGCTGCCTTGGTTTGTCACTGCTTGGAGCTTAGTAGGAAGATAAAGAACTGGATGCAGTGGAACGCCGAGCCCCTGGGGACTACCAGGCACACAATGGGGGGGAGCGCTGAGGCCGGAGACTGCTGCTGCCCTGCCACTGGGGAGAGGGGACGTGGGGGATACAAGAGCCTTTGGGAAAGGTGCATGCTTCCTCAGCAGCATTTGCATCCAGAGTCCATGATTCACACACCTTGGAAGCTCAATGTGAGGTCTCCTGAACAGCTGAAATGTGTAGCTGTGTGTGTGCGCGTGTGAAGGTCTCTCTGGAGATGGGCTGTGGGTTGCAGAAAGGGTGAGAGTAGGGAATGGCAGAGGACTGTGGGGAGCTGCCCGCCTGGGAATCACTGGAGGTGCTGCCCTGCTCTAGCCTCCAGCCTTGGTTTGCAAAGGGCAAGGGAAATGGTTTTATTTCACACTCCACTGTGCTTTTTCTCAAGTGTTCAGACTGTTGGTGACGTGGGAGGTAGGAAGGAGCAAGGAAAGGCTATTTCTTAATTGAGCCTTTTTGTTCTTGCACTCTGGGAAATTCACTAAAAAGGTGAATTGAAAAATCTGCAACATTGGCTTCTCCTACCTTAGGCAGCACAGAGTAACAAGAGGAGGGACAGAAAAATGAAGGGAGTAGGGACAAAAGGGTGGGGTGGGGAAGGAGTGCAGCTTGGTTGGCCTCCCCCCCCCCCCCCCCAACCAAAAAGGCATTTTGTTGCCCCTGAGCATATCCTTCTGTTGAAAAGCAAAACTTCTTTCCTGATGCCATCCAATTTAATGTCTGTTCAGGATCCTCAGTTGTGAGGCTTGCTTACTTTTGCTATACAAGTTTTCTGTGCAGCCTGCTTATTCCTAGCAGGAACGTAGGGATTGGAAGCTGCAGTCTCTTGGCTTCAAACTCCACTAAGTTAGAGCATCTTTTTTTTAAGTACGCTATTAAAAGATCATTCATTTTTACTTTTAGTCTTATTGTGCATGTCCTAGCCTTTCTAACTTCAAGCTGAGAAAGACAAAAGCTTGGGTACCACTCAAAGAATATCAGAATAGATAATTTACTGAACCAAAGTTTACAATTCCTTGGCGTTAAATCTGTAAGCTGAGCAATGTGAGTATGTTACCTTGCCATGTTAGCATTTGATGAGTCACAATGGTATTGTTTTGGCAAGCAAAGAAAACCCTCTCCGTTTACAATTATATCATCCTAGAAACATGAGAGTGGAAAAGCTTAGGAGTAGTGTGTTACTGTATGTTTGAGGCCTTGCAGATACCCATACAGTGCATAATCCAAATGTTGTTTGACTTGAAAGTAGCCTGCATTTAAGGCCCCCTTACCGTCCTCATTGTTTTCTGTGAAAGTCTATTTATAGTGTACTGTTCTTTAATCTTTTTTGCCCCAATGTATTGTATAGATTAATTTTATATGTTGTACAGAGCAGGTAGTATAGTATTTAAGATACTTTATAGTTTGAATAATTATTATTTGCATGCACATTTTAGCAGCTGCTGTTTTGCATGCTTTGGAGGTAAGGTTGTAAAATAATTCTTCTCTTATGCTTAGTCTATTTGAGGTTGGGCAATATGGCTTGGATGAAAATTGCCACCCTCAGCCCAGCTATAACAGTACAAGCAGGTATCCATAGCGTGCATACTTGCAGCTGGATTCTGAGGAGGAGATGGGAGAGGAGAATGGCACATATCCATAATATTTTGAAAAATATGGCTGCCCGAGCAAAATAGCGGGCGCTAATAACGCAAATGATTTTGATACATAGAGATTATGCTGATTTTGAGAGAGAAATAATACAGGTCATTTCTCTTTGCAAATTTGTGTAAACCATGTGTGTTAAAAGCACCTGCATAGTTTGAAACTATGGGATGGCTATTTGAAAATTCTCTCCTTTATGACTATAGATTTATAGTTGTATGAACAGAAGCTGGATAGGATGTGAACCTCCATCATCACAGTTTTGTGTGGGTGTGGTGGTAGTCTTTAAGGATTTGTACCACTAGAGGGCAAACAAAAGTTAATAGAAACTTGTACTCCTCACAGATTTTTAGAAAAGAGTAATATGCATGTATGTGAGCAGCTTAATTTGTCAGTGCAACACTACTAGTGAAAAAGCAGCCTTTGCAGTTTGGGGTTTTTTTTTTTTTTATTGGTACCCAAATACTTGTTCTGTTAGATGATTAAACAGTTATCTAAAAACTTTTTTGCAAAATACATAGATAAATCAAACTGGATCCACTGAACTTTGTTGCATTAGTTCTTTGCTTTAGGTATAGCCTTGAAATTTTGCTTGTTATGGTATATATTTCTTGATTACATTTTTAGTGGAGTAACACAGCTGTACTGTGAAATATAACACCACCTCTGGTTTCACTGTTTAACATAAAGTATTGGGAAGAATCATAAAAATGTACAAGTGTTTTTGAATGCAGCCTCCCAAGATTAAAAAACTGTCATCTAGTCAGCAAGGCAGAGTGATTGATCCTTTGATTCTTGGTTGCCATGGCAAGAGTCATGGTCATTTGGAAGGTCTGTACTGTTACTTGTCTCTTACAAATCTATGATGAACTGTTATATTTTGATGTCACAGCAGCATTTTTTGGACTGAACTCATGCTTAGAATAGCTTGATGTCAGAGGAAAATGTATTGTTCCTAGTCTTGAACTGGGTCTGCTCAGTTTGGAGTTGGTGTCTTATGCATGAAGCCACAGATTGGCTCAAAGAGAGCTAACTTCAGATGGCAGATAGTGACTTTATTTTTTGCAATTTTCATCCTCCTTAGTTGGTTTCCTCCTTTACTTCTTCTGTACCGTTATGTTCCTTAGTAGGTTTTTTGGCTCTTCAGTAAGGGGTCGATTTTCAAACCCGCACACATGCGTCCATGTGTGCACGGTTCCCGGCGCATGCACATGGATGTGGCTATTTTATAACATGCATATACACATGTTATAAAATGATTTCCGCGTGCACATGTGTGCTTGATTTTAAAATCCGTGCGTGCTTGTGCGGGCAGGTGAGTAGTTGCATGCGTAAATTTGTATGTCCAGTACTTATTCACAGGGGCCCCTACTTATTCATTGTGACTCAGTACTTTACATTAAGATTACAGAATGGGTTTGAAGTTGATAAAGGAATTCTTTTTGTTTGTTTGCTAGATATTTGTGCCACCAATATAGGGGAATTAATTAGCTTAGACATAGTAACTAACATCACCTATCACTTTTGTGCACCACTGTCTGAGTGGTAACCACAATTCGGCAATATGTGAACTTGTCAAACTATTGGGATGTTATGTATCATATAATTTTGTCATAATTTCACATAACTCAAAAGTTTTCAAAACTATATTGTATGAGACATTACTGGTTAATTAGATAACTTAGGGAGATTAAAAAGCATTGTTTCACATTAGAATCAACCTCCTTTAAAACTGATTTAGAAGATTGAACGTAAATTCATATAGGAATACTGTCCGACCCTAATTTTTTAGCACATCTACAAGGAATGGTATTGAAGAACCAGATCACTCACTTACACTTCCTGCTGTTCTTAAGTGACATGGGTGGATAGCAACGTTTCTCCTAGGATAAGCAGGATGGTAGCAACGTTTCTCCTAGGACAAGCAGGATGGTAGCAACGTTTCTCCTAGGACAAGCAGGATGGTAGCAACGTTTCTCCTAGAATAAGCAGGATGGTAGCAACGTTTCTCCTAGGATAAGCAGGATGGTAGCAACGTTTCTCCTAGGATAAGCAGGATGGTAGCAACGTTTCTCCTAGGATAAGCAGGATGGTAGCAACGTTTCTCCTAGGACAAGCAGGATGGTAGTCCTCACACATGGGTGACATCATCAGATGGAGCCCGGCATGGAAACCTTTTGTCAGTTTCTAGAAACTTTGGCACACTGAGCATGCACACCATGCCACTATTTACAGGTCCACGTGGGTCCTTCTTCTGGCTCTCTCTTTCCACGAAGCTTTCATCTCACGAATGTGGAGCTCATGCTGTTTTTTTGTGGAAAACTGCATCAATCACATTTTTCTCGGCTTTTTCTTGCTACGCCAGGTCCCGCTACCTTCCTGGTTTTAGTGGGCATTGCGGTGCGTTTTCACATTCCCTGCGGCTGATATCTGATGGTGCCATTTCCCGGTGGCCGCCAGCCATCGACCACGCACCGCTTATTTTTCCCCGATGGCGTCATGTTGTAAAATAGCCACATCCATGTGCAGGCGCTGGGAACCGCCTGCACATGGACATTCGTGCGCATTTTTTAAAATCGACCACTTAACGAAACCAGCAGGGTCTCCGTGTTCAAAGACTTTCTGAAGCCGAACCGGCACACGTAGTGTTCTACAAAATCAGACAATTGAGGCAATATGATACCTTCCAATAGTTGGACATGAAAGACAAAGATGAAATAGATCTATAATTAAACAGATCCTGTGGGTTGAAACCATCCTTCTAACAGAAGCCCTCTTCAAGAAGGAAGGGACCAAGCCTTCTTGTAAGGATCAATTAATAATAGTTGTTAGGGTTGGAGCAATAGCATCCCTACAAACTATCAGTAAGGAGACGCAACAGACATTGCACTGTGTATGCATGGGTCAGTACTGCAAGGTAGTTTCTTATGAATTCATTTACAGCTGTGTAAGTATTTAGATTTTAGTTTCAATACTTTTAATATGTAGAAATAAAGACACTTTAAATAAATTGAGCATATTTCAAAATATTGTATGAGAAGTATACTGAAATGTGGTTTACTTTATCATCATTAGAACCAAGAATGTTAATCAGCGCAAGCCTTCCTGCCTTCTAACCATTAGTGGTAGTATAAACATAATTTTATGTGCAATTCTTTTTGTCTGACACAATGAAGCTTGTGAATTAGCCAGAATGTGATGCGATTAAACCTAAAACTACTGATTTCTGCTTAGAATATATTCTGTAATAAAATTTTCCTTCAATGCAACTAATTCCTAAGTATCAAACTGTATTTACAATTACTCTTGAGCATGCAGTTTGCAACCTGCTACTGGATCAGAACAGTGCTCAAGTAGACTTTGCACTACAAACACAAAAAAAACCCCAACCTGTTTTTCAGAAGACTGCCACATTATTAGTGTGTTTCAGTATAAAGAAGCCATGTATGTATTGCTAATATTCAGAACCTAAAACATTATAATGTGGTTGTAACACGAGAATAATATGAAAATCTGTACTCCTTGGTCTTGTAGTAAAATAACTTTGATGGGAAAATCAATGTGACTAGTCCAGCAGATGGCAGCACCTTTTACTGGCTTGACTTCTGTATTCCACATTCAGTAGCAAAACACATTTATCTGCTGCTTACAATGTGAACTATAAGTATATGGAAATTTTGTTGCTTAATCCAGAACAAAATCCTTAATTTTTTTTGTCATGCTAATTTTGGTTTCCATGGTGACTTGTAAGGAAAACTCTAATTAAAAATTATTTCTGGGTGCTTACTACCTCACAAGGTTTAAAGTCTTACTTTAATTTTGAAGATAAGTAATCCTATAGCTATATAAGCAAACACCTGTCCTCCAAATGGGAGCAAAATACCCCTTACTCTTGACATCATTGTGTGAATGTAGGTAAGTCAGTGCAGAGAAGTCACCCTTGATGGCATCATGTATGTAACAGTTTAATTATGATAGCATTAATATAGTTTCAAGTATTTAAGCAATAAAGATCAAATTAGTAGTTATTGTCCAGATATTAGCCCATTTTTACTTTTGGGAGCTTATTTGACTGTCAAAGATACTGCTAAAGAAGGCTTTAACGCAGTTCTATATGTGCTGTTAAAGCTGATTATTTTATTGGTTTGATTATAAGCAAAGTTTTTTTTTTTTTTTGATACTGTACATGTCAAAAAATAATCTTGTCTTATAATAAAGGCCAAAGCCTGTCAGGTCTAAGATTGCTACTCAGCTTTGGGTGGCATTGGTATGGATCAAGAATCCAAGTCAGTCGAGCACCCGTTCCACAGAAGAAGACTTTAGGAGACTGTTGGACCAGCAAAAGTGTGTCAGGTGAGGGATCCTAATATTCAGCCCTCAGTCTGGGGCATATCCAGTGGTGGTCCAGGCAAGAACTTTCAGAGGTTTGTCTAGCCCCCACCAAGTTGGCAAGATAATTGCCATTGTGGTGTTCTGAGAGTCAGCCAGTTTTGGGGCTAACCCCGATAGTCTATTCTTAGGGCTCCAGGGATCCCAGATTCTCAAGGCCCAACATTTCTGATCCTGACTTGTATCATTTCCTGCATTACCGTGGAAAAACATAGATGGCTTTTCACAGCGTGCACAAGACTTCCTGCCCAATCACAGTCATGCAGGGACCCCTCAGTCTGTTTTTGTCTGTGGTGATGTTGGACGTTTTCCTAAACTCTGTTCAGAGAATGCCAGAATTCTTCTCTTTGCTTTGCAGCAGCCTAGGTCAGCCTTTTTCTGCCTATATTAATTAGATTTCTTTGTCATTTTACTAAATTTTCTTTGTTTTTCATCTCTGGTTGTCTGACTGAGATTTTTTCCTCTCAGTGTGGCCTGGTTGAGTGACAAAGATTTCTGGGTTTGATTTCACTTCATTTTACTCACAATTACCAGGAAGAAGAACCAGCAGTTTCAAGAGATGCTCCTGCTGTAACTTCAAGATATCCATAACGGACCACTGCAAAGTATGTGTAATGTTTGATGTTAGGGCAGGATGCACTTGGCTGTGGCATCTGCTCAGGGTCCTCAAGCTCTGACAGCCAAGAGTACATTACTGTAGATAAGACCACAGAATGAGAAACAATATTCAAAAACATATAGAACTCACTTATTTAAACAGCTGATGGCAAAATTAACCTTGGATTAGTGTGACCATCATAAAGAAACGCTGACTGCACAAATGTTTTGTATCTGATGTCATTTATATGCATGTCCGAATAGTTGTTTGTTCATAAATTATTTTAAATAAAACAGAGTGATACCTCTTTGGTTAAACCCAGGTCCTACTGGATTCTTCTGGCTCCTAAGGGAATAAGTTAAAACATGTATATCACAAGAATGACAACTCGGAGATTGGAGCCTTTATGTCATCAAGATCACCTTCAGAGATACATTCATACAAGAAATCTTTACTTGCATAGTGAAAATTAAAAATGTATTTTAATTTAAAAAATTGCCTTTAATTTAAATTCTGTGAAAAGTTGTGACCAATGATTATATTTTGGCATGCATATAAATGACGTCAGACACAAAACATTTGTGCAGTCTGCATTTCTTTATGATGGTCACACAATGATCCAAAATGAATTTTCAGCACAGAAATGGAGGACATCGCATTGGTTGCATAAACAACTTTCTGATTTCTGACTTGAAGTTTTTTGTCATTGAAATTCTACAGTCCTTTTCTAGTGGGGGCTATTGTTCAAATTGATTAATACATTGGGAACAGCATTGGATATTCAAATTGGGGTCTCTCTCCCCCACGGGGCTTAATAAAGAAATCGAATGGTCTGTCTTTTTATGACATCCGTTTTTGCATTTTAACATTTTTACTATTTTCCAACTGCCTCTCTCCTCGATTGGCTCATTCTTAATGACGTTTCACCTGGCCTGACGTCAGATTGTATGTGGGTATCCCACTTTTGATTGGCTTCATTTTAGCGCGCTTTTGTGATTTTAATTAGGCTGCCGGCATCCTCCAACACTGCAGTCTCGGGCATAGTTTACACTTCCTTAAAGGTATGTCTCTCTCTCTTTTTTTTTAAATTTTTTAATCATTCTTTTGGGGTTTGCCATTTTGCTTCATCAGTGTTTACAGCATTTCCTTATTTATTTACAGATTGTTTGCATTACTGATTTGAAGATCCCTGCAGTCTATTTCTGTCCCTCCTGATGCAGCCATTGCAAAACAAGGGACCATGTCGGGGGGCCTTCGGTGCTATTATTATAAATGAACTGTATTCTTTCAGCCTTATATAGTTAAGACTGCCTGTTTATTTGAAGAATATAAATACGTTCACTTGTTGCATCAAGACATTGTCTATGGATAAACTTAAATGTTGAACACATCTGTTTCTTGTGGGATTGAGTCAAAATTAATTTTGCCATCAGCCGTTCAAGTGAGTTTTTTATATGTTTTTAACTGAGAGTACATGACATCTTTCCAGCAAAAGCAACATTCAGTCCATAGACTGGCACCAAAGGCATCCGTGTCAATGGACCTAGTAGCTGCACCATCTGCTGGTGATGTTTTGGTACTGAGGGAACCTCTTGCCTCCTTATCACCAAAATCTAACCATAGGCCCAAGGTAGGGAACCATCCCATTCTTTCTACTTGGCATCCGAAAAGGGTTCCTTGGATTCAACTTTGGAGCCGAGGGGACATGGCACCAAACATTGAAGGAAGAAGAAACACTGGTCTCCTTCCATGTTTGGATTCGAGAGTAAGGAGATTGGAATTATGATTCTCTTTCCCAAACAGCTATACCAGGAGAATAGCTTATCCTCTCTCCAGATGGCCCAGCTGCGACAATCTCAAGGGCTCCAGTCCCTTTTGGATATTCTCTCTTACTGAACCCACTCAGATATTGGCATTAGCAGTCTGATTCTGTCTCATTGGATTCTTCTTCATATTTTGCAGTAAAAGCAGGAAAGCCCTATATTTGAGGAAAAGCGATTCTAGCCAACTAAGGTTAGCAGCTCCCTTAGTAGCAGTGGACTAAGCCAAAAAATGTGGCTAAGCTACTACTTAGTTTCTCTTACATGACATCTTTAGGTTGATACCACAGTGCAACGCACTGAACTATTACGTTTTTCAGAGGGATCCAAAATGTAATATGCAATTTCACCAACAAATCACCTCAAGGAACAGTATTTTTTTCTGCTTGATCTTTCAAATATTCAATTAAATATCTCAGTTGAGTAAATCTGTAAAAAATCATCAACACAATCTTTTCTCAAAACATTTTCATGTTTAAGGTTGTGTTGACTTAAAATGGTATTATATTGATATTCAAGCTTTTTTAATTGTAGCATGATGTACCTCTCACAAGTTTGCTTCTTCTCCATTGTGCTTCCTTTATTTGCCCTTTGTTTTATCTTTATCAGTTCTCCCTTTGCTCTTGGCAAGAAAGAGCAAAGGGTGGGTTGTTTGGAATACCACAACTTCCTAACCCTATTCCTACCTCTGTAATAGTAGATGACTACTGACAAGTCTATTAGGACCATCCAGTCCATCCCTTCATACTCCCAGTGCAATGCCAAAGTCACCCTCATAAAAAATGTTAAATATTGAAAAGTCAGTTGGTATAGTGTCCCTTTAATCTGAACACTCAGCAGCCTGGTAGGCCTGGAAGAAATTACAAGCCATCTCTGATTTGGAATTTTATTGGTAATGATATTGCTATCAGGCAAATAATCTTTGCGAATGAATAATGTTTTTTTTCCTAAACATTATAGCAATGCTGTTATAGTTACAGTGTGCCAAGCTTACAATGTGCTGAGTAATTGGGTCACGAGATTTTCCTTTGAATTCACCATTTCTTCACTAGTGGTTCAGCATTCCACAGAAAAGGAGGCTTACTGCAACTCCCAGCTGGTTTCCTTCTGAAAAAATAGAGTTTCAACTACTGAGAGAATTTAAATTGTGTCAGAGACTATATGCTCAGACTCTGCACATGATTGAGAGCATTTCCTTTTTGAATTGCAGAGCATCCTGTGGCAGACACAATAACAATAAGCAATAATACGTGTCAAGCTACCTGGTTGATCTTAGATGCAAAGATGTCCAGAGTGCATTGTGAAATGCATTTTGCATCCCATTGTTAGAAGTCTTTGTGCATAGAGTGAGAATGTGAATGTGCTTACAATATACTGTAATTACTCTACATCTGCTTAAGTGTGACATTCTGGTGCCTCTTTATTTCACATTATGTTTGCTATCCCTGGCAATGGAGTTTGAAATGCTCATTAGACATTTCGCTGGCTACTTACTAGTCTCCAAGCTGCTAAAAGATGTTGCTTTAATAATATCTTCATGTTGAATAAAACATTACAGCATCAGCCTAGTATTATCTTTGCCATGTTACTGCACCTGCATATGTAGAAATAAGAATGAACAAACAAATTGTAGGCTGTACTGTTTTATTGAACTAACTTAATACATCTGTGACTAGCTTTTGAGAGTTATCCTCCCTTCATCACTCAAGAAATGCTTTATAATTATTAGTACAGAAAACTCAAGAGTAAAATACAATATAACAATTTAAACCAGAAAATCTACTCAAAGCAAAACACACATGCATATGTGTATTAATTTGCAAAAAATGATTCAAAGACCATCTTAACCACTGTGCAAAGAGACTATTAAAAAAATTGACTGATGTCTCAACCAGCATTTGGGTTATAATCATTGGTCATTGTCCTGCAATTGAATGTAACTAATGCTACTGAAATGTTTTTTGGGGAAATTTTTGATATGCACATAAAAATGCCTTTAAAAAAAGTACTTAAGATGCTTATCTGATACAGCTGTTTTGATGGTAATCAGGTGTAATGATGTCATCAAAAGGCTGAAGGAAAACCAACCCAAGCCATATTTTCTAAAGACTATCTAGGAATCCAGTTTCAATGAAGTCTTCTGGGGACTTTCTGAAGTCTAAATCCCTATATAAAAAAAAGAGTTCTCTGGAATCTGACGTTGCAGTGTTTCAAGAGATTAGCCTCTCTTTGCTTCAGGGATTGTATGGATGTCCAAGGAAAGGCCATCCCCATGTACTGTCCATGGATGGGATTAGTCTTTTTATGGGATGAAACGAAAAGGATGACTCATCATGGCAGCAAGGCAATTGCTCTGGCAGTCAGCAATACAGGTTCAGTGCAGTAATACGCTGTAGTGTCTTTGCGTGGTTATGAGGGTCTTGAATAATTTTTTGCAAATTAATACACATCTGCTTATGTGTGTTTTGAGTAGAATTTTCTGGTTTCTATTATAATACATTATGACTATCATAACACAAAAGAAACAGCTTGAGAAAATAATCATGCATGGATAAAAAGAACCAGAATACCTATGTTCCAATATCAGTTTATAATATGTCATGTTTTTTATATCAACAAAACATATTTGAATAGAATCGCAGCGTTAGTTGCCTTGATAATAGTATCTTTAAGGTTAAATGTTTTGTACCAAGTAGACATTATTTAATGATGAATTCCATGGGTGCATTAGAATTCCCAATAACTTGATTGGGAGTGCTGTACAATTATACATTAATAAAGAAAATCAGTAGAGAACAAGCATAGAGGGACTTCTTTTGAGTGATTACATTAAATTCCACACATATTGTGTAGACTTTAATTCAACTAAAACTTTTCCAGAAAATAGCACCTTGTAAAAAAATTTTATATACTGTAATGCACTTAAATTGTGTGGCAAAGAAATTTCAGGAGACACTTCGTACTAGACACTATTTATTTATTTATTTATTTATTTATTTATTTATTTATTTATTTCAGAGCTTTTATATACCAAGGTTTAGCAATTAGCCTTCACCCCGGTTCACAGTAGAACAAGTTGTTACATCGAACTGACAATGGAACATAGTAGAACATATATTGATCAGTTGAATGAGAGATGCATATTGGTCAACTATACTTTATAAGCAGCCTAATACTAATAAAAATTTCTAAACACAAACTAAAAAAAACCAATGAGATATGACTGGAGTGGGGGGAGAAATAGGGGGGAGGAAGGAAAATCGGACGGCGGGTGGATCAGATCATTACATCATTAGAGGTGCACGTTATAAGGGGAGAGCGGGAGGTGGAGAGCGGTGGAAACGGAGAGGTGCGGAGGGGACGGAGAGCAGTTGGTCAGTTTAGGGAGTGCAGCCGACATGGATAGTGTTGAAGGTAGAGGTAAGTCTTTTAGCCCACACCATCTCTGAACGTTTAGCTGAATATCCATGTTTTCAGTTCTTTTTTGAAGGATTTGCTGTCGTTCATTGAGTTTAGGTATTGTGGTAAGGAGTTCCATAAGTTTGGTCCTGCTTTGGAGAAGGCTCTGTTTCTAGTGATAGTAAGCTTTGCCAAGGGAAGTGAGGGTATGTCTAGGAGTAGTTTGCAGGCAGTTCTGGTTTTTCGTTGAGGTTTGTGTTGTTGGATCATGTTGTTGAGTGTGGTGTTGTCTGCTTTGTATATGGCATTGTGCACTATTGTTAGGGTTTTGAATTCGATTCTCTGCTCGATTGGGAGCCAGTGTAGACTTCTCAAAACAGGGGTGATGTGTTCTGATTTCTTCTTGCCGGTTAGGATTCTGGCTGCGGTGTTTTGTAGCAGTTGCAGTGGTTTTAGAGTAGATTTAGGAAGGCCTATCAGGAGCGAGTTGCAGTAATCAAGGCTGTTGAAAATCAGCGATTGTAGCACTGTTTGGAATTCATAATGGTGGAGAAGTGGTTTAAGATGTTTCAGGATGTGAAGCTTGTGGAATCCTTCTTTGGTTTTAGTTGCGATGTTCTTTTTTTAAGTTAAGTTCGTTGTCAATCCAGATGCCGAGGTCCTTTGTAGTGTTTTTTAGCGGGATGTTAATGTTGTCGATTAAAAGGGAGTGTGTAGCGGTAGTTTGTTCTGAGTTGTTTCTTCCTATGAGGATGCATTCAGTTTTATTCATGTTCAGGCATAGCTTTAGCTGGTTTAGCATGTTTCTGATTGAGGTTAGGTGGTTGGCTGCTGTGCTTAGTGCCTCTTCTAATGTGTTAAATACTGGGATGATGATCTGGATGTCATCGGCGTACATATAGTATGTTATTCCGAGACTTGAGATGAGGTGACATAGAGGGAGTAGGTATATGTTAAAGAGGGTTTTCATGTTTAAATGAAGTTGTAAAGCAGGTTTCTGATTCTTGTTGATCCATTCTTATCTCTAGACACACTGAAATAGAAATGTTGGCCAGGTAGTTTAGAGTGTCAGCTGATCTCTGGATTTAAAAGGCCATTTTTAACAAGTAGTTATGCCTCTAAATTGGCAGCATATTGTTACAGCTTCCAAAGTAATTCAAACTTATCATATGAAGGTGAGTTTTCATAAACAATGTGCTCTAATCCAATGGTAATCCACTGTAATCCAGCTGTGGTTGAGGTACTTGAAGTATACATGGCTTATTAAATATTTGGGGTGCAATTTTCAAAGAGCTTTTTTTTTTTTTCCCATGAGTAAACTGTTTCCCCATGGGGAAAAAAATCACTTTGAAAATAGCCTCCTCCCGACCCATCCAGAGAAAAGGGGCAGCTTTAGGGACAGGATTCGGGCCAAGCCAGTAAAGTATGTGCATGGATTTCATTTCTTTACCTCACCAGTGTGTGAGAGAACTGAATGCTTTTTATACAAAGGCCCATGACATTGAAAAAAAAAAAAAGTGCTGTTTAAGTAGTATGCGAGTTTAATGCTTAAACGTGTGCATAGCATTGTAATGAGCTCTCCACTAGTTAGCATACTGTGCAGTAAGGCCCCCTGAACCAAAGTTAAATTTAAAGTGATTTTTCTAGCATTTAAATGTAACTCCTGTCAGGAGCTAAAGTAAACTGCTAGTAAGCTGATCGGGCATGCTTCCTACTTGGGGGAAGGCCATGTCTTCAGCCTTTCCACAAAACACTTATAAAACAATAAATGCTCGTGGTGTGGCCATTAGTATACAGGAAAAAAAATCACTGAGCAGGTTCAAATGAAGGCTCGTGGTGCCAGAACCCAGTACTAGTTCGGTTGAACTGCAAGGACAGGGTGAAGGGAGGAGCTACTGGGCCAAAAATGTATCTGGGACGCTTGAAAGCTGCGTGCTGAAGACTTCTACCCTTGATGAAGTTTTTAGGTTCAGCTTTATACTTTCAGATTATCCGATAAAATAATAAATGAAAAAGATGAGCACTAGTGGTGTTAAATGAATTTCCCTTTCCCCAACCAAAATAACCCTTCTGCCTTTTTTAAACAAATCAGGATAAGCTTTATTGCCATACTGAATCTTCCTTCAGCCTTGATCAGTTCCTCTCATGTCATAACATTTGATTTGGTCCCTGTGGTGTCCCTATGGTGTCCATCTTCTTTTAAAAAAAAAAAAAAAAAAAAAGCTCAACAATATAGATCTCGGAAGTTTATCATTGAATATTGTATCGCAGAATAATCTTGTATGGACGATCAAAGAGAGACTGAAGCTTGTTATCTAGACTTCAGTTTACAGGATCATTTCTGAAACCTACATTTCCTTTCTGTTTTTATCTTCGGTAGGCATGATGTCTTCTTTTCTCTGTTTTAATTTGTGTGCATTCAACAGAATACTGACGTGATGGGAAAACATTTGCATATCGGTGGAAGCGCTGCCAAATTCAAACATTTGCAGAATGCTGTATTCTCTTTCCAGAGTAAATTTCCGCAGAATTCCTGAGTAGCTGGTGCCCGATTCCGTATTGTCAGACACACAAATACGGTCTTTTAACGGCCCAAATTGCTGAAATGTAGCTTTGCCCATTCTTAATATTTGCATTCCTCCAGAAAGTGCTTCTGATTCGTTTTTAGTAAACCAATTCCAAATTCTAAAACGCACAGAAAATGCAATTGCAGTGCTGGGTCTCTGATTCTCTTTATTGCCATCCACTCCTTTGAGATGTGCGTCTTCCTTGCTTTCATATTGTTTCTTGTTTGATTTATGTCTCTCTTTTATAGGGCACTAAACATGAAGATACGGAAGGTGAAGAAGAATCTGGTTTAATTCAGCCTGCTCAAGTGTTTGCCCCTAAAAGTCTGGTGTTGGTGTCCCGATTAGATTATCCAGAAATTTTCCGGGTAAAGTACTCCCAGCTGTCATCTGTAATCTGTGTCAGTGTACAAATTCGTTTTTAATGAGCAGCAATGACAAGTCGCTTTGATTTACAGCATTTTAGCACTGGTGTGGGACTTTATCAGTGCATATAGAATTAGACTGTATTAAGTAAAAGTGTAGGATCCAGCAGAATAAATGCCTTAGTGGATTAATGCTTTGCCCTTTGACTTGTGAAGATCTATTTCTGAATTCGCATAGCCCATAAGGTAAACAGTTGAGCATTCTCAGCTGAATGAAAAATCCTCCTGTTATTGGTCCTTACAGTCCTAATCTGCCGTCATATGTTGTGCTTCTATGTTTATGTTCCTGTAAAAGACATTGCCTGTTTTTAGCCAAACTCAACACATTTATTTCCAAATTTATAAACCACTTCTCTCAATTAGGCTACAAAGCGGTGTGCAGAATAATTATAAATACAATTGTAAAATACGTTACTTAACATATAAGTAGACCAAGGCAAGGCATATGGCAAATTCCAGGTCAAACTGAAATGTGAAAGGTAATTTGAAATTACAGATTGTTTCTAGGTGTACTGACGAGAGACAGAACATTTCATCCACTCCACACGACCTCAATATTTAAGCAAACACAAAAAAAAAACCCCAGTGACTTGATTCTTGAACTGGATTCTATGTAGTATGACATTTTTTAGAATCAACATGAATAAGGCATCTGTGTGGTTGCAAATGCTCCTATACGTTAATATCACAAACTACAAAGCCTCCAACTTTCTCCTGGATCAATGCAGCTACTAGAGCTCTGTACCACACAACAAAAAAAGGCCGTGTTAAAGTATCCTTGTTAAAATAATTTTGGTATCTATTTTTTAAAGAAATAATTATAGTTAATGTGCAGCTAAGTTCCTGAATACAGTGGGCTTGATTTTAAAAAGCATGTACATGCTTAAAATTAGGTTTTACATGAGTAAATGTACTTTAACTCTGTAAGTGGGCTTTTGAAAATTGCTACAATATATGCCATTGAATTGTCAATAGATTTTACATGCATAAGTGAACTTTCAGCATGTAAATGGGCTTTTGAAAATAGTTATGATAGTATGTTACATTTACAGGTGTAACTCCTTTGAAAATTACCCTCAGTTCTAGAATGAACTAAAAATAACTATTTTGAAATATGTCACAGGACGGCTAGTAAGTTGATGGGAATAAGGAGGCAGTCAGTCACAGTTATGTAAACCTGGGCTTCTAGCATCATGCATGTACTTCCTGTTTTCCTTTATTTATTTATTTATTTATTTTTAATTTTTATATACCGATGTTCCTGTAAAGAATACATATCGCACCGGTTTACAAGGAACTGAACAGTCGCCTCCAGGGCGGAAATACATTAAAACAGTCGCCTCAAGGCAGAATACATTAACACAAGTATACAGGAAAACTATTAAAAGAGAACTTTCATAAACTCAATTAAATGTAACTGTGAACCATAAATCAGGAACCATAAATCAGGAACATATGTACAGAGGTAGGTACTACCTCTGTACATATGTTCTACCTCTCTGTACATATGTTCTCTCTGTACATATGTTCTGTACATATGTACTACCTCTGTACATAGGTACCTCTTTAGTACCTACCACCAGGGGAGCTGGAAATATTTTTATAGTTGGGGGTGCTGAAAACTAGTTTTGACCTTTTATAATGGAAAACTGCACTCCTATTTCCAATACCTATGCCTGCCACCACAGGAAACAGACACATTGTCTGAAAGTCAGGCTGCCACAGCTGTGACTGACAGCCACCCAAGTCCCATTAGCTCTGTAGCTGTTATGAAATGGCTTTTTAAAATAGTTTTCAGCAAAGTTTACACTTATTTCTTATAGTGTCTAGTTGTAGAATAGCAATTTCTATAAAGGTTAGCAACTGCTAACACATTTGGAAAGGGGCATATCAATATCAAAATATTTTTGTGTCTTGAATTTTTTGACTTTGGTTATCTACATTTTTACTTTGTCACTGTTTTCTTTGTTAAACTGTAAAATGACATTTACTGTACTTATGATATTTTTAAGTTTAGTTTTTAGAAAATACTCATGGTTGAATGATTATTTTATGAACTTGTGACTTGTATAATTGGTTAATTGATTATTTCAAATTTCCACTGGGAAAAATCACATCATATGACATGACATCATTTTACCAAAATTCCTGTCTGGAGATTTGATATAATGATTGTTAATCAAAGTTGGAAAAAATATATATATATTTTTTGACCGTTAGCAAATTATCAGTGAATATAATTAGAAAATATATTCCGTAATGTACAGCTGTTGAAACAGATTACTTACTGGAAATAAAATTAATATTTAAATATATCCTGAAAACTCCAGGGTCTTGGTGGCATTTTTAATGAATGCCATCTCCATCAATGAAATTTCATCAAACCCCCCCTTATTGGAAAGTAGCCATTATTCATTTCTCAATCATCTTTGAATACCAATTAAAAAAAATATATACTGTTACAATCTCCATTTTTTAACTTGTGTCCCTGGTGTAAAGCGCTTACATGTTCACTGTTTTTACCCTTTCTAGGCTTGCCTTGGCCTGATCTACACCGTGTATGTTGATAGCCTGAATGTCTCGCTGGAGAATCTTATTGCAAACCTCCTCACATGCCTTGTCCCGGCCGCTGGGGGGTCTCAGGTAATGAAGGCAAAGCTGGGTATTGTTGCAGCTAACTTAATTTATGAAGAAAGCCAAAAAAAAAAAAATTCTTTGAATATTTTCGGTGAAAAAGGATCCTAGTTCAGTCGACTGCCGTCCCTGTGGCCCTGCTTTCCGAAGACAGCAAAAATTCCATTCCAGGCTAAGGTCAAAGGGTTAATTTTGTCACTGGATTTGTTTTTTCTAGACATGGCGACAAATCAAATAGTTTATGTAACTTGAAAGGTTTTGGGTTTTTTTTTTTAATCCTAATCAGTTTAGAAGTGTGTTTCTTTCTTGTGCTGTTTTCCTTTTATGCAAGAAATGATGGGCTCCATTTTCAGCCGCTGTGCGGCTCAGCTATTTAGCCGGATAAACACAGCCAGCTAACTAGCAGGCTGAATTGAGCGGTGTGGTCGCGCCGCTGAATATACCCACTTATCTTAAAGTTAGCCGGTTATGTCTGACCAGCTAACTTTAGGACAGCCCTATGGCCCGACTAGAGATAGCCCCTATAACTTATGCGGATAATTCAGCTCTGCCTGGAAACAGCTCCCACCCGCCCCCGGAATGCCGCCGACTCTGTGTTCCATGCCTAGTTATTTTGATGTTACTATATCTGTTTTTTTGGTTTGTTTTTTTTGCATTGATGTACTCATACCTCTTTATTGGTATTTTTGGTTCTCTGTCCTTTGCATTATATTCTTATCTGCCACTAACTTCCTTCTCATGTTTCTCTGATGCCACACAATCTCGGTAAAACAGCTTTTCTTTTAAAAAGTTAACCATAGAGTTGTTTGAGTAAAAGTGCTAAAAAAAAAATATGAAATATAATTAAAATGGAAAAACTGAACTGGGCATCAGCATTATAGTGAGAAACTGTGGACCTGTAGCCTACAAAATGACCAATGGTGGAATTATAGTTAGGACTCTCTTTAGGTTTTAACCAATAAACATTGCTAGAACATCCCCATACCAAACCCCTCTAGAACACAGGAGGTTATTGGATAAATTCTGGAAAACACTGTCCTTCTCAGTACACTTTCACTCTCCCCCAGTCTGCCTTACATCCGCTGCTCTGTCTTTGTATCTTTTCCGCACTGATGGCTTTTATGGCTGATGGCTGATTGGCCTCCACTTTCCTCCTGAAATGAATATAGTTATGCAGCATAATGTTGCATTTTCTTTTTGTAGATTTTTGTCAAATTTTAGCAATTAGTCTAGCAGGTATCCTTGCAGGAACCTAGACATGGCATTAATTGTCAGTAAATGTTCAGCCTAGATGGATTAATCAGTATTATAAAGATGCTGGTAATTAGCGCTGGTTACCAGCTTTTTCTGCTTGGTCAGGTCTTCAATCTTTTAGTCTCTTTTTGACCCAAAAAAGTCCCCTAACTGGTATGAATTTGTTTCTTCAACAGTGCTGATACTGAATGATCTTTTGATCTCTTGCCTCTTCCTTAAGCAAGACACGAGAAAGAGTACATGATGTGATAAATGATTGCTGAAATTTATGATGTAATAAGCGATTGTTGATATTTATGATGCGATTATGATGTGATAAACGATTGCCGAAGTTTATGATGGTTTAAGCCAGTGATTTTCAACCTTTTTTGAGCCGCGGCACACTTTTTACACTTAAAAAATCCCGGGGCACACCACCAACCAAAATGGCACAAAATGACACTAAAACAGTACATATTATACATATGTTTAAAAATATAGATTCTAAATGTATCTATACTCATTCAGTGTGAAACCTGGGCCTGTTTCGATGAACACAAAAGGGATATCCTGGCAGGAATGGTGGAAAGACACACACGAAGCTCTTCCTCAACAGTTCTCAGTCTCTCCCTGTTTTTAGTTTTTATGGCAGTCAAGCTTGAGAAGCCCAGCTCACATAGATATGTGGTTGAAAATGGGAGCAATGTCAAAATAGCTTTGTTGGCCAGAATGGGGAACTCCTTGGCAACAGATAACCAAAAACTGTCTAAAGGAAGATCAGCAAACTTTAGCTTTAAACCGCGATCTTGCTTCAGTTCAATGAGTTCCTCTTGCTCCTTTAAAGTCATGTCCTTTCCAGCAACGGATAATGAACTGTATGGGTCCCTAACCCAGTCAAGGCATTCTGTGAAGGCTGAAGAGAAATAAAACGACAATTTCTCCTCAAGAGTTTTCAAATGTCTGCCAATCACCTCGCACATTGCAGCAGTGTTGCCATCATGCAGTTTCTCGGTGAGCGGGAACATCTGAAGGTTGCCACCCTGAACATGTTGTTGCCAGAGCTGCACCTTTAAACGGAATCCGTTCATTTTATCAGTGCTTGTAAGCAGGTTTTCATTTCGGCCTTGCATCCGTGTGTTCAGTTCATTCAGATATTGAAATATATCAGCCAGGTATGCCAGCTTTGTACACCACTCATCACTTGCAAGCAGCTTTGAAAAATCGGACCTCTCGTTTGTCAGAAATATTTTAAGTTCCTCTCGCAACTCATACACACGGGCCAGCACTTTGCCGCGTGACAGCCACCGGACCTCCGTGTGGAGCAATAAGATTTTATGTTCCGCTTCCATTTCTGTACACAAAGACGCAAATAAGCGACATCGCAAAGGTCGCATCTTCACAAAGTTCACTATGCACACAACATCATCCAACACAGGAACTAGATCTGCTGGTAAGGTCTTTGCAACGAGGGCCTCACGGTGCAAGAAACAGTGGGTAACAAGAACATCTGGGTTTCTTTCTTTAACCCTACTTACAAAGCCTTTGATGCGCCCGACCATGGCTGCGGCTCCATCAGTGCAGACACCTGTGCAGTTTTCCCATGTAAGCCCACTTTTATCAAGATATTCCGATGTGACCTGGAATATTACCTCTCCTGTTGATTTTTCTGGCAGTGCCTTGCAAAATAGGAAGTTTTCTCTAATGGCTTCTCCATCCACAAAACGCACATTGGCCAACAGCTGACAATGTCCACTGATATCCGTCGACTCATCAAGTTGCAAGGCAAATTTCTTACTGATGCGCACCTTTTCCAAAACAACTGTTTCAATGTCAGCAGACATGTCATCAATCCGTCTGGAAATTGTGTTATCAGAGAGAGGCACTTTAGCTATCTCTTTGGCTGCGTCAGGGCCAAGCATCTCATTTACAATAGCTTTACAAGCTGGTAGTATTAATGTTTCTGCCACAGTGTGAGACTTTTTTGATTTAGCTATGAGTTCAGCAACAAGGTAGCTAGCTTTGAGGGCTCTCTCATTTACCTGTGTGCTTTTTCTCAAAAAAGTTGCTTCTTTCTCATTGTTTGTACGTAAGCGTACAAAATACTCCATCGGCTTGTTTTGAACGGAAGAGTGTTTCGTTTGGAGATGGCGTTTAAGCTTGCTTGGCACCATGGCGCTATTGGATAGCTTCTCACCACACACCAAGCACAGTGGTGTTGGTGCTGTCGCATCCCCAGTGAAAGTAAATCCAAATGAAAGATAGCTTTCACTGTATTGCCTTGAGCTCACTGTCTTGTCTTTTTTCTTTTGTCGACCTCTCATACTAGGGCCTTCATCTAGGTCAGAATTGTGTCCAGGGTCCTGTTCGGCATTTGCCTTTTCCATTCTCAAATACTTCTCCATCACTGCTGAGATAGTGTGTGCAGCCACACACTAAAATAGAAGAGTATTACATTATCTGCCACACTTAAAGGACCTCTGCCAAGCATATACTGCAATATAAAGGGGTACAATGAGAAATACTATGGTCATGAGGCCAGAGTACAAGTACCAGCTCGGTGATGTCATTAAGTCGCGCGAGCGTTCAAAGCTCGCGCATGTGTTATTGTACACGGCTCCTACACTGTAGGAAGCGTGACTGCGCATCGTAGGGGAACAAAACACAGGGGGCACTATAGTTTGGGGAACTTTCCCCGCGGCACACCCGACCATGTGTCGCGGCACACTAGTGTACCGCGGCACACTGGTTGAAAATCACTGGTTTAAGCGATTGCTGATATTTATGAGCAGCATTTTTAGAAATGATAAAAGCAGAACACTTTACATTTGGAAGTGTTTAGAATGAGAAACCAGCAAAGACACAGGAGAAGTGAAATGGCTGGAGCAAATCTAGTGAAAACTGAAAATAATTTTGGCAGTGCTGTTTAGGATAAGTTGAATTGAGCGAGCATGGGAGAGAGGGAAGGGCATTGCAGTAACTGAAACATTAAATGATATTAGCATAGAAATACATTTTGTTTAATTTGGGGAGAGGAAAGGACTGATTCAGAAAGATTAAGGCTGCAAGATCTGGCAACAGAGGAGATATGTAAGTTGAAAGAGACGAATGAATCAAATGTGACCCTGAGATGCTGTGTGTGGACAGGTATAGAAAGGTAAAAGATCAGAGGTGTGTACAGATCAAGATATGGGTAAGCAGAGGGCAAGCGGTGTGAGAAGAGAAAAGAAGCTCAGTCTTATCCATATTAACCTTCAGCTGATGAGTGAACACCCAAGTGGCAACAGTGGCTGTTGGCAGACTTTCTCTTTCTAGAAGTTTCAGTTACAGTAAATTGCTGATTTAAAATAAACTAAGGGTAAGATGGTGTCAAGGAAAATGCGTGTGTTTTTTTTGTGAGTTCCTGCAAGCCTGGGACTGTGGCTTATCTCGTGGATCTATTCAAACCTTTTCAGCTGCTTTGGCTTTTGGAATCCTGAGCACTCGCCAGAGCATCAATGCCTCTTGAGACAGAGGAATGAAAGAGAGGATGATGGTCTGTGGGGAATGGTGGGTACAAAGGCAAGGCTCGGGTCTTTCCTTCAGAGGATCTACATTCCGCCACACGTGTTTGGCTAATAAGTTCTTCACTCAAAAGACCGAACTGCGAACATCTAACATGGTGGAGATGGCTGCTCCCGAGTCCAGCAACCTTGTCTGCACTACAAAAGCATTCCCTTTTTGTACTCTGACCCAGGGAACCTTATTGAAATTAAGTGCATCCCGACATCAGCTTAGGGGTAAAGGGGGTTATTATATCCAACTCAGTACCAAAGACTTCTGATAGCAAGGTGACTTGTTTAGTATGGAGATCTCATTCTTTTCTAATGTTAAACTCTGCCCTGGAGGCTAGAGAAGGAATCTAAAGATCAACAGGGACTAGCCCTAGAACTGGGTGGGAAAGCAATTTTGGATCTAAAACAGGTGCTGGAGACTAATATGGATATATTGAAGAAACTAGTAAATAAGATAAAGTTAAAATTTGCTGCTCAATAAATAGATGTTGAAAAGAATGGAAAAAAGGGACAAAGATCTGGAAAAACAAACTCTGATGCTTCAAACTTTGATTAAAAATATGCTATTGGGTAAAAAATTGGACAATTTAGAGACCTCTATGAAATTTAAAAAAATATAAGCACAATACATTTTCCAAAAATGTCTAATATCTCAGGGGTAGAATTGTTTAAGATGCTTGGGTTTTCAGATACCAAAGGAAGGGTTGTCTCCACTTATGAAAGCATTAGAACTGCCAATAATATCTGGTGAAGAAAACATCTAGAAAAGAAGCCACTGAATAAAACTCTTTTATCTTAGAATCAGAGACTTCAGCTTACCATCTGCCAAAGTTATGCTGTTTATTTCTCTTGCTTTACAACCAGACTGTGATTTGTAATTAAAAATGTGTTTCCAAATATGAAATTCTGTGTTTCAGCACAGAAAGTTAGACTATCCGGACATAAGCAAGACATAAACAGTTTCTAGCTCTTTGCCAAGATATTTTGGAGAAGGGGCTGGATTTATTTTAAAATACCCCTGTTTTATTTTTTTCTACTCAGACCAGCTAGTATTATTTATTTCTGGTATATCCAAGTCTCTTATTATTGGTGAATGTGTATCCTTTTCTGGCACCTCCAGAGCATTGGGAGTAAGTCAAATTCATTTTCACTTACATACATCAAAGACTTGAATGTAATAGGTTTGTGCTGTATATACAATGCTTTTGTTTAGTGTATTGTATTGCTTTTTTTTCTTTGTTTCTTGCCATATCTGTCATTGTGAATTTCCACCTCGATATATGTTTGCTTCCTGTACATCTGATGCTGTAAAGCTGAAGTGTTTGCTAACTGAATGGGCATGCATATCTAATCCCTTGCATTTAGATGAAAACATGATAAATGCATACTCAGTAGCCGTTTTAAAAAGCTGTCTACATACCTTGTCAATCATGAGATGGTGAAATAACAAAAATGGGACCACCATGTTTATTTAGAGGAAAGTGATACCACATAGAACACAACCTGGATTAACACTGAATTTGCCTATGTTTTAAGAGTCTTTCTTTGTTTTAATCATAATAATCTTACATTGCAGCCATATGGACAATCGCCATATTTCAGAATATATTCGTATAAAATGTAGATTGTTGTATACTTTACAAGCTTCCCATTTCTCCCAGGAGCCTTCTCTTCTCATGGCTTTTACTTAGCATGCTCAAAGACCTCCTAATCTGGCCTTGAATTTTCATATTCTTCAAGTTCAGTTGCAGTTAAGAGTAATCAGAACCAAAATATTCTTTCTTCAACAGAACAAAATGAAATGATTAACATTATCTTTTACATTTTCATATGATATCTATTTTTTATTTTTATTTTTTTTTTTTTTTTACAGAAGCTGTTTTCTTTGGGAGCAGGAGACAGACAGCTAATCCAGACTCCTTTGCATGACAGCCTTCCTGTTACAGGCACCAGTGTGGTTCTTCTGTTTCAACAATTGGGTATGCTTATTCTTGGTGTTGCTTTCTTCAAGACAGGGCATAATTCACTAATGATGCAAGTTAATCACTGGAGTGCTTTGGAGAGCAGTAGGGGCAACTGGGGCCGCAGTCAATAGGCTCTTTGGAGCTGTAAGAGGTTGAGGTGACTGTTTTGCTTGTTTGCGGTGTTTTTGCGTGTGGTTTAGAATGGTTTATGGTTTGTGCAAATGATTCACTGAATTATTATTAGGTTTTTCTTTATTATATTTTAACTGGATTCATTCCCTAGTGAGAGTATGGAATAGGATGTAGTTTAGTTTTTTTATGATTTGTACTTAATTTACTTTGAATTTGAATTTTAGATTTGTTTTATTAGGGATTTTTTTTTGTTTTGCTACATGAAATGTGTTTGTGATATTTTATTTTACGGTATTATTTATATGTTTGAAAGCCACTTTGGATATTTCTATTGGGTTTGAGAAGGCAGGATATAAGTCCATATAGAAAAATACAAATAGTTAATTGTATGTGCAGCTTAGCTTGGTGTTACAAGTTTAAAAAGAAAAAGCACAGGGAATAATGTTAATGTTCACATTTTTGTTTTCATGCAATTATAACCTCTAATACTTGGATCTTATCTAAGGATTGCCTTCACTGTCATGCAACACTATTCCAGTTGATATTGTCAATTCTGATCATACAGTACTTTATAAAGCTCAGAGAGTATTGATGTATCTTTAAACTATTTGTAAAGAGGACTTTTTACATTTTTTCCTAGCTAAGTTTACTATTGTTGAGGTGAATTAATATTATTTAAAATTCTGGGGAATAATGGGTAGGAAAGAGTAAGATAAGCTCTGAAATATATCAGCCTGCTTATGATTGAAGGTTTTATGTTATGTGCTTTGATTCTCTGTCCCTCTGGCCATAAACAAACATGGTACCATGTCGGGGGACATACTATGGATGACCTTTGGGCACATTCTGCTTGAATTATTGAGTAAAAGGTTTTGAATCTTGAAATCCTGTAATTGAGATTTTTGAGATACAGACTTATTATTGTCTGGTCACATACCTTATATCTTCTGATGATTTCTGAAGTGTGTCACCTTTTTAGCTCTCTACTCATTTGCCTGGCATTTGCCAATGAGGCTGTGTCAACAGAGCCAATTCCAAAGCATCTGCATGCTTTGACATAATGATTTAGCTCCTTGAAAGTTCAATTTTTACTATTTTCAGAAGCTTTTTTTTTTTTTTTTTTTTTACATGGACCCTTATATAAAACATGTCACCATGTTAAAGTCTGCTATTAACTGCACATGGGAATATGGAAACTATCTTATTTTCTAACAGACCCCTAGATTCATCAAAATGCTATAATAATGCATAGATAATGTACTTTGCTTAGGTAGTGTATCACAGGGTGCATAAAAGTAGAGAGAAAGAGACTATTTATAAGGCCTTCATAGTACTCAACTATTTATATCTCTATAAGAGGGCCGGCTAATAGTTCGAGGTGAGGTGGTGGTAGTGGTGGTTTAGGGGCCAGTTATACATGCAGAGTGAGATGTACAAACAGCACAGTACACCTCGGTGAAGATTTGATGTCATTTGGAGAGAGGAAAGTCACACAAAGTTGAGATTTCTACTGTGTTCTCTCGCCCTAGCTTGATGGACTCTATAACAGGGTACCATCAAGCTAGGGTTAGAGAACATAGTAGAAATCTCAACTTTGTGAGACTTTCCTCACTCCAAATGACATCAAATCTTCACCAAGGTGTACTGTGCTGTTCATATGTCTCACTGTGCTAAAACTGGCCCCTAAATCCTAAACAACCACCAACACTTCACCTTGAGCTATTAGCTGACCTTCCTATAGTGATATAAATAGTTGAATACTGTGAAGGCCTCCCCAGAGGCACTCCCTCTCCCTCTCCCTCTCTCCCTTCTCCCCTCTCCCTCCCCAAGCCCAAAAATGGCCGAAATGCAATTTGCAAAACTTATCGCAAATTGCATTATGGCCGTTTTGGCCATATCGCACAGCTCAATGCCGGGAAAAAGGTGTAGTTATTTCTGGCGTTAAAGCTGTGCGATAGCATGTGTTATGCTATTGCACAGTGCGATATTGCCCCAATCCCACCCTTCTAAAAATTTGCATTTGTGCCATGTGGTAACACATTTATCGCATGCGTTACAGCATTAATGCATGCGTTAATGCCTTATCGCGTGTGTTAATGCCATAATGCATTTTGATGAAACACCCTGAGAGTTTTTTACTTGTTATTTGGTATACCATGTCTAAAATTAGCTTTCTTGGCTTCTTATCACATTTTTTATAACTTTCTTTTACTTCTACATTATTAAGAGATTCGAATTAAAAAAAAAATTGAACTACTACTGGAAAAAGACTGAAAGCAATGTATTTTTTTGCTGATTTTTAGTTAAATTATAGGTCTTAAAATGCATATCCACTGATAAACCCCTGCAAAATGTTATAATTAAAAACTACATGATACCCCTACTCCCCTTTGTTAGGAAGCATGGGGAAACCTAAGCCACAAATATCCTGGTATATAGTATCTATTGGATGGATAAATGGAGCCATAGTTGTCATGTGGTCAGTCTGTCACTTTGCACATGCAGCATACTGGCAGGAGAAAAGATCCTGGATTTGTTTATTTGCATTTTATTAGAAATTCATGAAGCAGAAGTAGACAGCTTGATTGAGTAGCATATGGAAGTCCTTGAAGAAATAAAAATTGCTTCATTTTTGCAAAGGCATTTTTTATAAATGTTGCCAAATATTTTAGATATACTGTAATTTTTGGTCTTGAATAAAAAGAAATTAAAGTAGCTTTAAAGAGGATTTTCAAGTTGTTTTATTGTAGGTCATTGTTGGAGGTTGTCAACATTAGTGGATTAAAGAAACAAATGTAGACTGTATTTGTTCGTGTTTGTTGTTATGTAGAAGAATGTTTATTATGGTTTGATGTCCTGATGTTATAAGGAAAAGAGAGAGAAAGGGCAAGCTTCTAGCATTTTTCTACAAAAATATTAGGTTGTGTACTTTAAATGTACTTTATAGAAGAATACAGATTTGGTCGGGGAAGGACTTTTTAAATTAATTTCAAACATTCTTGTTTTGATCTTTAAAAATTTAATTTGGATTGTCATGTTCTTAAGTAATGAACATAAATTAGCTCAATGCAGGAATTGCTGCAAATTATGCATGATCAATTTTGTATAGGCTGCAACTAAGCTTCCTCTAGGCAACATGGTTTTACCAGAGGAAGGTTATGTCAAATGAATCTGATCAATTTTTTTGATTGGATGACTAGGAAATTAGATCAAGTGCAGGCCTTGATGTGGTTTACTTGGATTTCCACAAAGCTTTTGATATAATTCCACACAGTATGTTCATGAATAAAGTGAGCAGCGTGGAAGTGGGTCCCAAGGTGGTAGAATGGATTAGAAACTGGTTGACTGACAGACAGTGGGAAATGGACATAAGAACTGCCATACTGGGTCAAACCAAGGGTCCATCAAGCTCGATATCCTGACCAATCCAAGCCACAAGCATCTGGTGGTATCCCAAAAAGTAGCTAGATCCCATGCTGTTTACACTTAAGGATATGCAGTGGCTTTCCCCAAGTCCAACCATTTAATGTTTATGGACATTACCTCCAAGAATTGTTCAAACCTCTTTTAAACCCAGCTATGCTGTCTTTATCATATTTTCTGGTAATTAATTCCAAAGCTTAATTTTGCATTGACTGGAAAAATATTTTCTCTTCACTCTGAGGATGTAAGGGTAATGAGTGGAGTGCCTCAAGGATTTGTTCTGGAATGAGTTCTTTTCAATATCTTTGTGCAGTCTACGACGAGTGGATATCTCTGAAGAAATAGACAGTATGAGACGTTATCTAAGAAAACTTGAAATGGTTGAATACTTTGCAGTTAAGATTCAGTGTGAAGAAGTGCAGTTCATAGGATGTAGAATCCAAAGCTGTGCACATGATGAGGGGTAAGAGACTGATATACATGGATTGGGAGTGAAACCTTGGGTGATAGTGTCTGATGATCTGAAGGTAACAAAGCAATTTGACAATGTGGTGACTAGGGCCAGAGGGATGCTGGGCTGTATAGAGACAGGCAAAACCAGCAGGAAAAAGGAGTTGATAATGTCCTTGTACAGGTCATTGATGAGGCCTCACCTGGAATACTGTGTTCAGTTCTGGAAGCTGAATCTAAAAAAGGATAGTGTTATTGTTCGTAAGGTTTTGGGTGGACCCTTGAACACTGTGGCAGCTGACCACGCCCACGGGGGGGGGAAGTCCCGTGAGGGGCCACAGGTCAGGCTCAGCTTTGGGAACACACAACACAGAGTTATATCTTTTATTAGACAGAGTTGAGAAGCCACCAGAGGGGGCAGTAGTGAGTAGAGATGAAGCCCAGCTGGGCTAGGGTTCCTCAGGATACTGGAACAGCGATTCCCTCTATGGCTGTGCTGTAGTGGAGAAAACTGAGATAGTGAGTACAGTGGAGCATACACAGAGTTCTGGTAAGGAGCCTTGTTGGTAAAGATACTCGCACAGCGGTTTCTCCCGGAAGGTGACACAGAAGCTGGAATAGAGGCAGGCCCTCGAGGAGCGAGTACCTGGAACAGCTCTGAGGAAATAAAGTTGGTAACTTACTGATGATTTAGGCAGCGATTTCTTCCAAGCAGAAGAGATAAGTGCAGGCAGTGAGTCAGGGAACATGGGCCCTCAAGGAGCGAGTACCGGTTCCTGATAGCGACCTGAAAGAAATGAGAAAGGCCCCCGACGAGCAGGTACCCTGTTAGGATAAAGTCCAAAAGTTGGAGAGGCAGAGTAGCTGGGTAAAAAAGAGTGAATCCTATCCGTAAGGAGTTCCCTTGCTAACTCGATTAGCTAGCAAAAAGTGTAGGCTTTTGTATCCGGGATGCGTGACGTCATCAGAGGGGGACGCCCCAGAGGTTCACGCCAAAGAGAGAATAAGAAGCAGGGCCGCGCAGCGCGCACGCCCTATGGTACCTGGACAACATGGTGGGATGCAGCGCCCAAGCCGGACCGGGGATGCCGGAGAGGACGGCAGGCAGACGCCACGGCAGCCAGACGTCCATCAACCACAGGAGGAGTCACAAAAAAGGTAAGGTGGGCGGAGTGGAGGCATCGGGCAGTGACAGTCATAACAGATAGAGGACAAATTAAAAGCAGTCCAGAGAAAGGTAACCAAGATGGTGCAAGATCTGAACCAAAAGCCATATGAGATGAGTCTGAAGGACCTAAATACGTATACCCTATAGGAGAGGAAAGATGGGGGGATATAATATAGACTTTGAAATATCTGAAGGGTATTAATAATGTGCAGAAATCACTTTTCCAATGGAAAGGAAGCTGTAGAACTAGGATTCACGAAGAGGTGGTGAAAACAACGGGAATGGGATAAACACAGAGGTTCCCTAGTGTCCAGACAGAGGATGGAAATGAATAACCAAGGTAACATATGGTATCCTTTTTGGTGACATATTTCTGCATGGAGTGGCAGCTACAACTCTAAACACCTTGCTGGGCAGGCTAGATTGGACCATTTAATTCTTTATCTGCCGACATTTGCTGTGTTACTCTGTTAGATCAAGGCAATATTTTCTGTACTAAAGCTGCTCTGTAATTTGACAACTTTTAATTGTATGCATTGTATTTCCAATATGCCTCAGCAGTAGAACCATAGAAATGTATAACATGACACCAGATAAAGGCTATAAAGCCCATCTGATCGTCCCGGTGGAATTCCTATGGCATTGCTTTAGTAGCCAGTTGAGCTTTCTTTCTCTTCACTGTTTCCCAGCTTGGGAATGTGCTGATCTTGTCTCATCTTGGAAGCTAAGCAGGGTTGGGGTTAATACTTGGGTGGGAGACCACCTGCATATACCAGGAGCTGTAGGCTTAGGATACTCTATGCTTCTGCCATGACTTCCTAAGTTCTGCAGAAAATGTTAGGACCTAAGCAAATGTTCCCTTTTTGAAGCTGGTACCTGGTGGCCCTGGTCCCTGTTTTATTTGCAAAATTAAAGCATTTTGCAATTATAAGATAAAGCAAATGATCAGAAATATCCTGGGATGGTAACTCTGAAACATCCGCGTGGAAGCACAGGTACACACGTATGACGGCTCATGCCAAAGGATGCGGCCATTTTATAACTCATACGTGTTCACGCAAATCCTGCTTCTCTGCTTAAGTGGGGGGATTTTAAAGGGGGCGCATGTCTACGCCATTGCCAGTTTCACCAGTTCATTCCCAGTTCGCCCAGGCAAGGGTTAGGACTTCCCAACCCCCTAGTTTGATAGCCTCCCTTTCCCTCAGCTCCAACCCTTAAAACCCTGCTGACTAGCCTAGATTTTTTTATTTTATTACTTTCATGCCATCCTTAGCATGGCGTGGAAGTTACATGGCAAGGAACCCTGGGTCATTGCGCGTGTGAATACTTATGCGCACATTTCATGTCAAAGTCCTGGAGTGCCCAGACTACACCCCACCCCACCTCTTTTTGAGTTTTCTCACTTGTGGGCATACCAGGAGATATGCACATACATGAGCACCTTTTAAAATCTGCACAGCGCTCAGTGGCCAGACATACTCGTGTGTCTCCCAGCTTTGGCTGTGGTGATTTGAATATCGTTGCATAACTAATGAAAAAAGTTTCTATTTATTCAATGTCACCTGTGCAATAGAATGTTCCTTTTGTAGGGTTATAGGTTAGATAATGAAGTTGTTTATTCATTAGTTTCAGAATCTTAAATACATATACACACACACATACATATATATATATATATATATATATATATATATATATAGTCAATTTTATATACCTCTGTTTCCATTTGTTCATTAGAGATTACAGTTTATACATGCATAATCTATTACATATCAAAAAACAATAACAAAACAATACAACATATTAACATAAAACAATTAAAAATACAATACAAAAGTATATATAAATTGCACTATCGATGTTACCAGCATTTAAATAATCACGGAGCCTGCATATGCCCTGGCAGAGAAGAGCCTTAAATTTCTTCCTAAACCAAGTAATTTTGTTCCTGACCTATTACCATAACATTGGAACTGCCAAGGAAAATGCCCAGTAAAAAGTGGTTTTTAAACTAAATAAATGAGTAGATGGAACAGTTCACAAGTTCTGATTTGCTGAACACAAATTATGCACTGGAGCGTATAATGTAAGCTTACTACTAAGACAATACTTGTCTTTGAAAAACATATGTGGCGGTAAGAAGCCTGATATATTTTAAGAAAATAGCTTGAAGGCTCTATTTTAGTAAAAAGTCTAAAATAGGTTACACACACTGCATTTGATTTGAAGGAACAAAATTCTAAGTGCACTGAAATCATTTTGTATTCCACTAAAAGGTATTTGGCCAATTGCTGCATATTTATTGTCTTGCTGTTTTAAATGGATTTAATTTTTATAAAATAAAATTAAAATAAAACATAGGGGCAAAATGGCCCCTACTGTGCAGATACCTGCAACCTGACCTTAGTCGGCCCAAGTGTTAATTATTTTTTTCTTTTACAATTTACTTAACCTACATTTCTATAGGTAAAAGAAGGGTAAGCTCCAGTGGAGCACTTGACATCCATTCAGAGGCTGATAGACAACTTTGTATTTTCTGGACAGCAGGTGCAGACTGTCAGCAAAGCAATGGGAGGACCATCAGGAAGTAACAGCCCCAGCCTGGAAGCCCCAGTTCGGAGGTTACTCTGATTCCTGCCAAATTCCCCTCTCTTTCCTATGGAGCTGCTACTCCTATGTTGATTCTGGAAACCTGAGAAACGAGCAGCTTGGTGCATTTGGAGGTGGAATATATAACAAGAGATGCTAAGCTAGATCAGACCAAAGTTCCATCAAGCCCAGCATCATGTCTCTGACAATGGATCATTAGGAAATACCCAGCAGATTCTAAAGAGTAGATCCAGTACTTTATTGTTCAGTCCTTAAGTCCACCTGGCTAATAATTGTTTATGGATTTTTCCTCCAGGAACATGCTGGATCAGACTAAGATCCATCAAGCACAGCTTCCTATCTCTAGCAGTGGCTGTTCTGGGTCACAAATACCTGGCAGTTCCCAAAACGTAGATCTATTTCTTGTTCTTCACTTCTAGGGAAAACAATGGATTTCCCAAGGCTACCTGGCTAATAATGTTTTATGGACTTTTTCTCCAGGAATGTATCCAAACCTCTGTAAAACCCCACTATGCTAATCAGCTTGATCACATCCTCAAGCAACTGATTCCACAGCTTGATTGTATGTTGGTTGAAAAAGTGCTATCTACAATTCATTTTAATCTGGTTGTATGTTTTATGGAGTGCCCCCTTCTTTTAGTATTATTTGAAAGGGTAAATAACTGTCCTTTATATACCTGTTCCACTCCACTCATGATTTTATAAACTTCTGTCGTGTCCTCTCAGTCATCTCTTTTCCAAGCTGAAGATTCCTAATTTGTGTAGCCTTTATTCATAGGGGAGCCATTCCATTCCCTGTATTATTTTTGTTGCTCTTCTCTGAATCTTTTCTAGTTCTACTACATATTTTTTGAAATGAACTAGCCAGAACCTCACACAGTACTCAAGGTGCGGTCGCACTATTGATCTGTACAGAGGCAATATGATATTTTCTGTGTTATTCTTCATTCCTTTTTGGACCATTCCTAATAATCTATTTGCTTTTTTGATTGCTGTCGCATGCTGAGCTGAGGATTTTAATATATTGTCCAAGATCTCTTTGCTGGGTGGTCACTTCTAATGCAGAATCCAGCTTCGTGTACCTGTTATAGGGATTATTTCCTCCTATGTGCATCATTTTGCACTTTTCCATATTAAATGTCATCCACCATTCAGATCCCAGTCTCCTAGTCTTGCAGAGTCCCTCTGCAGTTCATTGTAATCCACTGTTTTAACAACTTTGAATAATTTTGTATCCGCTGTAGATTTGATTGCCTCACTTATTCACTTTTTCAGATCATTTCTAGATATTTTAAACAGCATAGGTCCTTTGGCACTCCCCTAATGACCCTTCTCCGTTTGGAAAACTGACTATTTAGTCCTACTCTCTCTTTCCTGTCTTTTAACAAGTTACAATCCACAATAGGACACTGCATCCTATGCCATGATTTTTTAATTTCGCCTTAGGGGGAACTTTGTCAAATGCTTTTTGAAAATCCAAATTCACTGTATCAGCCTGTTCATCATTATCTACATGTTTATTTACATCCTTATGACAATGGAATAGATTTGTAAGGCAAGACTTCCTTTTGCTAAAATCATGTTGACTCTCTCCCATTAAGTTGTGTCTGTGTTGAGTTCTTTCAAGACTCTGGCTGGATACCATCCAGTCCTAGTGATTTATTCCTCTTTACTTTGTCAATTTGATCTATTACATCCTCCATTATCACATAGATTTATTTTAGTTGCTCAGAATCATCCTTATCAAAGGACAATGTCCAGCAGCAGCCTCATTTTCAAGCCCCTAGACCGGGCTTACTTCTGAGCATCTGTGTATAAGTGATTAACTGGTCCAATGGCGATGCTAGATATATAGCTCTTCCTCTTTTTTAATCGTTAATAAGCTAGGATTGATCCCTTCATGGCTGCATGAGATCAGAGTATCATAATTATCCTTTAACACGTCCTTGTAAAACTCCTTCTGCCTTTCATCTAGATACCTCCACTTTTCCTGGGAGAAATGGCCAGCAATGTCCTCAGCTGTCACTGGCATCTTGTTCTCCAGTGCATCCAACCATTTAGAATGGCCAGAGTTTTTCTTCTTCTGTGTTACTGACCATTGTTCCTGCAAGATGATTTTGCCTTGAATTCTTTCCAACTTGCTGGTAGTTGTTGTTTCCAGTTGCATCAGAACCATCCACAAAGATCCCAACGTTCTAGGCTGCAGTGGATCTGGGAACCTCTGATTGTGGGAAGGTGACACAACCACACCTGGAATATCATCTGATCTTGGAAAAACAGCTAGAGGTTTAACCAAGGAGGGATCTCGCTCAGAAGAAGGCAGACCCTCTATCCCCATGCTATCTTCACAACCTTAGTGGGCTGCTCCGAGCAAGGCATCTGCACTTCAGATTGGGACCGCTCTATCGCAGTAGGTCTGAACCCCAGCACTGAAGTTCCAGAACAAATACAACTTTCCATTAGTCCAACAGAAACATCCATAAGAGACAGGCAAAATTTAGCCTTCCTTTTTCTGTGAAAGTAATGTGAATGATTGTAGTTTAGCCTTAATTATTTCCCTTGGTTGCATCAGTTATTTATTTTTTGTTGTCATTCAGACAGCTTCCTTACTCCTGAGATCCTAGTATAAATTTGAAATATAAAGCTTTTTTGTAAATGGGGAACAAATTATCTAATTGGTAAGGCCAGAGAACAAAATTCAGTAAAGAATTTTGTCTCTCTAATGAGGTGTAATATATTTCAGTTTATTGTGGTATCACCCTATTAAGTCTGAGTTAGGAAGAGAATGATGCCAGGTATATATGATTCCTTGAGATCTTTTTTCCTTTGCTGAATTATGTTGTAAACATTGTTTTGGATGGGATTTAGTTCTTTGTAGCTTCCTTGCTGGGCATGACTTGTCACAGGACAGAGCAGGGAACTGAATGTTCTCACATTGGATTAATCTTTATAAAGCTGGATGTGGAATAAGAATCTACTGTAGGGTGTTTGGTTCCTGGCGAGGAAAAGTCACAAAAAAGAGACAAATAGATTTGAAAGGAAATAGAAAAAAAAGAGAGCAATTTAATACTAGGAATTCAAAGGACATGGTAACCAAATAGATATGCTGTTCAAGAAAGAGTTGGACAATTGTTGGAACTTTTCTGAACTTCTCTCATGTCTCTTATTATAATCCTGCCTGCTTATCACACAAGATTGCTCTCTCTTCTTCCTTAGAATGGAGACTCTATGGTTGTTTTATTGTAAACCACTTAGGAATGTAGCTAGTAGTGTTTCATTGACACTTTTTCCTTTTTCTTGTTGAACTTCCCCCCTCTTAGAACTTTTGAAATTTTGGCATATTTCTAACACAACAAACAAGTGGTTCTGGATAATGAAAATAATTTGCTCAGTTCATCTTGAGCCTGGACAATAGATGTCACTCTTACATTTATTTATTTATTTTATTTAAGAGTTTTTATATACCGTCATTAAGTTATTCACCATCATAACGGTTTACAATAGGGCACCAGTAAAAATATATTGGTCGTACATTACATGAAGCCTGGGACTCTCTCCTTTCTTCCTAAGAGCTATGACTAGCTACTCCACAACATCCCCAGCCTCAGCAGAAAGCCACATCTAGGAACTGAACCCAGGTCTCCTGCATGATGGCTCACAGCAATGCAACTGAGTCATCCCCCCAAAAAATGAATTTAATTTGTGCCTTCTTTTTATATTCCATACAACTCACAATGTAGCTATGTTTCAACCTCAACATGATGGTCCTTATCAGGACAGGAAGATTATTTACAATTAAAAATGTTGAGGCATTGGTAGTTTTGTTCTTATCTTCCAATACTGATAGTACAGATGACGGGTCACACATTATATGCAGTTTTCATATATGGCAATGGCTAGTAGTGTAACTAAAGATTAAGGGGAAAATGGGCTGTCAGACTTATGAGCAATGTTTTTATAATTCCATTATAGATTTTGCTTAATTAATGAAGATGTGAAGAATTGGCAACAAATTTATGACCAGTTTGAAGCATCACTTTTATAAAAGTTGGAAGTGACTAGGCCACATCAATTTGTAGATACTACTCTCATGTATGTCTTATGTGAAAAAAACAAGTTATGAAATTGCTTTGGAATAAATTCTCCTTTATGTAAAAATATAAAACATCTTTACCTTATAATGCATTATTAATGTTCACTAATAAGTAGTTAATGTGAATAGGAATAATTAGTGTAACGTGATTACAATGCAGAAAACCAGGTTCAGTCTTTCTTAAGCAAGTCACCAAACTTTTCACATTTAGAGGGTTATTTACTAAAGGTTTTCTCCAATTCTGTGACTATGGGGAAAATGCTTAGTAAATGAGGCCCTTAGATTGTTAGTAATTATGAGAATGATTTTTGGGCAGCTGCAAGTGTGTTGATGATGATGATGGTGGTGTGTAGAGCAAGGGTGGACAATTCCAGTCCTTGAGGGCCGCAAACCAGTTAGGTTTTCAGGCTATCCTTAACGAATATGGATGAGAGAGGTTTGCAGGCCCTGTGCCTCATATTCGTTAGGGATATCCTGAAAACCTGACTGGTTTGCAGCTCTCGAGGACTGGAATTGCCCCTCCCCTCCCCCCACCCCATTCCTAATTTTGCTGGGTATGCAGGCACTTAATCTGTGGGACTGTACTCAAGCACTACATACAAAAGAGATGGAGTTTTTTCTACTACTGCAACATCTATTTGAGGTATTAAAACAATGTATTTATTACAGTATACATGGTTCCAGTCAATAAGGCCATTTGTACATTGATTTGCAGAAATGCACAATTAAATAAGCTTGCAGCAAAGCTATGACAATGTTGAAATGAAAAAGTATTTTTTCTAACAAAACATATTGCTTTACATTTTGCAGCGTTCCGCGTCTTTTTTTCTTTCTTGATCTCATCTTTCACTATTGCTTCTTTAAAGGCTGTGGTGACTTTCTTGACAGCCGGACAGGATAAACCCACCCATCAATTCTCTGCAAAATTCAGAGAACATGGGACATTTGAAATTTACTTAGGCATCTGGATTTTTTTTTTAATTTCTAGTTTTGCTTTTTTCTTTGGTTTTCATTTAATATTGTTGGCACATAGGGGCTGGTTGGGAAATCTCAAATTTATCAGTAAGCCTGTTAAGAAAACAGCATGAAGGAGTTCCTTACAAAAGTAATTTTAGCATATCTGTGCATGCTTAATATTCCTATATTTTTCTGTAGCATTTTATGCTGTTTTAATAATCAACAGCATTTAAGTTTTGTTATTAAAAAAATAACATCTTGCATTTCTCTGTGGAAAAAAATATTGTTGGACTAGATCTGTTAACAATATGTTTTACAGATTTTTTTCCACAAGTGAGATGTTTTGAAATGGACTGCCTCCCAGACCATTTTCTATTAAATTCTGCCAGTTTTTCTCACTGGCAATGAATCAATAACAGAATTTGTAGATTACTAAATTGAACACTTTAATCTCAGACACACCACTCTTGGGTTTAGTAGAGTTGTTGGGTTATTTTTAAAACTAATTAGAGTGACATTTAAAAATGAAATCGACAAGTTACTTATTACATAACGTGTCCAGAATATGAGTAGTAAAGGTACAGAGTAGTTCAGAGGCAGACATAGTACAGTTACACTGGGATAAAATATCAAACGCATCAGTCTCTTTTGTGAAGTAAAACAGAATGTTAGAGAAACAGAACGTGGAAGGACACTTCTACTATTAAACAGGACAGTGCCATAATCTGTGCGCTAAACAGATGTGCACAGCTGTTTAATGCACAGATTTAAAAAAAAAAAAAAAGTAATTCCTGATACACTAAGCTAATGAAATGCTAATGCGCCAGAAGTTAAAAAGCACAGTCTAAACGCATGTTTTAATGCGGGAAGGGTGGGGGAGCAGGAGCAGCAGAGAAAGGGGGTGCAGCTATTTTACTGCTGTTAATCTGTGCCACAATTTAAAAATGAATTCCTACAGGCAAATATAAAATAACCTTTCGGCAGCGATACTATGATTTCAGCATCTGCTTCTTTTAGACTGGGATTTTTTGGGAAAGGGGGGTGGTATGTGAGGCAGAACTGAACGCAATGGCTGATTCATGTTTTGTTTTCCTTTTACTTTGAAGAAATCTGTTGCTTTTGTTATAGTTGTAGCTGTTGTAGTTTCCGGTGTTTCAAAATAAGCCATGTTTGATCTCTTTTAGAAGGAAATTTACATTGTAAAAGAATGTCTAGCGCTTTGGTAAGAAAATGGGGTTGAACTTGTAACTTGCAGGTGTTGTGTGTTGTTGTACAGAGCCGAAAAGCAGTGCATGTCAGAGTCACAGCTGCGCTAGAAGCCTAATTCCATCGCTGACCAGGAGTCAAGTTTCCGGCGTTAAGGAGAGCCAGGGTTTGGCCAGCGCACCTCTGTGCATTGGAGAGTACTAAACATAGAAATGATAGCAGAAAAGGACCAACGGTCCATCCAGTCTGCCCAGGAAGCCCATGGCAGTTTCTGCCGCACTGTACAAGTCACCCCCATACATCAGTTTCACAGACCATCAGTCAGGGCCCTTGTTGGTTGCTGTTTGAGTCCAATTCCCCATTACCTACTGCCGTTGGAGCAGAGAGCAATGTTGGAGTTGCATCAAGAGTTTCAGGCTTATTGGTTAAGGGTAGTAACAGCCACATCAGCAAGTTACCCCTTTTCTTATTTGTTTTCCCTGACCGCAAAATTCAAGTCCTTGTTGTTTGCTGTCTGAATCTAATTCCCCTTTAACTCTTTTCCCTCTGCTGTTGAAGCAGAGAGCACTAATAGAGTACTGCTTAATGCCCTCATTTGCATGGGGTTTCCATATAATGCTGCTAAGCAGTACTCCAATTTTAGAATGCATCTTATTGTCAGTAAGATTTATGTTCACAAAGGGGCGGATTTTAAGAGCCCTGCTCGCCTAAATCCGCCCAAATCCGGGCGGATTTAGGCGAGCAGGGCCCTGCGCGTCAGTGAGCCTATTTTACATAGGCTCACCGGCGCGCGCAGACCCCAGGACTCGCGTAAGTCCCGGGGTTCTCCGAGGGGGGCGTGTCGGGGGCGGGCCCGGTCGCCGTGGCGTTTAGGGGGCGTGTCGGCAGCATTTTGGGGGCGGGTCCGGGGCGTGGTTATGGCCCGGGGCGGTCCGGGGGCGTGGCCGCGCCCTCCGTACCCGCCCCCAGGTCGCGTCCCGGCGCGCGGGGATTTACGTCTCCCTCCGGGAGGCGTAAATCCCCTGACAAAGGTAAAGGGGGGGTTTAGACAGGGTCGGGGGGGTGGGTTAGGTAGAGGAAGGGAGGGGAAGGTGAGGGGAGGGCGTTAGAGGATTCCCTCCGAGGCTGCTCCGATTTCGGAGCGGCCTTGGAGGGAACGGGGGTAGGCTGCGCGGCTCGGCGCGCGCCGGCTATACGTAATTGATAGCCTTGCGCGCGCCGATCCAGGATTTTAGCGGATACGCGCGGCTCCGCGCGTATCTACTAAAATCCCGCGTACTTTTCTTTGCGCCTGGAGCGCCAACAAAAGTACGCCAACGCGCCTTGTTTGAAAATCTACCCCAAGATGAGCATTCAAATGCAGGTAAAGCAGCGCCTTGGCCTGAAAGGGTGCAAGGCTTTTTTAAAGAAATATGACTTATGCTCAACGTTCACAAACCCTTGTAAAACAAGACACCGTGTATATTTAAACTAAAATCTAATCTTAAAAACTACACATTTGATGATTAAATAAAATTGAATATTTGGCACCAACCTCAGAAACATAGGACAATGAATAGTTAAGACAGACATAATTACAGATATGTAAAACATAAATATTGAGTCCAATATATAGGGATCATGTTCTTATCAAAATTGGGCCTTCATAGTTTTAGCAGTAGCATTGCATTAGAACATCAAATATTCTTTAAAAACCAAATGCTACTTCATAGTATAATCATAGCCCAGATAGTTCAAAACTGTATGTTTTATTTACTTTTTAAAGACATTTTTGTGCAAAAATATGTAGTATGGAAGAAAGGGTAACATATATAAGATCCATACGATCCAAAATGAAAGGATTCATCACATCCCATCACCTCACACAGCTGTATTTTGGCAGGAATCTGCCTGCTTCAGGGATTCAATATAGCTTGTGCTGCCTCTGATTCCTTCATAACCCATGGGTTACGACAGAACACAGGTTTTAATAATTTGTCTGCTTATTTAGAACCAACAAGAGGGGAGACTATTTTAGGTCTAGTCCTTAGTGGAACACAGGATTTGTTGTGCGAGGTAACAGTGCCCTAACTCCAATTATTAAGAAATCTACTGCAACAGCATTTAACTTTCAAAGGGTGACTATGATTAAAATAAGGAAAATGGTTAGGAAAAAAAATGAAAGGAGCACCTACAAACGTTAAGAGCTTACATCAGGCATGGACATTGTTTAGAAATACCATCTTGGAAGCCCAGATCAGATGTATTTCATGCATTAGTAAAGTATCTGAAGGTAATCTGCTTTGAAATGACTGAAAGTCAGAATATAAATCAAATAAATATAGTTTTTCCCATAGAAAGACATGACCCAAACTGAAATTAGATTAGATTTCTGCTTACTGCCCTTCACCACTCATATACTGCAGTCAAAGTGGGTTGGTAGATATGCTGTGGGCCATTTCACTTTTCTAAGGAAGTCCTGTAAAGGTTAAGTTTACACGTTTGACATAGCACTTGTATCCTAAATACTGATATAATAGTTGTCGTTAATTTATATTCTGCCTGTTCAAAATAGTTCTAAGACTGATAACAAAAGAACACCAACATCACTTAAATATAACATTTATTTAACAGTTTTGATATTTCACTTATATTGGACAACACATGCTAAGCGGATTACATCATTTACATAATATTTAAAATAGTAAAAAGACTAACAACAACAGGCAGTTAAAATATAAATAAATATAGATATCAGAGGACAGAAATTACCCAGGCAAAATTGTGAGAATGTAAACTGGAACAAATGAGCTTTTAGGTTTTTGCGAAAAAGTTTATAATTTGTAAAATTATAAAAGCTCCTGGGGAAGGTCATTCCATAAAACTTTATCAATCCACAATAATTAATTTATAATATATACTATATATAAAGAAACCTATGTACCCCATATACAACTGACGCCTAATGAATCAGTTCATTTTGGTTTTAATAGTATAAACATGAGTCCTGGTTTCAAAAAAATGTTTTATATAAATTAGTGCACCAACCAAACATGTAATCTGAATGAAATTATCCACTTACGTTAATGCAAAACAGAGGTGTTATCCCACTCTATGCCTGAGCAATTCACTCCATTTAGTAGATTCAAAAGGGAAACTACAAATATCCAATAAGGATTACTATAGCTTCTTTCTTAAAGGTGAATTTTAAAAGTCCAGCGCACGCATCAGTTAGGGGATGCGCAAAAAAATCTTAATGCTGACCGAATTTAAAACGTGCCCATATACACCCGTAAATACCATGGTGCACACATCTCCAGAATTTCCAAAAAGGGGCGGGGGCAGGGCATGGGCGATTTGGGGCCTGTCCACGGAGCACACATAGGTCCCCTGCCATGTAACTTTACTTCTGCTATGGATAGACTTGTAAGCAAGCAAGTAAATAAATAAATAAAAGGATTGAGCCATTTCTGAGGATTTTAAAAGATCTGGGGTAACCTCTGGGGTGGGGGGGGCGTATAGGCTATCAAACCAGGAGGAGTTGGAGGATCTATCTGTTAATTGGGCGAACTGGTAAACTGGGAATGACGTGGGCATGTGCCCCTTTTAAAATTTATGCAGTAGAAGCAGAATTTGCACGCAAGTTATAAAATATCCACATCGCTGGGTGCGGGCCGACGCATGCGCACACATGTACGCCCACACACCGGTTTGAAAGTTGTCATTCCTGTCTATGAATATTTCTGGGATATAATTGGTCTTGATTAGGCTTATTATATCCCTGAGAGAGAAACCTAAGGAGTGAATTTTCAAAGAGTTATGCATGTAAAAATTAGCATGTATACACATAAGAATCTTGTCCTCGCATAATCAGTATTTTATAAACCTCAAAAGTATGTGCATACTTTACGTTTTGCACACAGATAACTCTGTGAAAAAAGGGATGGTCTAGGCACATTCTGGAGTGGGGCCAACAGTTATGCTTTTAAGTTGCTATTTTAAAAGAGACTTAGATGTGCACATTTGCAACCTACTCGCATAATTTGACACCTGCTAATTATCTTGCATAATTGAGAATCAGACTTGTTTATGGTGTACCATTGGCTGGGTGGGAGATCTGGGTGAACTTGAGGGGGAGTTCAGGCTGAAGAACAAGAATGGCCTTGATGAGCTGGAGATGGACTGGGAGAACTGGTGATGCAGTTGGAAAACTGGTCATTTCAATTACATGCACATGTTTTAAAATATACTGACATACAAGCATAAACCAGGTATTATGCAAATAAGTCCTACTTTATTTTTGTGCACAAAATATGCACACATATATTTTTAAAATTAGAAGGAAAGTGTGGGTGTTCAATGCACTGCATGGATTCGTGCATAAGCACACATTTGTGTGTATGTTGGGGGATACACATATGCTCACACACGATACACGCGGGTTATAAAATATTATTGTAGATCTCTGCGCAGCCGTATATGCATCATGCAGAGTTCTGTTATCTTCCAAGGCTGGATATTGCAGTAGGAGGAATTTTATTGCACCAGGACAATTTGCAGCTTTTTCTGCCATCCGGATGGTAGGAGGTTGCATTGAAGCTGAATATCTTCCCTTGTCGATAATAATCAGATTCCTGATCATGAGTCAGAGTTTCCTTTCCATTAGTGTCCAATCAGCGTTTCTTTAGAAAGTTCTAATGTTTTTTAAAATCTCATCAAATTGGATTAAGAAAAATTAAAATAAATGTTTCCACCGTAGTAGAAGAAATAAAAGATTAATCTCAAGATTGTTTTTCATTCTTGTGTATAGCATTTAATTTATAATATGCGTAGAATAAATATGAATATTTTTTGGGTGTGTTCATTACAACTGTGCTAGTATTGGAGCCACCATGCTGAATATCATCTGTTTGTTTTTTTGTTGTATAATTGTGGACTTTTGGTCTCTATCTAGCATGGAATAGTAGTTTAAATCTCGCAGTGCTATGATGCTTTTAAAAGAAAATAATCTGTGTTCAAGAGCCGCATGCCAGACCTAAATTAAATCGCTCTTCTCTGAAGTAGTAATCCCAATAGAACTGATGTGCAAAGAAAATAAGGGCATCCAAAATAATTTTGCAGGCTTCAAAAGCAATTGGCATTGCATCTAAGAATCATCATATGAAGCTTGTAGCCCCAAATGAACTTGACATTGAGTTGTATAACCCATTATGTGGAGGATAAAGTAATAAAACATGAGTAAAAAATGTGCAATAAACATCAACACACATTTTCTTTACTGACATGCTTTAAAAAAGTTAACTCCTGATGCAGTAAGCTAACATTACGCTAATGCATTGGAAGTTTAAAAAAAAAAAAGCACACTGCCCCAAAAATGTGCACATTAAACATGATTTCACCTGCACTGGAAACATGATTTGTGTACAAAGTATGTTTTCTGCGCATATGGTATGATTTATATGCAGAAAACATGATTTGTGCAAAATACAGAACCCCCTGCACTATGAACTCCAAGTTCAGCCCCATAGACTCTAAGCAGGTGTTAAATACCAGCATTAAGAAAAATTGAGGTAATCCTATACACCTCTCTGCATTGGGGAATCGTAGATAATGCCTTAATCAACATGGGATTTGTGTGGAAGAGCACTAGTTTGTGCACGCGTTTACTCAACATTTGTGCACATATTTGTTGTGTGCCAAACCCCTTGTTAAATCAGGAGCAAAGCTGTGCATGTAACTGTGTGTTAACATGCGCACACAGCCGAGCTCACCTTATCGCACTGGCCTGATGAGTTAAAGAGATCATTTCTCAGACAACCAGCCAGGTCAAGAGTGGGAAAGCCTGGCAAATGGAGATTTGCAATGTCCTGATGTACGAATAACCCCCTGTAAAGTGAAAATTGTTACATTGGTTGTCACATAGTCTTCTGTGGTTTATACAGGACGACATTTTCATAGTAACATAGTAATGATGGCAGAAAAAGACCAAAAGGTCCATCCAGTCTGCCCAGCAAGCTTCTTATGGTAGTATCTGCCATGCCGTGCAGGTTTACCCCCATGTTTCTCTCAAGAGTAGTAACTGCCGCTCCGTGCCATTATCCCAAGCTTTATGATAACCCATTAAAATTTCAGCTAGCAATATTTTTTACTGGGTGATGAGCTTTCTTGAAAACTCAGACAGTGCTGCTTGACATGCACTGCTTATGGACTTTGCAGTCCTGGGCTTTTTCCCTTATGTCTGTGTATCAGTACCATAGACTGAATTGTTTAGACTGACTCCCAGGGGAGGGAATGGGAACCAGACTACAATGTTAAAATAGGGCAGAAAAAAAAATGTGTAACAATAGCTGCAACACCACTAAAATGAGAGGATAATACAAGGACATTTTTAAAGCAGAATTTCTTTCCTATTGCACGTAAACTTTCTGGAAACTAGAACTGGTTTCTGCATAAAAGGCTTAGGGAAAATCTTGTGATTCTGTGGCTTTCAGATGAAGTTTCCACAGGCTTGGCTAAAATTCTAAACAATAAAATTGTGTAATTTAGCATTCAGAATTGAAGCAAAAAAAAAAGTATAAAATGTGCTAACAGCAGAATTGATGACTCCTGTCCAGTTCTTTTTAGCTGGAATAATATTGAGATTGAATCTCTTAGCAGGTAAAAAGACAGAGCTCTTAGTAAAAAAAAAAAAAAAAAAAAAAGCCAGGTTACCTAAAAATAATGGCATGCTCCAGGAAAGGCTTTTAAAGCTCCCATTAATCTGAGGAATAGCACCATGGGGGCCTACACTTTTGGCCATTTAATCTATAGACATTCAGCTATTTTCAGCATGAAAAATTGGCTATGGCATAGTGTTTTCTGGACTAAATAAAGCACGTCTGTACTGTAGGCTGAGAATTTTTTTTTTAAACGTTTAATCACTTGTTTAAGAAATATTGTCGTTCATTCTTTTCAGCAATAGGTGATGTGTGGCACCAGAATTTTTTTTTCCTATTTTCTCTCCAGTACCTTTCTAAATTTTTGTGAAATAACGCTGCACAATAATTTAGAAAGGCACGGGAGAAAAAAACAGGAAGAAAGGTGCCACACATCTATAGGTTATCTTTATTAATAGATCTGGTGCTACATTCTTAGCCGTATGCGATGCTTTAGTAGTTGACTTGAGATCTTAAATCATAAGGAATGATGCCTCACAAACAACATATAATAAAATATACCAGACATCTATGATGTAATGCCAAATGATTAATTTGAAGTGCTGAAAAAGGTGCAAAAAGCGGAATATAAATCTAAATAAATAAATATATGTATGCAATTTATACGCTAATGTGATAATGGGCCTCAAATGAAATTGAATTTGTTCAAATTGAGTGTTGTCATTAGAAGGACTAACTCCAAAAAAAATATCTTTAAGCAATATGATAGCAAGCTGCATTGTAGTCTTCTGATAATCCTAATGGCACTAGTGAGACCTCAGTCTCTTTATAACAGCAATGATAGCATAAGGAATTTCATGCTATCATTTCATGAATTCCATTGGCGGTGATATGAAAGTAGGAGAATTTGTTCATGGAAAAAGAGATTGCCCGATCTTACAAGGCAATGCCTAATTAACCTAAAATTGAATAACACTGTTCTGCTTTTGTCTACAGTCAAACTTTCTTGAACCTGCTCAATTTAATTTTTCAAACACCAGCATAAGCACTGGCAAGTCAGATGCAAAGCATTGATAAGAAAGGAAAAGAGAGAATTTGAAAAGAAGCTTGCCGTGGAAGCAAAACCTCATAATAAAAACTTTTTCAGGTACATTCGAGGTAAAAAGCCTAGATGATCAAGGGGTAAAAGGATCACTTAAGGATGATAAAGCCATAACAGAGAGACTAAATTAATTCTTTGCTTCAGTATTCACTGATAAAGATGTAAGAGAGATACCCATGCCTGAAAAGATATTCAAAGGTGATGATTCCGAGGAACTGAAACAAATCTCAGTGAACCTGGAAGATGTACTAGGGCAAATTGACAAACTAAAAAGTAGCAAATCACCTGGACCAGATTGTATACATCCCAAAGTGCTGAAATAACTGAGAAATGAAATTGTAGACCTGCTATTGGAAATTTGTAAACTATCAATAACATCATTTATGGTACCTGAAGACTGAAGGGTTGCCATTGTAATGCCAATTTTTAAAAAGGGATCAAGGGGTGATCCAGGAAATTAAAGACCAGAGAGTCTAATGTCAGTTTCTACCATTTTGCCTGGCACAATCATAAAGAACAAAATAGCTGAACATATAGATTATAGTTTAATGGGACAAAGCCAACATGGATTTAGGCAAGGGACGTGAGCCAGTTGATATAGTGTATCTGGAGTTCCAAAAAGCATTTGGCAAAGTCCCTCATGAGAGATTTATTAGGAAATTAGAAAGTCATGGGATAGGTGGCAGTGTCCTGTTGTGGATTGAGAATTGGTTAAAAGCTAGAAAACAGAGAGTAGGGCTAAATGGTAAATTTTCCCCAATAGAAAAGGGTAAATAGTGGAGTACCCCAGGGGACCATAAGAACATAAGAAATTGCCATGCTGGGTCAGACCAAGGGTCCATCAAGCCCAACATCCTGTTTCCAACAGAGGCCAAACCAGGCCACAAGAACCTGGCAAGTACCCAAACACCAAGAAGATCCCATGCTACTGATGCTTTTTCATATATTTATAAATGACCTGGAAATGGGAAAAACCAGTGAGGTGATCAAATTTGCTGATGACACAAAATTATTCAAAGTTGTCAAATCACAAGAGGATTGTGAGAAATTGCAAGAGGACATTGCAAAACTGGTAGACTGGGCATGCAAATGGAAAATGAAATTTAATGTAGACAAAGCGCTATATATGTTAGATTCATTGTTCAAAATGTTATATCTTATCCTGTTCAATGTTATTATATTTATCCTAACTAAATCCCAGTTCTTACTTCCTGTTATCTGTAAGACACTCATATGTTATGTCATCCCAAAGTTACTTGTAAACCGAAGTGATTAGTAAAATTGTTACTAGAACTGCGGTATATAAAAAATGTTAAATAAATAAATAAATAAGTGCAAAGTGATGCAATTAGGGAAGAGTAACCCAAATTATAGCTACAAAATACAAGGTTCCTCATTAGGAGTCACCGTTCAGGAAAAGGATCTAGGTGTCATCGTTGATAATCCATTGAAATCTTCTGCTCAGTGTGCAACAGCAGCCAAGAAAGCAAATAGAATGCTAGGGATTATTAGGAAAGGAATGGAGAATGAAACAGAGAATATCATAATGCCTCTATTGGTATAGCTGCATTTAAAAAAGGTTTGGACAAGTTTCTGGAAGAAAAGTCTATTAACCATTATTAAGGAAGAGTTGTAGAACCCCACTGCTTATTCTTGGGATAATAGGCTTGGAATCTGTCTACCCCTTGGGATTCTGCCAGGTACTTGTGACCTGGCTTGGCCACTGTTGGAAACAGGATACTGGGCTTCAGTATGGCAAGCCTTGTGTTCTTATTGCATTCAAAAGCAATGCGATATGTACAGTAACACAGACGTGTGCTTTGCATACACAGACCTCATATAAAAGGGCACCTAGACTGCACCACTAGGGTCAGTGTCTCATGTCACGAAACAAAAAGTGCCATTGTGTTTATAATCCTTGGTAACTGTTTAAACAGTAATTTTAGGAAAAACATTTTTGGATAATGAGTACCTGGTAGAGTTGCCTCCCACTATTAGCCAAAGCAATAAGTAACAAGCAATACCAGACTTAATTTTCATTATTGCTGCTATTTAAAGGGCTTGACCTTCAAAATGATGTATGCGTGCAGCCAGCAGCAAATTACCTGTAAGATTTCTCTATTCTGTATTTGGTGAGGGTCTGTGTTTTGCGTGTGTGACTGAGGTGTGAGGTATTCTGCTAGTGCCTACTTCCTGTGTAGGGATCTATAGCAGCCCGGCTTGTTCTATTTTCCTAATAGGAGACGTATTGGTGTTTTAGGGCATTGTATAATATTTGCAATATTGCCTTTTCATAGGTAGGGTTGTTACTGTTTGAGTGATGGCAGCTAATGTTGTTTTGATATGGGAAGTTTATTATAATTGTAATACAGGTTGCTCGTGGTTTTCTGAGGGCCAAGCCCACACCCAACATTTGTTGAAACAGGCCTAATACCACACTGGTTCCAAGCGTTCTTTTTTTGTACCACAATAGTGCATGCAAATCTAATATATATGATACAAGAGCTATTTTTACCTCAGAATGTCCTTTTTCATTAAAGTCTGTTTTTGTACATAAATAATTTTTTATTGTGTGTGGTAGGTCGGGGTGGGCGGCAAGGCTGTAGGTTTCACCTAGGGCGCCAAATACCCTTGCACCAGCACTCTTTGTTTCATGGTGTTTGGGATAAATTTGACACATTGTCAAGTACTGGGATTACTGAAATTATTGCTTCATTGATTAACTCCTATTGTGTTCTCAATTCCTGCCCCACAGCTGTATTAAAGTTTATATCTGCAGAAGTAGGTTTTTCAGTCACCAGAATTGTTAATACATCTTTGGAGGATGGTTATTTACAGGAGCAACTGGAGAGCCATTATTTGTTCAATTTTGAAAAATCCCAAAATGGACCCTAATGACCCTGTGAGTTATCGTCCAATTTCTTCTTTATCTTTTTTAACCAAGGTAATTGAATGTGCTGTATTAAAGTTTCAGGAGTTTCTTGAAACAAATAACATCTTAGATCAGTATCATTCAGTCTTAGACCAGGACACAGACATTTTGCCACTCATGAATCTAGATTATTTTAGACATGATTTTGAAAGGTCTTCCAAATTTATTCTTGTATTATTGGATATCTCGTTGCCTTTGACACTGTTAATCATCTAGTTTGTTGGTCAGCTGAAGGAATTTGGAATTTCAGGCATTATACTCAAAAGGTTTACATCTTTCTTCCTGGACTGAGTACAGCAAGTGAGACCGTAGTGCAATGCTGTGTCCTGTTTGCCCTCAGGGCTGTGTCCTGTTGGCCCTATTTTTTAATGTCCACCTGTGTCCATTCTGTAGTCTACTAGCCAGTTTAGGCATAGGCTACGGATTGTACACCGATGATTTTTTTTTTTTGACCCAATCTCATCTGCAGTGAACAATGCCTTATCAATGGTTTTTGTGTTTCTGCAAGCCATTAAATCTTGGTTAACTGCAAGCAAGTTAATGCTGAATGCTGGGAAAACTGAGAGAATGATCTTGAGTAGATTTCCAGTGGAAGATTTTTCAACTTCATCTCATTTTGATGAATGTGTATATCTTTGCAATTACAAGGTAAGGCTGTTAGACAGTGTGCTTTTTATAAATTGCAAGTACTGCGCAGACTGAAACCTTACCTAGTGTTTGATGATTTTCTATCTGTCTTACAGGCGTTAGTCCTGCCTAATCTTGATTATTGCAATTCCCTGTATGTTGGCTTGCTTTTGACTATCTTGAGTCCTCAAGCAATACAGTATGCCGCAGCTACTTACTGGCTCCCTGAAATTTGATCATATTACAGCTGAAATTTGATCATAATACAGCTTACTGGCTCCCTGTAATTTGATCATATTACACCTGTATTATGTTCTCTTCATTGGCTACCTGGTTTTTGGCAAATACGATTTAAGATTATATGCATGGCCTTGCTTTTAAAGATCTATAAACCACTTAGAGCATTAAGATGTGTTCGTTAGGGATATGCAGAAGGGACAGATTCGAACGATTCGGTATTCATAAGGCGCCGGCCGTCCATTGCTCCTACCATGTGACAGGGGCCGACCAATGGCACCGGTAGCCCCTGTGACATAGTAAGGGCAAAGGCTATTGGCGCCATTTTGAATACCGGCAGCTGATGGCCCGAGTGCAGGAGATCGCTCCAGGACCCCCACTGGACCACCAGGGACTTTTGGCAAGTCTTGGGGGGGTTAGGGAGGGTGGGGGTTTTATTCGTTAATGATACGTTGCATTCGTGGGGGTTCACCATACGTTTCGGGAACCCACGAATGCAACGAATAGGGACCTATATGTTGCGGATTGTGCATTCGTTCAAAACAAATACACATCCCTAGTGTTCGTCATAAACTTCTAGAGATACCTTTGGCTCTTTGTGCAAGGTTAGAGGAAACATGGGAAAGAATCATCTTTGTCACATGTCCTTCATGTTGTAATGAACTTCCAGATAAGCTGAGAGAGACTGAGAATTGTTTATCATTTAGGAAAAAGGTAAAAGCACGGTTTTTAAAGCTAGCTTTTGGTAGTGAGCCATGATGCTATTGTGCGAATAGAGAGAGTGGTTCTGTGTGATTTATCAGTAGTAATTTTATTAATGTTTTATGATACATTTTTATTGCAGTATAGCAAGGAACAGGCAGTTATGTTTTCTGGTAGTTTGTCATGTTTTTATTCTTTGGTTTTAGCAGCCTTTGTGTAATCATTTTATTATGTGTGTTTGATGATTGTAACCTGTCAAATACTTTGGATTGTGTGTGCTGTCAGTTTAAAGAAATAAATAAGTACTGCAACCAGTAAGAACCAGATATTTCTAACACTTCGTTATGCCGTTTGGGTATGGAATGCAGATTAGGAGAACATGAAATATTCAGTCTTTCAAGGACTATAATGTGACTTCAGTTCTTGTTCTTCTGTGAGAAGGTACATTCATTGTGATCTACACAGCTATAAGGAAATATCAATTTTTGTAGCAATTTTCCTTCTGAAATAGAAATTATTTTCATTATGGTTTTTGATCTATTCAGCTTTTGAAATGTAATTTTCTTTTTTACCTGTTTAATACAGATGATCTCCCTTATTGATTCAGAGATCAATTCACTGTTTCAGTATAATATAGCTATTGCAATACAGACTAAAAGTATCAGTTTTCCATCCTTTTATCATATCATATATATGCTATTTTGAAATTTTTCTAATGTCCATCATACATATTTTATTAGTCTCTTTAGTAATGGTTGATTTTGTTGTGAAGTATTAACATATTTTTGAATATAAACAGAGTTTACAAAGTACTTGGACTTTCAAATAGTTGCCATGTGATTTCTCAGTGTACATTATTAGTTAATAATGAACACCTTGCTTTCAGTGCCCTGGGCAAACAAACCATAGCTATTAATATTATTTCATATGGCATGACTTAATCCACTTCTACAGAACTGGAGACCAAAACAACTTAGCTGAACATTCTTCAGACACTTTATGAAAGCCATAAAGCTGCTGCCTTGGTCACTATTTGATAAGAGATGCTTTCTCTTGTCTATGGCAGAATACTGCTGTGAATAGGGAACTCATAGAAGTTTGGTTAAGTAACATAGAGGTAGATTTTTAAAGCCTTGCGTGCACAAAAATGGCCACATACTCGTGTAAGTGGGCTGCGCGGGAGCTACGCAAAATTTAAATAACCGGGAAGGGCGTGCAATGTACAAATCAGCTCCTTTTCATCACTTATAAGGAGTAAAATTCTTTAATGATGTCAATTTTACAAAGGATACCTCTGAATGTGTCTGTAACACCAGCCCTCTAACTCCAACCCACCTCCCGAAAAGAAAAGAGGCTCTCTCTCTGAGCGTGCATAAGATATGTGGGCAGAGTTGCAGACATGTATGTGTGAAGAGTATTTTATAACCTACGTGTACACTTTATAAAACAGCATATATCTTTATGTGCGGCGAGATACCCAGGGCCATTTAAAATTGACCCGATACTGTATATAGGGTTTGGGATTTTGCTAGGCTGGGGGGGGGGGGAGGGATTTGCCTACTCTTTTTCATGCAGAGTAAATTGAAGGGACCGTGAACTTTGCTAGCCAAATTTCAACATGGTGCATTTTTGTGTGCTAATCTCTGTCCTAAACAATTTTTGTGTGTCTATCTCTGTCCTAAACAATTTATGTCTCATATGGTACTTTGAATTCCCTAGGCAACAGAGGACTGGAAAGAAACTTCCTTTGAGGTCCAGTCCTTTGATTACATGTGTATGAGAGCAGAGGGGCCCACGTTGTACAGAGTATCCCTGTTCCCTCTCAGGACCCAATATACAGATTTTACAATCTGCCTTGATCAGTAGCTCCATCAGGCAAGAAACTCAGCTTCTCATTTTAATTCAGTTCTAATTCTAAGTTTGAACGATGAGGCTACATCACAGTTTTGTTAGGTATTTACTAAAATAGTTTTATAATTTAAAAATAACTCTCTTGCACTCCTAAAATACAATTGGAGGATAAATGGCATGGATTTCTGTGGCTATATATGCTGAGGAATACATAAATAAAAAGTTAATAAAGGAAATCATTCAGCTTGATTTTTTTTTTTCACCCAAGTACAGATATCCGGCTTCAAGATATCAAGATATTCAGCATTTGCAGAATTCTGCAGGTGTCTGTAAATTAGCCTATTAGATGCAAAGACATATTTTAACAGAATATACAGTTGTATGTTAGTAATATACCATCAGACTGATTTTAAAATGAGCGCACACAAGCCCAGACACGCGTGTATCAATGCATGCTACAATTTCAAATTGTGTGCACACTTGTGCGCATATGTTTTAAAATATACCTCCCGCGCATAAATATGCACCTAATTTTAAGAGATTACTCGCATAAATGTACTTCACACATCTTCCATAGGACTTTGCTGGCTTTCACACGCTATGTAAGCGAGGGGCATCCTAGGTTTTCCAGTTAGTCCACCAGTTTGCCCAGTTAATATTGCGGTCTTCAAACCCTCTCTGGTTCTTCGTCCTGCACGTGCCCCAGTTGACCCAGACTCCTCGCCCTGTCCTATAAGCCCTAAAACTCGAGATCTACAGAGTTGCTCCTCCTCAGGCATAAAGTTACGCGGCTAGCAAGCTGACGGGCACCGCAATCTCCTGTTTTAAACTGTGGAGTTACACGTGTCAGTGTTGATCTATGGCCCGCGCATCGGTATATCCACGCGTACTCAGTTGCTTTTTTCAAAATCTGTGTTGCATGCGGCCCACCTACGCGCGTACATGGCCATCTTTGCGCGAGCAGCTCTTTTAAAGTCGACCTCTGATCGCATTCATTTATCTGATTTTTAAAATATCTGTAAAATATGACATCTGCGTGAGCAGAGTATGAAAAAGGAGAGCGGGGGAAATAAAGGAAATCCTCAGCCCAGTTAGTGGGCATCGTTTCACATTTCCCAGTCATGCCAGTGTTCTTAATGTTCCTCAAATAAGCAGGTTTGCGCAGGAAAGAATTGTCCACTTTCCCGGACTGACGGGGTACTTTCGTGCTGAATGATATGCAACGTTACAGCATTTGAAGTAAAGCGAGAGGAAAAACTATGGCAAGAAACAAACTGAATTAATGATGATAGTAAGAACTGGTATAGAAAGAGATTACTTCTATTTGTTTTTCTTGGCCAGAATGGTTTTTAATGAACAGTTTGAAAGTGTTAACATCTGCTGTTGTAGGATGGCCACTGATTTGTTCATCTCTGAAGAGAGATATGCCAAACGGCCTGAAAGTAATTTGAATAGTTGGCAGGCTGCACTGTCTGGAAATAGAATGAACATAATAAGAATTTATTTAGTTTTCATCTTTCACATATCAAAGATTAATATTTGTTGTTAGCGTTAACAGAGAAATGTTCTGGCTGGTTAAATTCATCATATGTCACTTTTATAATATTGGCTCATTTTCCCCAAAGATTTGGTCTGTATAGCACAAAACACCAAACAAATAAAATATTTCAGAATTAGTGCTTTGCCTCTCTGTCTCCCTTCCTCCTCTCTGATCCAGTGAATGTTTACGGGTTTTAAGGTCTTTATGCATTTGGCAGCAGAGAAATATGTTCCTTCCCACCTCTTGTATTAATGGTGTTGGGCTGCAGTTACTATGACACCTCTTCCTCCAGTGTCACGGTGCCAGAGCTCAGAGACTGCTAGCCTTCCAGCTGTGCACCCAGCTCTTCCCTGGTCCACCCTCACTCGCTCTTCGTGAAAATGGCCACGGAAGCTCATTCCTGCCCCCCAGCTTTCCACGGAAGCCCAGTCACAGATTCTTCATGGCTCCTCCTCTTCAGTCTGTGGCCATTGAAGCCTAACCATGACCTCTCTAGAGTGCATCCTCAGTCAGGGACCAGATTCTTACTTATTCTCAGTGGCATTGGCTGTTAGGGCCTAATCGCAGAAGCAGAAAATAGATTTAAAAAATGGCCTCTTAACATGTGACATAATGAAACCAATCTGTTTTAAACACACATACACAGATTTTATGCTGTTGAAATTTTTAGCTTAGGACAACAAATTTTGCCAGAAGATATTGATTTATGAAGTACCATGTTTTGCATTTGCTTTGTCTGACGGTTTGCTACATCAGTTTCTTCAACTTGTAAAACAACAGGAAGCAGACAGATTAGTACTTCTCTAGGATATTTTAGTAAAGCTACATATCCTTTAAATCCTTGAAAACAGTTAACATCAGGAAGCGTATCCTAAAATTTCCATTTTATGTATGGTATTCAACAGGATGCATGTCTGTCTGTAAAAAAGTAATCTTTATTTATCAGCACTGGAATGTCTGTTTATTGTTTGTTATGTATTGTCTGTTTGGACTGTGACTGTTTAGCATCGGATACATACTTGGGTTTTTGAAGACTAATAAAAAGTTCAAGGTTGTAAATATGACTGAGACTTTCAATGGAAGGAAACTAGCATCTGAACTCCTCTGAGGCCATTTATTTGTAATAAAGGAGACAGATCAGGCTGGTGTGCTGACCTGGGTTAGAATCCTGGCCCTGGTTTTTGCTGCTTAGGCCAGCTGGGACTGGGAATGCGGTGGAGGCATCTACTGGCCAGACTGGTGTACCCTTTGGCTTTGATAGCCGGGCTTGATGAGAGGTGGGCTTGTAAAATGGAGAAAAGCCCCTAGGTAATTGCAGATGAAGGCTCTGTTTTAGAGATTGATGATCACAACTTAATGAGCTTAATATTGCCAGAAAATATTTGGCTAAGAGCTCAGTTAGGAAGGTCTCGATTTACACTGTGTGTTAACATTGTGGTAGTTTTATATTTGCATATTTAATTACTTCCACGTTTGGTTTCTTTATAGTCATTGAAATATTCAATTAACCAGCATGGACAATCCGCTATGCATGCCCAGTAATGGGGCTTTTGCTATACCCATTTGCACGCTCTTGTATGTCTTTTAATTAATCATCCCAATTTTGATAAAACCTCAAAGTTAAAACTATGGACATGTTTCAGATTCTATAAAAGCCAAGGGTCCACTTCAGAGAGAATCTGTGTATCTAATTTATTTACAATTAAGAGTTTAAACATTATTTCCTGCATGGTATTAATTTCCACATGTCTGCTTGTTTTTATCTTCTAAGTATTGCATTACTCACTGACAGGCTTCTCGCAATACATGAATTCCATTCTGCTTTAATAATGCCTAATAATCAAGACTTAATTAATGAACTATATAGTGCTGGAAGTCTGACTAAGACAATCAGATTTCAACTGTTTCAAATCTTTTTATTTAGATTTTTTAAATACTTTCAGCCACTTCAAAGCAGATTATATATTCAGGTACTGTAGGTATTTTCCTATTTCCAGAGGGTTCATAATCTAAGTTTGTACCTGAGGCAAAGGAGGGAAAAGTGACTTGCCCAGGGTCACGAGGATTTAAACCTTGGTTTCATTGGTCCATAGCTTGCTGCTCTAACCACTAGGCTACTTTTCCACTCAGTCTATCCTCATTTTTCTTTCATTCCTTGAACTTTATTTTCTTCAAGGTTTCTAATTTTCTTATTTCACAGTTGCCTCACTGCCTTGGCAGCACCTCCAGCATCGCTTTTAAGTGCTACAAAAAAAAAAAAAATTAAAGGAAGGAAACTTACAGGTATTTGCCTCCTCAAGATGTCTAGCAAAAAGAAGGCCACAGTAACTGGGTTCAAAAATTGTACTTGCAACAAGGTAATGTCCATTACAGATGGACACAAACTTTATCATTGCTTGGGACTGGCGCACAACCAGGCCAGTGGCTACAGCTGCGGCCGCATGTCCCCACATACGCAACGCTCCAGAGCTTACGAAATGGAGGAGCTGCTTCAGTCTCTTAGAAACCGCAGTAGCTCCTCCTCCTGACCTGCTGCCTCACCGGAAAAAGAGTTGAGCTGGAGCTCCTCAAAAGCTCCCCCCTTCGGCGCAGGCCAGGACCTCTGGGTCGAGCAGTGCTCACCGACTGACATCGAAGAAAAAGCGGCGTCATTCCGCAAGTAACCAGAACCGCCAGTGTCAAAGAAGCACCAGGGGCCATCGATGCACGTTGTGTGGACGCTCAGAGCGCACGGCCCATTGATTTTAAACTTCTTTCTAAAAGGAACTTGTGACCTGGTTTGGCCACTGCTGCACACCCTTGGTCTGACCCAGTCTGGCAAGTCTTGTGTTCTTAAATTCTAGCAGGTATAGAAATATTCATTTAACTTGCAAAACTGTTCACTATTGTGTAATGATCCTTCCTTAAGCGCCTTCATATACTGCACTTAAAACATAGTTAAGAGATGTTTAACAGATTATGCCTGAAGATGCTGTGTGTGCAAGTAAGACCAATGGAACTAATTAATTTATTAACCTCTTGTATACGAAATGATCCCGTGAAGCACCTTTGTGTCATGTGAGCAGAAATGAGCAAATGTTTTGGATTTTTTCCCAATAAGATTTTACTAGAATGCTTGGCAGGGACCGCTTGTATTTCAACCTTTTGGAAAATATGTTACAAATTATACTTAGGGGAAATTTCATGCTTCACTGACTTTATTTCTAATTATAGTTTCTTGTTTACATAGAGCATTCCTTAATGCATACTGCAGAGCAGGAAAAAACAACCTGAGATTGGCAGAATTGTTTTACTTCCAGTACATTCTTCCGCTTAAACCAACATTTCTGCAGTAGTTAACAAAAATAAATTGCTGGCCTTTTGTTTGTCTTTAAAATACAAATTTCTAGTGAATTTGATATTTATGAAAGCTGCCGAGCTGTTAGCACTGAAATTCAAGTTTTCTCCTTATCCCGAGAAATGGTCAGTGGTGTCTGCCCTCACCTCATGCATGGGCGCCATCAGTAATGGGATGGGGCCTCCTGACACCACCTCCCTTTCCCTGGTGTCCTGACTCGCCAATGTAAGGAGGAAAGGCGAATGGCGTCCCAGTGGGCCTATTGTCCTACTCTCAACTGGGTCTCTGGGGGGGGGGGGGGAGATGAGGGATTTCTTTATCCCCACTGCTATGTGAGGACCTGACCTGCACGGCCACACAGGCACTTTCAGACTGGTCCTGGCACACTGCACAGCTCCGTGGTGGAAGGGTTACCCGAGTCTGGCCCAAATGTATTTCAGGATTGGTCAGCAAGATTTAAAGGGAGAGAGTCATATCCAGCTTTCTCCTTTGCTTCTGCCAACCCAACTCGGTAGCTGCTTCCTGACCAACCCTTCCTCTTATTGATGTGCAATACCAGTTTCATGCATATTTCTAGTTACAGCAGATGTATTGAGCACGATAAGGCTAAGGAAGTTAAGGGATGTTCAGTTTGGAGAAGAGATGACGGGGGGGGGGGGGGGGGGGGGGAGATATGATAGAGGTCTACAAAATCATGATAGAAGTTGAACAAGTTAATGTAAATTGGTTATTTACTCTCTCAGATAATAGAAGGACCAGGGGGCACTCCATGAAGTCAGCAAGTAGCTCATTTAAAACAAATCAAAGAAAATTATTTTTCACTTAGCACATAGTTAAACTCTGGAATTCATTGCCAGAGGATGTGGTTATAGCAGTTAATGTAACTGGGTTTAAAAAAGGCTTGGATAAGTTCCTAGAGGAAACATCCATAAATTACTATTAATTAAAAAGCAATAGTAGCTTGAGATTTATTTAATGTTTGGGTGTTTGCCAGGTAGTTGTGACTTGGATTGGCCACTTTTGGAAACAGGATACTGGTCTTGATGGACCCTTGGTCTGACCCAGTGTGACATATCTTATGTTTTTATGTTCTTATGTCATTAGTTAGAAAAATATACTTTCAATGTCACGTATATTATGAGGTAATGGGGAACACATTGGGGGCTAGATATTGCAGAGGATCCCAAAAAAATCATGCTATCAGGCCCTGGTTGGTGCACTGGTCCGTGTTAAATTGCTTAGCTGGCCCCATGTAAGAAATGGGTTTTACAGTCAGGACCTTTGTCTCTGCCAGTCATGACGAGGGCAACAGAATATCATTCTCAAATGGCATCCCCCCTATTCAAAAGAAAGATTGGAGAAGGCCATGGGATGGGAATGGAGAAAAGCAAGTCTCACGTACCCAATCAGATACTCCCTGTCAGGTTATCTAATAAAGTTGCAGTCAAATTATACAACTCCAAATAATGGTGACCTGTACCTTATTGGGCTCTAGGAGGAGAAGCAAGGGTCAGTCAGCCTTGCCTTATGTTACAAGTACAGGAAAGCAAATAGCAATACAAATTTCCACTACACTTCCTCAGAAGTATTGCCAGTTTAGGGTGAGAAAATGGGAAAAGCTGATCCATTGGGGGGGAAAAAACCCCCCAAAAGCAAGTTATGTATAGGTGCAAAGTCCACAGGTAATTTTCCCCGTGGACTTTGCACTAATTCCCAAAGGAAAAAATGTTCCCTTTGAAACTTTCTTGGGATAAAGTCCCCATAGAGATTTGCACCTGCTTTCTCTATGAAAAATAACATGCCCAGCTTAGAAAATGCAAAGCCACGTGTGTTACCAACTTCCTAACTCCAGCCCAAGCCTGCCTTCTTTTCCCCTGTTTAAAAGCAGGCACATTATTCATCCCCCACCAAGTGCAGATAGCTGATGAACCTGGGTAAATAGCTTTTGAAAATTGCCCTCTCAATATGGCATTAATGTTTTTTCTGCCCCATACATTTCTCTTGTATTTTAACTTTGTTCTTTTCTTGTAATTTTATTCTTTTTCAGTAATATATTGTGGAAGAAGATGCATCTTGTAAATGCTCAAAATTTTCCTTTCTGTTATAGGAATCCAAAACGTACTAAGCCTGTTCTGCGCAGTTTTGACAGAAAGCAAAGTTCTCTTTCATTCAGCAAGTTTCCAGCGTCTGAGTGATGCTTGCAGAGCACTGGAATCCTTAATTTATCCTCTCAAGTACAGGTGAGCTCATGTTGCACCTTTCTCCTGCTGTACTTAAACTTTCTGTTACAAAAGAAAATGAGCTAGTTAAGTTTTAATACATTATATATTTTATATACAGTTTGGGGCTAATTTTCATAGTAACATTGTAGTGACTGCAGAAAAGGACCAAATGGTCCATCCAGTCTGCCCAGCAAGCTTCTTATGTAATATCTTCCACGCCATACAGATTATTTTTGTTTCTCCGTGTGGTTATCCCCAAGCCTTATGATAACCCATAAAACATTTACTGCTAGCAACATTTTTACTAGGAGATGTTCCTTCTTGAAAATTCAGACAGTGCTGCTTGAGGTGCTTTGCTTATGGACTTGGCCGTAAAAGTAGTCCTGTGCTTTTTCCCTTAAGTCTGCATAACGCTACCCCACACTGTTAAAGTCAAGGCCCGTGTTGGTTGTCATCTGAATCCAATTCCTCTTCCTGCACCTCCCCCCCTCCCCCACCGTCAATGCGGAGAGCGATGTTGCAGTTGCGTCAAAAGCATCAAGGCTTATTGGTTAAGGGTAGTAACTGCCGCACCAGCAAATTGCCCCCATGCACTCTTTTCTTTATTTCCATCCTCACGCCTTTAGGGATCCACAGTGTTTATCCCATGCCACTTTGAATTCTTTGACTGTTTTTGTCTTCACCACCTCCTTAAGAAGGGCATTCCAGGCATCCATCACCAGCTCCATGAAAAAATATTTCCTGATGTTTATCCAAAAATGTCACTATGTTCAAGTTTTCACATTAGAAATCAAAAATAAAAAAAAAATGGTGACATCCACAATACAATTGAAACTGTCCCATTGCCAGTAGATATTTGAATATGCTACTATTTGATAAAACTGGAGTTTTGGATACTTGTTATATGGAATATATTTTAACAATGGATTGAATGGATGTTATTTGTAGTAAATGAGTTTAGGTAGTTGAATGAGATTGGTGAGTGGCTTAATGTTTTTATAATGTTTGTAACGCTGTATTCTGCTGATTCTATATACTGTTAGTTGTATAAAAACTAGTGTAAACCTAGTTTATAGATAACACCAGTGGCTATTGTAAATTATTATTTTGATACTGAATAAAAATCTTTTTGTATATTGTAAATTAAGTGATATATATATGTTTATTACACATTGATTCCTTCATAGTATTGCATGATGTTAAATGTTCGCCATCAGATATTTGTGCTATTATTTTTCAGGAATACAGTGAGATTTTATGGGATTGAAAAGTGTACTGCTTGTGCTTAAAGCCTAGAAGTTTACCTATGAATTTCAAGTATTTGCTTTCTAGAAGCTGCTTCTAGCTAATTGTGAATTGCTGAAATTTGCAGTCATTTGAAACTACATCCACAAAGGCAACATTGAGACCACTAGGCTTGTGGACAGAGGCAGCTAGGTTTCCAAAAGTCAGAAAGATTAATTTCAAATATTCAGATGAAATATATGTTAAAGTAGGATGCACATGCCATGTACTGAGCAGTATTGTCATGTAGAGATAATACACAGCAAAATTCATTCTCTAGCCATTAAAAATGTTTCTGCTGTTCATTTTTAACTTCTGTAAGTAGTTACCCTACAGTCCTCCAGCTTCCTTTGGGCAGCCATTCTAGTAAGAAAATTGGACATTTCCTCTTTGACTGGATCTGATTGGTCCATGTCGACTATGCTGTCACAGATGACATCATGCAGTGCATTAACCAATTAGACTTCATCTCAAGTGAAATAAATTGTGACACTGTTCCAAACATTGCTGGTCCCAGGAGGTTTGGGGGAATTTGAGGAAGTTGCTTCAAGTACCAGGGTTCAAGTCCCACTGTCGCTCCTTGTGACCTTGGGCAAGTCACTTTACCCTCCATTGCCTCAGGTACAAACTTAGACTGTAAGCCCTCTGGGGATAGGGAAATACCTACAGTACCTGAATGTAAACCGATGTGATATGTCAGATTGAATGTCTGTATAAATAAAGAATGTGAAAAGTGAGGACTGAGCGGTACCATTTTTAATTGATTGTGGTGAGTCTCACTATTTGCTGTGCGTATTTTTAAAGTACTGGGTTGGAGGAGTAGCCTAGTGGTTAGAGCAGCAGACTATGAACCAGGGAAACCAGGATTCAAATCCCATTGTTGCCCCTTGTGACCTTGGGCAAGTCACTTTACCCTCTGTTGCCTCAGGACCAAAATAAGCATCTGAAAATGTTCCACAAGAAGCAGACACCTAACAACTATAAAGAATGGTGATTTGAAGACAATTTGTAAAAGATCCTTGGATAAGTGCTGCATCCCTCAAACTGTTTAGCGATGCTCTTTGGTTGCTATTATACTAATTCTAGCCTTTCCAATACTCAGGGGAGCTCTTTAAATACAGTAATTTACAAAACTCTGTGATTGGATGTTTTATATATGCTTATTTTTGTTTAATATTACTATGTGTTGAATGCCTGAGTGGAATCATAGGACAGTTGTTTCTAAAAATACTCAAGCATTTTAGATTTTATTATTTGGTAACATAAAAAAAAAAAATCCAGGTCAATAAGATAAGAAAATAAATATGCCGACCCATTAATTTTGTTAATTTTTTTTAATTCTGTTCCCAGTTACCCTTACATTCCAATTCTTCCTGCGCAGCTACTTGAAGTCCTGAGCTCACCAACTCCCTTTATCATTGGTGTCCATTCTGTCTTTTGTACTGAGATTCATGAGCTGGTAAGCACAGAATGCAAACATGTGATCAGGAGCTGAAAATATGTACTGTTAAAAATCCTGCTGGCAGAGTGGTACAACTTTAAAATCTCAGACCCAGTTTACCAAGTCACTTAACCTCCCCAAGGTCAAGCTTCTTAACTTCCCCAAGGTCAAACTTACATCACAAAGATCTTTGGGGCAGGAATATATTCTCATTGAGTGTTATGCACTAAGTACATTAATAATAATAATAATTCCTTCTACACTAACTGCATTGCCTTGACATAACTTTTGTTGACACAGCAGTTTTCTCCTGTTCTTATGGTACTTCCAACTCAATTGGACCTAAGGCTGGGATCTGGTCCCAAGAGCTTTCATTCACAAATGCCATGATTTTTCCCTTCCATTTTACATCTGCCTCCAGTTTGTTTAGTCCAATCTGTGTAGTGATGGTCCTGGGCCAGGGGTCATGCACTCGGGCTCCTTCTGGAATCCTTCAGTCATGGGCCCTGAATCTGTCCACTAGGTGTTACCCTTAAGCAATGACCATTACATTCTCCTTCATGGAGTTGTGAACACTGCTTCCACAGCAATACCAGCCGAACCAGGGACCAGAGCCATTGGGCCAGCCGCCCTTGACATTATTATAATTAAATAGAATAGAAATAAATTTCTAATGAAAGCAAGTGGATACTTAGAAGGCTGTGAGATGGGGTCCAGTCCAACCTCTGGGTCAGATTTTCCATTCCCCAGGCTGGCCAGAGTCGGGATTGCTGCCTAGGCAGCATGGGAGTCCCAGTCATCTCTCAAGCGGCTGGAATTAGGGCTCAGGATTGCAGACTTCCGGAAGGGAGGCCTTGTGGTTTTTCCTCCACCAAGGACTGTGTCTGGGAGAAAAATCCCCAGATAGGGGATTCTCAGTAGCAGGCCCCTCTTTACCCAATCCACTTCGTCTACTATCCAATTCTCAACAATTCAAAAAATCATTAAAAACATATCTATTTCAAACAACATTCAACATCCCATCACAATCAAATCAACAACACCCCACTACCTAGTATCCTTCCCGGCCTCCATAAGTCTATCTCATTTTTCTCATTTCAAACCCCCCCCCCCCCCCCCACCCTTTACCCTTCATGACTACAATATGAACCTTGGCCCAGCTCCATCATTAGTTAGTTTTTTGTTAACATTATTACCTTTTAAGGTATATACCAGTTTTTGTATTTTAATATTATTTTAAGTTTTTATCTACTTTTTATTTTCTTTTTATTTTGTAAACCGTTTTGACAAGATACCCTGTTTTGAAAAACGGTATATAAATACTTTTAAATAAATAAATAATTGCGAATGAAGGATCCCATTCCTTGTTCTGATTGAGCTGAAAGTCCAGAGGAGCAAGAGGAAATTGCTGGACCCCAAAATTAAAAAAGGAAACTTTCTCAGGCCTTATATTTGTCAGTTGCAAAAAAACTACTTATAATAATTTAGCTATTTTTGAAATATTCATGTATGAAATATGAAAATATTCAGTATAAATGTGTAAAATTTCAGTCAACATTTAAGTCCTTTATATACAGGTTAAGAGTTTCCTGACCATTGGGCCAATAATACAGCAAAATTTACGGTTTTGCCTCAAAAGGTAGTGAGCCTTCAGGTTGCCCATGGATAGGACAGTGCCAAAGGGAAACAGGTAGAAGACACGTCACACTTTAAACCGGCACAGCTTGAGCCCTCTCAGGGCAGATAGAATGCGCCAGCCTTTTCAAAGATGGTTTTATAAGCTACTACTGTTGTCCAACTACGTATAATTCAACTTTTCTTTGTTTTTCAGCTGGATGTGATCATAGCAGATCTGGATGGAGGCACTATTAAAATCCCTGAATGTATTCATCTCTCACATCTCCCAGAACCACTGCTTCACCAGACTCAAACTGCTCTTTCGCTAGTATGTCATGGATACGGTTTTTAAAAAATAATTTCACTGCACCATGGGTTAATGTGAGTTACAGGATCTTAGGCAGTGTGGGCCAGATTTTCGAACCTATGTGCAGGTGTAGATTTGTGCGCGCAACCCGGCGCACACAAATCTATGCCCGATTTTATAACATGCGTGCGCAGCCACGCGCATGTTATAAAATCCGGGGTTGGAGCGCACAAGGGGGTGCACACTTGTGCACCTTGTCTGCACCAAGCCCTAGTGGGGGAGCCCTGATGGCTTTCCCCGTTCCCTCCGAGGCCGCTCCGAAATCGGAGCGGCCTCGGAGGGAACTTTCCTTTCGCCCCCCAGCCCTAACTAAATCCCCCCCCCATACCTTTATTATTTAAGTTGCGCCTGCCTCTGAACAGGCGTAGGTTGCGCGCGCCGGCCGAGTGGGCCTTCAGAGGCCTCTGGCCACGCCCCCGCCCCACCCCTTTTTTCGAGCCCCGGCACATACTCGCGTCCCAGGGCTTGCGCATGTCGCCGAGCCTATGCAAAATAGACTCGGCGCGCGCAGGAGGGGTTTAAAAGGGTTACGCGCGTAGCCCTTTTAAAATCCACCCCTATGGTTTCACGTAGGGGTGATTTTGCCAAACAAAAGTGGTTTCTTTGATGAGGTGACCAGAGTAGTAGTTGTGGCCTGTGGATTTCAGTAAAGCCTTTGATGCTGTTCCAGAAGCTTAGTAAGCGAGCTAACTTTTCTTCTCCAAAGGTTGAAGAATGTTTTTAAGGCTATTTTCTTCAAGAAAGCATTTTGAACTTTGTCTTGTAAATCTGCTTGGTTAAGGTGCTGCTTTAAACAAGAAGCCATTGCTTGCTTACATTGTACCACCCCAAACCCTCATCCCCTCCTAAAGCTTGTGGATTGTTTGGTTTCCTGCAGCAGATTCAGCTTAATTTTATTAGAGTGGCTAATGGGAGAAGGGATACTGAAGAAAGCGATGTTAATGAGGTGGCCATTTATTCTTGAAATTATATTATTTTTTTTTCCCCTAGATTTTACATCCTGATCTTGAAGTAGCAGATCATGCCTTCCCTCCTCCACGTACAGCCTTATCGCACTCAAAAGTACTGGTAAGGTTTCCATTTATTTATTTATTTATTTATTTAAAACATTTCTGGGCCGCCTACCACCATTTCTTGGCGATTTGCAATAAAACGTTCATAATCTATACCTTTTTATAGAAGCGCTTTTGATACGATATAATGGGGAGTCTGTGCTGCTTATTTAAAATTATAAGCTCCATTTAAGAGGAGAAAGCATTCCATAATTCCTTTAGTTGTCTGCACGCCTTGTATGCCATACAAATGTCTGAGGGTAGCTCAGACGACGTTAAATTAAGACTTTCTGCTCATTTGTTCTCTTTGCTCCCTGCTTCTTCCTGCTGAGCAACAATCATTAATAGTTCAGGATAGGCTGTGTTAGCCACTTGCAATAATAAGAAACAAGGGTTATATCTTCAAGTTATGATAATGCCATTATAAATTGCATTTCAATAGAAATAGACCTGCTATAGAGATGGTTAACAGATGACGTGATATTTGTTTTATGGGCCAGTTGGAGAAATGTAATAAGACTTGGCAGTCTTACCTAGCCTGGCTTAAGAGTAGTCAATCCTAACTCATTCACCTAATTGTTTTTAATTACACCCTATTGTGCAGTGTCATTCTGTATACTGGGAGAGAGGAAGGGAGGGGTGGGGGTTTACTTGTAAAAACTGTGCCATTGACAATTTAATTGTTCTTTCATGGTATCCTGTATTGTTTGTTAGTGAGGTCGGTAAACTTTAAATTACAAAAAAAAAAAGAAATTGCACATGATGCACTTACTGGCTGGAACTTAGGCTTGTCTCTTTCTTTTTACGCTAGGTTTATAGTTGTATAGCCCCTGTTCGCCTTGCAGGGTTTATTAATCTTCTTTGTGCTGTCCCAGTTTGGGTATCCTCTCTGAATACCTATGGTTTCAGAGTCTCTGTATCATTCTGGTCGCCCTCAGCTTTGCCTTCCTTGTTTCTGTGAAATCCTTTTTATAGCGCTGTGACAAGGATACACAACTGTTACCTCCCTGGTCCTTTAATCTGTGCCAGAATAATTTCCTCTGATTTATACTTCTCCTAAAACAAGATAGAGCAGATCAGCTCAGAGGCAGCGCCGCATACTGTTATACAAGAGACCCTGATCTGATTTCTGAATCCAGTCGGGGCTTGGGTTGCCACAGAGGCAGTGTTCACAGCTCCTTGAGCACGCATCAGGTTCTAGAAGAAGCCGCAGCATGTGGCTTCTGGCCAAGGACTCTTGCTTTGATGGTTAGGCAATGTACACGGACACTTTCATCCTTCATGCATGGCAGCTAGTTTTCAATGGGAAGCCATCTGCGTTGTTTCCCTTCTATGCTGACAGCTGGGGAAGCGGTTAATAAGAAATGTTAAATAAATGCAATTTATTTACAATTAGCAGCTGCAAAGTGTGCCTACTGAAAGCAGTTACTTATCCACTGGCCGGGAGAGAGGGGAGGGGAGGGAAAAAAGCCCAAAATAGCTCATGCACATTTGAAAATCAAATGCACACATGCAGTTTTCCTCCCCCGACTAAGCGCCTCCCTCCCCAGGAATGACCTTTTTTTTTTTTTTTTTGAAACCTAAATTTGATTGAAAATTTTCTTTTGAACAGCGTAAACACTTGTTAGTTGTGTCACACAGTGAGCGCAAGTCACCAGGTAGCGGAACAGAAATGGATTGAGACAGAGTCGCATTTGAGAGCAGTGTGAGCCCCTTTTGAATCCGCCCAGAGCCACATGCGCCCTGGAAGTCCACATGCAGTTGTACCCGGGCAGGCAGGCCAGTCTACCTGGGTAAATGTGGGAAAATCCTGGTGAGTTGCAAATGAAAGGCCCACAGTACTGTAGCCCTGTAGCGGCCATTTCTTATTGAACTGGAGGAAGCTTCTAGATCTAAACAATCAAAGCCCAAAAAGTAATATAAAGCTTCAGTAGTAACTTTCTATGCCAGAGATGAATTATTTTGGTATGCAAGTTATGTAAAATACTTTGTGAAAGTAGGACAAGAGTTTTCTGGGAGTTTCTCTTCAACACGGGACATTTTTTTTTTCCCAAATACCTTTGCAGGATAAAGAGGTCCGTGCAGTCTTCCTTAGATTATTTGCACAAATTTTCCAGGGATACAGGTCGTGCCTTCAGCTCATCAGAATCCATGCGGAGCCAGTCATTCACTTTCATAAGGTAACACAGCATATAAACATATAAATGCGAGAGAGACGGAAAATAAAGCTGGAACTTCCTTTAGTGTTGGGACTCCCCATGTCTCATGGCAATTCAGCCCTGCTTGTCCATGGAGAAAGCTTGTTTGCTTACCATATAAATGGGATTATCTGTAGACAGTGGGATGCGTTAACCCCTGTTCCCCTCCCTGGAGAGTTGACTACCTAGCTAAAGCTAAGCTCTACAATTAACGGAGGTGCTCATGAGGCAGTGTGTGTGTGTAGGAACTCCCACACATGCGCAATATTAAAAGATTTTCTGAGCTAAAGAGATGGGTCCATTTGGCACCATCAGATGATGTCACCCATGTGTAATGGCTGATTCATCCCGCTCTAAGGAGAACCTGTTGTGTGCGTTTGTATTCCAAAGTCCAGAGTTCCAGATGCCATGTGAGTCCTGGAGAAAACTGGATTCTTTGCAGGTTGTGATGTCTTTCATTAGACCAATATAATAATTATGCAAGCTTTCCTCACATCTGCTGAAGGGTCTTGCGTGGCCTTCAAAGCCAATAGTATTTTCACATAGAACTCTTGCTTTTTCTAATGCAACATAACACAACCTATGAATAATCCCATTTGTTAAAAAGTAACCTATTTCTCTGTCTCTGGTGTCCCTGCAGGCAGCCTTCCTGGGTCAGCGAGGCTTGAATGAGAATGATTTCCTCACCAAAGTTCTCAATGGAATGGCATTTGCTGGCTTTGTATCAGAACGAGGGCCTCCTTATCGCTCCTCCGATCTCTTTGATGAGGTAAAAGTTAGGAATGTTGGTTTAAAAAAAAAAAGTATTGTTTACAAATTATTGTAAAATCCCCTGTTTCAGTTAAATGATATGGTATCTGCCATGCTAGAGGTGTATTATATGGGTAATACTGTATTTTTATTAGTACATATGAGGTGTTAAAAAGGTCATCAAGAAATTGATCAAAATGAGAATCTTTAATTTAACTATACTTGGTGGTAGATCAGCAGCATACGTCAGTCTGTTACTGTTCTGAGGCTTGGGACTGCATTTTAATCTGGGTACAATCTAATTGTAGACATTTATTGGGGGATAAATTAAACTTTCATAGCCCTAGAAAAATTGTATTGGTTAACTGGAAAAATGTAAATAAAAGAGATGCAACTGCTGAAATTCCTTAAACAGTAAATTAATACTTTAAAATATCTTGTAAAATAAATAAGTTCAGATTTATTAATAATGTTGAGTTCTAATGCCTCATTGGTTCTTGCGACAACTGAAATCTTTGTTGCCTGTGATACCTTTTATTAGCTGAAAAAAACAGGTGAAATAATACTTGAGCTTTTGAGACCACATAGGCCCGTTCTATAAATGCAACTTCAAGGCTGAAAGAAGAAAGCTTATAAATCTAGAGGAGTTGTGGAGTGGCAATTCCTATAAATAGAGGTTGTTGAGGTCTCAAGGAATCTACTAATCCAATCTCTATTCGGTAGCTCGTTACCTCTCTGTGGGAATTCACACCCAACAATAAATATATATTACCTTCCTTTAGTCTTGAAATCACATTTGAAGAGTGCTTCTATGTGGCTTAAAATAATGTACCACAACAATGTTTTATTGGTCTGGTAAAAGGTATCCTAACCTGCAAAGTTTGTTTCTATTTATTTATTTTTTTTACTAATCTGTTTTCTCATGATTGCAGTTCAGTTCTGCACCATACAGAATTCCTGTAGCATAAGAGTTAACAGCTCTGTTGAAATGATTTAAAAAAGAAAGAATTTAATTAAGTTATAAGACCAGAACAGATCCTGTGATTACATAGCTTAGGGTGGCGAATGGAGGGCATTCTAAATAAGCTAGGTGTTTTGCTCTTCTGATTCCAAATACAATATAGAAGCTTTTGCATAAAATAAATACATTGTGTTACTACCCTCATCAAGTTAACTTGAGTTGCTACTGTCTTCCTATTCCAGTGTGTCATGTCTTCTGTACACTAGAAAAGGCCACGTCATGTAATCTGTAGTCTTGGCCTGTTACAGCACATCCCTGCTATTTAAAAGAGGCTACCAAAATGGAAGAGTCTGCCGCAAAGGCCTATGAAAGAATATTTAGAGATCTAGGTGTGGATGCCCTGAAGGAGAGGAGAGACAGAGGTGATATGATATAGAGACATTGACATGCTTTGGAAGTATAAGTAATGCCCAAGAAAAAAAACTTTTTTTCAGTGGACAGGATATTCTAGAGAAAGAGGTTCCAAGTGGGATAGACTCAGTTGTAACATTAGAAAATAGTTTCTTTCGGAAAAGGTGGTGGATGCATGGAATATCCTTCCAGTGGAGGTTGAAAAGACAAAAGCAATAACTGAGTTTGAGAGGGCATTGGATAAGCACGGAGGATCACTGGGCATGAAGGTGGAAAGAGGAAGACAAGTTCTCTGGGTCCTAGGGCAATGCAACAGCAATTAAATTGGGCAGACTAGACACCTTTATACGGCTAATTAGGGGTGAGGGGAGCTGGGGTTGGATTGAGTATGGAAATTTATATATGCCCATCTTCTAAAACTGCGTAGACTAGCTGGGTCTATTTGTATATCTTTCTGCCATCATTTACTATGCTACTGTATTACTATGTTCTAGATGTGCTTTAAGGTCCTTATTTATCATCATTTTCTATGTTTTTTTCTCTTATGGATACATGCCATAAATAAATAAATACATGCAAATAAAGGCTTGAAGCAACTCCAGCCTGTTTGGTTATACTTGAAATGTTATTGTCTCCTCCTTCCAAACCCAGCCCTCTTCTGACAGGCCTAAATTTATATTTGTACTTCATAAAAAGATTTTTTAGATCCTCTATTAACTAATGCAGCAAGAAGTAACCAACAAAACCGTTTGAGTTCTTACACTGCTGCGATCTATTTTTGAGAGCTGACAATAATATTTGTTGACCTTCATTTCTTCATGTCCCAGTGGACTAACATGGCAGCAATGCTACTTTTTCCAAGATAGCTTGGGAAAGGATAGTGTAACATGCTGTCTTTAGAGAGTAAATTCTTAAAAAATAAAGCATACCATATATTTTCAGCTGATGATACCTCTTTATTCAGTATAATATGCAGTTGCAAGCAAATACAGATGTATTTTATTTATTTATTTAGAAGATTTTATATACCGATGAATGTTGGGAACATCTCATCAGTTTACATTAAACAACATTGCAGCTAAACGAGCTTTACAGTGAAACATGGAACAAATTTGTAGCTAAACGAGCTTTACATTGAAACATGGAAATCTATATTTTTGCATCACAAAATCTCTAATATTGCTTTTTCAATTTTGCTTACTGCTTCACTATAGTTGGTTGCCTTTGAAGTTGAAAGAATTAAAGGTGAACAAAGCAATCCCCAGAAGATCATTAAACATGTCAGAGAACTTGCAGAAAAGCTGTTTAAGAATGTGAGTATATTTGGCAGGGTTTTGGTAAGAGTATTGACCTGCTGGTTTCACTTCATAGATCACTTGCCTTACTACTTGTCAGATGCCCCCTTGTGGTGATAAAACTTGCGGATTTAATTGTATAACCAGGATAACTCACTGTGAAGACTGAATATTTTGATAAAAAAAAGATTGTTTTCCCTTTAGCCAGCACACAGTGGAAGAATTCTGCTAGTGAAGGCTACACTAGTCCAGTAAATGCGCTGTGATTTTAAGGGAGGTTATTGTTTCAGGGGTGCCATCGCCGCCTTATCAAAGTCTAGCATCTTTTGAAGTTTCTCCCCTTTTGCTTTCATATGAGCACACATATCAGCCCCCTAAACATCCGCCATTGTACTGTACTTGCAGATTGCAGAGTGGGTTCTGAAATCCATTTGTTACAGCCAGTGAACACTGTTAGCCATTGAGAGTCAAAAGATGCTTTTTTTCTTTTTCTATGCTAGACATTTTCCCCCACCATACTGTCAACTTCTTCAAAGAAAGATCTATGGTACACATTTTCCTTCTCCTAAAAAAAAAAAAAAGTAAATTAAATTAACTTTCTATTATCTTGAGGCCTTATTCAGCAAAACATCTTTCAGATGCATAACATTGAATTAATGACGGACATGCTTCTCTGCTGGAAAAGGTTATCCTGCCAAAAATAAACTGCTATTAGAGAGGATCATAGTTCTCTCCTAGCAGACCCTGCTTGTGTTTACATGCGTGAAATCAAAGGGCAGAATTGCTAGCATTTCCTTTCATTTAATCATAAAATCGTCTATTGTCCCACTCTTTCTTCCTGGAAAATTTGCTAGAAAATTAAGACATCCAGATTTCCATGTCTCTGTATATATAAAATGTTGCTATTTTTCTCTCCTAACCTTCTTTTGTGTTTATCCTTTCTTCACCATGTCTTCTGCCACCTTACTTTTGGCAAAACATTTACATTGAAAAATAAAAATATGTTGTTAAGACTTGGGACTCTATTTACTGAAAGGTAGTGTGCACGCTAAGGCTGTTTAGGCCTTAGTGTGCATAGTAAATTGGGGTTGGAGGACATTATTAACTGGTACACATTAAAATTAGCATGTACCCACATGTAAATGAGGGAATATTCATATTTAGCTTTAGTGGGTGTATACGATGCTCTCCTCCCCATGTTAATTTCCTGTGGACTTGCTAAGGTCTAAAACCTAGCATCTACCTTTGGACCAGATGTCAAATGTTAGCGTGCTGCAGAGCTAGTACACCAGCATTTAATACAGGATAGAAACTGTGTCCTCGTGGCTTTTCTCCCAACCTAAATGACCCATCCCACCCCCAGTGTAAGATGTGCTTCCTCTAGGGCATCTCCCATTCATGAAGAACTCCCTCTGGAGCTACCTCCAGTCCTATCCCCCCAATGTTGAAATGTTGCATCTCCCTCAAGGGCTACTCCCCTACCCGTCCTAGCATGAAGAATCCCTTTGGAGGTTAGGCCAGACCCCGTTCGCCCCTCCAAAGTGGCTACTTAGCGATCCCTCTGTTCTTCACTGGCAGGAAAGACTATAGAACCCTCCTGTCATCTTGGCCACTGAACTCCAAAAGACTGTGCCCAACAATATTTCACTACATAGCAAACCTTATTTCTTTGTAATGTAAATATGGTGTTGAGTTTTGGTTAGAGGATTAATGCAGCAATTCCTCAATATATGGAAGAGATTCATTATTGTAAGTCTTTTCTTATATCTAAATATTATTTATTGAAATCTATTTTCCCATTGACTTAACTGAAAAACCTGGAGATTGGTAGTATCTTAATAGATCTCTGTAATAATTATTGCTAGTTTACCCGAATGTCCTACCTTAAACTTAACACAGCCAAGATGTAATTTCTTGCTTTCTCGCTCAAACTCTATTGTCCTTTTTCCTTTCTCTGTAGATGGTATTCTTATCCTCTATTTTCTCTCAGCCTATAACTTTAAGGTCATCTTTGATTCCTCTATCTCCTTCTCTATACACATCCAAAACACTGCTAAAGCAGGTTGGTTCTTCCTCTATTACATCAGTCAAAAGCCATCCCTTCATTTCTAGTTATGCTACCAAAATGTCATCCATTCCGTTATCACCTCCCACTTAGACTACTGCAGTTTGATCTTCGCAGGTCTCCTGCTGAACAGTCTTTCTCCACTGCAATATATTCGAAATGCAGCAGCATGATTTATCTTCCTTTAATGTTGTTTTGACCATGTAACCCCTCTTCTCAAGTCAATACAGTGGCTCCCTGTCTGCTTCTGCATAGAGTTCAAAATTCTCCTATTCTCTCTGCAGCTCCTCATTCACCAAGGAAGTTGCTGTTATCTGTGCCATTATCTTCCACCGCTAACTCCCAGTCCTGTGCTTTCCATCTTTCATTGCTGTATGCCTGGAATGGACTTCCTGAGTCAGTATGTCATGCTCCCTCTCTGGTCGTATTCAAATCCAGTTTAAAAATTCACGTTTTGAAGCTTTTCAAAATCATAAGCCTGTTTTTATAATAAATACACTTCCCATAGACTCCTGTTTGTCATGTATGTTACCTTGAATAAATTATAAGCTCCATAGAGAAGGGACTGTCTTTTATGTGTTTCTCTATAGAACTGCGTATATCTAGTAGTACTTTAGAAATGATTAGTAATAGCAGTAGTTGGTCTGGTGTACTTTTATATTCTAAACAACAAGATTCTAAAAAAAAAAAAAAGGGATCCATATTAAACTGCACACTTCATAGATACATACATGCATAATGTAGTCTGAAAGGATAAGAAAAACCCACTCCATACTTCAAAGCAACAAGTGATCAAGCAAACAGGACTATAAATGGGGATATTCTGAGTGAACTAGCTGATTTTACTTGCAGGAGAGCTGAGGAAAAGGTAGGGATCTTGGAAGGTCTTTCTTATTTCTTTCAACAGGTTAAAAAAAAAAAAAGAACACCTAACAGCAGAAGGATGGCCAAGAAACTTTGTATCACAAAAGCTGCCACCACTGCTTCTACTTATACTTCTGTCCAGGTGGATATCCTGATCCAAAGTGAGGATGGAAAGTTGTCTGCAAGTCAGTTCCCTCAGGAAACAGGTAGCAAAATTGAGAAAAGAAGTGGCAAGGCTGAAAAGCCTCATGAACAATGAGGATTATGTCAATGAAATGTTTATTGAGGCGTCAAAGATGGAAAACTCAAGTAGAGGGGAAAGTGAAATTGGAACACAAGATGACAGCTTAACCCAGATTACCATAGCCACTTGACCCTACACCCTAATTCCAATTTTCCATGGACCGAAGAACCGGTATGCATCCTGGAAGGGAGAACCTAAAACTAGTAAACCTCAAAGCTGCAGGCTCAGTAACCTCTGTACTAGGAAGCCAAGGGTAGTGGTTGGTGACTTCCTTCTGAGGAGCACAGAGGCCAACCAGAACAGGAGGTGTCCTGTTTGCCAAGTGCCAAAATCCAAGGCAGGATGGAGAGATTACCGAGAATTTTATCAAGCCTACTGACTGATGTTGCTCATCCATGTTGGCATGACATGCTAACTTAGTAAGTAATGACAGAAAAAAACCTAATGTTCCATCCAGTCTGCCCAGCAAATTATTTTTATTAGGTTAATAACTGCCGCTCTATGCAGGTTACCCCCATCTGTTGCAGGTTATCCCAGTTAACACAGATTACCCCTTTTCTTCATTTCCACCCTTTAGCCACTATGGATCCTCGGTGTTTATCTCACACCCTGTTGAATTCCATTACTGTTCTTGCCTTCACAACCTTTTCTGGGGGAATGTTCCATGCATCCACCACCCTTTCCATGAAGAAATATTTCCTGATGTTGTTCCTGAGTCTACCTCCTTGGACATTCATAGCATGATCCCTAGTTCTACAGCTTTTTTGTTAAGATAAGGCAATGGAAATTAGTGACCTGGAAGTTCAAAACCAGTTCATATAGCCAGAATGAGGATGTACTTTGACGACATAGGAATTTGCTTCTGAGTAGCATTTGGTGTTTGCTGTTATCTGTGCATTATCAGTTACATGAATGACCTGGCAGCAAGAAGAATGTGGTGTCCCCATAGAATTAAAAAAAAAAAAAAGAATTAGATGAGAATAAATTATGTGGATTATGTCAGATATATGGTTTGTAATAAATAATGGTAGATATTTTAAGTTTTCTCTTGGATACATTTTTTTCCTCTACATTGAATTTCTTTGTTTTTATAATCTTGTTGGCTGAGCATTCCAAAACTAATATATTACTCCTTTTATCTGCATCTCAACACATTCATGTACAACCCTTTTCCCCAATGACCAATAAAATATGTGAACAAAGTTTGCCTCCTCTTCCAGAAAAATAGATTGCATACGCCGGATACATGGCAACAGACTCGAAAAGGGGTTGAACTAGCACAACTTTGAAACTTGTGAGCAGTAACGCCACTTGTCGAGGCTTCCCCTGGCTACTGTCCATTCATGTGTCTTTCATAATCATCTTTAAGTAATCGATCTAAAGTGGAGAGTATATCTTACACTTACCTCATGCTTGGATCAGAAATGACCAGGCAACATTCAGGCTGCAAACTCTTTAGGGGATGCTTGGGAAATATAAATATCAGTAGGGGGGGACAGGTCTGTGGATGGATATGATTGTCCAGTGGGGGGGAGGGGGTGCCAAGAAGAGAAACACTTTATTTTTATTTTTATTTTTTTTTAAAGTAGTCTCTTGTGCTGCCCTGGGGATTGATGTTAACATCACCAAAAATATAGCAAGAATCATATGTGGCGATATATGGTTCTTGCTATATGTTTGGTGACGTTAGCCTCAATCATCAGGCCAGCATCCCAGTTACTTTAACAAGAAGTTCGGTATGCTTCTCTCCTTCCTGGACAGTCACATCCACATACTAACCTATTCCCCATTTCCCTAGAAAATTCCCTAAGAGTCCTTTGCCAAGTCCAGATAATCTACTCTGTCTTGGTCCACCCTCCCCAGCAAGAGCCAAGACACCTGCTCAGTGCACTCCTGCTCACTGCGATGGCTTCTGTTCTGTTCACTTCCTGAAGGAAGAAAGACAAGAACTGATTTCTCACCAGCTTTTGAAGTGATTCACATTCCTAAGTCCGCTTTGAAATGTATCCTGGCAAAACCACATCACTCTTCTTTCTCCTAATTCATAAGGCTCTGGTACATTTTTCTACCCTGTTCTTGCATGTCATTTTGGGTTTTTTTATTTTTATTTTTTTTACAGTGGTGTAATTTCCTTAAATATATACTTTATATCCTTTAGGTAATGCATGCTTCCTAATAAAACATGTTTTTGCTATTTAAAAAAAAGTGCTTTCCCCTTTGTATAAAGTCACCCTAAGATTTCACAACAGGAGGTGAAGGGGAAAAAGTGTGCATGTATTTGTATAGTCTTATCTTTAAATATTAAAAAAGGTTTCTTGTTAAAGGATTCAAACAGTTTTCATGGTAGTTTCACAAATATTTATTACAAATTGTGCCACTTACTGCATTACTAGCCAAAACCCCACCCCCTTTTCTCCCTTACCTGTCTTTCTTCCTCTTCCCACCCCTTCCTCACCCATCTCACCCCTCCCTCTCTCATCTCACCCCTCCCTCTCTTTACTGCTCCTCTTCTTACCCCACTTCCCTCTCTCCCTTATCCCTAACCGCTCCTCCCCCTCTCACCTTCTCCCTCATGACACCATAAAAACAGCTTGTTTCTTCTGCTGCCTCTGTCCATTCCACTTTTACGGCCTCCTGCCTTACCTTCATTCTTATCATGAGTGCAGCCCACGGGACCTGCTTGTGTATTGCATGATAGCCGCTCATCTTTGGGCCCGTGGCTTTCATTGATGGCCAGCCCTATCTCCATGCTCTCTTGCCTTTTGCTCCGGTGCAGCTGAACCGCTGCTGACACATGTGTAGCACACCTCTCCTCCGCCTTCCCACTACTGCACCTAACTCTCTTCCGCCTTGTGGGGCCCAGTGCAGCCCAAACATCATGGCCAGATGGCCTTCCCACCAGAAGCCCTCATACTATTCACAATGCTGTTCTCACTGGTTCAGCTAAACCTAAAATTTAAAAAAAAAACCTTGGGTTCAGCTCTACAGCTGTGAGAAACAGGCCTCTTCAACGTGTACCACCAGCAATTCTAATTATAATAATAGTTTTGTGTCTATCCAGGAAATGTGAGAGGCTGTAGTAGAGCAGTGCTACAAGATATCAGTATCATCCATTATAATAATAGGATATTGCCACCTTGTGGTCACTGCTGGAGTGAGCTTCCACAGGCAGACGGATACCAGGAGTACCCAAGAATAATAATATATATGATGAGAGCATCTAACTTCCTTAGAACTGTGTGAAGTTTGAAGGGCTTGGTTTATTTTCTACCTATGGTTCATCTGTTGATAACATTTACAAATCATTGCTATGCTTAGAATGTTGTGATTTTCATGTTAACATGGGAGTTTCTGTCATCAAATTCTGTGAGCGTTAGTATTGTGGTTGCCATATTTTAGAAAATATAGACGTATGAAGCTATATGTGTCTCTCTTTAGCAGAATTCAAATCTCATGCAATAATGCATACTATTTCCTTTATATTTCAAGTCAAAGGAGTTGAAAATAAGATGGAACAAATATGAATGGCATGCTGGTTACATAAAATATTTTTTAGTTTGTTGCAGCCCATTGTAGATTTTATGTAATGCCCCATTTGAATTCTTTCATTCTCTAAAGTCTGTTCCTCAGTCCATCCTTTCTTTTAGATGTATTGTACTGTCTTCTTTTTTTTCCCATCTGATTTCATGTTAGTACAATGCAGATCTATAGTAGATAATTGTGGTTACCTCCTGAAGTTTGTTAATGAAAACAGTTCATAGTTACATAGATGTTTGGGATAAATAAAGACCTGCATGCATCAATGTATTACATCATTATCCATCAATACCAGTTTACTGAAAGAGTTATCTAATTTTTTCTTAACAACTTAAAAATGTCCAATTGTGGTGCATGTACAAACTTGCTAGGTACTAGATTTCATAATCTGAATACCTATCCAATTAATATTCTTCCTGAAAATCTATTCACATTTTCCTTTGCAGTTTCAAATTGTATTTTATTCCTTATTCCACAATGGAGATGTTATCTAACTGTTCTGTATATATTGACTTTTCAAATGTTTATATGTACTAATTATTTCCCATCTATCTCTTCTTCAAAGTAAATACTGGAAGTTGTCCTAGTGTTTGTTCATATGACATATGTGCCAATTCCTAATTGCCCTTTGCTGCACTATTTCTAGCTTTGCAGTATTCAAGGTAGTGCACAGTAAGACTATGGGGCTGATATTCAACAAATCTGGACATCTAAGTTAAGGAGTTAGGCACTTAGATATTCCTAAATGAAAATCTTGCCCTGCTGAGCACCTAAATTTGGATGCCTATAAAGTGGGCAAGACAACGGGCAGAGTCAGATTAGAGGAAGGAAGTTAGGTGCCTAGAAAGTGGGCGGGGCAATGGGTAGAGTCAGGTTAGAGAAAGGAAGTTAGGTGCCTAGAAAGTGGGTGGGGCAATGGGCAGTCAGGTTTGAGGAAGGAAGTTAGGTGCCAAGAAAGTGGGCGGGGAAATGGGCAGAGTCAGGTTAGAGGAAGGAAGTTAGGTGCCTAGAAAGTGGGTGGGGAAATGGGCAGAGTCAGGTTAGAGGAAGGAAGTTAGGTGCCTAGAAAGTGGGTGGGGAAATGGGCAGAGTCAGGTTAGAGGAAGGAAGTTAGGTGCCTAGAAAGTGGGTGGGGCAATGGGCAGTCAGGTTAGAGGAAGGAAGTTAGGTGCCAAGAAAGTGGGTGGGGAAATGGGCAGAGTCAGGTTAGAGGAAGGAAGTTAGGTGCCTAGAAAGTGGGCGGGGAAATGGGCAGAGTCAGGTTAGAGGAAGGAAGTTAGGTGCCTAGAAAGTGGGTGGGGAAATGGGCAGAGTCAGCTTAGAGGAAGGAAGTTAGGTGCCTAGAAAGTGGGTGGGGAAATGGGCAGAGTCAGGTTAGAGGAAGGAAGTTAGGTGCCTAGAAAGTGGGTGGGGCAATGGGCAGTCAGGTTAGAGGAAGGAAGTTAGGTGCCAAGAAAGTGGGTGGGGAAATGGGCAGAGTCAGGTTAGAGGAAGGAAGTTAGGTGCCTAGAAAGTGGGCGGGGAAATGGGCAGAGTCAGGTTAGAGGAAGGAAGTTAGGTGCCTAGAAAGTAGGCGGGGCAATGGGCAGTCAGGTTAGAGGAAGGAAGGTAGGTGCCTAGCGCTGATACCTAGCACTAGGCATCTAACTTTGCTTCCTAACTGTAGGTGAACAAATATATCCTTAAATTTAGGATCTTTGCTTTTGGCACAAAAAGATTTGAGAATTTTCTACCTAAAACTTAGGAGCTTAAATTTGCCTAAAAATGTTCCTAAAACTGAGGCATCTAGGTCAGGTTCTCTTTGAATTTTTGAAGGTTTGCTTCCTACCATATTCTGTTGCTAGTGAAGATAGTACTCATAACATGCAAAAAGTGAAGGCTCCAGAAGGAGTGATCTGGTGGTTAGAGCACTGGGATTTAGATCCTAGAGGCCAACTTTCGAAACTGTCCATGGTACACCATTTGCACGTGCAAGTAGATGCATAGAGATTTCTGGTAGTATTTTATAAACTGTGTGGTGGTAGCAGCACAGTTTATGAAATATTGCGTAGTTCTACCTCAGAAGTACACGCGTAAATTTGCAGGAACATGCATAATTTCTCTACCCATTTTATATAAATACACGCATATATTTTATGTGCAAAATAATTGTAACAATTTGTCCATAATAACCTATAATTAATTGTGGAGGCAGGTATTATTATAAAGTATGCGTTACTCTGCTTTTGCTGTTTTAAACTTAAGTATCATTTAGAAAGCTGAGTATAAAATCCCAAAATTATTGGTATTATTCACAGATCAGGCACAGCACAGGCAAGCAGTGATGAATTCTTCCTCACATTGCTCTGCCAGTGTGCCTCAGCTCTGCTCTGAAGAGTCCACCTGTAAGTGCGAGTGGGTAATTCACTCTCCATGCCTTTGCCATCTTTGGCTTTTCTACTTGAACAACCAACTAATTAGTACCAGATCATGATGGGTTTAGTAATGTGGACACTTGTCTTCTGGGAATCAAAGTGAGAGAATCAACTCTGGGTATTAGAATGTTTTTAGAAAACCTTGGTATTGTGGTTGTTGTAAAATACTGTATTAACTGCTTTGGAACAAAGAAAATTACAGGCAAGAGTCTTCGAGAATAGGAAAGAAGATATTTTGTATTTCTAACAAAAGATTTCCTCCTTAAGTACAGTATCCAGATTTTGGTTTTTCTATCTTAATGCACAAAATAATATATTTGGCCATGGCGCTTGTAGAATAATTGAGAAGCACTCATGCTTTTACATAGAAATAAATAAATAAACTGAATGTTGGAAAAAAAACTGACATTTTGTAAGGGCTCATGTTTTATATTAGACATAGAGTGCATGTAGTTATCAACTTCAGCCATCAGCTGAACACATTTATTACTTTTATTATCTGCATTCTTTACATGATGCTTTTCCGTTATTCCATTTTTAATATTCAATAAATTATAATCCCAATGCAGGAGAATCCAAATCCCCACATGGCGTTCCAGAAAGTTCCGCGACCCACTGAAGGGTCCCACCTGCGGGTTCACGTTCTTCCTTTTCCCAAGATTAATGATTGCAGAGTTCAGGAGCTAATCCAAGAAGGCCTTTCCAAAAATCAAAATGCAACACCTGCTGCTCGAGTGGAGAAAAAATGTGTTGTTCCTGCTGGACCTCCAGTTGGTATGTTCAGTCCTAAGATAAATTTGATTTATCGTAACACGTTTCAGTGCACTAACATACTCTTCTTAGGCTACATATTTATTTTGGTGTTATATATTCTACTTTATGTGCACTTAGCAATGCTTGGAAATAACTCATCTTTTGAAGTCTCTGTATACTGTGAGCACTTCCCACTTGTTTTAATCTGTTTTGCCAGTGAAAATCTTAACTCCAAACACCAAAGGGTAAAGAGTAAACAGAAGTACAACTTGGAATGTAAAATCTAAAAGAGCCCACATGATATTGATATCCCACATACAACATCATCTCTTTTGTTAATCAAATAAAGCATATCACCGCCTACCAAGATTCAAGTAGAATATAGCAACAGCAAGCCATAGTGCTGCTCATGGTTTTGTTATATGAAGTGGAGTCAGAGCAAAGAAATAAGTTTCTATTGCTGTTAAACCAAAAAATGTTTGTAAAAAAAAAAAAATTGCTCAACTACTGATTTTTACACGAATGAAAGACAAACAATGGGAAAAAAATCAAATGGATCCTTGACCAAAGGATAATATATAAAATAGCAGAAAAGCCCTGTATGTACTCCAAATAAATAAATGAAGCAGCATAATAATTATCCAGGGTATTCTTACCTCTATGGACTAAATTGTACAAGCAGCATCATATTTGTTCAGTTAATAAGGCCACATTTTGTAGCTGCTTATAAAAAGGAAGAATCACAGAGGGGAGAATGAGAAGTGCCCAGGGAAAAAGCAGAAATTATAGAACAAATACTTGTGTGCAGCATTTGCTGAAGAAGGACCACAATGTCAGGACTACAAACAGTGGAATGCTAGACCCCCAGTCCATCTTACAGTGCTAGGAACCTAGACAAGGCAGTAGCGCCAGACTGGATACATTTTAGGGTGTTAAGGAGCTTAAAGAGGTTCTGGAATCTTGCACTGACAGTTCTGTTCCATATTCTGCGGAGTCTGGAGTGTGGTTGCAGAGAACTGGAGATGGGCAATTCCGGTACAGGGAGGAGGCTGTTCACAGGCCAATGACTGACCTCAGCGATGGGCAGAGTAATGGAAGCAAAAATTAAACATCTGAAATCCAGAGGATGGCAGGATCCAAGGGAGCACGGCTTTACCAGAGAGAAGTTATGCCACACAAATCTGAGCAAATGTTTTGAACAATGAATTAGATGAAGGGAGAGTGATTTCAGTAAGGCCATTTGACACCATTTGACATAGAAGGCTCATAAACCGAGCATCCAGGGATAGGATTAACACTGTAAACTGGATTAGATACTAGTTTTGTGATAGACTACGCATTGTAGTAGCAAGTGGACTTCACGCCAAGAAAAGAGGGTTACCAGTGAAGTGCCTCAAGTTCAGTTGTGGGTCCAGTTCTGTTTAATATTGTTAGAAGTAATATTAATGACAAATTAACAGGGAATGTTTTTCTTTTTGCATGTTGGTATGATCCTTAACTGGATAGACAAGCGAAATGAAACAGAAAAATTAGGAGTGACTTAAGAAAACTTGGTAACTAAGATTGAGACCTATGCACTAAACCCTATGCTAAAATATTCCTTTATGTAACTGTGTAACTGGAATTTATTGGCACATTGTTAATTAATATTACCCAATTTTAATTCTTACTTTACTTTACGTGCCTTTCTGTAAACAGTTGTGATAGTATATACTTAATGACGGTATAGAAAAGATTTTAAATAAAATAAATAAATAAATAAAAAGACTTAGCATGTGAATTTAATATGCACCCTAAAATGCCACTTAATGGGTGATGCACTCAGTTTTATACACAAAAGGTTGGTCTCCATAGCATGTTTATGGTAGTAGCATGCATGTTAATCCAAAAAAAGGTATAGCTTTTCCACAGTTTTTCCTCATGATTGCTAAATGGCATATGGAAGCTACACAAAATAGCATGTACGTGATAAACAGAGCATGCACAGTCCTCTCTTCCTATGGTTCCACCTTCTTGTGTCAAAACTGTTTCAAAGTATGGCCAGCATATAAGGTTTCTTGTCAGTGCTAAGATGTGATGTGGGAGAGCTACTAGACCCCAGGAGAGGAAGGTAAGGGCAAGTAGATTGTTTCCTTGGGAGGACAAACCAGGCATGAGTGCATGTTTCTGTTTATCTGTCTTCTGTGCCAGTAAGGTGTAAGGAGAGTGGAGTATGAGGACATGATTGGTGAGCAAAAGGAGCCATGGGCGGGAGTGAAACAGGGGCGTGATCTGCCCACCCTGATCCGGAAGCTCACCGCCAATCTGACCTTCCCCCCCTCTACGAGCACTCTGTAGTGTTATGCAAACAATAACCCAACGGCAGAATCTGTGAAGGCCTCCGTAAGAAAAGAGCTCCACATTCAAACCGAAAAACTTGGTGAGCTCAAAAAAAGGCTTTGAGGCCTATGTCTGTTCAGGATTAAGCCTCAGAATGTCTGCTGCGGTCTTTGGCTAGACTACCAACCACGGTGACAGCGCCACCATCCACCAATTCTGCTTCGATCACATCCATTCCGTCCACGCTACACAGAAGCAGTCATTTCAAAAGAACCTAAGCCAAAGGTCTAAAGTTTGCAGACGTATATATTTTTATTTTTAGTTATTTATGTTTTTTATGTATGTTTATTGTAAGCCGCTGTGAAGTATGTTTTGGAATATGCAGGTTATAAGGATTTTTAAATAAATAAATGTATCCAAGCTTTGTTATCAAGAGGCTGCTTCCTGACCATCCTTCATAGTTCCTTCTCAAGTTTTGCTGCAGCCTTGTCTCCAGTGCGACATCTGTCTTGCAGACCATGGGAACCATCCGAGGCCTTGCAGTACATGGACCCAAAACTCATGCTGTAAAACATTTGTGCACAATCATGGCAAGGGCTAAACCTTTTATTTCTGTTCATGACAGGATTGTACCCTATGCATTTCGAAGTGAACGGCAATGTTGAGAAAACCATTATTCTCTGGGAACATTTTGCTTGAAAATTAATTTGCATTGTGTAAATAAGTGAGATTTATTTTTTAAATGTTCAAACCTATGTTGGTGTCTTCCTTTTTGCAAAGGGAAGTGCAGGAAGATGTTTTCTAGCTCAAATGCCTGTGGGTACTTTTCCTGCATTTGTAAGCCCCTATGCCTTCAATGCTTTCCTAAAACATCTGTAATGAAACATCATTGGGTATGTAGCATAAGATGAAAAAAAATCTGTCAAAAAAACAGAATAGGTTGCCTGTGAAACTGAACCACCCAGAAAAGCACTTTATACAGAGAGGGCTCCGAATGCATGGCCTCACTTGATCATGTGCATGCTCGCCAAAATCACCCGGGTCTCTCTGCGGTCACAGCACACGATGTCTGCATGTTCATTCCGTTGAGGGGTTTGCATAAGGGTTACAAAAGAATGCTGCTGCCAGTCAGTGAGCACATATACTGTCATTTACCAATTTTAATATTAAAGATGAAAATTCCATCAGCCCCGGGAATGTACCAGTTTGTGTTTCAAGTATTAAGCATAGTTTTTAAAAAAATATTTTTTAGTAATCCAATAAATCTGAAATTCTGGAACTGCTCAGCATGCTGCAGGCTAGGAAAAGAAGGCCACAATTGTTAAGGATTTTTTTTTTATTATTATTATTATTATAGTTTAAAATTAAAACCGCATTGTTTCTAAGCTCACAAACGTGACCATGCCAATCGGAGACTTTTATTTCTTGGGGAAGTTTCAGCTTTGAAAAGAAAATAACAAAAGGAGAAGCCACTGAAGTATTTCGTTGTTCAGTCTGGTCATTCGAGAAAGAAAAGGATGCAGCAAGGCAAGATTCGGATGTGGATGATGTCTTCTCATCATTTCTAAAGTAACCAATAGTGCTAAGGTGCCAGAGAGAGGAGCAGTGAGGACAAGCACTAAAGGCAGGAACAGTCAAGAAGAGAAGTCTGATCAGATCATGCAATGTCTTTTTGGTGCTAAACTCTCCAGTAAGTTTTCTTTGCAAAATGCATTAGCATCAGAGCAACCCATCAATATGCAGACTCAATAATGAGGCTATATTCCAGAATGCTAGTTTGTTTCCTCAGTAGTGACGCTCCAAATCACAGAATCCAAATAGGCCCAGTAAAAGATAACAGAGCAACATGGAATCTGGAAGAAGCCTTGGAAGTTAAGGGGCATATGACTTTGTTTTTCATTCGGCAGTTTCTTCGTCCATTTGAGCCAACTCATACTCTACCCCAGCTGGGGTTACATTACCATGAGTCTTCACACATAACTACTCAGGTTTTACCCTCAATTTTATTCTCTTGTGTTCTCCTGTCTAGCCTCTGGCTGAGAGGTGCAGAGCATGCCTCACTCCTAAACCTATACGGTAAATATCACAGAGGGTACTTAATTCCTAACACTCTCCAATTATATCATGAATACATCACAAAATAGAGAGCTCACATATAAATAATGTGTAAACATTTATTAAATCCACCACAAACTTCCTTACCTAGACATGATAAAAACTAAGCTAGCACATTCAATCCATACTCACATCCATTTAAAAAACATATATATTGCACAAACAGTATTACATAACCTATTCCATGAAATACATTCATATAATTTAATTAATTAAATACATCCATATGTTTACAAAATTTTTTTATCAATTATGTCAATTCCCCACTAAATTACATAACAAGTGTGTTTTAATCCTCAAATGCTTTTATCCTTCTTGTCCGAATTACAGGTGTGTTTTAATCCTCAAATACTTTTATCCTTCTTGTCCATCCTTCTTGTCCAACAACAGATATCTTCGTTTCGCCTCTGAAGGCTTCCTCAGGGACCAGTAATTCTCATACTTAATAATTAATCCAGAAGGATTATATATATGTATTGCTCATACCAAAGATCTTTTCCTAAATTAATGGATCCTCATCATCCGCACACTGATACCAATATCAAATAGCTCTTAGTAGTGTATTTAACATTCAAGGAAAATCCACTTCCAAATGCACATCGTTCACCTAAGATTTATAACCGGTGACCCGTATATCACTCCAGTGCTAAACAGCAACCTCCGATACCATCACGCCAAATCAGCTGTTGAAATCTCAAACATATTTTAACCGGAGGTTCAGGTAATTCAATCAGTCGTTTCACTAGGTCAACGGAACCTCACATATTGTGCTTCAAAATTTACGTAATCCGACGCCACGACGTGGCCCATAACATTTTTAATGTTACTTTAAAGGCTACAATGTCAACCTGGCTGACCCACGAGTCAGGTTAATGCCATTTAAATTGGATCGTTTTTCCAGATCCACGGGGCTATGCACAGCAACTTGTATCCCAGTGAAAATACATAAGAAGATGTATCCTTTCTCATATTCCATTGGTCACAATCGTGGTCACTTCGTTATTCTGCTAATGGTGTAACAACAGTTTTATCTATTTTTCTCCTGATCACAACTTAAGTCCAAAGAGACACTATGTATTTAGTGCATTCAAGACAGGAGTCAGGAGTCCATGAAGAGATCTAATTCTCCCAGGAGAAATGTAGCATATTATCCACTAATCGGCCATGCTTAGAGCATCACTATCAGCTAGATTTTTCAAAGCATTTTCTTTTTTTCTTCTTGGCTTGTTGAATTTATCTTTGGTTCTTGCTTCCAGGTCACCTTTTCATCTTTATTTTATTTTTTAGATTTTCATTTTAAAAAAATAATAATAATAAAATAAAACATATGCAATTTTATTAAGGCTGCACCCCTTTTCTCAAAATCTCCTTCACCAAACTTGTTCATGCTAGATTCATACTTTACACAATGAGTATGATGGCTGGAGGAGGTTTAGATAAAGATAAACACAGAAGCTACCATATGTAATTTAGGTTCACAAAGGTGAAGAAAGCTAACAGAAGAAGCTATGAAACATGTTGAATACTAAGATCTTCTCAGGAATGGAATAAACATTGCAATCAAAGGGTGTTCTTAATGATTTTGTTGGTTTTAACTGTCAACTAATTATGTAAAAATATTTTATTAACACTGCTTTAGTTTGTCAGTTTGCAGCAATAAGGTGCAAAGGTCTGGAATTCAGTTTGCTTGCTTGGTGTTGAAATAGAATCTCTGAGGGGAGAGGAAGGGAATATCAAACTGGACGGGCTCGATGGTCTTCATCTGCTATCATGTTCTGGGTTTCTAGTGCATCTTTTACCCAGAGACTTAAAAGGGCAGTGCTGTTTGAACAGATTTTATATATTGTGCCTCTTATTTAAGAGATGTTGCTGATATCATTTATTTTCTGCTGGTCATATATTCTGTAATTAATTTGTTTTCTAAGCCTTAGGATAGGCGTGCTTGCACCCCTGGCTCCCCCTTCTCCTTCGCTAGTGCCATGACAGAGCAAAAGATTCATCTTTCTCAATGGTATTACTGTGCCCTTTCCTCCAAATGGGTTTCTTTTGCACGCACTGTGGCAGGAATGGGCCTTACTCATTAGCTGAGCTATGCTGTGTACGATGTCAAGCTCCCAAATGTACTACTAGCGCTGTCCTTAATACTAGCATTCTACCAAAGAGGGCTTCCTTCTGGAGGTTGCAGGGTATAATGTGCAATGCGTTTGGAAGGATTTTCTTATTTTAGTTGGCATTGCCTAAAACAATTGGGATTATTCCTCAGTAGTCTGAAAGCTGCAGTGTTCATCAGAAAGCATTCTTGGTACTATCATCTGACTCCTGCCTCCCACCTCTAATTGTCATTCTTCTGTATCCCTACCTCTAGCCACACTGCAACCAGTCCTTTGCGCCCCCCGCCACCCATATATCCAACTACCACTTCTCTGTTCCCCCTCCTCTCAATTACAGCCACTGATCATCTTCCCAGCTTGCATAAACTGCCCGTGCTTTACCTCCCTCCCCACAAGGTACCAGTACAGCCATTCCTTTAAAGCTGCATGGTCACCCAGCATGCATCACTGCTCCTCTGTCCTCTTCCCCACCTCCTGCTACTGTCGCCACCTCTCAAGTCCTCCGTCTTTCAGTTCTGCTGAAACCTCCCCCCCCCCCCCCCCCCCCCCCCCCCCACTACTCTCTTGCCCGTGCCGCTGCTCCATGAAACAGACATAACACACTCAGCCTTCTCTAGCAGTTTGAACCTTTTCCTGCTGCCTACCTCCCGCTGACTTGGCCCATGCTGCTTGCCTCAAGCACACTTCGATCCCTGGAAGTGGCCTTCTGTCAGCTCTGATTCCTTTTCCTGTGGGATTGTGCCACAATTCCTTTGGTTTTTTTTTTTATGAATCATTGTTTCCACATTTTTTTTTCCTGTGGAAATTTTCCCTTCCAGAAATTCTAGTAAATTAAATCTTTAGCCAAAAAAATGTAGTGTTTCAAAACTGAATGAGCAAACTGACCTGCAGGCTTTTAGCACATTTCTATGATTTACCTGGCCCTTATAGGGGTAATTTTCAAAGGGACTCACATGGATAAAACTGTGCGTTATGTGCAGAAATTTCCTTGTATAGAGTTGCCTGCCCCAGATGCAGGTAAACTTATGCGGGTAGGTCCATGCGGAAGTTTACTCTGACTGGGGACTGGCTTGAGGAAGCTTTGGGCCTGGATTTTAAAAACTGTAACTGTCAATTTCCTTGAAAAATGTCTGCATATATATGATAGCAGGTGGTAAATTTGGTGGGATAATTTCCGAAGCGGACTTGTGTGCGTACGTCCATTTTGGAAATTGGTATATTGTGTGTGTTTTTTTTCTGCCTTTCTTATGCTGTTTGAAGATTACCCTCTAAAGACAGCATTATGGAGCACTGCACTTTTTAATGGTTCTGTTACTGTATTTGAAAATGTGGACTTTGATCTTCTTGATGGAACAACCATTTCATGCAAATACCTCTCTCTCCCCCTCTCTGTCAGTTTCCATAACAGACAAGGCGAGCTCGGTTTTCAATAGCGCACGAAGGCTGGAAGTTGTTAGGAACTGCATCTCATTCATATTTGAGAATAAAATTTTGGAGACTGAGAAGGTAATGAAAAGAATGGAAGCTTTCCTAATGTGTCTGGATCAAACTAGCATGTGTTTTGTGCAGGCCCGGATTTAGGCACAGGCAACTACCTAGGGCACCAGATTTTGAAGGGGCCAGATATTCAGGCCAAAGTGGATCTGGCTTCTGCTTGCTTTAAGGCCACATGTTGGCAGGGCTTCAAAGGGGCACTGCCGAGGAACTCTGCCCATGGGCATCAAAACCTTAAATCCAGTTCTGGTTCGGTGAATGATTTGACCTCCATACAAAGTCTGTCAGACGTCTGTGCTTGCAAGTTCATTATCTATTCCAGAGAATGATAGTGTGCAAGCAGTAAGACAGCAAGTGAGGTTTAAATGCAGGACCATATGATAGCACTTTTGCTCTGAAGTGCTTTTGTTGTGTGTGTTTGCATGACTACAGATGGAGCCTGACCCATAACATGGTATAGTTCACTTGACTTCCTAGAAAGCTCATTTAGTCTGGATACTTTTTCCCTAAATTGCCCTTGCTATGTGGCATGCACTCAGTTTCTGTAATTGACTCCCTTTAGTGCATGCCCACAGGTGCTCTTTTTAACTTGTTTAATAAGGGTTACTCATGCGTCTCTTAAAGAGGCAACACAATTACATAAAATAATCCTCTAGAACTTCTGTTTTTTGTAACGTGGCAGTTTCTTCCTGCTCCCCTGGGCTTTTAGCCTAGCTGAAACTAGGGTTGGAATTATTCCTCTGTAGTCTAAAAGCTGCAGTGTTCATCAGAAAGCATCATTGGTTCTAGCAACAGACTCCTGCCTCCCACCTCTAATCGTCATTCCTCTGTATCCCTACTTCTAGCCACACTGCAGCCTTCATCCATAACTATCCAGGGATTTTTTTTCCGTTTTATATCCACTCCCGACTTCGCTGACTCATGGCCATGACCCATTCACCCCCCTTCCTCGAGGCCATGGGCTCTGTGACATTCTTAAAGCCAGGCAGTGGACGACCTGAACCAGGGCTCGAATCCATAGCTTTTTAACTATGATCAATTTGTATTTATATGTTGCAAGAACCAAATTTGCTCCAAGCTATCATTGTGACTTTGGACCTGACCATCCAGTTGTTCAAAATTACTTTCAATGCTAATGATAAAAATAAATTAAGTAGCTTCTTTGTTAGTGCAAAAATGTCATGTGATAAGCTAACCGATTTCTATATCACAAGTATAAATGTAAGGGAGCATCTTATTCAAATAACATGTTCATGACTGGTCAGCACTTCAGAGCAGATTACATTCAGGTACTGCAGGTATCTCCCTGTTCCCAGAGGGCTCCCAATCTAAAGGCCTGGTTTACTAAGGCTTTTCTTTCAATCTATGGGGAAAATGCTTAGTAAATGGCCTCCTAAATTTATATTTGCGGGGTGAAGTGACTTGCCCAAAGTCACAAAAGTGGCAGTGGGATTTGAATCTTGACTTCCCTGGTTTTGTAGCCCACTGCGCTAGCCACTAGGCTGTGTGAAAAGGTCCCTGAATCTGTATCACAAAACACTTATTTTTTTTTTCTTCAAGATTTCTATTTAAAAACCTTTGTAATGGACAAAGAAGTTTTTTGATGATTTAAAATAATAAGCAACAAAAATGTACCTTAATGGAATGATGATGTACGTCTGGTTATTTTAATAAGATTGCACTCTCCTGTCTCACAGACACTTCCTGCTGCACTACGAGCCCTCAAAGGAAAAGCAGCCCGCAAGTGCCTGACACAGGAGCTGAGTTTGCATGTTCAGCAAAACCGGGCTATTCTGAGCCACCAGCAGTTTGACTATATTGTACGGATGATGAACTGCACCTTACAGGTATTATGTTTTATGTGTTCTTCTTTTCCCCTATCCCCTTATGCTTTTATAGTCAAAAATAGTGTCAGAATTTTAGAGCGTATGATGTAGGCACAGAGGGGAAATGAAGCTAGCTCAAGGATTCTACGGGATGCAACAGGAAGGGGAAGTGAGCGGATGGTCTGTATTTGCCAGCTTCTTCTCTGTTTATAGATTTCCTTTTCTGCTGGAAACCTAGGGATGATATAGTTACAACTGATTTGACAAATGTTACATATTGCTGAAGGTTTTCACGTTGCTCTGTTCAAGCAGGTGTTACTGGTTTTGGAAGTTGGTCGCCATGATTAATACATTTCCTTTCAATCCAACTTGTCTTGGCCTCCGCATCTAGTCTTGTACTGTTGAAAGATTAGTTTGATTTATTTCATTAGCGTGTAAGAAAGTGAATATTTAGGTAAATGTGTAGCGACCTGTTACCCAGAGTTACCTGATCAACCTTTGCACTTCCTGTGCTTCTACCCTCTGGGTTCAAGAAGCAAGGATCTGCACAGGCATGATCAGCTGGCCAGTGCTTTAGTGCGCTGACTCAGTTCTACAGAGACAGGTGTGCTTACCTTGCATTCCCCTAATAAATTCCTAGTAATTCAGCTCCTGTAAATACATGCCACGTTAACAAACTGCCACAAATGAGATAATGTTGGTACATTACTTCACACTGACAGAATCACAAAGCTGCATTAAACATTAGCGCGTGTTATTTACTGCAGGCCCCGTTATTTTCACTGGGACTTATTCACTAATGACATGAGTTTCGGTGTGTTGAAGTTTCATGCACCTTTGTGACTAGGGTTGTTATCTACGGTTACAGGTGGGAACATTTAATGCATTATATCAGTCCTAAGGTTCATTACCTGACAGCTTTTTTTGCATAAAAAAATAATGTGTGACTCTACAGGTGTGCTAGCGTTTTCTCACTGCTTTATGAGCCTCCCAGCCCTCTCCAGGCAAGCTTGTCCTCGGTCACTTTTTTTTAAATTTATTACAAAATAAGCTCTTCTACTGCATAGCTAACATTAATTAACTTCAGCTTACGATTTCCAAACACATGTCCGAGGAAGAAGAAAAGCAAAGCATGCACAGCTTTGGTCATGTACTTCGGCTGATTTTCCTGTTTCACTGCTGCGAGACTTAAGTGTGTAAAAGGTGATCTGTGCAAGTTATTTATAGCGCACCCGCAAGATAGTCTTAATGAAAACAATACGACCCCCGTATGGGGCTGCCAAAGTCTGGAGAGCCAGTTCCAGCTCATGAATAAAATATGTGCAGCCTCATTTAGATCATTTGGTCTGCTTTAGATGCATTTGGTAGTTGATCTTTGCTACAGATCTAAAAGCCAGCAGGGATTTGAACAAACATCTGAAAACGTAATAAGTTTTACTCGTTCTCTGAGGGAGTTTTTAAGTAGACTGTGGGTAATTTTCATTGCTCTCACATTTTTTCTTCAGAGTATTTAGAACTGACCGGTACTGCAATTATTTGTAAGAAGAGAAGGAAGAGGAAAGATTATGTATCTGATCATTTGATGTCTTAGCAAAAGGATAGCAAAATTTGTACATGGATTTGCAAAGCAGGTGTTTATACAGCACTTCCATATAAAGATTTTAATTCTTTTTTCTAAGCAAAGTTCCAGTCTCCCTGAAAAACCTGAGTATGTTTTTATAACTAAAGGTGATCTAAGGTGATCTATTCTAGTGTTTTGCTCATTAAAGATATTCTGTCCTCATGTGCTCTTATTCTAATAGACATTTTGGGATAGATATTCAAAAGCCACTTAGATGGATAACTTAAAAGATATCCATCTAAATAGCATAGCCATGATATTCAGCAACTTATATGTCAGGGGCAAATCTGGGGCAGGCGGTAAGTGTTTCAGGAGGAGCAGAGCTAGCACTGCAGGCAGGTCTAAAGTTAGACATACCGTATATACCTATCCAGCTAACTTTTAAGATAGCCAGGTATATTCAGTATGTTCCACTTAGCAGATCTCGGAGCTTCAAGTCTTATCTTGCTGGGATCCCTTCCTGGTGATTTTGGCAGAGGCAGTGGTCTTTCGACCAGTGCTGTCCTTTCTCCTGAAGGTGAATTCCACTTTTCATATTAATCAGTCGATTTCACTTATGGCCTTCTGGGTAGGAATGTGCACCTGAATATCGATTCCTCAGGTATCTGGACATGCGAAGACTTATCTTGGGGTACAGATTGTTTGTTCTTTTTGGAAGTCCGCATAAAGGTGAGACTGCCACTAAGGCTACTCTGGCTCGCTGGATCAAGGAGACGATCGATTCGGCTTGCTTGCTGAAGGGCAAGAAACCTCCGGAACTGGTGCATGTGCACCACACCAGGGCCCAGTCAGCATCTTGAGTGGATTTGCATGCCCTTGCACCAGCCAATATTTGCAGGGCAGCCACTTGGTCTTCCTTGCATACCTTTATGAAGCATTATCGGCTGGACATGCTGGAGCGGGAGGATACTGTTTACAGTGGGTGGGTGCTTCAGGCAGCTCTCGCTTCCTCCTGCCCTGGTAGGTAAAGCTTTTGTACTTCCCACTTGTCAGGGCAAGACTGGTGTAGCAGGACAAGATGGAAGTTGAAATTTCCTTACTTGTTAATTTCCTTTCCATTAGTCCTGCTGCGTCAGTCCAGGACCCACCCGGGAAGCAAGACCGTATTTTTTCCGGCTGTTCTTGTTCGGTATCTGGTTGAGGGCCTTGGTTCTTTTTGTTCCTTATCCTTTATATTCCTTCCTTCTTTGCCTTTGAGGTAGTTTGCAGGGAAACATCTTCCCAGTTTTTGGTTGAATCTGATTTTGATTGATGGGAGTCTGATCCGAAGCTTTATCAGAAGCATGCTGGATTCTTACTGCTCCACTTAACAAAACTGTATATGTGTATGATGTACAGTCATATCATGTATTCAAAACAGCATCATATATAAGAACGGAATAAACGTGCTAATCCCATGTAGTCTGAAATTTACTCTTGCAGAGTTAACCTCATAACATTTTATGGCGGGCTCGTGTCATGAAGCCTTTTTGCCATCAATATAAAGGTGGTACATACTTTCGTCACCAAGAGTTTGTAATCATTGGTTACTCTGCGAGAATTGTGTTTCCGGCGATAGCGATAGCTATACCCTGGTAGCAGAAGCAACCTTCACACAGACGGTGAAATTACATGGCAACTGCTGGCCCCTGAGGAAGCGTAACAGAAACACGAATCGTGTCGGGCCGTGGCCATTTTCAGAGCTGTCTTTTTTCTGCTACACTAGCTCACCGCACTGCCTGGACATTGCAAACACAATTCTCGCAGAGTAACCAATGATTACAAACTCTTGGTGACGAAAGTATGTACCACCTTTATACTGATGGCAAAAAGGCTTCATGACACGAGCCCGCCATAAAATGTTATGAGGTTAACTCTGCAAGAGTAAATTTCAGACTACATGGGATTAGCGCGTTTATTCCGTTCTTATATATGATGCTGTTTTGAATACAGGATTCTTACTGCTAGCACCACCTCCTGTGTTGTACCAGTAGAAACAGTGTTATCTGCCTCCATCAGCTGGTAAGAGGAGAGAACCCACTTGTAGCAGAACTAATGGAAAGGAAGTTAACAGGTAAAGAAATTTTGTCCATAATCTATTATGAATGCAGTTTGTGAGATGTTTACCCAAATGTCTGGGTAGTACACTATATAACTAATATCTCATAAAAAGTTCATAAATATAATAAACATACACTTAGAATCAGTAAAATCTAGAGTCTTGGTACTCCCACGATTGATTGAAACATCCAGTCTGCCTATCCAACCAATTAATTTAGCATCACTTCCTTAGAGATCCCCTGTATTTATCCCACGGATTCTTGAATTCAGATAATGTGTTTTTCTCCACCACCGCTACTGGGAGGCTGTTCCATGCATCCACCACCCTCTCTGTGAAGAAATCTTTCCTAAAATTACTCCTGAGTCTACCCCCTTTCAACATCATTTCATGACCCCTTGTTCTAAAGCCTCTTTTTTTATTGAAAGAGGCTCACCCCCAGTGCATGGAAACCTTTGAGATATTTGAATATCTCTATCATATCTCCCCTATCTTGCCTTTCCTCTAGTGTATACATGTTTACATATGCTTTAGTTCAAAGACCACTCACTATTTTAGTAGTCACCCTCTGGATGACTCCATCCTGTTTATATCCTTTTGAAGGTGAGGTCTTACCAGGAACCTATACAAGGGCAATATCACCTCCCTTTTTCTGCTGACCATTCCTCTCCCTATGTAGCCAAGCATCTTTCTGGCTTTTATCATTGCTTTATCCACCTGTTTGACCACCTTAAGATCATCAGATACAATTATCCCCAGATCACGCTCTTCCTTTGTGCTTAGAAGAATTTCACCTCCAATAATGTTCCTTTCCCTTGGGTTTTTGCATCCTAAATGCATTACTCTGCATTTTGTAACATGAAATCATAGCTGCCAGACCTTAGACCATTCCTCAAGCTTCGCTAGATTCTTCCTCCTGTTTTGCCCTCCTTCCTGGCTGTCCACCCTGTTACAGATTTTTGTATCATCGGCAAAAAGACAAACCTTTCCTGACATCCCTTCCCTTATGTCGCTCACAAAAATGTTGAAAAGAACTAGTCTAAGGACCGATTCCTGAGGCAGACCACTAGTAACCACCCCCTCCTCAGAGAAAACGCCATTTACCACTACCCTTTGTCGCCTCTCACTCAGGCAGTTTCTAACCATCAGTCACTCTAGGATTCATATCAAGGATGCACAATTTATTTATAAGTCTTTTGTGTAGAACTGTGTCAAAGGCCTTGCTGAAATCCAAGTATACTACGTCTAGTGCTCTCCCTTGATCCAATTCTCTGGTCACTTAATCAAATAAATTTATTAGATTTATCTGACAAAAATGTACCTCTGGTAAAACCATGCTGCCTCGGATCTTGCAATCCATTGGATTCCAAAAATTGCACTATCCTCTCTTTTAGCAGCGATTCTAGTAGTTTGCTCATCACAGAAGTCAAACTAACTGGCTTGTAGTTCCCAGCCTCCTCCTTACTTTCAATTTTATGAATAGGAACCACATCTGCCCTTTTCCAGTCCTCCAGAACTACTCCAGACTCTAAAGAAGCATTGGAAAGGTCAACATTTGTTTTTCAAAAGCTCGGTCCTGTGGCAAACAGTTCAAACATCTAGATTATTTTGCAAAACAGATTTTGAGCAAATGTAACCAGTTTAAAGAATTTAGGAACTTTGAAACAAGTCATTGCATTTTTGTCCTAGTACAGATAATTATGATCGATCAATAGATCTTCTCTCTCTCTCTTTATATATAACATACATACATATATATTACATACATACATATATATTACAGTTGATATAGTAGTCAAAATTGCCCAGTATTGCTCAGGTTGTCTGGTTCAGCAGGCAGATGCAGTTCCTCAGCCACAACTGGAACTTCTCACAGGCACAACACAGCTTCTCGCTTTACTCCAGTCCTCTCTGGCCTTGGTCTTTTCAGGCTCACGCTCTCTCTCTCTCTCTGTGCTTCTCCTGTAGAGCTTCCTTTCGGCTTCTTAATGCCTTCTGGAACCCATTAGCACTACTGGGTGTAGCACCTGTTCCTTCTCCTTGGCTCAATCCTTTTCAGAGCTTCCCATCCTGAGACTCCTTCCTCAGTTACCAGCAGACTCTTTAATGCCACTCTGATACCTTTCCTTGTTGGATTGAGTCTCACTACTGCTCACACACTGACACACTCTTCCACTGAACCCCTAAAGCGGGACATTCCACATTTTATTCTAAGCAATTTCCAATATGCATACGCCATCTAGTGGCCAGAATGCCACACTACTTCGTCTGACCGACAGGCCATCTGACACAAACTGTTTAGATATAGATGGATATATAGATATAAATACATAAATAGATATAGGTATAGATAGATAATATGTACATACCACAGTGGTTTCTTTTTTGGCACAACAGTTTCCTCTTGTTCCTTTGGGCTTCCAGGTCAATCAGACTCTACAGCAACTTGTATCATGAGCCTTCATTGCCTCAATGTATTCCCCCACTCCCCCTGTCTAACAACGCTGGTCTCCTGCATGACAGCTGCTTTTTTCTGAGGGAGTAGTTCTGATTTTGGAGTAATTTGGTATCTTTATCTGTTTCTATGCCCTTGCATCAGTGCAATGAATGAAGCCTAGAGTTTTGTTCAATAAAAACCTCTGTCCCCTAGTAGCTGCCAGACACTGTGGTAGATGCGTTATACTGTGCAGCACACACAGCTTTTGTATGAAGGAGGTTGGTAAAACATGCAAACAGTAGTCTAGAATAGTCACTTAGATACAAGCCTCTCCATATTCTCTGGCATAACCAACTAAATACCCATGAGGAAAGGCTAAAGAGGTTAGGAATCTTCATCTTAGAGAAGAAACGGCTTGGGGAGATTTGATAGAGGTCTATAAAATGAGTGGAATGGAACAGGTAAATGTGAATCAGTTGTTTACACTATCATAAAGTGTATCACAAAAACTACAGGGCATTCAATGAAGTTACGACAAATAGGAGAAAATATTTTTTTACCCAACACATAATTAAACTTTCAAATTCATTGTTGGAGAATGTGGTGAAAGCTGTTAGTGTAGCTGGGTTAAGTTCCTGAAATAAAAGTCAGTAAACTATTATTAAGGTGGACTTAGGGAAATACATTGCTGATCCCTGGGATAAGCAGCTTGGAATCTATTGACCTTTTGGAATCCTGCCAGATACTTGTGACGTAGATTGGCCACTGTTGGAAAAACGGTTTCTAGGCTTGATGGTCCTTTGGTCTGACCCAGTAAGGCAAATTTTATGTTCTTATCTTATCTAAGAGTTCCCTTGGTATTTCCACAGCAAAAGGAGTAAGAAACTGAAACTCAGGAGCCTCAGTAGAAAATGTAAATATTTCCTATTGACTTGAAAGCTGGTGACTGCTGAGGTTTAAAATGGGAGTAGTTAGTGCAAAGTTTATCATTTTGAGTCTGTGGCAGCTGACATGAATTGTACTAGCATAATGAAAGAATAGTGATGCAGAAGACTGGACTTCAACCCACTTTCTGAAGTGTAGTTTACAATCTTTCCAAAGACAAAATTGTGTTCTCACTGTCAAATGTTTATCATCATCACATTGCAGTAAAATGCTTCATGTAGAAAGCCATATAAAAATTGATGCAAAGTCAATGAGTCATGCACGCAAATACTCTTGTGTGAAAAATAAATATGCAAAATGTATTTTTAAGTGAAAATTGACCTCTTGCTATTTTAGTATTTAAGTATCAAATGTTTCTGTTCAGATATCTAAAATTGCATATATAAATTAGGTTTTCTGCAATTCCTGCTATACAGGAAAATTAGCAAAATACAATACAGGGAAAATATCAGGCCAGCCAGTCAGCCTGGTGGCTCACTGGTAGTGCTAAGCGCTACCATGTGCCATGCAGAGGGCCCCCAGTTACATTCCCAGATTGGGCCTTCCACACTCCCAGTTGGCTGATGGAGGCAGTGTTCACAGCACCTGGTGAGGGGGGCAGGGAGGGAGTCATGGTCATCATTAAGGAAGAATTCTAGTAGCCAGATTTAGGGCCCATGAGACAAAGCTGCTGGTTGCAGGCCTCAGACTGTTATTGCAATGACAGTCTGGGAACAGTGGGGGGGGAGGGGGGTCCTATTAAAATAGGGGAAAATCTCCAGGTAGTTGTGAATGAAAACTCATGGTATCAGATCCGCCTGAGCTGGAAGGAAAAGGAGGAATTACCAGGCCAGAAATTTCCTGTCATATTTTGTTAATGGCTGGCCTACATTGCACTGTATTGTAACCAGTTTAAAGTGCAGCATGTGAAGAGCCTGAAAATTTAAATATTCCAGATTTTTCATTATTTCACCTCATAAAATATGCATTTGACTCCTAATTCATCTAGATTCACCGCATTCATTATGACACTATTTGCTTCACATTTAGGATAACGTGTTTACTGATTCATGCTTTTCCGTATCCTGTCTCCATGCAAACAGTTTGCATTTGTGATACGTGATGAACTAACATTTCCATATTCACCTGCGTTGTTATGCTAAAGTAATTTTTTAGCGACCAGATGGATTATTTAGACAAATTTATCTTTCTCAGGTCCATATGCTTAGATGACTGCATCGAACAGAAATGCAGAGACTTGATAACAATATAATTTACAACATAATATGCTTACTGCAACAATGTTTTGTTAACACCTCACAATTTTAAACAAGTTAAAAACCTTGAGCCAGAAAGTGTGAAAAGCTGAGACCATTTTAGTAATTGTGTTTGTTTTTTGGGGTTTTTTACATATGGTTTCTGCGGTACTGAACGACTAAGTGAGTGCAGCATTCTTTTCAACATTCATCATCGTTTATGACACGCTTTTCCAACAAAAGAGTTCAAAGCAAGTAATATAACATTTTTAGTGCTCAGATACGGTTATGTCAAGAAAGAATCAATCCTAAACAAGAACAAAACTCACAATTGGATAACATACATTGTGTCTGCAGGACATATTTCTGATTATCAAACTGGTGGGGTCAGGAAGGGCTGTAGCAGGTTTATCTCAGGAATTGGATAGTGCGTTGGAGTAAATTATTTGGATGGATGGATTTTCAGCAGGTCCAACGAGGAACAACATGTTTAGGGTTAATAGCAGTTGTTTGAGTTTGGCATTGGCAGGTGCTGAAAGCTTCCTCAAAGTGCCAGATTTTCACAGATTTCCTGAAGTTGAGGAAATCTTGGGCAGGCCTAGTGGACAAGGAAAGGGAGTTCCAGAGGGTTTGGGGTAAAACCTGCAAAAGTCCTTTTCCTGGAGTTTGTGAGGTGCTTCGTCCTTGGGGATGATATCGCTAGGCGAGCCTGTGGCAGTGAGTGTAGAGTGCGGGAGGGGTTACAGGGGTTGAGGGAGATACTGAGGTGTAGGATGGGGTAAGGGCTTAGAGTTTTGTAAACCAAGATCAGAATCTTGAATTTGGTGCGACAGAGTGTTGGTAGTCAGTGCAGACTTTTCAGAATTAGGTTTATTCAGTTGAATTTATGTGCGTTCATTATCATGCAGGCAGAAGCATTTTGTATCAGCTGTAGGTGGCCATTCAACAGGGTGTTAAGAAGTCCAGGCATGAGATTACGATAGCGCAAATAGCCATTACAAAGGCTGTGTTTTCCACTAATGGACAGAGATGATGATAATGCTGCCAGAGGTGGAAGAAAGCTGCTTTGGTTACTGTTTGTGTGGTCAGTTTGGAGTTCAGAATGAAACTTAGGCTTTGACCATGGGAGCTGTGCTTGTAAATTGCTCATTTTCTCTTAAGCAATTGCAAGCATGGAATTTTTTTTTTTTTTTTGGCTGAATTACCCTAATCTCATCTGTAAAATGTGCAACCTATTTACAGATTAAATAATGCACTGTACAGGAGAAACTGAGATTTTACTATTGGTCAAATGCAACCATGAATAGCGCAGCTTTGCAGTTGCACTTTCGTCATGACCTGCAGCATGCCTGCTGATCCAGGCCTGATTCTCTCTTGAACAGATGCTACCAATCACGTCAGCTGCGACTGCTTTTTTTTTTTTCTAAACTGGGAGCAAATGTTCACTGCAGGTTAGATTAAAGGGGGACTCCACACTCAAGATTCAAAGGGGAAGCCTCTCTGGAATGATAAAATTACTCCTTCTCTTCTCAACTGAACAGTGAGCTGTAGTCTCAGTTGGATTATGATCTAGTTCACTGTGGAGTCTCTTTACTGCTGTTTGAGAGAATCCATTTTATGCTAGCAGCATCAGAGCAACACTCTAATATGTATTCAATGGTGGGAAAGAAAAAAAAATGAAAATTTAAAAACAACTTGCTCAGTGCTTACTTATGAGCTTATTTGTTTTCTCCATTCTCCTTATAAAAAGCCTGTTTAAAAAGCCTCTTTGAAAGGCAATTTAGAACTTCCAAACTCGTTTCCTGTGACATAAGCTAATTTTTGATCTGGCTATTAGGAAACACTCTAGCTGTACCCAGAATGAAGGCGATCCACAGTATTTTAGTTTTTGTGATGAAATGTTTGGTTTTAGAAATGAAATGGCCTTGTTGAGTTTAATATTAGCATATAGTTGAGCAGTATGGATCTGATTTTCAAAACATTTACAAGCTTAAAACTGGATTTTAGACGTGTAAATGTACTTTACTCATGTAAGTGTGTTGCTTTGAAAATTTACCTTTAAGTGCGTGCGTGGGCTTTTGAAAATTGCTAGATAGTAGGTTATATTTACACTCGTAACTCTTCTGAAGATTATCTCCTTAGCATTTTGATTTAAAGAAGCTACTGTAGAATGACTACAACTTATGTCCATTAATTGTTTTTAATTATTTGGCAGTCAGTTGTTTGGTAAGTCAAGAGAGGAGGGATTTCATATTTCAAACAGTATGTATTTGTAAAAATTGAGAAAATGTCTTTCTGTAATCAGTGTATCACATTGATCATTTCAAATGATTCTATTTATTTTAATATAGAGTTGTGCATACTGCTGATTGTAATAACTCCTAGCTGAGTCTACCTAAAGATAAACCTTAATGTCCAGCGTTAAAATGTATTTTGAACAGACCATGCCCCTCTCTCACAAAATGCTGTTCATTGGCCACATTCTAGAATACCTTTAGAATAATAAAGTGAATTAGAGTTTTAAATGTTTTTTGTCATAAAATTAGATTGTTCTCTTTCTCATGTCATACATGCTGTCTTAATCCAATAAGTATGTGAATTAATGGCCATAATATTACATTATATTTAACATCTGCAAGAAAATAGGAGAGAATTAATATTCTATTTTGTGATTAGTGTGTATGGCCAAATTCTTCCGCCAGTAGCATATCCCACTGCTGTGAATAATCCTGCATCATTTACTTAGAAAGTAATGTATAGCTACCAAGCTAGAATTTTCTTTTGAAAAGCTTTCCGGTTGGAAGTCTTTAGCAACAATTGAGGTTTATTTTACTACTACTTGATTTCCTAAAATGGTATATTAGTTGGAAGTAAATGGCTGATTGCCATAAAAACATAGAATTTAAGTTTATTCTTTACTTTATTGGGTAGGTTTATGATTTATAACAAATGATGCATATGAGAAACATTGTCCAAAACATACAGTACTGGCAGTGCGCTACAAAATGTTGAACTGTTAAAGCAAGCACTGCATTTATTGTATAGAATAAGCTACAGATTAGTCTCCAGAGAAAAGCTAATATAAGTTCTTAAAGGGAGAAGAGAACAAGAAATGGTTTCATCCAACAAAATGTCATCTTTCTCATCCAAATTAGATCAAGGTTTTATCTTACTGAGAAATCAAGAGTAAAGCCATCTGTGCCAGGGATCAGAAAGCCTGTTCTTTGATTATTAGTCCTGAGAGATGTTTTTTGCATGTTGCAAATCAGTAGCTGAGTGCCTTGGCTATACAGTACCTTCACTAGAAATGCCATGAGATCTGATGTGTGAAAGAGAACCAGAAGCACAGGAAAGGACCCTCATACTGTTATAACTGTAATTCCACCTGGTAACCTACCTTGAGCCTTATTCCTGCCTCTCCCCAAATGCTTATTTGTCTTGTCTGGCTGTCTTGATTAGGTTCTAAGCGTCACAGAGAAGGGACCGTCTCTCTTACGTGTTTCTGTACAGTTCTGCATGCAACTTGTAGCGCTATACAAATGTTTAGTAGGAGTGGTTTGTGTCCATATATCTAAAAGACCTCATTTGTTGCACAGTAGGAAGGGTTAGAAGGAAATGCTTGTCTTTTTGCAGCTGACACCAAGCTCTGCAACCGAGTGGACACCTCTGAAGGAGTAGATAGAATGAAGTAGGATATAAGAAAGGTTGAAGAATGGGAGTGCTTGCCAGTCAAGATTCAAAGCAACACAGTGCAGAGAACCCAGGAGAGTGGGAAGAAATACCACCAACTATTTGGTCAGTATCTCAAATGATACTGCAGGAAATACATGATTGGCTATATTATGATAAATTGTCATCAAATATAGCCAAGACTGTTTTGATGTGGGTAGCGAAGACTACCAGCAGCAATGCTTGATCCAGTGGTATTTCAGAAGTCTTTGCGAGTGGTTTTTGAATCTAGAAACCTAGGAGTTATTAGAAGATGGTAAGTTAACAACGAGACCTTGCTGGATAAACGAAGCAAAAAGAGCATGCTATAAGTTAAAATTGGTAAAGTCCCTTAGAGATTTCCTCCCACAAGAATCTTTTAGAACAATATTACAAGCATTGGTGTTTTTGCAAATTTATTTTTGCAGTAGTTTATTAGTGGGACTACCCAACACATATGTTGTTGAAAATCCCGCCTTTTGAACACATCACACTGGTTTTGGTATCCCTTCACTGGAAAGCATGTGTTAAATCAAAAGTTATAATTCATAAACTATTGAATAGAGAAGCAAAGTGTATTTTAGCAAGCACTCATCCCTTATGTACCCAGTAGAGCATTGTGCGCTCTGCAGGGAAATGCTTGCTAAAAGTACCTTCTTTGTGAGCCACAAGATTACAGTCGACTCGTGTGTTTTCATATGCTGCCCCTGAATTATGGAATAGCTTGCCTTAGATGTACGAGAGGAAAGCGATATTAAGGTTTTTAGGGAAAAAGCTAAAGGCTATGGGTCTGATTTTAAAAGGCATTTACTTGAGTAAAACTTGACTTTACTCGTGTAAGTGGGCTTTTGAAAATTGCTACAATAGATGCCATTGAATTGCCCATAGGATTTACTCAAATAAGTGCACTTTACTCAAGTAAATGGCCTTTGAAAATTGCTATGATAGTAGTTACATTTAAAGGCATAATTCCTTTTGAAAATTCCCCCTAAGTGTTTTATTAAAGTATTTTTTATAAAATATGCTAATTTGAGTTCTCATTTATGTATGTATGTAATGTATGTTTTAAATTAAGGATGTTTTAACTTTGTAATCCAGTCTGAACAAAATTTTGGAGATGCTTAAAATAAGTCTTTATATAAATAAATATAGAAACCTCGGTATACAATGGATTGATGGTATTGGAGACAAGGCCTTTAACTGGTAGATCACAGAGGGAACAGTTGGGAAATGAGAGAGTGCAGTTTTGGGTTTTACAATAATGGAGTATTTATTTATTCCATATTTATAAACCACCTATCAACATTTCTAAGCAGTTTCCATAAAAGCATTCATAATAGTACCACAAGGCTTGGGACTATATTCAATATTATTTAACATGTATGTTTAGCCATTTGTACAGATAATTGGTAGAACAGATTGTAAATAAATGGTGTTTGCTGATGACATTAAAAAATACGGTGATCTAGGGAACAGGCACCAAACAAAACTGGAGAAACTCCATTGTTTAAAAGAAGTCCAGGCTGGCTGTTTGAAAATGTTATATTTAAATCATTCAGAAACTGAAGCATTGTGATTTTGAAGACTTTCATTGCCATCCCCTTTCCTTTTAGTACATCTGCAAAACAGTCTCATTAAACCAAATCAAGAAATAAGTTTGGGGCATTGTTTTAGCTTCACATCTGAAACTATATGCCTAAACTGATAAGGTAGTGAAAGCTTGCTTCTTCCACTTATGGAATATTCAAAATATCCACCTATTCCTGGAAAGCGAGAATCTATTTGCAGTGGTCTATGCACTGATAATATCGCCCTTGGATTACTGTATGTTATACATAGGTCTATAAAAACAGCTTAATAGGCTGCAGATGATACAAAATACTGCTGCATGTGTGGCTTTTACCTACTCTCAAAGCCGGGCATTGGCTTCCAATCAGCCAATGGACTGAATTTAAGATAATCATTTTGGCTTTTTAAAACCTTAAATAATCTTGCCCCACAATATCTCAAGTCCAAGTAAATAATGTTATGTGCCTGGACAAATTTTGCAATTCTTCCAGCTTTCTCTCCTTAAAGTTTCAGATATAATTAGACAGGTACTCCCCACTAAAAATATTTCTGTTGTCTGGGGCCAGTTTATTAGAACTCTGTCCCTCAGGAGAAAGGACCTACCTCTCTTTGAAAATTCTGTAAAGCATGGTTGTTGGTGGCTGCCTTTGGATAATCTCAGAATACTATACATTCCTGACTTGGGTTCCTGACTACTGTTCCTATTTTTTAAATATTTTTAGTGATTCTACTATGATTTTATTTTGATATGTTTTATGGTGCTTTCATTTATTATTAGGTATGTTTTTATTTAACTTTGTTGTACACCACTTTATTGCTTTTCTTGGAAAAGTGGTTTAGAAATATGAAAATAAGTAAATATAAAAAAGCTTTTTGATAATGCATTGCATTGAAATGTTGAGACTAAACCCTGGATTGAATAAGTACATCAAATTCACCATGAAAGTACTGTATGTCAGACTACATGCCATCTAAATTATGAAGATGGTCAGTTTGTCATTCCTAGCATCAAGATCTAACGAAGAATATTTCTATGAGATTCCATCACCACTCTTGCTTTGTCGGAGCTCTCTTACTCTTTGGGCTACAGATTTACCCTTAATCCCAGTGACACCAATGATCTACAGATAATATCTTACCTATCATTTGTATTTATTTTATTTATTTATTTATTTATTTAACACTTTTCTATACCGACCTTCATGGTAATGACCATATCAGATCGGTTTACATCGAACAGGGTAGAAAAACTGAAACAAAAATAAATAGATAAATAGACATATGAACGGAGGCGGCAAAAGTTACATTCAACAAGGTAGGTGAAACTTGGAGGCTTAATCAGCAAGAAAGAGAGGCCTAGGATGGCAGAAAACTAGTAATATAATACAAAAGGTAAGCGGGCTAGTGCTTAATGAACTTTGAGGTACAAGGTTTGTAGATGGTTTGAAGCTTTACAGCTCATGTATTTCCACATGACATTAGGCCTGGGCAAATGTGCTGAGGCGACCTTCATTAAAGGTAAACTTAGCACAATTGAGAACATCTCTCTGACTTAAGAGTATAATATAAAGGTACTTGAGCAGGAAGTTGTACTGTATATAAATACCTAGGAGCAGATGAAGGAACAACAATCCAGCACAGATTATTGAGAGAAAAGTTTATCAAATAGTACCACAGGAGACTCAAACTGATATTGCAAAGGTCTGTTTTAGTCTGATGATTCAAATAAAGATGTCAAATTGTTTAAATAGAGACTCATCTCAATGTGGGTGATATGGACTGCAGTCATTGTGGTTTGCTGATAGCACTGGTATGCCTAATCTGTAAATGACCCATGGTATAAAAAGTATTTTGATGCTAAGGACCTGTGGTGCAGAAAATATTTTATGGACACTAAACCACATATCAGAGACATAATTAGACAAACCATAGACTATTCATAAAATGTTCAAGATGTCACATCATAGTAACTAGGAAAGGAAAAGGAAAAAAAATTAAATAGTCTTCCACTATTTATACTGTCATTTTTTCATTTCATTTAATAAAATGTATTAATCGCCTAACACTTGAAAAGGCCTAGGCGATATACAAAAATACATACATATTAAAACAAGAGACATACAATGCAAACAAAAAATATTAGTTTCACGGAAACCAAAACAACAATACCAGATGTTATTAGTGCATATAGTATTAAAGACATCTCTGCAATTCTATCATTAAAATCACAATGTTAATACATCATTTTTTACTATGAAAACAGAATGATGGTATTCATACTGTTTATTTACCATTGAATGCAAGATGAAGCAGATGTTCCTTCAAAGCTGTTTTGAATTTTTTAATGTCATCAAGAGATCTCAGGGCAACTGGAAGGAGATTCCATACGGTCAGTTGCAAAACAATCTATATACTATGGCAGTGGTTTATGCTATTTTTTAAAAAGACATATACAAATCATTATCTGCTAAACTTTAACAGGGCCGACTCACCTTGTGTGGGGAGGGGCCCCCCCCTTAACATGGCGCCCGCCGGAGGGGAGGCCCCCCCCCCCCACCTCCCAACGCGAGGCAGGGCTCCTTCGCGCGGCGGCGCGATGCCGTCGGCCCCCGGGGGGGGGGGGGGGGGGCGGGGCGAAGCGGGGCGGCGTCAGCGCGGCATCGGCGCGATGACGTCAGCTCCGGGGAGGGGAGGGGTGGTGTCGGCGCGGCATCGGCGCGCTGACGTCGGCCCCTGGGAGGGGCGGGGCGAAGCGCACGACGGCGCTGACGCGCCATCGGCGCGATGACGTCGGCCCGCGGGTCTCTCGCGAGACCCGTGGCCTTTAAGACGCCAGCGAGCGCGGGCCTGGATCCTTTTTCCTGGCCAGCGCTCGCCGGTTCGTTGCGGAGCATCGCCGGTTCGTTGCGGAGCATCGAGCAGCGGAAGCAGGCACACGGAGGCGCACGAGGCCTAAAGCGGCCCACAGGGAGGTCCGGAAGGACGAACGGTGCGACAGGCACTGCAGCGGCCGCCTACTAAAGGCTTGAGGACCCGCGGAAAGAGAAGGAATTAAAGGGGACTGTCCCCTTTGAGACGTACAGGGCTGGGAGCGCCGGCAGCGCCGATTTGGAGTATAATTTGCTGAGGCAGGCAGGCGGGGGCCACGAGAGCAGCCTAAGCAGCAAGGAGGAAGGGCAGAGCAGCCCAGCAGGTGGAAGCGGCGCTCCGGATCCTGAGTCAAAGAGGCAGGCAGGCAGCGACCACGTGGGCAGCTTGAGAGGGGCGGAGGAAGGACAGAGCAGCGCGCACAGAAGCAGTTACGGGAAGAACCAGGCAGGAGCTGGACAGCTGAGCTGCGGGGAACCACGTGTCTGCTTGCGGATTTCAGTACTACCAGAAATTTAAAGTCACGGACGTACTACAGGAGGCAAAAGAGCTGGAACCGAGCACAGAGCGACGCAAGGTAACTGCCAGAGCTCCTCCCGGGTGAAGCTACAAACCGTGAGTAAACAATAATAAACAATTAAATAAAGAACAGCAAAGAGTCATTTGTATTTGACCGCGAGCATGCCGGGTAGAGGAGCGCAGAAAGCACGGGGAGGAGCAAGGCAGCAGAAACCCCGGGGAGGAGCGAGGCAGCAGAGGGGCGCTGAGCCGCGAGACGCACCGGCGGTTCCTGCCCCAAGAAGAGGGGAAAGAGGGCGAGAAGCCGGGGGGAGGCGAAGACCACAGGCCAGGAACCAGGGCGAGCCAGGACTGACTGGAAAAGGCAAGAAGGTGCAGGCGAGGAAGAACGGAGGCAGGAGACAGCAGGCGAAACCGGCCTCGGCGGAACAAGGCAGCCACCAGCGGTCGCAGGGCAGGCAGCTGGAGTCGGGGCAAGGCGGCCCACCGCAGTGGGGATGGCCCATCTGGCCGGCGATGGGGACAGGAGCCATGCAGCCAGCGGGAGCACCCGGACACTCGCCAGAGCCGACGACACAAGGTGGGATGGGTGCCCAGCCCTGGATGGCCGCAATGGGCAATCCCTACCAGCATCACATGTACCCCCCATGGTGGCAGGTACCTCCGCCATGGTACAACCCGGCAAATGGGGGAGCGATGGCGCCACAGGACGGGGTCACTGGAGCACAAAAGACATTGGAGCCCATACAAGGGCAAGAGAGGAGGACCAAGTCGGGTCATCAACCCAAGAAACGGACCGCGGCGAACGGTGCCGGCAGAGGGCAAGGAGCTGAGAGCCGAGGGGACGATGAGGGCTCGCTCGAGGACGGCGAGACACAAGCACCGGACGAAGCAGTGGGTTTGGCGGTCGGATCGGAGGCACCCAGCGAACAAAACAGGGGAGGACGGGACAAGGATGCAGTGTCAAAAAGAAATGGTAATAAGAGATTGAGGAAGGACCGCGAATCTTCCTCTGATTCGTCAGAGGAGGAATCGGACGTGAGCGAGGGGGAAGGAGGGCCCTCGGAGACAGCTGAGCGCGCAGCAGCAGGCGCGAGAGCGGTAATGGCCTTGCCACCTTTAGCGGAGCTGTGGGAAAGTGTTCCGAGGGTGTTGCGCAGTAAAATAAGGAAAAGGGAATATATAGATATATTCTCCATATTAGAAGGCAGGAAAGGTGCAGCAGAGAGGAAAAAGAGGGGAAAGAAGGAGGAGAAGAAAGGGGGAGAAGTGAAGGTGGCAAAGAACATATTAAATTGGGCTAGAGCATTTTTGAGGATGATCAGTGTCACGGGAAGGGAGGACCCGTCGCAGTATGCGCCCATGCTTAGCTACGCAGATGCCATACTCGAGGGTTACAAGGAGTATCAGGGCTGGTGCTGGCTAAATTATGATGAGCAGTTTAGGGATAAAATGGAAGACAACAGGAGCATGTCATGGGGAACACAGGACGTTGGTTTATGGCTGCGTCAGATGACTAGCAAAGTCCTGGATACAGGTGGAGCACAGGGGACTGGAAAGGCGGGCAATGGGACTCCTACGCTGGGGAGTAGTTCCTGGGGAGAGAGCGGGAATAGCAAAGTGTGTTGGAGATTCAATAAGGCAGGGTGCACCTTCCACGAATGCAAATTTAAGCACGTGTGTTCCATGTGTGCCGGACCGCACCCAGCAAGTAAGTGTATCAAAAAAGGGCAAGGGCCGGCGGGAAATTTCGGAGGAGGAGGAAAGCAATAGTGTTTTCGGCAAAGCACCGTCGCCGATACAATTGGCAATCATGTCGGAATGGCTGGCAGAATACCCTAGAAGTTTAGACGCTGCCAGGCTGAGGGAGGGTTTTAGATACGGTTTTAGAATACCGTTTAAGGGAAAAATTAGGAGCGCAAGTTTAAGTAATGCGGTTTCAGTAGGGAGACATGCGGGCATAGTACAGCAGAAGGTACTTAAGGAAATCGAATTGGGCAGGATGGCGGGCCCATTCGCGGACCCCCCCTTCCAGAACATGATGATATCACCCTTGGCAGTAGTGCCCAAGAAAGAGCGAGGGGAATTCAGGCTTATTCAGAACCTATCCTATCCCCCAGGGGACTCAGTTAATGATCACGTGCCGGAGGATGCTTGCAGGGTCCAATACGCATCCTTCGATGAGGCGATCGCTTTGGTAAGGCAATGCGGCCAAGGGGCTTTACTGGCCAAGGCGGACATAAAGTCCGCATTCAGACTGCTGCCCGTGCACCCCGACAGCTTCCCGCTTCTAGGTTTTCACTTCAATGGCAGTTACTACTTCGACAAATGTATGCCGATGGGGTGCTCTATCTCTTGTGCTTGTTTCGAGATGTTTAGTACGTTCTTGCATTGGGCATTGCAGACAAGGGCGGGGAATGGCAACGTGGTGCATTACCTGGATGACTTCCTGTTCGTAGGACCGGCCAATACGAACACCTGTGCACAGCTGTTGGTAGAATTTCAGGAAATGGCCCGTGAGTTCGGGGTCCCATTGGCACAGGAAAAAACGGAAGGCCCCGCTACCATACTGTCCTTCCTAGGCATAGAAATAGACACCCAGACAATGACATCAAGATTACCGTTAGAGAAGGTGGGTAAGCTACGGGACTTACTGCGGCAGACACTGGCATCAAGGAAGGTCACTTTAGCCGCGATGCAATCCTTAATCGGAAGTCTGAATTTCGCCACCCGGGTAATACCCATGGGAAGGGCTTTCTTGAGGCGACTGGCAGATGCGACGAAAGGGGTGAAGCGCCCGCACCACCACATCAGAGTAGCTAGACCGATAAGAGCCGAAATTGTAATGTGGTTGCAATTCCTAGAAAATTTCAACGGTATAGCAATGTGGCAGGAGGAGGTAATGTCCAACAGAGACTTAGAGATTTACACGGACGCGTCGGGCGGTTGGGGATTCGGGGCGTATTGCCAGGGTGCTTGGTGCGCGGCGCCTTGGCCGCAGGCATGGCGGGACGATGGCTTGGTAAGGAACATAACGTTCCTGGAACTCTTTCCCATATTGGTAGCGATTACAGTATGGGCCCACAAGCTGCACAACAAACGGATAGTATTTTGGTGTGACAACGCGGCAGTAGTGACGGTGTTGAACAAACAGGCTGCCCACTGTCCCCGGGTGGCTGGGTTGTTAAGGGAAGTGGTCCTGCAGAGCTTGCGATTGAACATGACGTTAGGGGCGAAACATGTACCGGGTGCCCGGAATCAGGTGGCGGATGCGCTCTCGAGGGCTAAGTGGGATCTCTTTCGCCAACAGGTGCCGGAGGCCGAGGCGGAGGGAGTCCCAATACCGGCCCGTTTATGGCAAATTGGAACAAGGTCGAGCAGGGACTGTTGAAGGCGTCGGTTGCCCCGGCGACCTGGAAAGCATACTGCCGGGGATATGATAAGGTTCAGGAATTCCTGTTAGGGCAGGGCAGCGCGACAGGAGTGGTAGAGGCCAATCAGATAGTTCGCTTTATATCCCGGTCAAAGGAGGCAGGCCGGTCCAGAGGAGCCACGATCAATCATTTGGCTGGCTTTGCCTTCTTCACCAAGGCGCAGGGTAGGGGCGATCCGTTCAGCTTCTTCATAGTCAAGAAGTTGCTAGCAGGGTGGGCGAGGGAGGTAGCATGGGAAGGGGACAAACGTCGACCCATCACGCATGAGATACTGATCAGATTGTGGCACGCAGTACAGCAAGTATGCACGGAGCCATTCGAGGTGGCGCTGTTCAGGGCAGCGTTCTGTACGGCGTTTTTTGCTGCGTTAAGGGTTAGCGAGTTGGTGGCCCCATCCAAAAACGATAAGGGTAATAATGGGTTACTGTACAGCAACGTGCAAGCACAGGACCGTCTCATTAGACTCAGAGTACACAAATCAAAGACGGACCAGAAGGCTAAAGGGGTGGAGATCATATTGACAACAAGGGGGGCGCAGGTAACTTGCCCGGTAAGCAACATGAAGACCTATTTGCGGATAAGGCCGAAAGGTGGGGAGCACTTGCTGGTGCACAGGGACGGCGTTCCACTGACTAAGTATCAGTTCGCAGCAGTGTTGCGCAAGGCTTTAGAAAGCACGGGGGTGGACCCGAGAGATTATGGAACACACTCGTTCCGGATCGGGGTAGCGACCAGCGCAGCGCAAGCGGGCTTGCCGATGGAGACCATCCGCAAGATCGGTCGTTGGCAATCCGCGGTGGCCAAGCGGTATGTGAGGCCGGAATTGGTTCAGATGGATAACTAATGCGTTTAATTTCACCCGCAGATGCATGGAACCGAAGGAAGATAGCATGGGTAATAGGTCATTCCTTCGTGAGATGGGCGGCAAAAAGGGCACAGGAGAGAACTTACGGAGTGCACTTGGGGCTGGCTCCGAAAGGAGTCAGCCTGAAATGGATGGGAAGGTCGGGAATGAGATGGGAGCACCTGTTATCGGACCTGCGGCACAAACTAGGCACGTTTCAGCATCCAGATGCCATTGTTATTCACCTCGGGGGAAACGACCTGGGGGTGCATTCGGCCAAACAGTTGATTGAAATGGTAAAAAGGGACTTAGCTGCGATTAGGGAGTTGACACCGGGAGCAGCTATCATATGGTCGGATATTATACCTAGGATTAAATGGCAGGGGAGCAAGTTATGGGGTAGGGGCAGGAAGAAGATTAATAGGCAGGTTGGTTTATGGGCACAACAGAGGGGCATTCACCAAATCAGGCATGAATGGGCAGACGCGCCTTGTGCCGGCCTATATCGGCCGGACCAAATACATCTGTCCGACATAGGTTACGATTTATTTAACAACTCTGTTCAAGAATCGCTGGAGCGGGTGTTCTGCAAGGTTGGGCCGCAGCAGGTGGGGGAGACTGTGACAAGTGGGGCACTGTCCCAGTCTGGTGGCGGGGGGTACCCGAGCCGGTAGGTAGGTGGGGACATCGAGGACACGGTCAGGACGGACCGGAAGTCCTAGGTAAAAGGAAGTGCATGTATTCAGGCGTGGGCGGCCTGGAGGAATGGCCCCGTGGCTTTGGCAAGGCGCGGGGCCGGCAAGACGGTGGCGGTCTGGCTTAAACGGCGGACGCCGGTTTGACGCCCGGAATGCACTAGGGTTGACGTACCGACAGCTCGGGTACCAGTAATGTAATTATGTTGATTTATGCTAATTAATGTTAATAAATGCTGCGGCCTTGTTTCACCAAGCAATGAGTTTCTGTGTGATGTGTGGGGGCGGCTGTAAAGGGGGAGGGGGGAGGGGGACGACACGAAAGTGCGGACTGCCAATGTTAAACAGGGCCGACTCACCTTGTGTGGGGAGGGGCCCCCCCCTTAACATGGCGCCCGCCGGAGGGGAGGCCCCCCCCCCCCACCTCCCAACGCGAGGCAGGGCTCCTTCGCGCGGCGGCGCGATGCCGTCGGCCCCCGGGGGGGGGGGGGGGGGCGGGGCGAAGCGGGGCGGCGTCAGCGCGGCATCGGCGCGATGACGTCAGCTCCGGGGAGGGGAGGGGTGGTGTCGGCGCGGCATCGGCGCGCTGACGTCGGCCCCTGGGAGGGGCGGGGCGAAGCGCACGACGGCGCTGACGCGCCATCGGCGCGATGACGTCGGCCCGCGGGTCTCTCGCGAGACCCGTGGCCTTTAAGACGCCAGCGAGCGCGGGCCTGGATCCTTTTTCCTGGCCAGCGCTCGCCGGTTCCCCACCCACCCGCCCACAGGAACAGAAGGAGGGCTGCCAGGAAGGGACGGGGTAACGCGTGACAGCGGAAAGGAAGGACGATTTGGCATCTTGATAAAAAACGAAGGGCTCGTCGCAGCATGGCGGGGGGTACCCGAGCCGGTAGGTAGGTGGGGACATCGAGGACACGGTCAGGACGGACCGGAAGTCCTAGGTAAAAGGAAGTGCATGTATTCAGGCGTGGGCGGCCTGGAGGAATGGCCCCGTGGCTTTGGCAAGGCGCGGGGCCGGCAAGACGGTGGCGGTCTGGCTTAAACGGCGGACGCCGGTTTGACGCCCGGAATGCACTAGGGTTGACGTACCGACAGCTCGGGTACCAGTAATGTAATTATGTTGATTTATGCTAATTAATGTTAATAAATGCTGCGGCCTTGTTTCACCAAGCAATGAGTTTCTGTGTGATGTGTGGGGGCGGCTGTAAAGGGGGAGGGGGGAGGGGGACGACACGAAAGTGCGGACTGCCAATGTTAAGATTTTCTGCATTGGAGCAATACATTGAAACATAGAAACATAGAAATGACGGCAGAAGAAGACCACACTTTCCATCCAGTCTGCCCAGCAAGCTTTCACACTTTTTTTTTCATACTTTTCTGTTACTCTTGTCCCTTTAAATAACATTTTTTTATTCTATTTCCCTTCCACCCCCGCCATCATAGATAGCAGTGCTGGAGCTGCATCTAAGTGAAGTATCCAGCTAATTGGTTTGGGGTGGTAACCACCGTAATAAGCAAGCTACTCCCTGCTTGTTTACCCAGCCTGTGCAACTCAGTCCTGTTAGTTGTTTGAATACAAATCCTCTTTTATTCATACCCCCGGAGGCAATTTTCAAAAGATTTTTCCCAAGTAAATGCATGTGTACCCTCATAAAAATGGCTTTTTGAAAATTCCCTTCCCCTCCAGGTCAATATTAGGTCAGGAGAAGGAAAGTATACATGGGGATTTCATTTTTAAATTCTCACGCAGAATTTGCACCTGCTTCAAAGCAGATACAAAGTACCAAAATACAAAAGTACCCTCACACTTTGCCAGCTTGCATTTTCAGAGGGAAACTGGGGAGTTTCCCTTTGAAAATAAACCTGCTGACTTCTGAGTTAGCCGGCTAAATATTTTTGAATATGTACCTCTTTATTTTCTAGCGCTGCAGCAGTACAGCATGCCAACATATGTACGGTACAGATATATCTGGGAATTATAGAAAGTATCTTGACTATGTTAAGGCTAAAGACCTTATGATTTTAGCCAGCTAAGAAATGTAATTATAGAGCAGCAGTTCATGTGTTGGCATATATTGTTTCTTTTATAAAATAAATATATTATGTACTACTTATCACTTCCATAGCGCTACTCAATGTACGCAGTTCTGTACAAAAAAACCCCACATAAAAGACAGTCCCTGCTCAACAGAGCATACGATCTAATCAAAACAAGCATACTGGGCAAAATAAACTTTGGGAATTTCTTTTATTAAGAAAATGGTTAAAACCAATAATGCTGTGAGCAGCATAATCAGGGATTAAAATGTAAAAGCAGCCTCAAAAAGATGGGCTTTTAGGTTGGATTTGAATAAGGCCAGAGAGGGAGCATGGCACATCAACTCAAGAAGTCACTGGGGAGGGAGAGGGCGAGATAAGAGAGGAGAAGCTGCAGAGTGAAGGCTCTTGTAGGTGAGTAAGAGGAGTGTGAACGGTACACAGAAATGGATATATAAGGTGTTTTCTTGTTGCTTTATTACATTTAGGGCCAGTTTTAAAGTTTTGGGTAAAAATAGTACCAAAAAGCAAGTCACTTTGACAGTAACTTCCAAACCGGCACGTTTGTGCACATACGTTGGCCCACGCCCAGGTACGCGGTTATTTTATATCATACATGCGCATATGCACACATTATAAAATAGCCTGGCCCACACGCACATCTGTACCAAATTTTGTGGGCATGGGCATGCAAATCCCACTTCTACCGCATAAATCAGAGAATTGAAAAAGGGGCGCACGCCGACGCCATTCCCAGTTTTACTAGTTTGTCCCCAGTTGAGAGAGGTCCTCCAACCCCCCTCCCCCCTTCTCTCTCCCAGTTAGCCCTGACCCTTAAAACTCCGCAGACCTTTTAACTTTACTTCTGCTATAGATGCTGTGTTAAGTTACATGGCGGGGGCCTCAGCGCGCACTGGGTCGCATCAGTGTTTACACGCATACCTTAGATTCATGCCTCGAAACGCCCATGCCCCGCCCCTTTTTGAAAACTTTCGAGACGTGCACGATGCGGGAGATACGGGTATATCTCGCCAGCTTTTAAAATCCGCTGGGCGCACTGGAGCCCGACTTCATTGTGCATCCCCGAATTAGTGCCCTCATTTGGCTTTTAAAATTCTCCTCTCTGTTTGTAGAGTTGGGAACTAGCACATCTTTTGTTGCAACTTTGAAATGAGGGGAAATGCACCAACTTTGCAGTTTTTTTTTCTATGAATTCTTTTCCCACTTGAAGTTGCAAGAATTTAAATACTTAGGCAAAACAATGCACTGTTTCAAAACTCTGAAAGCAAACTAAATTCCAGACTGTATTTTTTCTTCCTTTTGTTGTCCAAAACCGAATTTTGACCTTTAAAATTGTAAAATTTAGATTTATAGGCTAAAAATAAAAATGTTGAAAACAATTATTCTTTGGAAATTCCAGCTGCTGATTTCACACAGAGTACAGAAATATAACCAGCTACCAGGCAATGAGATAAATTAATTTCAAAATTCCATATGAAAAGGTAGCTTTAGTAGTGTATATGGAAAAGTAACTATGAAACCTAGTGTCCTTGATATAATATGTCATCAGTGCTGTTTTACAACAACCTATGGTATCTGGAAACAAAAGAGGTGCACATAGCTAGTTTAAAGTGATATTGTATAATCAGGTTTTCTTGGACACCTAGCTGCAAAAAAAATTGGGTTCCACATATGCTGTCTTAAAAATATCCTAATCAGTTGATTGCTGCAACCCTCTGGAACCTGTTAACAATGGAAAATCTTGGCAGAAATCTGAACAAAGTGGAATGTTTGGATAAATCCTCTAACATTTAACCAACTTCTGGTATCTGTAATCATTTATATAAACCTTTATGAAGACGTTTCGTTGACAAAATGTAAAATAATGACCTGCCATTTGCCTTTTATGGACATGTTTTGTGCCAAAGCCAAGAGTAAAATTGGTTTGGAATGGCAGAACCAGCTTTAGGGTTTGTGCTGCGCCTGAGCACGCAATGTTGTTCAGTTGATCATGATGATAGGTAAAAGCTGAAGCTGAAAATGTGCATCGCTCACAAAACGTGCAGCAGACCTCTTGGGAGGGTTGTTTACTCTTATACTTAGATATGGTCTTTGGTCTGATCTGGCTGCTAGGATACAGGGAAGAAATATTTTGTAGTCTCTGTTGAGGCCTTACGTGAATACCTTCAGCTTTATGTAGCTCTGAATGAGTGCGGCTACAGAATGTTAAGCATTATATATACCTCCTTTTAATTAGCAGGTCAACATGGCCAAGCTATATTTCCAATGTATGATGCTGCTTAATAGTGCATGGCACTATTTTGGCAGAAAAAGCCAAACTGACTTTAAAAAAAGGAACTGTGTGGAAATTCCATCATTTTTAGCTGCTGATTGCTCTCTGACATTGAATCAGTGCAATCAGCAAACAGCACACAAAATGACAGCTGAGTGCTATGATTCCACTGAGTTGCAAGGGAGGTTGAATTGTAGCTATGTTGTCAACAAGAAATAAACTTGGATAAAAAGGGAGAGTTCCCAGCCTTTTGCACCCAGTGCCACATGTATGATTATCTACCAGTTGGTGAGAGGTAGTGTAAATGCGCCCAGGGCAAAGAGATCCTGACTCTCTGACTAGCAGTTACTCAGAAACATTCATAACCTATAATAATGCTCTATTTGTCATTTTTACTTTGGTTTGTTACATTCTTATATGATATTTTAATTTGTTTTATGTAAATATATATATTTTAAGCTTGTTTACTGTTGCTTTTGTATTTTGTTTTTAACAATTATGTAAGTGATAATGTGAGCCACTTAGAATGATAAAGGTAATACGGCATAGGAAATGTGTTAATTTAAATAAACATAATTGTAGCTCAAACCACAATAAAATTCATATGACCTTTTACTGTCATAAGAATACAGCATTAGAACTGCCATACTGGGTCAGACCAAGGGTCCTTCAAGCCCAAGATCCTGTTATCAATAGTGACCTATCCAGGTCACAAGTACCTGGATAGGATCCAAGATAGTAGATAGATTCCAAGCTGCTTGCACCCAGAGAAAAGCAGTGGCTTTCCCCAATAGTTTATGGATTTTTCCTCAGGAACTTGTCCAAACCTTTTTTAAATCTAAGTATGATAGCTACCACATACTTCAGCAATGAATTCCAGACCTTAGTTGTGCATTGCGTGAAAAAATATTTTCTCCAATTTGTCTTAAATGTGCTACTTAGTAACTTCATGGAGTGTCCTCTAGTCTTTGGATTTTTTTGAAAGCGTAAACAACTGTTTTGCCTTTATCTGTTCCACTCCATTCATGACTTTATGGACCTCTATCATATCTCCCTTCATTGTGAAATCTAGGATTTTAACCCAGTCTTGACCAGACTGTGTAACAGGTTCACATGTAGGGGAACACACATAAAAACTGAGGGTACCTGATGCCTACCATATCTGAATGTAATCCGCTTTGACATGCCGAAAAGTGGAATATATAAATCCAATAAAAATAAATCTTATCCTTCAGTGGATTTCAACAACGTACCAGTCCTTTCTCAGCATACTTGCAGGCTGTCTGCTGATTTTTGTTGAAGACTTTAAAGGAAACCTCAGAAGCTAGAAATAATGAACAAAACCCAGAGTTCAGGAAACAGAAAAATTCTGAAGCATTTCTTTCCTAAGAATGTTGTATTCCACACTCCACGTTTTGGATTCAGTTCTGTAAATTTAGTCAACTGTGTAAAAGAAATATCTGCAGAAAAATATTTAGGATGTTCAGGGGGATACTGGCCTTTGTCCTGTGGCTGTTCACTCCTGCCACAATCTATAAGGGCCTCTGTAGTTATGCCATAGAGGCCCACAACTTCCTCTTCCTGATACCCCATGTACAAAAAAAGTTGCTAAAATTAAGCCAGCTGTATGGTGATCCCCCAAATGAATGTACTTTCAAGCTAGGGCCTAGCCAGAACTGAATTTCTAGGGAGGCCTAAAGTGAAGCACTGTGACGAGTCCCCTTCTCCCACCACTTACCCCCTTCCTATGTGGATCTTCACAATAGTGGCTTCCAAATCCTTTTCATTTCTGGCAACACTCTGTATCTCCTGTCTGTTCACCCTTTCCCTGCCCTGTCTTCGCTATTTCTCACTTTTCCTCTGTAGTTAATGCAGCTACAAGGGTTAATCTCTTAGGCCGCTGTAGAGCAATTGTATAAATAGGTTTCCAGGCTGAGAGGAGGGGGAATAATTACCTGCCTAAAGAAAACAGACTTTGATGGCCTCAAGCTTTTTACAAGAATAGCCCAAGGGCAATGGTGTCTCCCCATTCAAGTTAAGCCTTCTAAAGGCACAGGGGATCATGGGCTGGCAGTGATTCCAATGCCTCCTGCACCTTTAAGGGTCTGACTCAGATGATGGGGGGGGGGGGGGCATGAGACCCACCAATAGCTACATCTTGACTCTTACATAAGTTAAAATCCTTGCATTTTCAGTAATCACCTCTCTTCAAAGTGAGCACATTTAATAAAAGAGCATGAAGAAGACCTTTTAGAATCTCCTATGCATGCCAGATGTCTCTTACGATCACATTGCTTATTCTGGTCGTCCCTTTGTGCCTCCTAAATTCCCTTCTGAAGTTCTTTACACAGTACACTGTCCTGCGTCTTTATGATTTGGTAGTGAGTGGGGGAAGGTTGGAGGCATTGTGTTTGTGTCCTGGAATCCATTTCAACATCAGGAATATTTCCTGTTTATTAAAACCTAAAGCTAAATGAATGCAAAGTGGACAATGCAGACTAATGAGAAAACAGTGTTATAGTGCTGTATCTCATGCAAATGAATGCACAGCAGTTCATTAACATTAAACAGATTAGCGCAAATCTTGTGAAGTAACACAATTTATATTAACCCACTAGCTAACTCGAAAATTTAACAACAGCTTGGAAGGCATGAAGTTACCTCATGCCATTTTGCATTTCCTAGTTGGCATGACAAGAGGATATCCTCTGTCCTGCCCCTAGTATCAGATGGACATCAGCAGAAGGAGTAGGTGAGGTGGATACCTGACCAGACAGAAGGAAGGTAAATCAGGCCACAGGTAGGCTCTTCATCTTGAGTCATAAGGGGTTGAGTTACTACTGCTACACTAAGAGGCTTCTGCTTCAGTTAAAGGGGAGGGAGAGTTACTGTCAGCACACACGACAGCCTTATCCTTCAATCCAGGGTGGAGGGAGGTACTTATGGCCGCGGGGGCACCATGATTTTTTGGTGGTGGGGATAAATAAGCTTTGAAAACTGATTTTACCACCAGATTTGTCCTTTAGTAAATCAGTTGTTAAATTTGCAGTTTATGCCTGCAATAAAATTGGCAGTTAACATGCTGTTTTAACATTAGCTTAGTTAATTTAACTAAAGGGGAGGAGGAATAGCCTAGTCATTAGAGCAGTGGACTATGAACCAGGCGACCAGGGTTCGAGTCCTGCTGTCGCTCCTTGTGACCTTGGGCAAGTCACTTTACCCTCCATTGCCTCAGGTACAAAACTTAGATTGTGAGCCCTCTGGGGATAGGGAAATACCTACAGTACCTGAATGTAAACTGGTGTGATATCTCGATTGAGATCAAATGTCGGTAAATAATAAATAAATAAATAAATAAATAAAAGGCCTTTAGGTTATGTAAGTGTAGTAGTTAAAAATGTCCTTCCTATTTTCATGCAGTCTCCATGTTAGTCCACTTTAATGTATATATTTTATTTATATGTTTTTGGAAAGCCTAAGACTGAATTTTTAATTTTCAGTTTTGGTTTTGATAAACAGCAATTATGCATGCACTCTTAACTCTTAAATGCAGATGAGGATGGAATTTGGGCCCATTGATTGTATCTGCCTGAAAGGCAATGCTTTTTTGGCTGGTCAGTACCTCGCCATCCCCTGCCACACTTCAGGCCACACATGCAATCAACCTCTTAGGAGCAGGTTCATCTGGTTTTGCTGCTGATTGGAGGAGGACTGTCTGTGCTGTATGCCTTCAGTTTACTCGGTGAATCATTTCAGCAGATAACGGTGCAGTTTAAATGTTTTACTATTGAATAGCCCTGATATAAAGTGGCACACGACTCCCAAATGGCATGTTGTGTAGAATCATAATAGGTCATGGAGTTAATAATTTAAAAAAAACAAACCTGAGTTATATTCTTCTTTTTGTTTGCTCACTTGTAAATAAATATAAAACTTAGTTAAATGTATGTGGTGGCTCACTGGAAGTGCTGTGCATTGCCATGCGGAAGGTCTTCTGCTCTGAGAAATATTGGCTGAAACATAGTACACAATATATTTGTAATAATATCTAAAGATGATATTATTACAAATATATTGTGAATATATTTGTATCCTGTGTCAGGCCTGGACTTCAGTGAACAAGAAGCTGTGTAAAGGACCTGAGCTAAAATAAATGTCATCTTGTGTCATTTTAAAGATTTAAATGTCCTTGGTTTTTGTATATATCTGGCAGCATTTGCCACACAGCCAGAAGAATACTGGATGATATGTATTAATGAGCCGATGTCCTAATAGATAACAACTGGAATGTTAAAAATATTTTAATGGCTCAGCAGTTAGCTCAAGGATTTTTTCCATTGTTCTGTAACTCAATTAAGAATGTCTTTAAAGTGGGTTACAAACTATTTTGCATTGATGTTTGTGATCTGTGCACCAATGCCATAATTGGGCTACAAGTTTTAGACATAGGGTACTTGGCAATGTGTAAACATCTCGTTAAATAATGATGATCCCCCTCGCCTTGCCGTTTAGTAGTTTTTGATAGCTCTTTTTCCCTTCCTAGTTCCACTGGTAATATACCCGACAGTTTATTTAAAAAAAAAAAAAAGTTTCACAAATTGTGTGTGCAACTTTGTGTCACAGCTGGTGTAGTTTAAGGTTTGGATCGAGCTGTTGAGAATGAAGCCCTGCTGTGAAATAAAAGCAAAAAGGCATCTTGGCATCCCAACCATTTCCTTGGGAGAAGATTACAGCCCCGAGTATGTTGAACTTTATTGCCGTGGGCCTCATGACAGTATTCCGAAACATGCATGGCATTTCAGCTAAAGAAACTCAGATGTGCCGAGACACAAGGGGGGGGGGGGGGGGGGCGACGGGGAGGGGATTGGCATTCTTGTCTCCAATAGTGCCTTCGTAGTAAGATCCCAGCATCATTATGCCTTTGCTCATTGTATGCACAATTTCTACGTTATTTACCGAAAGCCTCCTAAATAACTTAATTACCTTGTTTATATTTGCGTACAGGATATGATGGCTTCTAAAACAAGGTCCCATTACATGAGCTATTTATGTGCGATAGTTTCTTTTGTTGAGACATCAAGCAGACTGTCTCTTCATCTGGTATTGCATAATTGTTACTGTCCATTGCTATTGCTTTGTTCTGTCAAATCATCTTTCATGTCTAAGGAACTATTACAGCATTGAGTGATCTGTCTTGTTTGTTGAGTATTCCTGTTTAATTATTATTATTATTATTATTTTTGTTTAGCTTAGCATGTTAGATTTATGGCACAGCTAATTGGTTTGCCAGTCTATGCATTCACATATGAAATGTAAGGCTGTCTTCAACTATTTCCAGGTAGTCAGGACCTTAAGCGTAATTCCCCAGAAATAAGGGAAATGGTAATGTCATGCAACCTCATTTCATGATTTAACAAAATATTAGGGTTTTAAAATGTCAATAATCAAAATATTTGCTGTGTATGTCTCACCTTCTTTATTGGTTAGCATTACACATAAGGTGAGTTTCATTTATTTTCAAAGAAAAAGATGATCCAAGCAAAACCTTTTCAATGGTTGTGAATGCCAGTGGCTTTGCTTCAGCCTCATACAAGTAGAAAAACAAGAAATTCTAAATACCTGGTAACCCACTAAGCGTATTGAAAAGTAAAGGAAGCTGGAAAGACAATAACAATCCAGAGTGTCACAGGGAAGAGCCATTTGATTGCCTACACAGTATTAATGATGTCCTTAAGCACTGGAGATGAGATTATGGGGGAATAAAAGGAATCTTTATTAGTCTACCTTCCAAAGGAAAAGGAGGCTTCTGAGATTGCTATGTCTGTGTGTTATGGATATTGATGTTTGGGTGGATCCTTGGACACCGTGGCAGCTGACCACGCCCATGGGGGGGCAGACCCGTGAGGGACCACGGTGTCAGGCTAGAGTCTGGACACACAAACAAAGATTTGAATCTTTATTTAAACAGTTTTGGAAACCACCAGAGGTGGCAGTAGTGAGTAGTAGATGTTGAACCCTGTTGGGCGAGTATCCCACAGGACGCTGGAACAGTGAATCCTCTGCTTGGTTGTGCTGTAGTGGAAAGAGACTGAGAGTAATGAGTACACAGTGAGAAACATACAGAGTCCCAGGTAGAATAGGAGAAGCTCCGAGACAGGGAGAGCAGGCCCTCGAGGAGTGAGTACCTGATCCCTTAGAGCAGAGAGACTCAGTGGTATTGTACTCACACAGCAATTCCACTAGACGAGAGGTCTGGCACTGGAACAGAGGGCAGGCCCTCGAGGAGCGAGTACCTGGTTCCAGGGAAGCAGTACTGTGGAATAGATGGTAGTTGTACTCACAGATGGAAACTGTTAGTGAAGTCTTCCAAGTAGAAGGGTTTGAAGATGCAGCAGCAACTCAGGGAACATGGGCCCTCGAGGAGCGAGTACCGGTTTCCTGATAACACCTGAAAGAAGCAGAAGAGGCCCCCGAGAAGCAGGTTCCCCATTAGCAATAAGAGTTCCAGATAACGCTGGAGTGGCAGAGTAGCTTCGGTACAGAGAGCGAATCCCATCCGGGGTTGCTAACTCGATTAGCTAGCAAAAGTAGTAGGCTTAAATATCCGGGCAGCTTGACGAGGTTCGCGCCAACGAGGAAATAAAGATGAGGGCGGCATGTGCGCGCGCCCTATGGTACTTTGGAGGAGCATGGCGGGAAGCAGCACCAAAGCCGGTCCAGGAATGCCGGAGAAGGACGGCAGACAGACGCCGCGGCAGCCAGTAGTCCGAGGTGAGCAGGAGGAGCTGCAAGAAGAGTGAGGTAGGCTGGGCGAAGCCGCCATAGACCAGTCGCAACACTGTACCCTATCTTCATCAGATTTTCACGACATGTCGGGAGTGACTTGAAGACTCTGATTGGGGGGGGGGGGGGGGTGTTTCATATCCACACATATACACAAACTGCATCCTGGAAAGCAGGCTCCTCTTAGTTCTGAGCAAACCTTCTTGTTATGTTTTGTATAGTTGAGCAACCAAATAAATTGCATTACTCTTTTGCATTATGATGATTCTCATTTTATTTTATTTATTCAACACCAAACATTCATATTTGGAAAAGAGTTCTTTTAAAGAAACGAGCTTGTAATGGACCGAGGTAAAGCTAGGGCTTCTCAGACCAGTAGTAATCTGGTTTATGGAGATAGCCTCCACAATTATTCATTCTGTTGGGTTTATTTACACTAAAGAAAACCAGGAGGGGTAAATAATATATGGAAGATTACAAAGTACAAAAACATAAGACCTAGCTCTGTCCACTCTCAAACTATACACTAGAAGCAATAGATTTGGCCTGGGTGTAGAAATTTATTTGGCAATTTTGGGGAGTCAAGAAGAGCGTGGATAGGCTTCGTTTGAGCTTCGGCTTAATTAGTAAGTAGATGTTGGGTCTGGTGGTGGGATTTGTAATGCTTAATTAATTTGTATGATTTATTGAGATATCACTGAGCTGTTTCCTAGTGAGAGTATATAGCAGTCTGTCATAGTATTTGCTTGTTACTTATTGTTTCATATATTATAATGTAATGTAATTTTGCTTTATTCACATCTTTTTGCAGTCAAAGCCTATCCAAACACATTTTATGATTTGAATGGTTTTGAATTTTGTATTTATTGAACTTGTATATTTATCTTTTTTATACAGTGTATTTTTATGCTGTTTTAAATGGCTTAGGATGATCCTTTGGGTTTAATTAGGTGGTATAAAAATGTTAATGTAACATAAAACAATTTAGCAGTTACCTAGGGCCATGCTAAGCCTATTAGCTCCTCAAAACAATAGTACTATCAATAACAGCATATGAAATATTTCCTGAGGGTGTTTACCTTTCATCTTGTTCTTTAGTCTTCTTTTCCTGGTACAACTCTTATAGTGGTCCATTTGAATGGGCAGATTAACTCACCGGGTCTGCTAAATCATGAGTGAGCCCTCTAGTAGCTGAATGCCATGGTCTCAGGCAGTACCATCGCTGGACATGACAGTGCCCCTGTACCAAGACTTGACACAGAAATGGCTAAGGAGAGTGATAATTGTAGCACAGGACAGCAGACTACAGAGAAGATGGTTCATAGCCAGCATAGAAAAAAAAGGTAAAACAAATACAGCTTATGTAACACAGCACTGTAAATGGTTACACATCTCATTGCTGGTGTTGGAAGAATTGTAGAGAACGAAGAAGTTGTGATTACCAGAGGCATTCCTATTCCAACTGATAAAAAAGTTCGATGCTAGAGGACTGAACATTATGGTAAAGGAGAAAACCACAAAAACTGCATTGCTGATAGAAGTGTCAGTACCAAGAGACTGTTTAGTGGAATGTTTGGAGAGAGAGAAGATCATCACGTACTTAGGGGTGCAATCAGAAATCAAGAAAACATGGCACAAAGAAAGAGAAATCATTCCAGTTGTACTGGGTGCCGCTTCCAAGCACACCTTGATATGTTTGCTATATATATTACATTGTCTGAACTACAGAAGGAAATTCCTTTTGGCACAATTGAGAAGAGCACTAGTAATCAATTTAAGAAATTGAGGTCCTTCCCAACGTACCCTGGCTTAGGAATGGTTTATTCCTGTCAAGGTATGTGCAAATCAAACCTATTTGGATACACTACACCCAGATAGAATAGTGAGCAAAAGATAACTTCAGTAATTGTGTAGCTATGAAAGCAGGCATCCCTAAATCCAGTCCTCAAGGGCTGCAAACCAGTTTGGCTGTCAGGATTTCTCCAAAAAATATGCATGAGATTTATTTGCATGCAGTTTCTTGAGTGTGTGCAAATACATCTCATACATAGTCATTGTGGAAATCTTTATTCATTTTCTTTTATTTATTTTGTTAGATTTTATTACATGCTATGCTACCAGAGCCCCAGAGCAAGTTACAAACTCATACCAATAAAGATTGGAACAAGCAATAAATCAAATACTTTACAATAAAACCAAACCGGTTTGCACAGTACTGTTTAAACAGAACCCATTATACTACAGAAATTAGCTGTGTTGAAAACCAGACTCTAGGAAATCTTGCTGATCCTTTAGGAACTGATACAGTCATATTTTTTGCCTTTCAGATAACTAAAAATTAGGGACGGTAATTTTCAAACCATGTGCGAGTGCTCTTTGGCGCGTGTGCTTCGGCTCGTGCCCAGATAGGCGGTCATTTTATAACTTGCATGCATGTTACAAAATAAGCTGACCGCACGCATATCTGCACTCAATTTTAAGTGGGCTCATGCCTATACATGGAAATCCTACTTCTACTGTGTAAATCAGGAAATTTTAAAAGGGATGCATGCCCACATCACTGCCAGCTTCACCAGTTTACCCAGTTAGCAGCTAGGTCTTCCAAACTCCCCTGGTTTGAGAACCTGCACTCCCTTCAGGTACCCCAGACTCTTGAAACCCCTCAGGTGTAGCTAGTTTTGTTTTTGTTTTGGGGTTTTTTTTAATTTATACCTCCTCTATAGCAGAAGTAAACTTACGTGGCAGGGGGATCTGGCCGCACAGCCAGGCATGTAAGTAGTTATGGCCTTTCTCTTGGCCATGCCCCAAACACCCAAATCCCACCCAGACCACGCCCATACCCCACTCATTTTTTTGAAAACTTTTGAGAAGTGCACGCAGCAGGAGATACACTTGCATCTGGGCGGCTTTTGAAATTTGGTAGGCATGTGTGAGCCCAACGTGCGCGTTTCTCCCGATTTTGGCGCAATGCCATGCTTTTAAAAGCTAGCCTCATAGTAGTCTTTCCTGTAACTGAGTCCTCTTGATAGAAAAGTAGAAGAGAATCCATAAGGGTGAAATGGAATTTAAAAATTATTTTTTTTAAGACCTGCAGTATTCAAGGCTCTTGTCTTGCTGCTTTGTGTTTTTATATTTGCTGGTAGGAATGACAAATTCTGCAGCATAATTGATCAACTTTCTATATCCCATAATGCTGCGAGTCTTGCTCTGTTCCCAGCACCATTTTTACTGGAAAAATTATAAACCTAGTAAACACTGGGAAGGTGTGAAGGGATGGATCATGCAGTAATGATGCTGTTTCTTACACACCCTCTAAGCACTCATTAATTGCCACTGTCGGAAACAGGTTGCTGGGCTAGGTGGACTTATGTTCTTATAGTTGGCAGCAGGTGGAGGGGGATCCTAGGAGCTGAAAAAAAATTACATTTGGTTCCATTTCAACCCTCCTGCTTCCCTCCATCCCCTTACATTTTGTAGGGGAACGGGACCCACAAGAGAGAGGAGCTTAATAAGCAATAATGGTAATGTAATGTTTATTTTTACTAAATTGATTTTCAAAAAAATTTCAAAATGATGTGCAATTAAGTATAATACATTGTCAATAACAACATAAAAAACAAAAAGATTTTAAAAATATTAAAACATAAACTAATAAATTAGAAGCAAAGGATAAGAAACTAGCAAGTCTTTAAAGCATGCTCAGTCAATCAGAAATCTTATTATACAGCCAGTTTCCTGAACTTCATAAATTTTGTTTCTGTCCAAAGGTCAAATTCTAGAGAATTGTACACCAAGGAAGCCTGGTATTGAAAGTTGCACTCCTTGTTTTTTCCAATCTGATTTCTCTTGGTGAAGGAATTCTCAATAACTCCATTTAGAATGATCTTAGAGTTCTCACCAGTTTTTAAGGCAGAAACAAATTACCAAGATAATCTGGCTCACCCTTGGATAAGGCTGTAAATATCAGGCAAAGTAACTTAAAAAGAACCCAGCAATGAACGGGTAGCCACTGTAAATCCAGAAGTAATGCCAAATCACGATTGAACTTGGAGACACCAAACACAATTCTGTCTGCTGTATTTTATAACAGTTGGATGCATTTCAGATTAATTTCTGTATTGCCTAGACAGAAAGAATAACAATGGACTATTCACGATAAAATAAAAGCACACGATAACATTACTAGGTCTGGATTTACCTAAAGTTGCATAAAGTTTGTGATGATTTTTCCCTCACAGTGCAACATTGGCATTTGTAATTATTTCACTTATACATACATAAATCTTTAGTTCACCCATATCTTGCATCTTTGATTTATTGAAGTTCGGAAAATCCGTGTTCCTGTGGTATTTCATTATCCAGAAGTGGTTTGGGCCCTTTACAGTGATGCTATGTGTCAAAAATGATGCACACAATATTATATAGAAAAGCCTATGGTTTCTACCTCTAGATGTTTCAGTTTTTAATCTGTTAAATGATGTTTGATAGCAAGAAAAAAATTTTAGTTTACAGAATCTTTTTCACAAAGACGCTGTAGCCCCACCACAACCACCTTAGTATGGGGGGGGGGGGGGAGAAAACCCACAATTTAAAGAGTGTTAAGGAACTTGCCCCAGGGTCTCCTGCAGCTGGGCAGTTGTGTGCAATGCCACCATGTCACCCAAGCCCATCTGTGCTGGCCCTGTGGGAAGGGCTAGTGGTGGTGCCTAGGCGGAGTTGCTTTGCATGGAAAGACAAACCAAGGACAAGGGGAGAGGGTCTGCATTCATGTCCATTTAAGGTACAGCCGACTCCCTGCCCCTCCATGTTCTTATGTACCCCATCACTTGTAGATTTACAACTCGACTCATTTCTGTCCATCCCACCCAGCGATAAAACAGCGCAAACTGGGGGCAGGAGCAAAGGGCTGTTAATAGTTGCAGAAGAGCTAGCGTGGGAGTGGCTGCATCCAGAGTACGCACACAGCAAGCAGTATGCTGTCATGTTGGGTAGGAACTACAAGTGAGTTTTTTCCTGCCCCTTTGGTGCAAATGAGAATATAAGAACTGTACTGAGATGATGATCAAGTGTTGGGTTTTTTCCCAGCAGAAATGGGCCTACGCTTCACCCCCAAGTTAATACGTGACCTGGTCCACCCTGGTTAGCGACTCAGAAGGCTCATATTGAGAAGCATTGTTTGGGGCAAGGCTCTGATGGCAGGGCATCCCACGCTTTTACAGTCAATCTTCTTACGCAGCATGTTGTCTCTTGCTATGATAAGGAAATTGATCAGGTGAGGGCGTGGCTCCACTTTACAAATAATTTAGATAACGTTTCTTTAATGTTGACATTTTAAAATCCTTTTTGAATAATTGTTGGGTATAAGTTGCTGTGTGCTGTTTCCATTAGCAACCACCTCTATAAAGTATTTTTCTCTTTTCTAATTCTTTAGTGTATGCCATAATTCTTTCCAGAAAGTGTGCTGGCGTGTGAGAGGGGTGCGGCGGTTAGATAGGGGGTAAACAATGCTAATGTGGCATCCATCTGAGTTGTGACTTTTTAATAGAACCATATTAAGAGGAGGAGACCATTGTTTTCTAGGAAAAAAGAGCTGAATGTTTTGTAAAGACAGACCAGATTTAGGATGTTCTGCTCATGGCTTTTTGTACGCTGGACTTTAATTCAGAATGAATATTGATGGTATGGGTATGTGAAGAAAGAGGAGATGTAACAATACCTAAAAGTGAGCATAATGTAGAAAATCAAATGCACCAAAATGTTCTCTGTGCTGTATTACTGTATATTTGCAAATATTGCATATACAACTATTCATTCTCTCTTAAAAGCTTTTTAGGTAAAGACTGTGTCATTTTAAGGTTATTTATCTGTATATTTTAAAAATGTCTGTCGTATTATCCTGCATTCTAAGAGGTTTACAGAAACACATTCCTAAAATCATATATGTAAGTATTTAGTTAGATTCCTAATCTCTAAATTATTACTGAAGCCAAGAAATCGTGTTCATTTTCAGATACCTATTTAGGAACTACTTGGATAGAAACAAGATTGGTACAGGCAGTGGATTTTCAGCACACACGGTTCCACAATGCATAGACTTTTAGCCACCGTGTTAAAAAAAAAAAAAAAAGGCATTCCTTTGATTGGGGAGAAAAACTGTGCAGTTTTCAAAATTGTATATGCGTAATTTACAGCACTGATTTACAAGGCATAAGTGTGCACATGTACTCTGAGCTATGTAGCATGTCGCTCCTCAGATACAAAGTAAGCAGGTACCTTGTGCATTAATGTAGGCAGGACTCGTGCACAATTTCCCTAACCCACTCCAGATTCGTAGAGCGCCAGTAAATTGCCTTACTAAGAATTTACCCTGAAATGTACAACTTGAAACCATATAAATCATTTTCACAAACGAGTAAAAAAAGGAAAATGAATAAATAGGTTTGGGGAAGGCATGAAAATCTGTTCACAACTCTAGATTTGTAACATAAATTTAATGCCAAATGATTTTGACCTGCCTCATTTCTCTTCTTAAAGGATTGTTCAAGTTCAGAAGAATACAGTGTTGCGGCTCAGTTACTGCCTCTTACTACTGCATTTTATAGGGTAAGTGCTGGGTTAATGCTAACTGAAGCATCTTCTTTTTTTGTAAATCATTTATAGCCACTTTGCTTAGCCACAGGAAAAACCTACCAAATGAATGTAAAAACTTCTTCTTGTGTATCCCATCACTTGTTGACTTACAACTCGACTACATTTTCTTTCCAAGGCTCGTTCATAGTTTAGCATTCAAACAGAAAAGATTGATTGAGGACGTGGTTCCGTTTTTATGCTTTCCTTTTCCAGGGTTAGCGTTCTTACGTTAAGACGGTAACTTTTAAACCAGCGTACGTGTGTGCACGTTCATCAGCCCGCACCCAGGGGCGCAGCCATTGTATAACACATGCGTACATGTGCGCGCAATTTTAAGCGCATGCGTAAATGCCACTTCTACCGCATTAAGTGGGGATTTTGAAAAGACACGCATGCCGACGCCATTTCCAGTTTTCCCAGTTCGCCCAAGTAAGGGATAAGACTTCCAAAAAACCCGATGTTTAAGAGCCTCCCTTCTCCCATGTTAGTCCCGGCCCTTAAAACCCCGCCGATTTGTCTATTTGTCCTTATTTTATAACTTGCAAGTCATCCATAGCAGAAGTAAAGTTACCCGGCAGGGAGCATTGGTGCGCGTACATATTTATGCACAAATTTAAAGCTTGAATCCAGGAATGCCCGTGCCCTGCCCAGACCACACCCATTTCCCGCCCCCTTTGTTAAAAAAACTTTTCATTTATGCGCAGAGTGGCAAGCACACGGCTTATCCAGGTGGTTTTTTAGATCTGCTCGGAGCACACAAGCCCGACCTTTGCATGCATTTCCTGGTTTTGGTGTGCGCCCAGCTTTTAAAATTCACTTTTAAAACTTTCCAGCAGCCGAGCGTGGCGTCATATTTGTGTGTGTGGGACCATGCGTAGTTTTACCATAGTGTTTTATAACATGTTCATATTATAAAATATGCGTATGTTTACCAACATATGAATACCTGCAGTGTATTACAACTACAGATTTCAATGCATAGAACATCTGCATTTTGCCCACCTATTTTTAAAAGTGCGTGCTTGTATTTTCGTTCAAAAATAAAGTAAAATTTACTCACAAAAATCAGGATTTATGGGTGTAAATTGGTGTATTTTGAAACATACGCGCCTGAGTGAATTTACCAGTTTAACCAAAACTGGTAAGTTCACTCCCCTCCTCCCCTTAACGCCCCTCTCCTCCCGCTTCCCTGCCCCTGTCAGATCCCCCAATCCTAATTTCATGATCTCGCATATGATAACTATCTCTTATAGTTTCTATCCTCTTGGATTTCCAACTTTACGCCATGATTTACATAACGACAATAATGTACACTTTGTAAATAGTTTTCAGCATATGATATATATATCCACCCCTGTGCATTCACTGTAAATAGCTCTTTGCAACCTGTGCAATTCCTCCTTTCCCTCCCCATGCAACCCATGCAATTCATCCCTCCCCTCCCTTTATGCAATAAGCAACCCTTCTCCCCTCCACATTGCAATCTGTGCACTCCGTCCATCCTCATCCCCCCTCCCTCTTCCCCCATACTCCATCCCCCAAACATTTCTCTCAATATCATCTCAGTTACCCAACAACTTCTATTTAAGTTTATTTATTTAAGCCTCGTTACTAATTTTATAGTTTTAATCACTGTTTTCCTAAAACTTCTATGTAAAGCCTCTGTTTGGCTGATTTTGAAGTTATAATGTAAACCGAACTGATGTTACTCTACGAAGTCCGGTATATAAAAACCACAAATAAATAAATAAACCAATTAGTGCACCAGTTTGCCCAGTCCTTCTCCAGATCATCGAGACCCTCCTGGTTCTTCAGCCTGACCTCCCACTCGGTGCGTACCACACAATAAACTCATTTAATATCACTTCTGCTAGATAAATAGCCGGTGTAAAAATACGTAAATAGGTTGGCAAATGTGCGCATGTAAGTGTTGACTCCGCCCAGGAATGCTCCTTTTTTTATGTACATATCGGTGCGAACAAAAATGAAAATTTGTGCATATTTTGGGTTTTTATAAAATTTGAAACACGCAAATATGCTAATATTAGCGCGCGTAATCTTTTGAAAATTCACCTTTAAGCCTTTTCAACTCTACTGCACTCAGAGGGAAAACAAATCCTTCCATAGAATAAAATGTTCCCAAGGTGTAGTGGAGGGCTAAAGAGGAAAAGTCTGAATCTTGCCTGATTGGGTGCTTAGAGCCCAATGTAAGAACATTTCCACATCCAGTAACAATATTTTCAGTAAAAATAAACACTTGCAGAAAGTGTCCTGATAAGAGTTTCAGATTTAGCTGTGCTTATCTGTGGAAGGGACATTCTTCTGAGTAGGTTATAGTGCTATGACCAGTAATGTTTATTTCTGGCAGATACAGTTTGCACAAATGTTGTAGCGAAATTATGCGATAAACTGGCAGTTTCACCATATTGTGAGTTAAAACATACATTGAAAGCCTCCTTCTTCTGGTGATTTGTAAAAACCCTTCCTAACCACACACCAAGCCCGGGACTCCCTTCTCTTCCCCAAAACCCACCCCATCCACCCTGTTCCCCCCACTTTCTAAAAATTCAGTTCTAAACCAAGAACGACAAGTAAACTCTAGAACTTGGCGAATTATATTATTGCAGTTGTATCTATTAATCTAGACTTTTGGCATATTAACGATATTGCCTTCAAGTCCCTGGGGCAAGGCCCTTTCTTCTCATTTAGCAAGCAGTGGTCATGTACCCATTTAGGTTCCTTCACTGCCTTCTATTGGAGCTCGTTCATGAGGTCCTCATGGCTGTACCTGGCTCCTTTTGTTGCTGTCTCCAGCGCTTTGTGGGTCCATCAGGCAGCAGAACCACTTTGATGGGAGCCTGGAGCTTACCCCAGGTGGTCCAGACTCGGAAGGGGCAATGCTGGCCTGGCCCTTGCCCTGCGTAATCTGGGCTTCCCTGGGATGCATATTAGGCAGCAGGCCTGGCTTGGAGGTGCAGCTTTGCTGTTTGTTTGCCAGCACGGTCACTATAAATCACCCTGGTGATTATTCCTTAATTAGAACAGCAAGTGCCCTAATGGTGTTATCCTGCAGCCCGTGGTGTCCCCCTGCTTTAGATGGCCTCACTCTGTGACATTATTATCCCTCTGTCTTTATTATTATTATTTTTTTAATAAATTGGCATTGCCCCTGTAAGGCCTGCTTTAGAACTGGAAAGTTGGAGAGAAACTGTCCGGAGCCAGCAAAAGCAAAGGTAGCAGGCTGTAAACAAGCCCTGCTAGTGCTATTTGGCTGCTACGCTCTGAGTAAGGACTTGGCTCCAGACTGCTTTTTAATCCTAGCACAGGGGAAAGAGTTTTTGTTCCTGTACAAGAGAGCCAGCAGCAGAACTAGGATGCGTGCGAGGGGGGCTAGCGAGGAGACCGGTCTTCCAGTTCTTCTGCCCAGTGAACCGTGGGGAACATCTCTGTCAAGCAGAGTAGTAAAAAAAAAAAGAAAAGAAACTGAGCCCATCTGAGCTCTGGTCTCCCATTGCCAGTCTGCAGTCCGACCCACCGCTGCCAGTCCCAGCCCCTGAAATCGCTGCAGGTCATCACAGCAGTCCACCCTCCATGAACCCTGCACAGTGACCCTTAGTCCAGGGTCAGAGGTTGAGACACCATTTTGTGACCCAGGGGGAGGGATGTCATACCCTCGGCTGCAAAGAAATTGTGGTGACTTGGGGTCTGCAAGCTACAATGGCACTAGTGACCACTATTCTGTGTTACTCCTGTAATGCAATGAATTCTATAACTGCTGAACCATTGTCAGCATATCCTGTACTGCCAAATTTAAAAAAAAAAAAAAGAACTCTTGCCCTCATTATTGTTTGTTTTTTTTTAGGCTTAGTGTCTTATTTTACCTCTTGCCCAGATTCGCGGCCATTTTATAACTTGCACGCACATAAGTGCACTTGGGCGCGTGCCGTAAATCCCGCTTCTACCGCGTAAGTCAGGGTATTTTAAAATGGGCACACGTCCATGCCATTGCCAGTTTCACCAATTGAAAATTAGAAGTGCAAAGAACATGTCCTAAAAGCATCCATATACTTTGCGCCTGCTGTCTGGGTATGCGTTCCTTTGCAAATGAAATATACACACACTATTTCCCTTCCCCAATCTAAACACACCAACAGGAAGTGCTGCTTTTTAATGTGGTTAAAAGTGTGCACACTATTTAACCCGCACGTTCTTTGAGCCACAAATCAGGAGGCCAGTTTTCAGTCAGGTCAGTTTACATGGGGGAAAAACCTTTGATGCTTGCCCTCAAATGTGGACAAATAACTTTAATTTGGATGCTGCAGTTTTAAAACCTTTTTAATGGCTTCCATAAAATCAGTTGGTTATCTCAGTTCATTTCCCATAAGACAAGTATCCACGTCACTTAAATAAGCATCATCTTTGTATCCTCACCATGTTCCTGCAGGACTAGAAATGCTGGTTCTGCAATATCCCCAATCCTGGTCAGCCCAAGGAAGAGAAAATAGGCCTAGGGGTCTGTCTAGCAAGGTTCCTTCACGCAGCACTGCCACCGAGCCATCACTTCAGCACCACAGTGGCTTTCCCATTACAAGAACATTTGTAATTGCACTGTCTCCCAGAGAACTGATTGTTTCTCATTTTTTTCTGTTTTTCTTAAGGTAAAAATATGTAAATACAGTAACTAGTGCAAAGAAGTAAATTTTGTAATTACGTATTATTTATCTGATTTATATTCTGCCTTTCAAAGTGAATTACATTCAGGTACTGTAGGTATTTCCCTACCCCCAGAGGACTCCAAATGCCTGATTATCCAAGAGTTTTCTCCCACTCTGTGTCTATGGGGAAAATGCTTTGTAAATGAGGCCCTGAGTTTGTAACCGAGGCAATGGAGGGTGAAGTGATTTGCTCAAGGTCACAAGGAGCGGCAGTGACATTTGAACCTTGGCTTCCATGGTTCATAACCCACTGCTCTAACTACTAGGCTACACCTCCACTCAAAATATTTGTAGAAACTACCAAAAGGATTTATAGTAGTTCAGCTTCATGTTTATTTAAGACTTTTCAAAAGACTGAGGACTAGGCAGATTCAGACAGCTGAGTATGATCCAAATACAGTGCATCTAATTTACTGGAAGCAGATATTTGGGTTATGTGAAACATTCCATTTTATGACGATATGACTAAATGTTCATGGTATGGCTGAATTGTGCCTTTACTGCATTCAGATTTTGGGAAACAAACTGGATACCAGAGAATTTCTTTTCCAGAATTTAGGATAATTGTATTTCTTAAGTTGTAAGAAACAGATAAGAGAAGTAACATAAAATCAGAGACTATGCTGGCAGATAAAGACTGCAAGGTCCATTAAGCCTTAGCATAAGGGGCTACAGTGAAAATGCCCACATGTGCATAACAAAATATTATTGCATGTTTTTCATATATCTTAGTCCTGAAAACTCCAGCAAATTTGAAGGCATGTTATTTGGGGACACTTGCAGTCTTTAGAAAATATGATGCTCGGTTTAACAAAAACAATTCTCCAATACGGTAGTCCTTTGTATCCATCAGTGGTTTTAATTGAAGTGACTGCTGATATTTTAGAAGGTTTCCAGATCACTGCTTTGTTGGAATTTGTTTTTTTGGGACAGCTCAAAAAATTTCTCAACCCTAAGAAACAGAAACATCTGCTAAAGTCAAAAGAGGACTCCACAGAGCAGCCTCAGAAGATTCTTCCAGTAATCTCTGGTGTTCCCTGCAACTAGGGTTATGGTCATCAAGACTGACCTCGTGTGGTACCACAGTATACTGTGTAACAGCTTTTAGCAGAAAGTTATTTTTCATCTTCAACAAATAAAAATAATCACATCCTGTTATGTATAGGCTATGAAAGTAGTCACAGTATACAGATCAAGCAATCTTGCATGATTATATTTTTGCTAACACACAACCTTCATACAAGTTGTTGGTGAGAACTCTCTTGCAGTAGGTTCTGGAGGCCAAGCCTCCTGAAGAACATAGACTGCATGGAGATTTAAGTTCTCATGCCTTCATGAAAGGAACAAATAGCATTTATTTTCCTAATGCAAAAATAAAGTAAAATAAGCAAATCTATTTCGGAGGAAATGAAGTTCCAGCCCAAGAGAACAGCTTTCCATGGGAGCTGATAGAGATAAAAATGGTAACCGAATTCAAGAAAACCTACTGGTGAAGAAGCAAATTGGGCAGATTAGTTGACCCTTGTGGTCCTCTTCTACTACTGTGTTCTATACTATTATAACAGAATGAAAGCAGTATGACACAAAAAGAAAATCAGAACCCTATCAAAACTTTGCTATAATTATTTCTAGCCTATTTTTTTCTTACTGTGGCATGCAGACAAGTTAACAAATTTGTGTTAATCAATGGAATATCATTTAATTATTTAGTACTTCTGGCATATACAAGGATCAATTTGTAAGACACAAGAGCTTTGACTTCCCATCATTTGTAAAAATTTGCCATGTGTTGCATAAGTTATCCCTGCTCTTTCCACCTTCAATATTAGTAAATAACATATCTAATTCATAACTTCTAACATTGTTAGCATTCACATTTCTAGGAACCTTGATGGTAAAGTGCATGAAGCCCCCTTTGCACAGATTAAACTTGCTCCCCATTATCATCATCATCTTTATCGCAAAATGTAGGTCTTCCATTACTCTTTCCTGATAAGCAAAGTTGTTCTTCTGACATTGTCAACATCTGAAGCTGAGCAGAGGAAGCACATTGAACATGTTCCTACTCTGATGTGGGTTAAAATTAAATGCAACAAACTTTAGTCATCATGTAACCTTATGCAGATACTTTCAGAAACATCTATATGGTACAACTCAATAGGAGGCAACCAGGAAAGACAACATAGAAATGTATCATTTCTGATGAAAAAACATCATTATGTTAAAGACAGTGCTGCATTGGAGTCATCGTAGACTCGCATGTATTCAGAATAAGATTAATAAAATGTCTCATCCTGTTTGCATTGCTCTTTCCTCACTGCCTTAGCCTCAAGGAGAAACAGTCCTGATTTTGACTACCCTGATATTTGTCTCCACACCACCACTTCTAGGATAGCATGTATTCCCAACTCTATACTGCAGCGTACACAGCAAACTATCAAAGGGTAGGGTTAGGGATGTGGAGCTAGTGTGTAGTTGCAAGTGTGAATTCACATACTATCTGCAGAGCATGCTCTTATTATTAGTGTTACTGCTTTCTCCCTTTCACGCATATGAGTTTGGTATAGTTATTGCACAAAAATTCTAATTATCTATCAATGTGTCATCCATGATGCATGCATGCATTTGTAGATTTTTGTAATTAGAATGTTAAAATTAAATATATGAATATAGTAAAATAAAATTATCTCCCAATACAATGTTTTTAATACCCAAGATGTTTAAATTCACTTGCATAAGTGCAATTGTAGTGTTGGGGTATTTTGCAGTTTGCAGATTAATAATTCTTTACTTAATAGCAAGATATCATATTTTGACCCTGTACCTGCTATTGTAAGAAATCTGTCTCTGCCAGTTTGCATTTTTTGAAGGTTCTTAACAGCTCATTTCAGAACTGTGCAACTGATTTAAGGGCAGAAATGCCTAAATTTCAAAGTGTTTGAAATTAGTCTTATTTTCCTGTGTTTTCTTTCCATTGCATGTTTTTTTCCGCAAATGTTCAGTTTTCATAATTTTTTTAAAATAGAGCCCTGTGTTTTCTCTGCTACACATTTTATTGTACTAATAGCACTGTGAAGTGAGTCTTTGCTTTTCTAAATTCATCCCCTTATTGACTCTGCTTGACTGCTATGTCAGGTTATAGGATTACACAAAGAAACTCCTTTAAATTAGAGTAAAATGGTGGCCTATCTTGCAGCAATGATGCAAGAGCCCCTCTTAGAAAGAAGCATATGTTTGTGACATTGAGAACAAGGCAGTACTAACTTTAGACAGTATCGTACCTGATCCTATAGCCTCTGGCATGGATTATTAAACCACACATTTCAAAGTAAATCCTCATACTATGACAGCATGCTTTCGATCCTGCCTTAGAATACTGCTGGAGTGTTAATCCACTGTAGTTTGTTTCGTTTGTTGGTTTTTTTTTAAATTTAACTCATGCCTTATCATTGATAGTTGAATGCCAGTTACATTCGGTACCGTGAGTATTGTCCCTAAAGGGTTTAATAAGAGCCTGATTAACTAGGCACGGAATCGCCTTGATACTAGATTAAGTTATGCAATCACATTTATTTTACTCTATATTACTATCTAATATTCCGTTAATTAAGTTGTTCTTGATATTGTATTTTACTGTTTTAATTTATTGTGGAATTCAGCTATTATTATACTGTTATATGTACACGCAACTGCGTATTTTTGTTCTATGTACACCGACGTGATATCTTTGATGAGCGGCGGTATATAAAAACCAATAAATAAATAAATAGGAGAAATCCCTTAGGTAAATGAGGCCCTAGGTTTGTGCCTGAGGCAACAGAGGATGAAGTGACTTGCCCAAGGTCTCATGGAGTGTCAACTGGATTTGAACCCTTGTTCTCAGCTTGCTTCTTTAATCAGTAAGCTGCTCCTTCACTCCTGGAGTTTTTATTGCTGATTAGTGCAGATAAAGAGAGTAGTTTTATTTACTATTTTCACATTTTTCAATGTGATCTTTATAGTGCATGTCTTCAAGCAGCTTCATACCTCTGCTGCCTGTAAATTCTTTATATAAAATATCCTATAGCAATAAGCAAAGTAAGTTCAGTTAATATAAAACACATCAAATATACAAGGGCAGTAGATTGTTTGTTTTCTCTGGTAATTTTATAATTTATATGAGTTTTCAGGAAGTAAAACTGTAATATATCCTGATATTGATAACATGTCTTGTTGAGCAGGTGTCCAACGACACAACTGTAGTAGTGCATGAGAATCCCCCTATTTATTTATTTTATTTATTTATTTAAGGCTTTTATATACCGACTTTCTTGATACAGATCAAATCAACTCGGTTTACATCGAACTAAGCAGAACTATAACCAACAATTCAACAAGAATTGTCCAGGTTCCCAAGTTTCCCCTATCAGTATCTGATTAGCTGGGAGCCAGGCATGAGTGTAGGAAGCTGAGCAGAGAAGCAGAAATTCTGGAGAAATCTCCCGGAATCTTTGTTGTGCGGTGCCAGCAAGGGCATAGCCCATGCTAGACCAATGAGGTATGTTCCTTGATCCTCCTACACTTCCTGTACCAAGAGATAAGTTACTAGCTGGCTTAAGTCTCTAAGTTTCCCTTCCTTCTTGTCTCTGGGGGCTGCTGAGCCTGACCACCATATTTTAAAGAATTACAATTCAGTTTTGTCTGAAATATCATATCATAAGAGAAAGATCTGAGAAACATAGGGAAAAGGTGTAAAATATTTGTTTCCATGTCTGACTAGGGCAGACACAGTATATAAAACAACTCTAAAGTTGATGCTCTATAGTGGTAAGGTATGTGAAAGATTAACTCTGGAAGTATGAAATCCAGAAAATATTTCAGAGAGGAAAACTTAGGTCTATAGTATTCCTATAGAAAGACAGAAATTGATAGTAGATAAAGGCAACCAGGCCCACCTCGCGTGCTCATTTTCTCTACCTATTCTAATACCACAGATCTTACTTGAATGCCAACATTTGCCTGGACTTTACCACCATTAAAAATCTTCTACACTTTCCTCGCACCTTCCTGAAGTCCAGTAGTACTTTTGGCACCACTACCTTCCTTTGGTATGTTATACAAATGCAATTTTGATGTCCAGTAAAATGTCAGCATGCAGTAGCATATTGTCCATGACTGGGCTATTGTGACACCTGGTTTAAGTGGCAGGATATGACTCCAGAGCTGGAGTAATCGTTTTTTACCAGCAGCTGGAAATTCAAGGACATATTTGGGCACTGGAAAAAGACCATTTACAGTAGTTTTGCAGAAATTCCTCCTGTGGTGTTTATTTTCTTTCTTAATTTAAAATAATTAGGATATTAATGGGATGAGACTCGCACAATTCCTCTGCATGCTGTCAGGTACACAAATAAACCACTGGTATCCGGGTCAGCAAACATTTATGCTTCCGATTTGTAACGCTGTTGGAATTTTGATCAAAATGGTAAAAGATCAACATCTGCTTTGAAATGAAAATATATTTCAAAATTTGGTTTACTGGAAAACTTCTTTTCTCTGTGCACACTCCAGTGTTTTATCGAACAAAAGAATGGAATGCTTTGATTCCTTGTACATTTCTTCTTTGTCATTCTTATTAAACCTACATTTTTGCCTATAATAAACAGCATCACACATCTGGCCATTACAGCACTTAACCTTATAAAATCCAACAAATATAATAACATTTTTTTAGGGTAGTAGCTGCACTCCATACAGGTTACCCCTAACCCCCGTGCCTTTTGGAAAGGGTAGTACGTGCTGCTCTGTGCAGGTTACCGCCCTGTTTCTTCTGTTAAGGGCAGTAACTGCCGCTTCATGCAGGTTATCCCAGTTAACACAGATTACCCCTTTTCTTCATTTCCATCTTTTAGCCATTAGGGAACCTAAGGGTGTTTATCCTACACCCTTTTGAATTCTATGACTGTTCTTGTCTTCACTACCGCTTCTGGGAGGGCATTCCATACATCCATCACACTTTCCATGAAGAAATATTTCCTGCTGATGTTCTTGAATCTATACCCTTGAGCTTCATATGATGTCCCCTGGTTGTACAGCTTTCTTTCCTCTGGAAAAGGTTTGGTTCCCAAGCAGGATTGATACCCTTCAGGTATTTAAAAGTCTGTATCATATCTCCTCTGTCCCTCCTCTTCTTCAGGGTATATGGTACATATTTAGGTCCTTCAGTCATAAATCTTCTAGGGCAGGCCCCATTCCATTTTGGTCGCCTTTCTCTGGACCATTTCCATCCTGTTTGCATCCTTTTTTAGATATGGTCTCCAGAACTTAACACAGTACTCCAGGTGAGGCCTTACCAGAGACCAGTCTAGGGACATTTCATGAAACTTAAGATATTATGGAAATAAAATGGCTGTATTTCATGTCTGTCTGTTCTGCTTTGTTTTCAATAGAACTAAATGCACAGTGCAAAAACAGGAATATTTATTATGAACTCTATAGTCACAGTAAAGAAAGATTTAATGTAACTTTAAAGTACATGTGCATTTTAAATGTTAAAGGGCAATTTTCAAAGCCATTTACTCAGATAATAATAATTTAGGGATATAAATCGGCCAGCTGAAAATTATCCTCCAGTGCAGCTAAACGTGCATGGTGTTCCATAGCGCAAGTATCCTCCAGTGCAGCTAAAAGCAGGAATGGTGTTCCACAGCGCAAGTATCCTCCAGTGCAGCTAAAAGAATGCAAGGTATTCCACAGAGCATGTATCCTCCAGTGCAGCTAAAAGTAGGAATAGTGTTCCACAGCACAAGTATCCTCCAGTGCAGCTAAAAGCAGGAATGGTGTTCCACAGCGCAAGTATCCTCCACTGCAGCTAAAAGTAGGAATGGTGTTCCACAGCGCAAGTATTCTCCAGTGCAGCTAAACATATGAATGGTGTTCCACAGTGCAAGTATCCTCCAGTGCAGCTAAACATATGAATGGTGTTCCACAGTGCAAGTATCCTCCAGTGCAGCTAAAATTATGCATGATGTTGTACTACAGCACATGTATCCTCCAGTACAGCTAAAAGTATGCAAGGTGTTCCACAGTGCATGTATCCTCCAGGGCAGATAAAAGTATGCAAGGTGTTCCTCAGAGCATGTATCCTCTAGGGCAGCTATAAGTGTGAATGGTATTCCACAGTACATGTATCCTCCAATGCAGCTAAAAGTATGTAAGGTGTTCCACAGTGCATGTATCCTCCAGGGCAGATAAAAGTATGCAAGGTGTTCCTCAGAGCATGTATCCTCTAGGGCAGCTATAAGTGTGAATGGTATTCCACAGTACATGTATCCTCCAATGCAGCTAAAAGTATGTAAGGTGTTCCACAGTGCATGTATCCTCCAGGGCAGATAAAAGTATGCAAGGTGTTCCATAGAGTATGTATCCTCCAATGCAGCTGAAAGTATGAAAGGTGTTCCATAGAGTATGTATCCTCCAATGCAGCTGAAAGTATGAATGGTGTTCCATAGAGTATGTATCCTCCAATGCAGCTGAAAGTATGCAAGGTGTTCCACAGAACATGTATTCTCTAGGGCAGATAAAAGTATGCAAGGTGTTCCATAGAGTATGTATCCTCCAATGCAGCTGAAAGTATGAATGGTGTTCCATAGAGTATGTATCCTCCAATGCAGCTGAAAGTATGCAAGGTGTTCCACAGAACATGTATCCTCCAATGCAGCTAAAAGTGTGCAAGGTGTTCCATAGAGTATGTATCCTCCAATGCAGCTGAAAGTATGAATGGTGTTCCATAGAGTATGTATCCTCCAATGCAGCTGAAAGTATGAACGGTGTTCCATAGAGTATGTATCCTCCAGTACAGCTAAAAATATGCAACATAAGAAAATGCCATACTGGGTCAGACCAAGGGTCCATCAAGCCCAGCATCCTGTTTCCAACAGTGGCCAATCCAGGCCATAAGAACCTGGCAAGTACCCAAAAACTAAGTCTACTCCATGTTACCGTTGCTAGTAATAGCACTGGCTATTTTCTAAGTCAACTTAATTAATAGCAGGTAATGGACTTCTCCTCCAAGAACTTATCCAATCCTTTTTTAAACACAGCTATACTAACTGCACTAACCACATCCTCTGGCACCAAATTCCAGAGTTTAATTGTGCGTTGAGTAAAAAAGAACTTTCTCCGATTAGTTTTAAATGTGCCCCATGCTAACTTCATGGAGTGCCCCCTAGTCTTTCTACTATCCGAAAGAGTAAATAACCGATTCACATCTACCCGTTCTAGACCTCTCATGATTTTAAACACCTCTATCATATCCCCCCTCAGTCGTCTCTTCTCCAAGCTGAAAAGTCCTAACCTCTTTAGTCTTTCCTCACAGGGGAGCTGTTCCATTCCCCTTATCATTTTGGTAGCCCTTCTCTGTACCTTCTCCATCGCAATTATATCTTTTTTTGAGATGCGGCGACCAGAATTGTGCACAGTATTCAAGGTGCGGTCTCACCATGGAGCGATACAGAGGCATTATGACATTTTCCGTTTTATTCACCATTCCCTTTCTAATAATTCCCAACATTCTGTTTGCTTTTTTTGACTGCCGCAGCACACTGTCAGTGCATGTATCCTCCAGTGCAGCTAAAAATATGCATGTTGTTGTACTACAGCACATGTATCCTCCTGCGCAGTTAAAAGTATGCAAGGTGTTCCACAGTGCATGTATCCTCCAGTGCAGCTGAAAGTATGAATGGTGTTCCTCAGCACATGCATTGTTAGCCACCTTAGGAGGAGCCATTCTCAGGGGGGATGTTATGGTCAGAGATTTTGGCATGTAGATTGCATTTTCAACTTTATGCTTATTGGTTTTCATTCCAAAAGTACTTGCAGAAAAAGGAGGTGTGAATGTCCACGGGTATTTCGTACATGAGACAAGGTTCAAAGGAAAAGCATGCACATATGTTGGCTTTGAAATTTGAGACAAAGTCCTTGAGTACAAAGTACTTGTGCACTTTGTCCCAAAAGACCCAGTTTGAAAATTGCTCTGGCAGGTTCCTCCTCCTTTTGTAATTCCAGCTCAGTTGGAACCAGGGCTGGGATTTGGAACCTTGCAAATCCCTTGCAACTACCCAGGGATTTTCTACCTATTTTTCATCTCCTGCCTCTGCTGGTCATTACAGCGAGAGTCCTAGCCCAGGGGGCAATTTACTGTGGCTCCTACTGGAACCCTGCAATCATGAGCCCCCAAATCTGGCAACCAGAAGAAGTTGAAGCAACTTCTGAAGAAACCACAGCACTGATTTTTTTAAAGATAAAAATTAATCATAACATGGAACAAGAGGTCAAATGCCTGGGTACTATATAGCCGATGCCATGTTTTCTAAGTGAAAAACACTTGTGTTCTTGTTTCCCTTATAATTCTATAAGCTAAGAGAAACTGATTTGTACAAATTCAACCAAATTTAGTTTTGGTAAAGGAACATTTATAATAGAAGAAATTTCTCCTGTTCCAACAATTTATGTTCATCTCTTTTTCGTATAGGGAAAATGGCCATATAAGATTATCCTGTCTGTATTTCTGTCCCCAGCTAATAACGTCTGTGCCATTCATCCAATTTCCTTCACATTCCTGCCACAGATCATAGAGCACCCCATGACCCCAGATCCTATAGGGGAACAGATCCATCAAGCATTTGTAAACCTGCTCTGCCATTGCTTGACAGTAAGCATTTTGAAAGCTGCCCTGCACTTTCAAAGAAAGAAAGTGGTCATCATCTCGTATTGTACAACCACCAGTCTGTTTCAGTTTGATCTGAAATCGTGTGTCCAATGCTATGGAAAGAATGCTTGTCAAAAGAATACTAGTTTTGAAATGCATTTTTTTCTGTGACAAGGTAATCTCATGCAGAGGTTTCCAGTATTCACTTTTTAGATAGCTGTGTTATCTTCCCACAACTTCAGTACAATGGAACTACAAAGCAGGCTCATTTTAAATACCATTCTGTATTTTAGTTTAATAATATCATTCTGTTTCCATGACAGAGAACATGGGACAGATATGGAATTCATCATTTTCCCCATTAATCACAGCCCATATCCCATGATATCTCATATTATGTCAGAATACACATGGAATGCACTGGGACTCACAGCAAGATTTCAGAAGATAAGTTGAGATATAATGGTTGCTTTACTCATATAGCTGCATATAGCTTGCCAACTTCTCTAAGCCCTAATTCATTAATGTGAGATGTTACTGATTACTAATATATTTCAAAATGTGGCATGTTCTTTTTCAGTCTTATGGGACTTGAGATAAAAATGAATAATACTGAGTTTATTTCTACTAAAAAAAAACAAACCCAACAAATCACTGTAGACTGCTCTTGGTATATTTCCTACATGATAAAGTCTTAACATCGTTCCCTACTGCAATCAGGACAATTTTACAACAGAAATGTATAATATTTTTCCTGGAATGATAGAATTGAAAATTATTGCTGAGAAAAATTTATCAGAATAAATAAACAGAGCTTTGTGAGTTGGGATGATTTTTTGCAAACTTAAAAAAAATACATGTACAAATTATACCTAAAAAGGCAGCATGCAAAATAGAAAAATATGCCTTCGGTAACTTGATCATTATGGAGGACAAATAAAAGGCAGAAAAACTAAATGAATTATTTGCCTCTATCTTTGCTGAGGGGAATGTTGGGGACATATCCACATCAGGAACATTCTCTGATGGTGGTGAACTTGAGCAACTAAAAAACAAATCACTGTGAAACTGGAAGCTATAATAGATCAGCCTGACAAACTAAAGAGTAACGGCCACCAAGAGTTCTGAAACAGCTCAAACATGAAATTGCAAATCTGCTACTAGTAATCAGTAAGCTATCATTTAAAACAGCCATGGTACCTGAAGGACTGGAAGGTGGCCAATGTAATGCCGATTTTTAAAAATGACTTCAGGAGTGATCTGGGGGAACTATAGGCCTGTGAGCTTGATGTCGGTGCCAGGCAAAATGATGGAAGCTATTCATAAAAACAAAATTGCTAGCCATATAGACAGACATGGCTTAATGGGGAGGAGTCCACATGGAAGTCTTGCTTTACCAATCTATTAGATATTTTTTTTAAGTATAAGTAAGCATGTGGATAAAGATGATCCATTTGATATACTGCATTTGAATTTTCAGAAGACATTTGGAAAAGTCCCTTACGAAAGACTAATCAGAAAATTACAAAGTCATGGGATAGGAGGATTGGATTGGTTGTGGATTGGTAACTGGTGAAAAGACAGAGAGCAGGACTAAACTGGTCAGTTTTCCAAATGGAGAAAGGTCATTAAGGGAATAGCACAGGGATCTGTAGTGGGACCTGTGTTGTTTAATATATTCATAAATGATATGGAAAAGGAGCAATGAATGAGGTGATCAAATCTGCAGGTGACAAAACCATTGTTAAAACCATAGCAGATTGTGAGGAATTGCGGAAGGACCCTGAGAGACTAGGAAACTGAATAGCCGATGAAATTTAATGTGGACGAGAGCAAAGTGATGCCATTACAGGAAAATAATCCCAACTGCAGGTACACTGTGTTGGGTTCCTTATTAATTTGTAATTATTTTCTATTTTATTTTTGTAAGCCTAATAATCATGTATGGTTATTTATTGCATTCTGTACTGAACGAATAATAGAAATGTGCATTATAAGACTCTAAAATTAATAAATAAATGTCACCTCCCAGGAAAAGGACCTTGGAGTTCATGTGAACCACACACTGAAATCCTCAGCTCAGTGTGTGAAGATGGTTAAAAAAAACAAAAAAAAAACCAAATGTCAGTAATGCTGAATCTGACACAAATCAAAATGATAAAAATCATTGTTTTTATAGTGTTAAATGTCTGTTCCTTTTCTTCCCTTTTGTGAGGTTGCCTTCTTTAGAATTTAAGGGACCATTCTTTTCTTAGATTTAGCTCATGCCTTTTCACTGGTAGCTTTATATTGCTGAGAGTGACACCTTTTGAGTGAGATTGTATCATGGCCAGAACTAGGCTCCTTAAACTCATCATTGAGCTGTTTTCATAAAACCAAGAATAGATCTGTCTGATAAGTAATAACCCTTAGTGGTCTGGGCTCAGTCATATATAGGGAAAAAAAATGATGATGAAAAAATTCATTTACCAGTTTATCACTTAACATAAATTCTTATATCTGATATTAATGAAACGGCTTCTGAACAAAAAGGTCAGCTTAAGAAGGGATTCAAATCCACTTGTCGTATATATACACTCTCTTTTATTGACCCAATAAAACTTCAGGGTGAAAGTTTTTATAATGCATGGATTAGCATCATAACAAAGTATTGCACTAATATTAATATTAAAAAAAAAAAATCAACTCTGTATGGGTTAAACTCCTAACAGGTGGATTTTAAAAGCCAAAACTGGGAGATATAAGCACAAATTGGGCCAGTGCGCACTGAGCGGATTTTATAAGCCATCCATGGACGCGCGTCTCTTTCACTGCGCACACAAGTGAAAAGGTTCTAAAAAGGGGTGGAGTGAAGGTGTGATCTGGGCAGGGCCTGGCCAAAAAATGTGTGGACAAATACTTACGCGCACAGGCACGCACCGGGGTCTCCTGCCATGTAAATTTTCTTCTGGTATGGAGGACGTGTAACTAGTAAAATAAAAACATGTAGGCCAGGCAGCAGGGTTTTATGGATGGAAGCTAACGGGGGAAGTGTGGCTATAAAATTAGGGAGGATTGCAAGTCCTATCTCTAAACTGGGAATGAACTGGGAAAACTACCTATGGCGGCAGTGGCGCGCATCCCTTGTAAAATTTCCCTGACTTACACGATAGACGCAGGATTTGCGCGCACATGTGCATCCATTTAAAATTGTGTGCACATGTATGCATGTCTAGGCTATTTTATAACATACACATATATGCGTTTATGTTATAAAATGGCCGCATCTTTTGGCGTGAGCCAGCAAACGCGCATACATGTGCTCCCAGGCGGCTGTTTACAAGTTACTTTCCCTGTGTGGGAACAGTAACCCTGTTACTGTTTGGAAAATTGAGCATGGTAGGTTTTGTAAACACTTATAAAACACACATTCAAAACAGTAAACGTTATATTCATTTGGAAAGAATTATCTAAGGAGAGAAAAGATAATGAAAAACATTTATTTTTCAAGGAAAGCCAAATCTGTCTGTTTGGTCTGAAAAATCAAATGATTTGGGCTTTCCTGTAGTAGTCAGCTTTTCTTTGGCATCCAGTGACATAAGCAATCTCATGATTCAGAGATCCCAGGGGGCATCTCTAGAATTCAGAATCTATAGTCAAGGCAACTGCGATCAACCCAATATAGTCGGAGTGGGGTAAGCCACTCCCATACTTCATGTAAACACACGCACTTGGAGAGAATGCACCTGAGTGAGGATCGAGTGGATTATGGCCACAGCTTTATTAGTCAAAATAACATAAGAACCAAATGTATGTACCCAGGTTACCTTAATATGTATGTTCAACATAAACCAACCCTACCCACCGCCTTGCCCAACACTGTGAGCAAGCATAAATGGTAGAATGGAGGAGCCTTTCTCAGGAGTCATCTGGAAATCAGGCTTTGAACCGAGCAACCTAATGCAAGCAAGTAAGACCATGGTTCTTTAAAGGAGGAAGTAATGGCCACACAGCAGCTGGCCCTGTGCAAGCAAGGCTTGCCAGTCCTTTGGAGCATTGTGCATCCTTACTGGAGTTTCCGGTCTGCCACTGTACTAGGGTTAGGCTAGCCCAAATAACAGGTAGACCCCAGCCTTGCCTAGAAAGTCCTAGATCTAGGTAGTTCTGGCCCTCCCCTACAAAATAAAAATTAAAAAAAAACAGGTAACCCCACCTCTCCTCCATATTGCAACAAGTTGTACTAAACATTTTTAATACAGGTAATATACATAGAACATAAGAAATTGCCATGCTGGGTCAGACCAAGGGTCCATCAAGCCCAGCATCCTGTTTCCAACAGAGGCCAAACCAAGCCACAAGAATCTGGCAATTACCCAAACATTAAGAAGATCCCATGCTACTGATGCAATTAATAGCAGTGGCTATTTGCTAAGTAAATTTGATTAGTAGCTGTTAATGGACTTCTCCTCCAAGAACTTATCCAAACCTTTTTTGAATACAGCTACACTAACTGCACTGACCACATCCTCTGACAACAAATTCCAGAGCTTTATTGTGCGTTGAGTGAAAAAGAATTTTCTCCGATTAGTCTTAAATGTGCTACTTGCTAACTTTATGGAATGCCCCCTAGTCCTTCTATTATTCGAAAGTGTAAATAATCGGTTCACATCTACTCGTTCAAGACCTCTCATGATCTTAAAGACCTCTATCATATCCCCCCCTCAGCCATCTCTTCTCCAAGCTGAACAGCCCTAACCTCTTCAGTACAATATTGTTGGCGGTCCAGGACCTCATACTGTACAGAAATTATAACTTCAAATAACCTCAACCTGACTGAATAGTCACAACGATCTGTATTGGCCCAAGTGCTTTCATTTGTTCCAAGCATTACTGCATATAGGAGAGAGGGAGAGAAATATTCATGCAGCAGCATGTGAGGCAAGATGAAGTGGCCAGCCTACATGGCACCCTCTTTTTATCTCACACCGCTCAATGCCTCCTCCCCTCCTGCCCGCGCCCCCCCCCCCCCCTCCCTGAGTTTGCTTTTCTTCTGGCCAATTGGTCACACACAACCAAGGTGGTGGAGGGAATGGGGTTGGGGATGCTCACCCTTTCACTCCCGCCCCACACACACACTCACAGAGTGAATGAAAGAAGGAAAGGGACTCTGGGCCCAGTATGCTTCATCACCAGGAAGTGCTGCAGAACACCGCGTGACTATCTCAGAGATGCCCAGACTCTCCCACTTTACAGTGCCACCACTCTGAAGGTAGGTGTTGCGTACCCCTCCCCCCCACTCCCCCGTCTTTTTTTTTTCTCCCACAAATGCACAGGCACCAAGTTACTTTGCATCATATGCACACTCAGCACAGCATCGTTAATTTATTGCTTTAGTAGTACGGCTATAATAAATCCATGATGATCTTATTTGGCAAAAATCTGTTGTGCAAGTAACTTTGTCACGTATTCCATTTGTTACATGCAGCTGAACATCCTTCATAGTTGAGGGTGCTGTGTCATTCTTTAAACAATTACCCAACATGTCTACAGGGGGCAAGTTAATGAATTTAACTAAATATAGCATTTGGAAATGGAATGAACTCATCGTTTTAAATGTAAGCTGACCTTTTTTTCAATAAAGTCTAAATTAAACACTGATGCTCATTGCAAAATCATAGGAGCCAGAAGCACCAGGGTTGGGCTGAATGCTAAAAAAGAGCAGTTCCAGTTCAGTTAAAGATGATACAATCTTTCTGGCAAAAATTAAGTTCCCTCTTACAGGAGAATGCCACATAGGCTGCAAGTTTATGGTAAACCATTATTTCTAATGCAGGGGCAAACTCCCAACCGAGAGCCCACTTATAAACAAGGCACCTCACAAACTACTGGGTTTGTAGAAAGTGGTCCCCACCTTGGATTGATCAGCTCTAAGGGCGGAAGCTCAAAGTGGGGCAGTGTATGCCAGTCCCCTGCTGCTCTCTTAATCTACCCCAGTGAGAGAGAAGTGCTATTGGCGTGAGGCTCACTCTCTCCCCCATTCGTGGCTCCACGGACCGTGTTCTAGGCAAATCACAGAATCACACAAAATTGTCAACACATATACCAAAAAAGCATGAACAAACCAACATTTGTAACATGAACATAGTTATGATCAATGACACATAAAAGCACAAACCAGAACGCACAAAAATAGCCCTTTCTGGTCTCAAATCCCCACGCATAAAAACCTCAAATGAACCCGTGTAACTGAACTGGAATTGAAATCTCCTCCAGAGAGACCATCTAATGGAATATCTAAGCATGGTAGGGATCTAGGGTTAAACATATCTCTCCACAAGAGCCCACCCATGCTAACTGTCATACAATACCCTTTCTTTCCAACCAAAATCTCCTCCATCCTTCTAGATGCAGGCAAAGTAAATAGAGCAAACACTATAATGGCGTTCTGTTAAAAGCTTCCTGAAATAAATTGGTCTTAACTAATTTCCTGCACAAGAGATAGCTATCTAGTGCTGGCATTTATTTCAGGTAATGCCCATAACTCCTAACAAGGATAAAACTTGTTCTAGACTTCTCTTCTTGGCTTGCGAAAACTCAGTGTAACTCTGTTGAAACACGTTGTTTTGTTTCCACTATGGCTTTATATCTACAGTGATTTAACTGGGCAAAAAAAGAGTACTTAGCAATCTTAAACAAGGCTGCTAAGTGGCCTTTATGCAATACATGTGTTTAATTTTACTCTTCACGTGTTTTCCTTTTAAAGGTAATTTGGGTTACACGAGAAAAAAAATATCTTCTGGTTACTTGTGTTTATCCTTAAAACTGCGGTCACTTCTAAATTCTAACCACAAGTAGAGTTGAAAACAATATGCAACATGTTTATGCACATCATAAGCCTAATATTTTAAAGTTGTACTGGCTTTCCTAATGCAATCTTATTTAAAAATTCGGTAGAAGATTTATTTACCTAGATTGAAAATATTTTCCATACTGGATTGTGTATTTGCAATATAGAACGAGTAGATCATCACTTGTGTACTAGAGGCACAAGTTGGCAATCTAGTCCTTCATGAGTGAAACAATTATTTTTATGTAATAGTGTGATGCAGTGGTTTCATTTTCTAAGGCTGGAGAGAGAATGATATCAAAAGAATGTACTTGGGGGGTTTTTTGTTTTCTTTTTTACTGATGTAAAAAAGGTGCAAATGTGTTGTATATATTTGAAAAATATGCTCTAACTTTTCTGTAGTAGAGAATTCTTTTCATTGTGTGTGTGTGTGTGTGTGCGCGCGCACACATATTATGTAGTTGAATATATATCCCCCCCAAAATTGCATATATTTTTGTCCAGTACAACTCACCTTGAGGTAAAACCCTTTTCCAACAGTGTTTCCCCACCCTTGAATGGCCGCTGCTCTCCAGCATCCTCCTGGCATTGGATGATATCTCCCACAATCTGCCACAGCTCCCAATATATACATGTACATACAAAAAATATTGAATTGATTTTAAGGACCAATGGGTCTTGTTGTCTTACCAGGCTGCTTTGGTCCATGTCCCAGGGTACACTCCTTTCTCTTATATGAAATGGGCTAGGTCTGTTTGTTTTACTAAAAATCATAAATGAATGGGGAAAAAAAGCCTTTTTGAATCATGCCCATAGTGTTAGATTGCAGTAACACTGTGGTGGTCGGCCTGCCCAACTGTGATCACAGAGCGATGCAGATAATTCAGAATACTGTGTCAAGGCTTATTTTTGGCCTAAAACAGTTTGAGCATATTACACCCGCATTGAGAAACTTATATGGGTTACCAATATCTTGGCACTCTAAATTTTAGTTAGTGGTTATAATTCACAAGCTACTCCATGGTGAGTACCATTGCACTATACGTAATCTATTATCACAATTCTGTTCAAATAAAAGATTGCGGTCTGCAAACTCTCATTTACTTATAATTCCCTCATTGCGTTGTTATAGACTGCAATCTATGCCGGGGCCTTTTCTTATATCGGGCCACTATTGTGGAATGCTTTATCCGTAGGTGTTTGTAGAGAGACAGTAAAGTGTTTAGGAAAAAAGTTAAAGCATGCTATTTTAGAGAAGCTTTTATATAGTTATGTTTTTTTGTATGTTTTATTACAGTTTTATTGTGTTTCATTGTTTTTTTGAGTGTTTGATTGTCATCTGCTGTGAACCATTTGTATGGGAATGCTCGGAATACAAGTGATGTGTAAATAAATAAATGCCGGTTGTGGGAAGCAAAGGTTGCATGGAGGGAGAGGAGTCAAGATGGCAGCAACTAAGATGTTCCTTGGTGCTCCTCTTGAGGCATTTTCCTTCACCCGATTTCATCTTGCTCTGAACATGGTGAAGAGGAAGGGTAAATTGAGAACTTACCCCAGTGGGACCTCTGCTCCTTGTGTAAACCCAATTGACTCCTTTCTCAAGTGAGTAGGAGCACTGGAACCTTAGGCAAACATCTCCTGACCCTGAAGGCTTGCTAAGCTCTATGGAGTGTTTCCCACCTCAGCTACTGAGCACTTCAGCGATGTCTGCTCTTTTGCAAGCATTGGCTTCTTCACTGCAGCCAGGACCTGGAGTGAAGGACAATCTGAGCGACACCATGAGAGGAGTTCATGAGTGTCTGGCAATACCAGGAGCTGTGGGAAATGTTAAATCCAATGCCAGGAGGCTGCTGAAAAGCAGCCATTCAGGGAATGAGGGACACCAGCTACACTAACTGCACTAACCACATCCTCTGGCAACAAATTCCAGAGCTTAATTGTGCGTTGAGTGAAAAAGAATTTTCTCGATTAATCTTAAATGTGCTACTTGCTAACTTCATGGAATGCCCCCTGGTCCTTCTATTATCTGAAAGTGTAAATAACCGATTTACATCTACTCGTTCAAAACCTCTCATGATTTTAAAGACCTCTATCATATCCCCCCTCAGCCGTCTCTTCTCCAAGCTGAACAGCCCTAACCTCTTCAGCCTTTCCTCATAGGGGAGCTGTTCCATTCCCTTTATCATTTTGGTTGCCCTTCTCTGTACCTTCTCCATCGCAATTATATCTTTTTTGAGATGCGGCGACCAGAATTGTGCACAGTATTCAAGATTTGGTCTCACCATGGAGCGATACAGAAGCATTATGACATTTTCCATTTTATTAACCATTCCCTTCCTAATAATTCCTAACATTCTGTTTGCTTTTTTGACTGCTGCAGCACACTGAGCCGACGATTTCAAAGTATTATCCACTATGATGCCTAGATCTTTTTCTTGGGAGATAACTCCTAATATGGAACCTAGCATCGTGTAACTACAGCAAGGGTTATTTTTCCCTATATGCATCATCTTGCATTTGTCCACATTAAATTTCATCTGCTATTTGGATGCCCAATCTTCCAGTCTTGCAAGGTTCTCCTGTAATGTATCACAATCCGCTTGTGATTTAACTACTCTGAATAATTTTGTATCATCCGCAAATCTGATAACCTCGCTCATCGTATTCCTTTCCAGATCATTTATAAATATATTGAAAAGCAATGATGGCCCCATGCTCTAGAAATTAAGGGAGTAATTTTCAAAAGGATTTACATGTATAAATGTAACTATTGTAGCAATTTTCAAAAGCCATTTAACCGTGTAAAGTGCACTCACAGGTAAAATCTATGGACAGATTCAATGGCATATATTGTAGCCATTTTCAAAAGCTCACTTACATGTGTATAGCACATTCACACGCATAAAACCCAGTTATAAGCTTGTAAATGCATTTGAAAATCAGGCCCTGATGGGGTTCATCGCTTTCTGCACAGGTGGTCATAGGGCCACTGTAAATGATGATGACATCCTGCAACAGCACCATAGACTCCAGTGAAGCTGGGGTAGGTGCACAGATGCTCAGCTTCATAAGCATGTCTATCAGTCAAGATGGAAGATAGTGTGCCAGCAGAAGATCTGAAATCATTCTTGAGCCAACAGCAGTAAAATGTTCCTGGGTAACAGCAGCAATTCAAATAATAAAAGCTGAATTCTATGGCAACAGCAGCAAAATGATCTCAGCTGAGCAAGCAGCAGCAAGTCTACGAACAGCAGGAGCTTTTTCCCTACCTTTTCCTAATGCCTCTCAGTCCCATAAACTAGTGCAAGAATTTTCCTGCCATGGTCTCTTTTGGGTCTTGTGCACCTGTTGGCATGGAAAATAATATTTATTTATTTATAACTTTTTTTTTATACCAAGGTTCAATTAATATGCTCATAGGTAGCAGCAACATAAGACAGTGGATGACCCACACACAGGATGGCTGACAGGAAGCATAGAAAAACTGGAAACCACAGATAAATGCAGATTGTATAGCTCAGAACTAGAGACAGTTTCTCATACTGTGCCTGACTGAGACCACTGTGATCAGAAGGCCTGTATATAAAGAAAATCACAATAATGTAGAACGGCTAATCCACTGGGAAACTGCGTAAACACTGTAACATTGCGGAAGCAGAGGAATGCTATTCTCATGACCCTAAAACAGAACTGCAGAGAATGACGACTTTGCGGTCACACGGGACCTTCCTATAGAACAGATAAAATGCTTGATGCCAGAAAAACCAAAAATAGTGGCACAGGTGAAAAATACAAGAATGGCTTTGCAAATAGAAGTGTCATTACCAAGGTACTATTCTGTACTACGCATGAAAAGCGGTGGCAAAATGTCAAGCACAAAGAGATGCAGTCAGAAAGCAGATACATACATAGTACCAATATTTTTAGGTGCCACCGTTTGATCAAAAAGAGCTTCCAAGGTCACTTCAGTATGTTTTCCATTCTACTTTTCTCACACATAGAGCATTTTTTATTCTCTTTTGATCTTTTGGTGTTTCATTAGCCAGTAGTCAATATTACAATAGATATAACTGTTTATTGGTTTTGTTTGATGTGACATGCAAATCCCCAAGTGACTTCAATGTTTGTTCACCTGTTTCAAATTATGTCTATGTATATTTTTTTAGAAATGAGGAAGAAACATGCCAGATTAAAAAAAAAATCAGTAGATAAAAATAGGAAGAACCTTGTAAAGTGTTGGTGCAGTTATTGTTACAATATAAATACAGGACTTGTGATTGTCTTCATGTTCAGTGGTAGGGAAGAGAATAGTGAGCCAAAAAAGAAAATCTAGTTGATAACTTAAGAATTTGCTTGAGATCAGCTAAAGTAGTGCATCATAGAAAGGTAAGGAGCTTCTTGGTTATTGTATAATCTTCCTTGGGGTAACCACAAGAACATAATCGCCATGCTGGGTCAGACCAAGTTCCATCAAGCCCAGCATCCTATCTCTGTCAGTGGCCAATCCGAGTCACAGGAATGATATCCGAAGACTCAGCCTCAAGGGTGATGCTCTTGCTCGTTCGTGCCTTCATGAAGATCTGCATCCTGCAGCAGAATTCACCCAGCAGACCCTAAAAAGCAGATCTGTTTCCTGTTGTCCACTCCCAGGGATAGCAATAGCTTTCTTTAGGATACCTGGCTAATGATGTGCTACGAACGTTTCCTCCAGGAATTTGTCCAAACGTCTTTTCAACCCTGCTAAAGAAAAACACTTTACTTTGACTTTGCCCCTTCCAGGTTACAAACAGAAAAAAGAAACTCCTGACTGCTGATTTTCCAATTACTTGTTGGAAAAAAAAAAATTACAATTATGAAGACTGTGAGTGCCCTCTGGTGGTACGCTAAAGTCGCCTTTCATCTTTTAACGGAGAAAAATTACGATGAACTGACAGCAGATTGAAATCTTATGTAAAACAGAACACTTCAAATAATTGAAAGAATATTGTTGAAAGGCTTAGGGTGAATGTGGCATCTGCTCACATTTTCCGTGTTTTATGAAAGTAAAAAATAAGCGCATATTTTCACTTTCTCGCACACGTATAAGCGCGGTCTAAGGGATTCTGGTGTAGGAGCGTGTAAGTTGCTGTTTTAAAAGATACGCACCTAAATTTGTCAGCTTACTGGTGTAACCAGGGCCGCCATCAGGGCAGTATTCTTGGGCCTGCAGTATGGGGCCCCAGGATCTACTGCCACATATGGGGGCCCGCAGCCGCCAGGCGGCAGGTGCGCTTGGGGGATGTATTAGTTCATGGCAAAGAGGCCCACTGAGGCTCTCTCCGACAGTCTGTCGCCCAGGGGCCTACTGAAACCTGGAGCCGGCCCTGGGTGCGGGCCCCAGAGAAGGGAGAGAATCAATGCTATGCGTGTCTTTTAGACACACATAGCATTGATTTACAGAGCACCGCAGACAGAGACTCGTCCGCGCGCTCTGTCCTGCCAGCGTTCACTGTCTGACGCGGCTGTGACGTCACCGCCACGTCAGACAGTATGGGGCCTCAAAATTCCTGATGGCGGCCCTGGGTGTAACTTGATACCTGATAATTATCTGGTGTAACGTGTTTATCGTACACTGCTGTCTGGGGGGAGTTCAGCCTGATCCAGGAGGGTCTTGATGACCTGGAGAAGGGCTGGGCAAATTTGTGGATAAATTGGTGAACTGGTTAATTTCTTAGACACAAGCATGTTTTCAAATTGGACGACTTGCATGTGTAAATCGGGATTTACGCAAATGAGTCCTAGTTTACCCTTAAAATGTACGTGTGTATATATTTAAAATAGGTGGCTAAACTGCACACATTCAGTGCGCTCATAATGCATGTATTCACGCATAAGCCTACGCACATGTCGCATGGGACATTATAAAACATGCACATATTATTAAATCCTATAGTAAATACATGCGCATATGCCACTGCCCGCAGTTGTTATCCTCTTATTACATAGGTCTCATAATCTATTATTGCTTGCTACTGACATCTCTTCTGTAGTTCTCTTTCATTCCCATTAATTTCTCTCTAAAAAAACAAAACAAAACACTGTTCTCCTATTGTTTTTGTTAAATAGCATTGCCCTAAGAGTACATTTTTCTTCTAGATACACAAATTTTTTTATACTTTTCCTGTTTAACAGGGACAGCACAGTAAGAAACAGTCTACAAGCCTTGTTTTCTTGCATTATTCACTGCAGTAAAACTCTTACGATTCTGGACTTGGTTCAGTACCCTGCAGCCCATGCATGGCCAAAGGGCCTTTCTAGACGGGCACATGGACAGCAAAGGTAGGAAGCCGCTCGGTCGATGTTTAACCCACTGAATCGGGAGGGTTTGAGAAATCTGTTGCCAAATGAAATATGAAGTCCAGCTCTCCCACTCTTTTGGCCAAGTTTTAAACAATCGCTAGCACGTGCTTCAGCATTCAGAACGAGAAGGAATTGTTCTCCCCAGCGTGTAGCAACGTGTAAAAATATCTACGGAATGATAGGTCATGCGAATGAATGGCAGATGACCAGACTTCTTCAGCCTCCCCTTTCCTGGAAGATAGTGGCTAGCGTGGAAAGCAGCTCTCTGCGCAAGGGGGACTTGAAACTCGGGAATGTAATAAACAAGCCTAACTTGCTGAACTCACATATGCTCAGTCGTTGCTTCCAAGCACACGGTCCTTGCGCAAGCAAATATTGCATCTTTTTATTATCAGCATAAATTGGGTAGGCTTTTGCTTCAGCATGAAATAGGTTACAAGCATGTATCTGCTTCCATAAAACCAGCCTTCCAGATGACAATAAAATCACATGCATGTAGAACAGCAGCTTATCTGTCATCTCAAGAAACATCTTTGCAATGTTGCTCAATTTAATAGGTATCGTATTACTTCAAATGGATACTTCGGGAAAGTTTATTCATTAGTCAACATAAATAAGATCAAGATAGTTTTGTATTTTGCTCTATTATTAAACTTGTCCAGAGTGAGTTAATAAAATGGTATCTTGCAATTATCTGTCTCTTCTTAAACAGTCCATATAATATTTTCATATAACTAATTATGAAAAATAGACTTTGCAATGTTTTTGCAGGCAATATGACAATTTTTCTCTTAGTATTATATACTCAATCATTGCAGCAAGTTATCTGTGGTTATCATGCCTATTAAAATACATAGTACTTAATTCTGGTCGCTGCATCTCAAAAAAGATATAGTTGCATTGGAGAAAGTACAGAGAAGGACGACCAAAATGTTAAATGGAATGGCTGCCGTATGAGGAAAGGTTAAATAGGTCAGTGCTGTTGAGCTTGGAGAAGAGATGACTGAGGAGGGATATGATAGAGATCTACAAAATCATGAAAGGACTTGAACGGGCAAATGTGAATTGGTTATTTACTTTTTCAGATAATACAAGGACTAGGAGGCACACCATGAAGTTAGCAAATAGCACATTTAAAACACATTGGAGAAAATTATTTTTCACTCAATGCACAATTAAGCTCTGGAATTCATCACCAGAGGATGTGGTTAAGGCAGTTAGTATAGCTGGGTTTAAAAAAGGTTTGGATAAGTTCCTGGAGGAAAAGTCTATAAACTGTTGTTAATCAATAGAGAATAGCCACTGCTTGTTGCCGTTATTAGTAGCATGGGATCTATTTAATGTTTGGGATCCTGCCAGGTACTTGTGACTTGGATTGACCACTGTTAGAAACAGGGTACTGGGCTTGATGGACTCTTGGGCCAACCCACTATGGCATGTCTTATGTATTGTGCATCCTAATTTAATTGATTTTCTAAGCAGATTTTCAGTGTACAGCTGTAAATTTGGATCTCTGGTTCTTTATGCATGCACAAGATTAACATCCAGAGCTTTGGCAATCTTTATCTCTAAAATGTGTACAGAACTCTGATTGGAGAAGAAAGAGAAGTAATTTAATTGTTTTCTTCTCAAAATGTTTTAATAGAGAACAAGTATGGGTATCAGATTTGTAGATCTGACATTAAAAAATAAAGGACAATAAATAAGTTGTAGGAGAGTCCTTTTTATGGCACTACTTTCATGCATCTGTGACTAGCTTTCGAGAACGATGCCTGCTTTCATTGAATAAGTGCAGATCTTAAGGCTCAACGTGAAAATGCATACATTCCACACATAGAAACCATGCAAAGGTAGTGATTTAGATTTTCTAAATTAATTTACATTTTTGGACTTTGTCAGCAGTGTGGTTAGTTTTGAGCTAAAAAAAAAAAAAGGGGGGGGGTGTTTTTCCTACTGATTGAAAACCGATGAAAGCAGCAGTGCCTCCTAATATTAGCAAAACTGAAATTTGCAGTGAGTAGGAGGCTGGAGGAAGGATAAGAGTTTAATACATTTGCCCTAGCCCTTTTTTTTTTTTTTTAATTCAGAGCTCCAATTAATGAGCCTACTGGGCTCTGGGAGGTTGCTTGCTTCCTGTAAGTCCTTCCTTGGAATGCATCATAAGCCATGCTTACATTTCATTCTTTGGAAGCAGCACTCTGAGCCCTGCTCATTAAAGGAGGCCCCCCCACCCTATGTTGTTCTGTTTAAGACAATAGCTACAGACCTGCAATATGGCTAGGGCTTCTGTTTTTAGGTTTTAACAGCTAAACACCTCAGTGGGGGGGGAAAAATGAAATCAAGGTTTATTGAATAAACACAGGAAAAGCACTGTCCCCCACCGCTGTGCTTGCCTTAGATCCACAGCTCTATCTTTGCATCTTCTCTGCACTGAGGGCCTTCAGTCTCCCCCCTTCTGATCCTGCCTGTACAGCTGTTCCCGGCAGGAGGAAGAGGACAAAGTAATCAAAAGCTGGAGAGTAAACCCCCCCCAAAAACTGATTTTCTGTATCTAATTAGATTTTTGACTTACATTCAGCCTATCATGACTGGTCAGCCACTTCAAAGCAGATTAACTTCAGGTACAGTAGGTATTTCCCTGTTCCTGGAGCGCTTACAAACCTAAGAGGTATATTTTTACTAAGCTGTGTTAGGCATTTACCATGCAGTAAATGCCTTAATGCAGCGAGAGTGCACAGTAACCCAAAAATCGCCAAAATCATAACGGGCTGCTTTGCATGAAAAGCAACAGGTTGCCAGTTAATTTCCTGGAAATAAAATAACGCTGCTTGCCTGACAAATCATAAGCTGTTATTTTCCTGAAAGTTAGCTACAACTTAGCAGCTCTGGCTAACTTCCCCCGAGAGCGTCTGGACCCTAACCTGCATTCCAGTGCTCGTGGGCTGTTTATTAAAGGGCCTGAGAGTCCAGAAACACTCCCCGCCCCCCCCCCCCCCCCCAAGGTGTGTAAAAACTCCCCATCCTACCCACCACCTGTAGAGGTGGCCATAATGCCAACATTTAAAACAAATTAAAATCATGTGGCAAATGCCTCCCTCACTGCCCCTTTGTAGAAAAAAAGACTTTCCCCCCAGCCTCAATAATCCCCCTTTGGGCCTTAGGACCTCTCCCTACCCCTCTAGCATACCTCAAAAATCTTGGTGACTTGTGGGGCCCGGAGCGACCCCAGGTTCTGGGCCATGCACCATGTAATTCAAAATGGCATCAGCCAGCTGCTTATCTACGTAATGATCGGGGCAGATAAGTAGATAAGCAGCTAGCAAGCACCACTTTGAATCATACGTGCATGGCCCAGAGCCTAGGAGGTACTCCAGGCCCCACTAGCTGCCAGGAATTTTGATGTAGGATCGGGGATCTTTTTTGCAAAGGGGCGAGATTGGGAAGAGAAAGGGAGGGGCATTCGCAATGCAGGGGGAAAAAAAAATTTTTTTGGCAGAAGGGCCATATCTAGAGGTGATGGTGGTGGCTGGATGGGAATCTCACTATAAACCCAGGGGTTTTTTTTTCACATGTTGGGGAAAGCAGTTTGAGTTGCTCTGGCCTTTTAACATGATGGCAGCCCCCGTGCAAGTGATGTTGCTGCTTTAGAGGATAACTTTGAAACACGCGGCACTATATATACGCATGTATGGCTTGCAGACAGCTATGTACAAGTATTTTATAACCCGCGTGTTTTATAAAATATGCATACCTCTACCCCGCAACATACATGCGAATGTATGCTGATGTGTGAATACATGCAGTGCATTGCATGAGAATACATTTCTTAAGTGTTTTAAAAATATAGGCATGTATCTTTTATGCACAAACGTAAAGTAGGACTGACTTGCATAAATCAAGTAATTTTAAAACGTGTGCGTGGAAATGAAATGAACCCGTTTACCAATTAGTCCACCAGTTCACCCAGTCCATCTCCAGGTCATCAAGACCTTCCTGGTGGTTGTGCCTGAACTCCCCCCATTTCACGCAGACCTCCCACCTAGTCTACACAATACACTTTACTATCACTTACGCCAGGTAATTAGCAGGTGTAAAAATGCACAAGTTGGCAAATGTACCTACATAAATGTCTTTTAAAATAGCAAATTATGCATGTTGGCTCTGCCCCGGAATACTCCTAAACTGCCCTTTTTTATCTGCACTCAAAAGTAAAAATGCGTACATATTTTCGACTTTTATAAAACATGGACTATACAAGAAGAGGCTATTTAGTGTGTAAAGTTTTGAAAATCCAGCCCTTAATAAACAAGTCCAAATGTGCTCTAAATTGATATAGAGGTAAGATTTACCAAATGTGCCTTTTTCTTTGTAGAAATTGTCCCCTGGAGTCAGCCAGTTTGCATACACCTGCATACAAGACCACACAATATGGGCTAACCAACAGTTCTGGGAAACAACCTTTTACAGTGATGTGCAAAATCAAGTGCGTTCTCTATATCTCACAGCCAAGGAAGACAATCATGAGTCACAGGTAAGTTGCCTGTACTATGTGTGGCTCGCTGTCAATGTGTAAGTCTAGATTGTAGCTACGGTAAAACCCTCATTATCTGGCGCACAAATATCCACAAAGCTCGACTAACCATATTTTCCGGGCAACACCTTGGGAAGAAATGACAGGAGGACAGAGGTTGGATTAGGAGCCAGTACAGCTTTTCTCTGATGTGCTTTGTTCACTTTCACCTCCTCCCCCGGCTCCCCCCCCCCCCCCCCCCCCCGCACAAGAGGCAAGGAGAATAACAGGAAGGGGTTGGATTAGGAGCAGCGCAGTTTTTCTCTGCTTTGCTCTGTCCTCTGAGGAGCAGGAGGGATCTTAGATATTGGCCATATTTGATTAACCTGCATGTGTATCCTAGTCTGGAATTTACATGTTACTCTTTCCATGCATCCTCACATAAAGTTGTTTTTTAAAAATTCTTTCATCAAATTATGGCTACTTTGCCATCTTCATCCGTTCCTTAATTCCGATGACTTCTGTACAGTTTTGCAGTCAATTATTGTAACATTTTATATGTTGGGCTCCCTGCCTATGCTCTTAGGTAACTCCAAAGAATCCAGAATACCGCAACACACCTCCTTAATGGCACTAGACTCCGTGAGGACATCACTCCTCTTTTGCACGACTTCCACTGGCTTCTTGTTCATTGGCGAGTCTCCTATACATTCACAATCTTCTTAATCATATCAATTCTCCTTGGATCTCCTCTGTATGAAAAATTCATGTCCCTGTTTGAAACCTATTCCCTGCCAATCAGCAATTACGATGTTCCTTCTGAGACACGTGAGGGTGCCTTCTCCGTCGCTAGGCCCCTGTACTAGAATTCCTTACCTCTTGTTATTTGCACCATTACGGATCCTAAACTATTTAAGCTTGCATTTAGCTGGACAAAAAAATCTGAATATTGATCCAAAATAAATAAGAGGTTAATAATGTAACTGATGACTTGTGAAACAGAATGCACATTCTATTCCTAAACATCTTCAAAACCCAAAGAATAAAATGTAAAAGTAAACTCCCTAAGAATATGGATTAAAATGTGAAGTCTAAGAGACATCAAAGTAGCTGATCCTGGAAATTTCCCTTTGTACTCTCACAGGTCAATATTCAGCTCGTTGGTTCAGCTAAATTCGGGAGCCAGCTAGACGAACAGTGAGATTTAAAAATTCCAGTTTGCTGAACACCTCTGGGTTATCCATCTTTGTAATTAGCCAGTTAAACTTTAACCGAATAAGCTAAAGTTAGCGTTATCAGGCTAACTTTAGGGATTCCATGAAAGCAGTCCTAAACTTAGCTGTATATCTGGCTAACTTCCCGATAGCTGGGTATGTCTGGAGGGCACACCCATGCCATTGAATATCTGGGATAAGTTTATCCAGTTTACTTATCGCCTTCCCACCTGACTAAATATTGACCCGTCAGTAACCTTGAATGAAAAGCTACAAGCTATATGTGTACTGGTTGTTCAAGCAGGCACTGGAATTGCTCAATGCCTTGTTGGACTGATAAGTTTTCAGTGCTGATATACATGATCTGGAGCAACTGAATCCAGATGTTGAAACCACAGAACATAAATTTATTTTAAAAATATTTGTAAAACACATGACTCGACTAGAACATAATGTTGCAGTTTCTTTTTTTGTCCTGGCCATTTCGCTCTGCTCTTTTGGGCTTCTAGCTCAGACAGAATCAGGGCTGGGACCTGGCACTACTAGGTGTTACTAATGCACAATGACTATGACCATCTCATCCTCCCCGCAACGGGCTGTGAATGCAGCATCCTCAGCCCTGACCCAGTCCCTCTGTATTTAGCCATGGACCAGCCATAAATTGTCATTTTCAACCTTGCAGCAGCTCTGACATATTTATAGACAAAACGACATGAACAAACTGTAGAGTGAGTATTACAGAGTGCAGTAAAAGCTATGCTGATGTCATTGAACTCAAAATTGTCCTATTGTGATTGTGTAACTGTTGCAGGGAAGCATGGTCTAGTGGTTAGAGCGATGGGTTGACAGCCAGGGTAGGCAGGGTTCACATTCTGCCTCTCCCTTAGGCAAGTCACTTCATGTTTTTTGATCTACTTGCTTCTTTTTACTTGAAGCTCAATCAAGGACTGGAATCTGGAGTCTTCATTCATTGCCCCCCTTATTTTATATCCCCTCCCAATGTGGTCATTGCAGTGATGGTCCTGGGCTGGAATCCTGCAACCTTGAATATCAAATGCAGCCACTGGACATCACCCCTTAAACAATGCCCTCCAATTATAGTATTCCAATTTATTGAGAAGATTTGTACCTCACTCAAACTGAACATGTTGAGCCTCTTCTGATCTATATGTGGAGCTTCATAATACCCACATATCTGAAGATATTTCACTTTAAGAATACTTTGGGTCACTCATAATCATCGGTTCTGCATTTGTCTTATATCACTGCTTCATTTTTATAATTTTTTATGCAAATGGGAATACCAGCATTACTTATATGAACTATAGGAAACCCAGAGCTCCTTCTTGTGTTGCATTTGTAGAGCAATAAACCAGACGTATTATCACATAGAAACTTGATGGCAGAAAAAGACCATACGGATCATTCAGTCTGCCCATCCATATAATTGTCATCACTTCCTCGCAGATGCCCTGTATTTATCCCAATCAGTCTTGAATTCTGATTCTGTTTTGTCTCCACCACTTTTGCTGGGAGGCTGTTCCATGCATCCAGCACCCTCTCTGTAAAGAAATATTCCCTAAGATTACTGCAGAGTCTACCCTCTTTCAACCTCATCACATGACCATTCGTGGATATGGCTCCCTCCTTGCCCAGGGACTGTGAATGTTGCCTCTATAACCACCCCAGAGACTGGAAGACCTGACTCCAAGATCAAACCAGGGATCTTCCACCCAACAGTGCACAGCACTTGCTACCTGAGCCACCAGACCAGCCTTTTTTCTGCTGATATCTTCTATGAGTCAATTGCTTTGCCCGCCATAGTCGAGCATTGTGAGGGCAATTTTCAAAAGAATTTTGCCCAAATAACTAAGCAGTTATCTGGGCAAATTCCCCAAGCTGAAAATTGCCCTCCATTCAGCAGCCAACAGTATGCACGTTATGAAAAAGCAGGCATGTCTTTAGCCTTGGCAAACTGGAGGGGGAAGGGGGTGCCTCAGGGATCTGTACTTGGACTGGTGGTTTTTAATATATTTATAAATGATCTGGAAAGGGGTACGACGAGTGAGGTGATCAGATTTGCGGATGACACAAAATTATGCAGAGTAGTTAAATCTCAAGCGGATTGCAATAAATTGCAGGAGGACCTTGTGAGACTGGAAGATTGGGCGTCCAAATGGCAGATGAAATTTAATGTGGATAAGTGCAAGGTGATGCATATAGGGAAAAATAACCCTTGCTGTAGTAACCCAATGTTAGGTTCCATATTAGATGTTACCACCCAGGAAAGAGATCTAGGCTTCATAGTGGATAATACATTGAAATCGTCGGCCCAGTGAGCTGTGGTGATCAAAAAAGCAAAAGGAATGTTAGGAATTATTAGGAAGGGAATGACGAATAAAACGGTGGATGTCATAATGCCTCTGTATCGCTCCATGGTGAGACCGCACCTTGAATATTGTGTGCAATTCTGGTCGCCATATCACAAAAAAGATATAGTTGCCCTGGAGAAAGTGCAGAGAAGGGCGACCAAAAAGACAAGGGGCATGAAAGGGCTCCCCTATGAGAAAAGGCTAAAGAGGTTAGGGCTGTTCAGTTTGGAGAAGAGATGGCTGAGGGGGGATATGATAGAGGTCTACAACATAATAAAAGGTCTTGAACAGATTATTTTAAATCAGTTATTTATTCTCTCAGATAATAGAAGGACTAGGGGACAATCCATGAAGTTAGCAAGTAGCTCATTTAAAACAAATTGAACAAAATTATGTTTACTCAGCACTTAGTTAAGCTCTGGAATTCATTGCCAGAGGATGTGGTTATGGAAGTTAGTGTAACTGGGTTTAAAAAGATTTGAATAAATTCTTAGAGGAAAAATCAATAAACTGCTATTATAATTAATAAGCAATAGTAGCTTGAGATCTATTTAATGTTTGAGAACTTGCCAGGTACTTGTGACTTGGATTGGCCACTGTTGGAAACAGGATGTTGGACTTGATAGACCCAGTATGGCATATCTTATTTTCTTATGTCAGGGAGGTAAAATATGCATGGGGATTTCATTTTTTTTTTAAATTTTCATGCGTACTTTACTGTGCATATTTTGCACTTGCTATATATCAAGTGCGAAGACCTCAGGTACTTTTTGTACCCATGGTCCCCGCTGCACCTACATTTTCAAAAGGAAACTCCGAGGGGAGTTTTCCTTTGAAAATTTGCTTGCAAGACTTACAAAGCAGCCTGTAGGATTTGAAAATTCCCCCCCCCTTTATTTGTTATTAAAAATGTTGAATTGGAGTAGTAGAGTTCTAATGTAATACCATATGTGTCACTTTTTCTTCAAGGGTAACCATCCTTTAACCTCAGATCAGGAGAAGACCATCATGGATCTGGCAGCTGAACAGTTACGTTTGTGGCCAGCATTCAGCAAACAGAACCAGCAAGAGCTTATACAGAGTGAGGAGAGCACAGTGTTCAGTCAGGCAATTCATTTTGCCAATCTCATGGTCTACCTGTTAGTACCACTGGACACTAGTAAAAATAAACTATTGAGATCTACGGGCACGACGGACTGGGAAAGTGGAAGCAACAGCATTGTGACAAACAGGTAACCCAGTTCTGACATGTAGTGAGGCATATGTTAAATGGTGAAACATTGGAAAACAAAAGCAATAGCCTGGCTAAGTTAAACTTGGAAATTGGGAGCACCACAGTGCTGACAAGTTAGATCAGCAAATATGGATGAAATGAAGTATGTGGTTCAAATGGGCATTGGCGTGCTTGGTCACTTTGGTTGCAACAAAGTTAGGTTCTTATTTTTCCATCTGCATAATATGCAAACACATGCTGATCTGGCTGAAGTCTGCCAAATTCAGTAACTGACTGCTCATAAGAAATCTCTGTCCATACGCAAGAAGAAGCAGCAGCAGCAGCAAAGTTGGTGATGGTGTTTTGTTTTGTTCTTTTAATTTCATACGAGTCTCTTCCATTCGTTTTTAGCATTGCGGGGAGTGTTGCAGAGAGCTATGACACTGAAAGTGGGTTTGAAGACTCTGAGAACAATGACATTGCGAATTCAGTTGTGCGCTTCATCACACGATTTATTGACAAGGTTTGTACAGAGAGTGGAGTAACTCAAGAACACATCAAGAGCCTTCACTGCATGATACCAGGTATGATTGAGCATTTGGCTGTCCTCAGTTATTGACATTTTAAAAGCTACAAGCTTTCCTCTGTACTGTTATGTGTGTTTGTTTGCAAACTTGTCTTTTTTATTCTACGAAAGGAAAAATGCTGGAATTTATTTTTCAATAATTCAGTTGATGGATAAACAGACAGAATCATAAAGATTTCCCTTTCAGGGTGGTTTGTTGTGTGTGTTGTGGCATGGGGAATCCAGATTCAGATCCCCATTGATGGTCATTTGCACCCATGAAGACAGTGGAGATGTACTTATGCCTAAGGAGGGAGGAAAGATGGCTGCTATTATTGTGATGCCTAGGATACACCTTGGAGGAGCTGCCTCTCTAGCCTTCAGGAATACCATCTGTGATGGGGAAGACTGCTCTCTCCCTCGTTTGCCCTCTATTACACCCTCCAGTACTAAATGAACTAATTTGCCACCTGAACCTCTGAGCACATGATTAGCAAATCTCCTCATTTCTACCAGGGTCCTTCCATCATCCATTGTCTCATATGGTGCCCTTTCATTTGAGATCATGCCCTTCCAGCTAATCTTCAGAATTCTTCTATAACATTTCATTTCAAATGCATGTTTCATATTTTTTTTTATAATCTCTTTATTGTAAATTCATGTTTCATTTCCACTTTCTACAACTGAGAAAATATATGTACTCAGTAGCCTTTTCTTCAGCTTTAAATCTTTTTCCCTAAGACAGTCCTTACAGTCCCAAAAATCATTTTCTGTTTTCCCAGTTCATCTTTTTTTAACTTCTTAGACATTTTCCACTTTCTGTGAACCAATTACCAAGGTATTTATATGCTTTGACTTGTTTCTTTCATTCGTTCAGCAAATATTTTGTTAGTGTTGGTACTTTTTGTTTTTGCTGATTATCATAATTTTTGTCATCTTCATATTTAAGCTTATTCCATTGGCCTTATAGGATATGTATAATCTATTTTTCTCAATCAGTAAGAAAGAATGAATTAGCCTTAAGGCGGAGGTGACATCATCCGACACTGCCAACAGAGACTCAGCTCTCAAGCTTAGAAAAAATCTTACTGAGCATACGCAGGAGTTCCTGTGCACACACATTGCCTCATGAGTCCCTTGGTCTTTCTTTGTCTGAGCTACTGCACAGATATGTCCCAATCTCTTTCAATACTTTGATTTTGGGTTTCATTTTTTGCCTTTTTCTGCTTTGTTGCATTGGTCTATTGTTTGCCATTGCTCAGCAGTCCTTCAACAGAATTGCTCAGTTCTACAAAAAAAGAAAGAGCTGGAATGTTGATTCTGTAACAGCAGGATGGGGCCTCAACAAGGTTGGTCCTGGTTCTTCTCGGGCACATGGCTACAGTGGTGCACCTAGTTCCTCTGACTTATCTGCACATGCCAGATCTTCAGTGGGCCCTCTGAAGTCTGTGGGATCAACTTTATCAACTGTCATCCCATCAAATCTCCGTAGTTCCTGAAATGACAGCATCCCTTCTGTGAGTCATGCAGAAATGTTACATCTAAAGTTAAAAGAGAAAACACATTAGGGTGGTTTCAAAATATTTGTTAAAGCATCTGATCTGCTAACAAAGAAACATATAACTTGGTGATATGGGATATCAGAACACTGCAGCTCAGGTATCAGAGTATGCAGAGCTTGAGGAATCAGTCAATTACCCCAACAAATCTTTAAGGTCACCACTATAAAAATGTTGTAGACATGCCAAAAAATGTGATAACTCCTTGTAAAAATGACCCAGACACAGTCCAAAAGGTGATTGTGTAATCTTGGTGCAAGAGAGTCCAGTCTTACACCAAAATCTTTAATACAGTACTTACAACTAGCCCATTTGGTACATTTCAGTCCCAACCCTGGCCGATGTTTCAGCAAATAGCATGCCTCAGAGAAAATGGAAAAATAAATTTATGATTATTTTTTTGTTTTTTAGTTAGTAGACAAGGTATTTTACAACTTTTTTATGTTTTCTCTTTTGATCTGCTGATTTAATTTTTTTTCTCCCCCTTTTTTACTATTACACTTAAAGTTAAGACAGGTTACCCATTAACTTTAGGTGTAACATTTATGCATAGGGGTACCTGCACAAAGCAGCAGTTATTAACCTTAACAGAACGCATGGGGGTAACTTGCACAGAGTGGCAGAGTTACTACCCTTAACAGAAACATGGGGGTAACCTGCATGGAGTGGCAGTTACTGCCCTAAACAACTTTCTGGCCAGAATGCATGGACATTTGGGTCTAAATCTGCCATCATTTACTTATGTAACTGTGTTAAACTTCAGAGGACAAGTGAAAGGTCAAAAGTTCTGCTCCATACATCCAAGCAGCTACAGATCAGATCCTGATGCTTTTATGCTAGATTGTCTACTCTATGCATAAACTGCCAATTCCTCTCATTGCCAGAACAGACTAGAAGGTCTTTCAAGACAAAGCCTCAACAACAAGTATGGTATCTGTATCTCATCTGATGTTGGTTCAGTCTCTGATTCCATTGGGGATGTCTCCAACTCTTATTACACAGGAGAACAGTAGCTTCTGCCTTCCGAACCTCACATATCTGGCCCTCACGATATGGATGCTGAACTTGCAGTAGTCTACTCCTTACTCCTCCCTAAGGAAGTATAGGATGTGCTGATTTCAGCTAGGAAGCCTTCTACTAGAAGATCCTACAGTTTCAAGTGGAAGAGGTTTTTGACTTAGTGCCACATCAGCCAGCTAGATCCCTTCTCCAGTGACCTGAGGAACTTCAATACCTATCTTTCCTCTCATCCTCTGACCTTAGCACCTCTTCACTTAAAGTTCATCTCAGCGCCATTGTAGCATATTACCAGCAGGCGGAAGGGGCTTCAGTCTTCCTCCACTTGTTAGTATTGAAGTTTATGAAAGGACTGTGGGGTTCTAAGCCTCCACTCAATGACATGGGATCTCACTTTATGAAACCTCCCTTTCAAACTCTCAAATTGGCAAACCTGAAGTTTCTCACTGGAAAGTGTTTCTTGTAGCATCACTTCAGATTGAAGAGTACAGGAATTGCAAGCTTTGGTTTCCTACTTGCATTTTTTTCACAACGTATTCAAGGTTGTACATTTGCCACAGCTATACCTTTCCTAACTCCAATTCCATCTAACTTCCTTCTTTCAACACGCTCCGCTAGCATTAGCGTTAATAGCCACCTCTTACAATGTTATTTATACTTATATATAACTATCTGATCTTCATTTCCCTTCTCATTCCAAGTTATTGTTTTCCTTGTTATTTGTAACTGCTTTTCTGCACTATTGTTTAAATGGTAAAGTTTATTATAATTACACCCCTGTTTCTTGTGAACCAGCATGATGGGACCACCGTCTTGAATGTTGGTATATAAAAAAGTTAAATAAATAAATAAAATAAATATTGTGTTGCCTACTGTCTTTTCCTATACTACCAATTACCCCTGACTCTCTAGATACAAATATTTATTTATTAATTTTTATATATACCGACATTCGATCTGAGAGATCACATCGGTTTACATTCAGGTACTGTAGGTATTTCTCTATCCCCAGAGGGCTCACAATCTAAGTTTTTGTACCTGAGGCAATGGAGGGTAAAGTGACTTGCCCAAGGTCACAAGGAGTGACAGCAGGACTCGAACCCTGGTCTCCTGGCTCTTAGCCCACTGAGAGTAGTGGGCTACGAGCCAGATTTTGAATCCCTCCCATAGGAGGGTTTTGAATATCTTTTAATTATCATGCTTATTACCCGCCCACCTACCTCGCTAAAGTTTTAGTTCTGGGAGAAACTGAGGCGCTCATGAGACAGCATATGCAAGAACTCCTGTACATTTCCAGTAAGACTTTTACTGAGCTCTGACTGCTGGGTCCATGTCAGCGCCATCAGATGATGTCACCCACACATTATGGCTAATTTATCCTGCTCTCTACAGAGAACCCTGCTTATAGGTGAGCATACTTTCTATAAGGGCTAGACAGTAACAGTCCTTGATTCATTTCCATCCCTGCGGAGGGTTTTGAATATCTTTTAATTATCAGAAGTACTATTGCAATCTTTCACACCCAATATTCATCTCCAATTGGAAGATTTGACTTGAATGCTTTTGTCTTCTCTTTTCTGTCATCTAATTAGAAATTTTGACTATTTAAGGTATTGTTGCTATGCACATTGAAACTTTGGAAGCAGTACACCGAGAAAGCAGAAGGCTTCCACCTATAAAAAAGGTAGGTAATGTTTTTGTATTCTATTTTATCAAATGTATGGATCACTTCGTCATAACATGCTCGAAGCAATGTACAACATACAAAACAGCATCTAAAAATATCAAATAAAATTCCAGCACAGCTACACATCATAAGTAACATTTAGATACATGTACACCACCCTGAGCATTTCTGAATAGGTGGAATACAAGTCAAAGAAATAAACAAAATACACAGTCATCAATTAAAATGCATCAATAGTCATCAGTAATCCATATTAAATCACTATTATATTAGCCAAGTCCATTAACCCCTACCTAACATAAGGCCTAGTAAGGTGTTATTCTTCATGTAGACACCTCAAAGGGATACACCATTGCCCCCTACAGAGTTCCCTTTCATTAATTAATGCCAACTCCTCAAAGGCCTGGCAAAATAGACAGGTCTTCACACTCTCATCTGTAGGGAGTTCTGATAAATCATTTCGTTGGAACCAGCCTTCTTGTTTTTCTAATAAGAGAACTAAGAAAATCAAATGAGAATTGCAACAAACGTTGAAGATGCTTTCCCTCGTGATAAAAATGAAGATCTGGCTGTATTCTCGTTGAAGCTAAATCAGGGAAGGTAGAACCAGAACTCAAAACATAAGCTGATGAATGCCCTTTTTATTAAGGTGCAACTCTCTCAATAGAATGCAAACACGTTTCTTCCCTTTTGGACAGGACCGGACCAAGCCTCGTGGATACCCCGTGCAGGCCAGAGCGGTGCCTTGAGGGGGTGGGAGATGCCCCCCCCCCCCCCCAGCCCCTGCAACAGAGGGACAGACCAGTCGGAGCTCTCCTCCCTTGACAGCTGCTGCTCGGTCCGCCTGTCCCCAGAACAGCAGGCGGTAGCTGACACCACTGAGGGGCAATTCCCTGCTAGCTCAGCTCTGCCTTCCATCCCTCTGCCTTGCCCCACATCGCCTGAACCACAGCCCCCAGCATGCAGAGCCCCCAGAGTCCCGCTGGGTGTGCAGCACACGAGCGCGGAGAGTGTGTAGATGGATGCACGTAACCCGGGCAGCAGCAGCAGCCATTCCTGCAGCCCGAAGTGAAAATCTGAAACCGCAAGTCCCCAGTGCCCCCCCCCCCCAGAGGCAGGTGCCCCGGGCAGCTGCCCAGCTGGCTCGCCCCTTAATCCGGACCTACTTTTGGAATCAATCTTGTAATATATATATGTTGTTTATATCTGTCTATCTATCTATATATTTATATAGTAAAAATAGCTTATTATTTAAATGTAGTGCTATGCTAATATACAAATATATAATACATAAGAATATTTCCCCCTGACTTCTTTCAACTCATATCCTTTCATACCACAACAGCCGCATCTCACACTACAAAACTTTCATGAGTATGCCACAACTTACTACAAATGAACCTTCTACCTAAATTTATTTTATGTACACTGTTTCCAGATTACAAGTTCAATAGCTTGTCTCTCACGTTTAGCCACGTGTCAGTGTTTATTCCCTACAAAGGCCTATGTTTCGCCGGCTAACAGCTTCATCAGGGGAATGTATTAAATGCTGAACAAACCAATCTGTTCTGTCTTCTATGGCCATTTCAAAGGTTTCTCTGTGCTGGCTACAGTTTAAAAATTATGTGCAGCGTCGTTCTTAGAATGACACGTAGACCTTATGGGACTTACTGTCTTGCAGATATTTTAAACGTTTTGCAATTTTTAGCACAGGTTTATCCTCTGGTTCTTTATCATATAACAGGAACAGCTCTCAAAAACCTCAACGATTACTCATTCGTATTATCATATCAGGTAGTTTGTGCTCACTGACTACAAAAACAAACGCTCACAAAGACTTCCAGAAAGTCTCTTACCATAACGGATGTTACTGCCTTTAATTCAAACGGTGGTCTATCTGTGAGCGTGTGTTTTTGTAGTCAGCAAGCACAAAACTACCTGATATGTCATGCCTATTGTACCAGTTAGAAACATTTCATATTAAATAAGAAACACATTTTTTTCTCTTAACTATATTCAGCCCAAGATTCTGCGACCTGCCCTGCTGCCGGGTGAGGAGTTTGTGTGTGAAGCACTGCGCGTGCTGCTTGACCCCGACGGCAGAGAGGAGGCAACCGGAGGAATGCTTGGAGGTCCCCACATACTCCCTGCAGAAGGAGCATTATTTCTTACTACATACAGAATCGTATTTAAAGGCACACCTCATGATCCCCTAGGTATGACCTTCTTATCTAAAAACAGGTGATAGATTAATGTCCAAATAACAGTCGTACCTTGAACTAGAGTTTCTCTTCAGTCCTCGTGCAGAAACTGTTGAATATGAATTCAAGGAAGAGTTAGTCACTTGGCCTGCTGAAATTGCACCATTACACTAATTCTTCATGTCATTACTTTGGTGCTGTGTTATTTATTTACTTTTTAACAATTCTTAAATCCCACTAAATCCAAATCAATTGTGCAGTGTGGGTTACAAATAAGAGCATACATAATATAAATTATAACAAATACAATTTGAACATTTTTACATTTACTCCAAACATAACAACAAAACTCTTAACAGAATCTTTAAAAAACAGACTTAACTAATTTCCTAAGAATTTTATATCCTCTTTCTGCATAATCTCGATTGGAAGGCCATTCCAAATTGTGGATATTGCAAATGGAAAAATTCTCAACCTAGTTTGCAAAGGAGGAAGATTACCTCTGCCTGGTCCCAAAAAATCCTTCTAGACAGTCCCGGCAATGAGAGGAACTGGTGAGCAACTCTGGTCCCAAAGCCACAAACATGTCCGGTCTCCAAAATATCCACAATGAGCATGCCTACAAAGGAGAGTGTGCGTGCAAATATAGCTTGTGCATATTCACTATGGATATCCCGAAAAGCCAGAGCCACCCATCCTCTGTCTACCCCAGTCAGGACCTTAGAACATCCCCATCGAATACGCTTGAGAAATACCTGCATACCTAGGAGGTAGTGCATGCAAATCAATCTCATGCACACTCGCTAGAGACATCCCAAAAACCTGACTGGCTGGGAAGGCCCCTATGTCCGAGATATACCAAAGTTGATTGAATTTTATCTTGAAAGCTCATTATATCCCACCACAAGTGTGTGACTTTGATGGAGGACAAGATTCTATATGTAGTAAAGCTGCACTTAATAAAATGCTAATAACATTTTGAATTTAACAGTGCAGTACAGTAAGTGTGTTATGAAATGTGCCAACATAAAAAATTAGGAATATTTCTACTACCTTCATCATTTACAATTAGATGTTGGGAGGAAACCAGCTATTACTGCTGCTTTATCTTTTCCTCTACACAATTCATTGCCTGATTAAGCATTGTTTTTAAGTATGTAATGGAAATAAATATTCTGCAGAGGAGATGTTTTGTTTGGAAATTCGTGCTTTGGCTCCTTTCAGACAGATACATTGTTGGCATATGTTGCAGTGCGTGATAAATGGGATTTAGAATTAAAAGTCATGATTCACTTTTTTTTTGTTAAAAAAAAAAAACTTTATGAAAGTTTATTTGTATTAAGATTATCAATAGTGTACAATAGAATGAAAAATTAATTATCATTAGGAAAAGACTCATTCTTGGATATAAGCCCAAAATAGGGATTGTTTTCAGATTCATTCTGTGATAGAATAAGAAAAAACAAATATTTCTTTAAAACAATTTATTACTGTAAGAAGGTTAACAAGAGAAATTTTTTTTTAAAGATTTACTACATATTTTGTTTTATCTTGTGCACGTAAATTGTTCTTGGCCATCAACATGTTTACTTGGCATCTTCTAAAAATATCTTTCCACTCTGTTTATGCTACATGAAACAATTTGTAGCATCTTGAGAAATGCCATCTATTTCAGCAGTGTCAGGGCCCATGTCTGAATGGCTTTTATTAGTTGATTAAAATAGTGAAAAGTTTGCATTTTAAAAAAATCTGCCCTTTCTGTTTAATATGTAATATTTTAAAAGCACAAGCAGCATTATCCACCCCTCGTTCAATTAAAATTCTTAATGCTAAAATATTATACTTTGCTCTCTATGCCAGCATTTATCATGAACCCCGAGAGTAGGCCATTTTATAAATGTCATTTGTGACATCATAGCCAATATGGACCAATCAAATCCAGTGAATGTGAGTTAATTGGCAACTCTTGCTATCATGACTTCTTCCAGAGGTTTAGGGGAATTGCAGGGGAGTTAATGTGACTTATTCTTAACAGTTTTAATTTCAGGAAGTTGCATTTTATTACTTGTTACATGCATTTTTAAAACAATACACACAGGAGTCAGTCATCAAAAGAGCATTCAGCACCACTTAGTTTTAGGAGAATTTTCAGCAGAAATTAGGTACCTAAGTTTTCAGCTGATAATTAGCTTTAGTTTAGGCACCTAACCACACATTTAAAGGACCCCTGACTTCTTGCTCCAAAACAACAGCTAGGCCTTGCAAAGACTTAAATCCAGGGCAAGAGATGCTTTCAGGTCTTTAATAGCTCTCCAAGGATGTGGTTGAAAGTGTTAACTATAAAATGAAGGAGGTGAAGTCTGCAAGCTTTCAAAGAACTTGTTGTGAAAGGCGATTCAAGTTTGGCAAGAAAATTGGAAATGATTCAGAACACTTCAAAACTTTAAAATCTGCATGCAATTAATCACCGCTCTGTAGCTATTCCTTGAGAGGAGCAGTTTAAAAATATAAAAATAAGTACATTTCCCTAAGGTGTGTCATATTTTGGGACAAGAAGAGGGTAATTGTATAGCTCTTTGTGTTTTGGGTAAAGTCTGAGCAGACTTTTTACGTGCAGACGTTACCCCAAATGTTCAAAGCGAACTGTACCGATTAACTCGCACAAGACTTCAGCCCTGATTTGCCAAGCTGACTATGTGTGTAATTCCTCTTTGAAAATTAGTGGGACAGCACATAACTTAGTGAGGCACAGGCATGTAAATGTACCCCTGCTCCAGAGCACGCTTTTACACACACACTTTAGAAAATCAAAAGTACATGTGTAAATGATTTCCCACCCCAACTCTGCCCCTGGGACACCTCGTTGCAGTTTGCATAAAAATCCGCCCAAAATCACATATTTACAAGCAAACAAACACATTTTGCACTTTTGAAAATGACCCCCATCCTTTTTAAAACCCAAAAGTATGTACATAAGTTCTAACTCCGCACGACCCTCCCGACTCCCCACCCCTCCTCCCCCAGAACACCTCTCCCCAGTTTGTGTACAAATACACACGTACCTTCTTGTGCACTGAGCCCCAGCCTAGTTGTCTAACCTGATTTTATGCATGCAAATGGCTTTGAAAATTTGGGGTAAGAACAATATGGTTGAATGTCTTTCCATTCCCAGGAAACGTTTGCCACCACTCGTTAGGTTTATTACTACCGAGCCCTAACTTTGTTCAACAAGATATATCTTGTAACACGGCTGTTGGGAAAGCCGCCTTGATGATTTCCTTCGTGTCTGAGCTGCATAAAGATTGAATTAGGCATCCTATTTTCTGTAATTTACATAAAGGTTTTGTCCTAGAGGTGCAGAATTTTCATTCAGGTGTCCTTTGAAGTGCAAAGTCAAGTTTAAGGGACTAGAATATTTTTGGGGGTATCCTGCTAAGCTTACCAAGCTTATTTTGGGGTCACCTTCTAATAGCTCAAATGAACCCCTAGCATTGAGTGACATTAGTTCAGTCTGAGGACGTTTCCTTTCCTTCTCTTTTATGAAAGAGTGTTAACTTGGCACCTTCTAGACAGTTCTAGTTTGAATTATTTGAAATGTGTGTTTTCATGCTGTAATTTCTTTTCTTTGCTTGGCCTCTCTCTCTCTCTCTCTCTCTCTCTCTCTCTCTTAAAAATGCCCAAAATGCAAATTGCATTATGGGCATATCGCACAGCTTAACCCCAATGAAAAAGGTGTAGTTATTTTTGGAGTTACAATTGTGTGATATCATGTGTTATAGCTTAGGCAGCTAATTCTTTTGAAAAGTGATCTCTTAGGCATTTGTCAGCATTTCGGTATGAACATTTATGCATATGTTCATATATACATATATATATATAAAACCATTTAAGGCATTAAAAACATTAAAGCATGTACTTTGTGTAATAGTTGGAGAGCAGACAGTGATTCGCAGCTTCCCCATTGCATCTATTACTAAGGAGAAGAAGATCACGCTGCAAAACCACCTACAGCAGAACATGCAGGAGGGTCTCCAGATCAGATCTGCAACCTTTCAGGTAAAACGATCCTACCTGATAGGTTTTTCTACCTCTCATCTGTTACAACTGTCTGTGCAGCTGGAGAGGGTTTTGTTTTGCAGTTTTTTTAAGCCAAGGAAGCAAAATGGAGTTGTTTTGCTACATCTGACAAATTTTAACCAATTGTACTGGAAGAGCAAAATTGTTATTGGTAAGTGCTGGGCTGTATTCTCTCTAGTTCAAGCCAAGTTCACCTTATAATCTTATTTTCATTTGAGAATAGGAGCAAAGGGCTGCATGTTTTAGTGATTATCACACAAGACAGTGCAGTTGAAAACTGATGCAGTAAATATTACTGTATGTGGTTCTTATAAAACATCGGAGCAGTCTGGTTTCACTTAGCAGGAATTCCAGAAATTCCATAAGTGGAGCTGCATCAACACTGAAATTTACATTAGAATTACAAATTAATATGGCCCTATTGTGCAAATGGATTGTGTTCAGTCCCTGTAATCGTTGGCATGCAACACTACTTCTTATTTTCTTGCACTTTAGAAATGGCTCTTTAAAGAAAAGCAAACTTTAAAGTCAAATATTTCAGTTTGCTTTGGCCCCCTTGGATCCTCTTTTGCTGCTCTTTTTTTTTTTTTTCTCTAATCACTCCTGATTAAATGTTGTGGGGTTTTTTTTATTGCAGTTAATTAAGGTAGCATTTGATGAGGAGGTCAGTCCAGAGATGGTGGACGTCTTTAAGAAGCAGCTGGTAAAGTCCCGTTACCCCCTCTCCATCTTCTGCACCTTTGCTTTTGCCGCCCAGCAGACGGCACCGCCCCTCATCTTACCAAAGCAGAAAGAAAAGAACACGTCCTTCCGGTAAGAGCGGAGGGGAAACCGTGTTTCACACCCCCCTCCGAAGCTTTCTTTCAGGGTTTTCTTTTAATAATGAGCAGGTCATTCTGCAAAACCTTTTCAGCAGCCGAAGATCCGCCGTGGGGAATCGATTTCCAAGGTTTCCTGCAGCAGCCTCCTGGTTACAGTCTGTTGTAAATTTGTGAAAGGTGCTTGGAAAAAAGACTAGCGCAGCTAAAATTATCCAGGGCATTGACGTGTGAGCAGTGCCGCAGGAAAAGAACCGGGCGTATTTGCCAAAAAGAGAACAGTGGGTGCCATCCTGATCTTCAGTTTGAATTAGAGATTTCGAGGGAATAGCAAACAACAAATAGCAGATTTTTGGGTATTTGAGTAAGAATAGGTAGGCAGTCCCCTAACTTCAAGTAAAAAAAAGTTAAAGTAAGTGGGGTTTTAGTCCTGGCGAATGCGGATTCTTGAAAGCGAGTTTCCCCTGAAAGGTGTGTGTGTGTTTTTTTCCTTCAGATGCACAGTGTGGAGCCATCTCACTTTAGAGCAGTATTTTTATATAAGCAGCATAAAGAAGAAAAGTTCATCAAATTTAATGGAAGAAAAAAACGTGGCACTGCAGTAAACTAGCTGTGGGGACAGTTCCCTTTGCTTTGCTTTAAAATGTCTTCATGAGGATAGGGCAGCAGGGTAGCCACAGTGGGCCTTGGGGGCTTCTGCCCTGTAGCATTTGGCTCAGGCCCCCTACCCCTAACAGCAGGGTCAGGTTACATCTGAACCAACCCTTTAAAGGTGCAGGAGTTAGAGGGCCCGAAGGCACCCACAATCAGTCCATGATCCCCTGTGGCTTTCAGGGGGATAACGTGAACAGGCAACACCACTGGCGCCTGGGGCTAGATGTGTGAAGGTCGGAGGCCAGCAAAGTCTTTCCGTTTACTTATGGTAGGTAATTATTCCCCTCCTCCAAACCCCTTAAAAGTTCAGGAATGCCTGTGCCAGGTGCAAGGCCGGAAGCATCTCAGCAGCCCGAGCTGCATCAACCACAGAAGGAGCGTAAGAAGCAGCAGAGACAGGGCAGGGAGAGATTAAAGAGAGAGGAGATACAGAATGTTGCCAGAAATGAAAAAGGCTTTGTGGCCACTGCTGTGAAGACCCACATAAGATGAGGTCAGGGTATGGAGACGACCACAGTGCCTATCCAAGTTAATTAACCCTGCCCCCCCCCCCCCCCAAAAAAAAAAAATTAAGTTCTGGCTGTGCTCCAGCTGTAGGGCACCTGCTGGAGCAAAACACAGCAGGACAGGGACCGAGCTTCCTGGCACGCTTTCATCCGTTTTTTTTTTTCATTTTGTAAAGACATTTTTGTAAATGCTTGAAAAAATATTGAGTTCACTTCTGGCTTGCATCTGATCGCTGACAGTTTATCCTTATAAAAGTATTAACAAACTAAGCCTCCAGTTAATTTGTATTACAGTTTATCTTGGTTTCTGAATTTCAGCACCCTCTCTAAAACCATTGTAAAAGGAGCAAAGCGAGCAGGAAAAATGACAATTGGTCGTCAGTATGTGGCGAAGAAGAAGTCGACCAGCACAATAGTTGAAGAAAGGGGGAGTCGGGCAGGCTGGAACGAAGATGATGACATCTCTGGTATGAAGGGCAATCTTTAGTTTCATTTTTTCCTTCCTTATTCTAAATTAGTAATAAAACAGATGATTTTATGTATTTATTTATTTTTTACCCAGCTGCTTTCTACTGCCTCTTCGGGCTTCCAGCTCAGTCAGAACTTGTCCCCACTGGATCTCTGGTGTCATGAGCTTTCTATACAACTACCCAGAGTTCTTCCATGGCTTTTTAACACCCTCTCCTTGCATTTTTCAGAAGACCAACGAGTCCAAATGTACCAAACTTATAATAGTTAAATCCTGTAGTATACCCGACTGTTTTTTTGCAGAAATTTTGGATGCCCATCTAAGATTAGTTAGTGACCCTATAATTTAAAGCAAGACAGGCCATTAAACACTGAACGAGAAATGTAACTGTGTACTAGAGAGAACGTTTCCCTGCATCCTGTGATATTGTGGGTTATCTCCAACACTGCTCTCCTTTTTATTTAAAATTCGATTCCGCTCCTTCTAATATTTTTCAGAATCTTTTTATTGGAATAATAGCATAAAGCAGACAAATAACAAGCAAGCAGGATTGATACTCAGCTTCTGTAACAAATGGTAAAGCATACATCTCCAGTATTTTCATTCAGTGCGAATAATCAGATAAAACATTCATAAAGATGTAAAATAGAAGGTGGACATAGGAAACAAAGAAGAGGACCTTAGATCTTCACCTTCCTTTAGATAAAAAGAGCATCCTTTCCCAATCAACAAATTGTTCTCCATGCAGATCTTTAATCACAAGTAAACAAGCCTAAAGATCTTTGCTTACCATAATAGCTGTAAAAAAAAAACTGGCTTTTTAAAGAATATTTTGTATTCTTTAGTCTAATTATACAAAAAATGCAGAAAGGAAGATTTTCTACCAAAGAATTATAGCTGGCTATCTGTCACTCTTTTTTTTTTTTTTTTTTTTTTTTTGTATTTTGAGACTGTACTGAAAAGCATTTGCCATAATATGAGACTGCACACATTGTTCTGTTCTCAGCATACCACCAGTTATTTATTTTTGTTTATTTTAATTATTTCTAACACATCACTTGAGGATAAAATATATCTCCAGAAAGAGTCTATTTTGATTGATGTTTTGCATTTCTTGAATGTATTGTTTGATATTTTATGAGGAATGGTGATGTTTCTGTTTTTCTATTGTTGCACTGCATGCAGAGTCTGGCTTGTTAAAGTTTCCACTATAATCTTGTTGTTCTGCATTTGTCAAGGGTCTGTCTGTGTTTTGGTGTGCGACTGAGGTTACATATTTTGCTAGTGTGTAATTTCGTGTAGGGTTCTATAGCAGCTTGGCTTGTTCTGTTTTCTAATTTGGAGGTGTATTGGTGTTTTAGGGCCTGGTGTAATATTTGCAGTGTTTCCTTTTCATAGATAGGGTTGTTATTATTTTGAGTGCTAGCAGTTTGTACTGTTTTGGTTTGGGAGGTTTACTCTCTTGTAATTGTAATTAAATTTGCTCATGGCTTTCTAAGGACCAAGCTCACACCCAGCATGTATTACAATAAGCCTAATACCCTGTGGGTTTCAAGTGTCTTTTCTTGCAGGGTTTTCTGGTTGGCACCATAGCAGTGCATGTAAATATAATATACATGCTGTTGTGATATTTTTATCTCAAAAGACTGAATGTCCTTTTACACTTAAAATCTGTTGCTATAAACGCCTGATTTTTAATTGTGCATAGAGCGGGACAGGGTGAAAGGTTTGTAAGGTTCACACAGGGCGCCTAGTATTCTTGCCCTTGTCCTGATTAGAAAAACAATAAAAATTAAGAGTTAAAAAGGAAAAGAAAATGAAAAGGGGACAGCACAGTAATTGTTCACATGGACACCAGCAAAGCTAGCATCGGCCCTAAAAGCAAAATCCGCTGTCCCATGTAGCTGCTGTGCCCTTTCAGCGCAGTATACTTCCTCCAGATCTTCTGCTTGGAGGGAGTGAGCAGCACATTAAAGGAGTTCTCACTTTCACTTGCTCTTCCTACCCCGCCCTAAAGTTAGCGGCTCATAAGTGGATTGCTTCACATTAGATTGTGGTCTGATAATTTTCCAGGTCACTGTAAGTAATTAATAACTTTTTTTATTTTAAGGGAGTTACTTTAAATTATGGATGGGACTAAAACACTGTACTTTACATTCAGACAATTGTGTGGTTCACTGCCTCAAATGATAAAAAAAAAAATGTTGACGATAACTTTCAAACCGGCGCACGTGCATGCATGCATTGGCCCATGCCCAGGGATGTGGCCATTTTATATCATACGCACGCATATGCGCATGTTATAAAGTAGCCTGGCCACGCACACATGTGCACAAATCCCGCTTCTGCTGCGTAAGCCGAAGGTTTTTAAAAGTGGCACGCACCTACACCATTGCTAGTTAAAGCAGTTCATCCCCAGTTCTCCCAGTTAAGGGGTAGTCCTCTAAACCCTCCTTGTTTCATAGCCTTCACTCCCCCCAGTTATCCCTGACCCTTAAAACTCCGCAGATCTGCCTCATTTTCTTCATTTAGAACTTATACCTACTCCCTAGCAGAAGTAAACTTATGCAGCAGGGGATCTGGGTGTGTGCCCAGGCATCCTAAGTATTTACGCGCACATCTCTGGTTCACGCCCTGGAATGCCCCACCCAGACTCCGCCCTCGCCTGCCCCTTTTTGAAAATTTGGAGATGTGCGTGCATATCCAACCGGCTTTTAAAATCCACCCGGCACATGCGAGCCCAATTTATTCACACATCTCCTAATTAATGCGCACTTTTATCATGGTTAGGTTACAAATTGCTATCTTTACAGTTTCCGACGACAGTGAGTTGCCCACTAGCGGCACATTGAAGCCCTCTGAAAAGTCAACAATGGAGCAGTTAGTGGAAAAAGCCTGCTTCAGAGACTATCAACGTCTTGCACTGGGAACCATTAGTGGCAGCTCTTCTCGTCTAAGGTCAGAACACTTCCGCATCACGGCCTTGAATCGAATGTATTCACTTTGCAGAAGGTTAGTATGCTTTCCATTTGAAATACGATATATGACGCGCCGACTTTTATTACTGATACTAAATCACTGTAAGCTCTTGATGGCAGTGACACATTTTATTTTCTTTATTTAGAGCTTGGATTTATATAACCCTGTTTATCCACAGACAACATTGCCTGTTACCGGTTTTGCTTAATTTTGATGGTATTATATCCTGTAGACATTTTCCTCTAAATTGACATCAGTCATTTTTTTACCTTTTATATCAAAATCATCAGATTAGAACTGTACTTTCAAAATTATTCAAAGTTGTTAAACAGCAGCGGATTGCAAGGAACTGCAAAAGGACCTTGTGAGACTAGGAAACTGGGCATCTGAATGGCAGGTGAAATTTGCTATGGGCAAGTGCAAGGAGATGCACCTAGAGAAAAATAATCATAACTACAGGTATACAACGCTGGGGGTCTGTGTTGATAGTCCCCACCCAGGAAAAGGATTTTGAAATCCTCGAGTCAATGTATGGCAACGGTCAAAAAACGCAAATAGAAAACGCAAATAGAATCCATGAGGCAACCACACTTTGAGTATTGGGTGAAGGTCGGGTCGCCCCCATCTCGTGAAAGACACAACAGAACTAGAAAAAATGCAGAGGAGGACAACAAAAATGGTAAAGGGCATGGGCCGGAAGCATGTGGGGAGTTTGAGGAGAACTCTCCCCTGTGATGAGAGGCTGCATGGGTTAGTGCTCTTCGGCGTGGAAAAGAGACGGCCGAGAGAGGACATGATAGAAGTTTGTACAATCATGAGTGGTGTGCACCAGGTGTATAAAGGACAGTTCTTTACCCTTTCAAATAAAACTTAAACAAGGGGATACCCCAGGAAACTGATGATCAACAGATTGAAAACAAATCATAGAAAGTATGTTTTCACTCCCCATATAATCAGGTTGTAGCATCTATTGGCAGAGGAGGTGATCCAAGCTATTGCTCTCCCTGGCAGTGATTGCAGTAAATAGATCTACTTTTAGGGATCTGCCAGACTGACCACTGACAGGATGCTGGGTTCGGTAGACCTTGGTTTGACCCAGCACAGCTTTTTTATATGTATACAATGTATGTATAGCAGTACTGAGAACAGATGCATCTGTGGCTAATAACCTATAAATAAATTGCTGGGGCTGATTCATTTTAAAAAGTGTGGATTGGGAGGGGGATGTTGGCGAGCATCCTGCCAGATGGGAGATCAGCCAAAACCTAGTAAACTTTGCAAGTAAAATTGCTCTCTCTTTCATAGCCAGTGGTAAATCAGGCAACATAGAAGCGGCTTTCATGTCATCACACAGAGTCAAAAGGTCCAAATGGAGCTCTCCATCACCAAAGAATTAGGGTAATAAGGAGATCCCTGTTGTAGTAGTAATACAAGGAATATGTGTTTCTTATAAGGAATCTCTAAAGCTGAAGGGGGAAGGTCAAGGAATGTGCTGTGTGGCCAGTGCTGGGCAATCAAACTGGCATGACCTTCATGATTAAAAAATCCTCAAACACTGGATTCCGAAGTGGGCTTACTGGTGTTGCATCACTGGGTACAGAAAAAGTTATTTTCTGTGGGTATGTTTGCCATCACAGTGGATTCCCCAGAATTCCTTCAGAGTTTTGCAAATCATAATTCCTTTTCAGGAGATTTGCCTATTATCTTCTTATAGTCAGCCACTATATTTGATGTTAGATATGCTGTCTAAATGTAAAGTTAAAGATGCTAAAGGTGATTACATGATTGATATGAGTAGGAGGACTTTAAGACCAATAGAGAATCTTGCATCTTACAAATCAAGATTCATCTTTCTTCATCAAACATATACTAGAATAGGTCTGTATAATATTATAATATCTGATCATGCTGAAATATTTATTAACTTTAACTAGTATTAAAGCATTAAAGAAGGGTGACCTAGTAGATAGAGTAGTGGCATGAGAACCAGTGAATTTGCTGCCAAAAAATGTGGTCAAGGCATCTGGCATAGCTGGTTTAAACGGGGTTTGGACAAGTTCCCAGAGGAAAAGTCCAATTATTAGCCAGATACATTTGGGGGAAGCCACCACTTTTCCCTGGAACTAGATAAGTGGATCAACTCTTTGGGATCTGCTTGGTACTTCCTAAAGATCTGGATTGACTACTGTCAAAAACAGGCTGCTAGGCTCAATAGACTCTTGGTCGGATGCAATATGACACATCATATATTCATATGAAACCAAGGTTCAAATCCCACTCTTCCCATTGACATTCATTGTTGCATTGGGCAAATCACTTTACTTCCTGTTGCATTAAGTGCCCACATACAGGTGAATATTTTAAGTTATGCATGTAAATGTAAAATATTATCCTAGTGCCTTTAATGTGGGTAATGCCTATTGACAATTCAGTGACAAATGTAGCAATATTCAAAAGCTCACTTACGTGGGTAAAGTGCATTTACATATATAAAAACCCAGATTTAAAGAAAACAAGGAGATGCCGAAAGTCCTTGAAAATTGCCCTACACACATTATTTGGCTATTAATTTAACTTTTATTGTTAGGCATGAAAGATTTAAGGTGTATTCTGAATGAGACAATTGCCCTACACACATTATTTGGCTATTAATTTAACTTTTATTAAAGATTTAAGGTGTATTCTGAATGAGACAATTATATTTTTAAGACTGTGCCATGGTCTTGCTGTTACATATGCTCTCTATCCTGTTACTGTCCATTTTCTACAAATATGATTGTATTTTCTTTATGCTCACCAGTCTATTTTATTTATTTTTTTTAAGTATTTATATATATGATTATATTGTTCTGTTTTTATTTATTTTAAATAATGTATCTGTGTGTTATTCGTGATTTTCAATAACATTACTTATGCAATGATTATTTTATTGTAGCCCCTGAAGCAGCCCTTCATTGGGCGAAACTCAGGCCTCGAGTCGGGCAATTGCGGATTGAGTGTTTCCTAATAAATATTTTCAAGGACTTTCGGCATCTCCTTGTTTTGTTTCCTCACGGCTTTGTTTGACCGACTTCCTTTTTGTTTTTTTGGGCCAAACCCAGATTTAAAACTGTAAAAGCTTTTCAAAATCAGGCCCTTAGAGTATAAGCTCTTTATGGAAAGGACTTCACGCCTGAATAATTATTGTCATTATAGTGTGTTCATTAGTCCTATAGAACTATAAAAACAAGCTTTGCAAATGGCATATCATGCAAAAAGTCTTTTAGGAATGGGTTTCAATATCTATGTTGTTTTTGTTTTATTATAAATGAAGTTATCCAGGACTTCTGGTCATACCTCAATCCGTTCAAGACAGCAGCTTGCAGAAGGTGGCCCGATGTTACCGACAGAACCGGCTGCCTGTTGTGTGCTGGAAGAACTTAAAAACAGGCGCTGTGCTGCTTCGGTCCGGCGGCTTCCATGGAAAGGGAGTGGTTGGTCTCTTCAAATCTCAAAACACACATACTGCTGGTTAGCTGCTATTTCTGCATATTTGGGTTGACTTGTTGCTCAGAGTATTAATAGCAGAACTTTACCCAAAGTCTTTTGACCACAATTATCCAAACTTGATGTCGCATATGAATGGTCTCCAGAATTCATGTACTTACATCTTTGGTAGTTGTTACAGCTTGCAGAAGATCATGTATTGCAGAATCCTGTAAGAAATGGAATTTATAGTAGGAATGTGCAGCTGAAAAAGTTTTGTGGATTTTTCCTTTTTTGTTTAGGATTATCCCATTCGTTTTGTTAGTTTTTTCATTTTGGGAAAAATTGTATTTCCATTTAATGTGCACTAAATTGAAAAAGTGCACGCTAAATTGAAAATAACACTAAATATATTTAGTATGTTCTATTTCGATTTAATTTGCATGAAAAAATATCAGTGTGCACTAAAATCCAAAAACGAATTACCGAATGGACAACCCTAATTTATAGCAGATCTGTCCTCCATCCTTCAGACCAGCTGTTTCCTTCTCAACATCAGCAGTGACAGACTGTTGATACTGAGCCCTGCTTTCTTTCCTTTTCCCCAGAAAAGTGAAGGAAAAGCCTCAGATAAACAAGGGTTTATGGCATTGCACTAGGAGGTAAATCAGGCAGACTAATCAGGTAGACTATAGTCCTTTTCTGCAATGATATTGCATGTTCCTTTGCTTCACTGCAAATGTTTTGGTCATAATAAAATCTCTAGAATGCAGCTGTAGCACTGGATCAGTGACAGACATTTGCTGTTTGTGATTATATCCTGATTCTTACAGCCTTGTAAATAAATTTGTTTAGTCTTAGGGGTCTGTTTAAAAAAAAAAAAAAAAAGAAAGTTTTTCATCAGGTATTACACGTGTTGATTAAAACTTTCATTACTAAGTTGGTGTTCTTTTAAGATGCTGTCCTATAATTCTCTTGAACTCTTGGTAGCAGGCATGCTTGGAAGAATGTCACAAATTAATTTGCAGGTGCCAGCTCTCATTAGTTCATAGCATCTCTGATGTCACAAATTACATCATGCATATATCATTCTGTGTGTCAGTCACACACAAACCTTTCTGTTTCTGGATTAATTACGCCAACATTCAATTCTAGATAAATTAATCTGGCTCGACTCCCTGTTGAATTCATACTGTGGAACGACTCCACCATTAAATTAGTATAGACTGTATGCACTAAATAACTTTTCATTCCTTGTGGTATCTCTTTGTGCCTCAGTACTTCCATACAACTCGAAAACCTCTCCTACTACAGAAAGCACGAAACCCATTTTCCTTGCATTTGTATTTTAAAGCCGTGGATCTTATGCTACACAAAAGGTTTCCAAAGTGCTGGAATTTCCTTTTCTTTCCTATTTCTCCATCCATCCTCCACCCCATCTGTCAGAGCAAGCTCTTTCAATCTGTTTTCTTCATTCTCCTTTCAGTCTGCGTAGCAATTCCTTCTCCCTCAGTGAGTGGGCTGGATTTATCCTAGTTTAGCATGCCTTACAACCACACAGCTATCCTCTGCCTTTGTAACTGCACTATTGTTATCTCATTTGAAAGTTAGTGCATATTTCTAGATAATTAGTTTAACTGGCTTATACACCCCACAAAATTCTCCAAGGTTACAAAGTGGATGAAATAGTGCATAAAATTATATTCTTCAAGGCTCACAAATAAGTCTGATTTTCAAGCTATCTAAAATAAATATTCATGAGTTATATTTGCTCTAAGAAATAGGTTATTTGCATATTTGGTTACTTTAAAAAGTAGACTGGTTTTTTTGGCCCTTAAGGACCAGAATAGCAACCCCCAGGCAGTAAGACTCGTGTTCTTTTTCAAAGGAAGAAAAAGTATAAATGCAAAACGTTCATGACCCTCTTTATCTACAGCTACAGCAACAATCATTCTGCATCTCACCACTTGTATTTTCTCCTCTTTCTTTAAGCCCCAGCCTCCTCGTTAGAATCTTCAAGCAGTATAGAACAGGAAAAATACCTGCAAGCCTTAATGAATGTCATTTCTGTCCACTACAAAACGAATGGCAGCAACACTCTGACAATCAGACCAGCCATAGCTCTGTCTCCAGGTAAGGCTTTGACAGTGCTGGCCTTGTAGAGACCAGGAGGTGTACCCAGACTTTAATTGTGCCTCAGTCACACTGTTCTTCTTAAATTTCTTCCAATGTGATTTCCAGCCCTGAAGATCCTCTTCAGGTGTGTGGTCTCTCTCTCTTCCTTGTAATTCGCTTTCTTCCAATCAGAAGGGCCGATGCAATAACACGCACGCAGTATTTAAATGACAGGCACCCACAATTGCAGCAGGCTCTCAATGTGAGCGTCCGTTTTTCTCCTGCTTCTGCAGGCCAATTTCTGTGTTATTTTGTGAGGTTACTGAAGACGCCCATAGCCAATACACATTTATGTTTCAACACTGCAAACAGTTAATTTAAGTGTCATAATAATACTAAGTAGGAGGACACACAGAGGATCCTATTTTTTTTTTTCTTTTCATGAGCCCTTGACTTGCGAATTGACCTTAAGCCACCTCCGGGGCTGGAGTTAAATTTGCAGCATTAAAAAGTGTGTGTTGGGTGCCCTGCAATTTCCTGCATTGGGGGGTAATAGTCAATAGCCTCATCCACATGGAATTTACATGTGATGGGTCCTATCGGCTACCCATTAGTTTGGGTGTGCGTTTGGGATGCGCTAATCTCCTTGTTGCATCGGGTGCTAGTCTAGCGCGTACAAAATGTGCACCCAACCGCATGTGGACCCATGCGCTAGGCTGAGTGCATTTTATTGCATCAGCCTCTCTGAAAGGTAAAGAGATGTAGCCCCCCGCCCCCGAGAGAATCTTTACATTTTTCAGGCTCCTAATTATGCCACACTTAGCTTGCGGAAACCTTAGGGATCTTGGTTTCCAGGTTGCTTGAGACTGGTAAAGGGAAATGTTGGTTAAAATGTTTTTTAAAAATTGGACAAAACTTAAATTAAAAAAATCCAAGTGCAGAAACAAACTTGGAGTTTGAAAAGCCTAAACATCTTAGGAGGAGAGACTCTTTTTAACCGATGCTTCAAGCTAGGGGGAAACAGCAGCTCAGAAACTGGACTGCTGCTTGTTTGGAGCACAATTTTGTACCATCAGGAAAACGAAAGAAAATATTTGGAAGTCCAGCTTAATGGGAAGGGAAGGGTTGTTCCATCCCTCTTGGTCTGAGTTTTGTGGTTCTCTGAAGTGTTTTCTGTGCTTACGTGGTGCAGTATGTTTGTAGCCTCAGTAGCTATAGCTGAAGCCATTAAGAAATGTATTAATATTCTGTTTCAGTTATCATGTGATGAAACCTGATAGGGTTCATGTAAAGGTAACCCTAATGTGTCAGACACAGGAGCATGTGATTTCAAACGTTTGTCTAGAAAGCAAACTACATGACCTAATCAACTAGTGGAATCCGCTTAGTCACTCCCAGATGATAGATTTTCTTGTAAAGTAACATCATCAGAAAATCATGCATGCTTTGCTTCATCTAACATTAAATTCGCTCACTGCATTAGCTATTCGCAGTCCTCTGTAATCCTGCAAGTGTGTGCTCATTATTATGGATGAAATTTGAAGTGGACTAAAATAGACATTTGCAGAAATTAGATATTTTAGCATGGAAAGAATCAAACTATTCCCCCCCATTTCAATGTTGCTTTAATAATGTTTGTCTGACTGATGTTGTTGCGTTTCATTTTTTTTTTTTTTTTGATGGACTCTAGGCAGTGAAAGGAGGGCTTCGAGAATGTCCACTGTGGTTAAACAGGTTGTGCCAGGACATTTGGATATGAGTCTGTCCAATAGCTTTGCACGAGGAGGTTAGTAAGACTGAGCTCAGACACAAAAGACCACTGATAAATCATTAAGGTGGTAGTGAAGATGACACAGCAAGTCCATAATGAATTGATTTTTGAAATCTCTGGTCATTCATGGAAATGTGTGTTCTTTTCTTTAATTTAAACATTGGTTTACTACTAGCTATGGTTAAGCACCAAGTAAGTTTAGATCACTGGTTCCCTAACATGTCCTCATAACTCCACAGCCCAGTCAGGCTTACAGGAAGACTCAGTGTGTGCAAATGTATGCATATCCTGAAAAGCAGACCGGCTGTGAGGTCACGAGACCAGGGTTGGGAAGTATTGGTTTAGATGTACCCAACTTTATCACTGGAGGGACAGCTTATCTGGGATTCCTTCACCCGTTATGTTTATGCTTGGACTAATCTTTTAACCAGCAGCAAAATAGTTTATTAGAATTACTTCTGTACTCTGCAACAATGCATATCAAGCATCTAAAATGTATTTCCATAGCGTGTGCATCCCCTGATGTCAAGGTTTTTTCTCCATTAATATGGGAATATGCAGCTAGGCATCTGAATAGGCTTTTCAGGAGTTTGGACCACACCAGGGAGGAAGCACCAAGAAAATTCACTTGAATTTAAAAGATTTTCTTTTGAGAATGTATAACACTTTACATCCTCATGGTACATTTCAATTTAAATTGGTGAAGCTGAAGTGTGTCTCTAACAACAGATTTTCTGGTAGTTTGATGAAAGAACACAGCTGATTCTCCTTTGTCTCTCTGTACTGTGTAGTAAATAACAATACATGTTGTACTGATACACACACAGTGCTAATTTGATTTAACAATTATAGAGCCAATACATGTATTCTATTTTTTTATTTTTTTATTTTTTTATACCGGTGTTCCAGTATGAAATACTGATCACATCGGTTTACATTGAAACTGAACATAAATATTTTGCCTAGAGGCATTACATAGAACAAGGTTGTAGAACTTGGAAAAGGGTAAACCAGATCAAAATTAACATTGTAATGAAAACAAATTAGCTAACAAGTCTCATTGAGCAGTATAAACAAAAACAAAAAACATAAAAGCAAAACAATTCTATAGGCCCAAGGTCTCATTTTTTCATGTAACATTTTTCATAGATACTAAGGGATGAATTTTCAAAGGGCTTCTGCGCATAAGTTGCACATCTGCGTGTATATGCTATTTTATATTTTTTTTTTTTCCAGTTTTACACATACATTTTACCAGGGGGAAAAAGGGTGGGATTATGAAATATGCACAGTAGTTACTATTTGTATATATTACCAGATTTATTCATACAGTTTTACACTTGCTAATTGATTCACCAAAAGTGAAATTGGACTTGTCTGTTTGCAATTTTTGGGTGGGAGGCCTGGGTGAACTGGGGGAGGTATCAGCGAACTGTTGATTCAAAGTAGATGTGCACGTATTTTCAAAATGGTAGATGCCCATACTTTATAAAATACCTGTCTTAGCATTTAATTTGTCCAGTATCATCATTATTTCACGCATAAAATATATTCGTACATGTCTATAAAAAAAATGAGTAGAGAAAGTATGTGTTTTCATGTATTCAAGATATATGCATGTACTGAAACATACGTGCGTACTTTTGTAGCAGAAATATGTGGTGGTTTATAAACTGTGCAGCTCCTTGTATCCATTACGTGTAATGTAAATATAAATAATATTGTTCTGTCCTTAACACTATCTATTTTTTAGCACCTGTATTTAAAACTTTGGAAAGGATCTTGCATGCTTCATGTATCTAAAGAGTTAGGGCTCCATTCTACAGTGTTATTCCTAGCTGTTATGAAATAGCAGACTACAAGATTTGTATAAATAACTTTCAAACAACTGCGCATGGTGGCATATATGTATGTATGTGGCCATGCACATATTTGGTATAGTATTTTATAATCTGCGCATTTAATAAAATACGTGTAATTCTACCACACAACATATGTGCATACATAGGCATACGTGTGAATACATGAAGTGCAAAGGAGCCACATATATCAATGGACTGAAAGCATGTATTGTACCCACCTATTTTAAATATATGTGTGAAAGTAAACTAAGACCTATTCACATAAGTTGGCGAATTTTAAGTCATGCGCTCAGTTTATCAATCAGTCCAGCACTTGGCCCAGTCTTTCTCCAGGTCATCGAAATCCTCCTGAACTCTCCCCAGGCAACCCAGATTTCCTACCCTGTCAGTACTACACAATCAGCAGGTTTAACATCACTTACCCCAGATAATTAGCAGGTGTAAAAATATGCAAGTAAGTAGGAAAATGTACGTGAGTAAATGTCTTTTAAAATAGCACCTTACATGCGGAATTGTCACCCCTAGCATACCCCGTTTTTACCCGTGTATATATATGCACATGGAAGTGAACTTTCATAAAATACAGAATTCGCAAGTTGAGGCTACTTCAAGTAAATATGCTATATTTTGTGTGTGCAACATTTTGAAAATTTACCTACGAAGGAGCAGGACTGTCTAGAGTGGTTTCTATCTGATGATCTCAAGGTGGATAGACAGATGCATAAGGCAATGACGAAAGCCAGAAAGATGCTTGGGCAGCAGAAAAAAGGAGGTGATACTGTCTCTGTTTAAGTCCCTGGTGAGATTTTATTTGAATACTGTGACAATTTTGGAGACTGCACCTTCAAAAGGATATAAACCAGAGGGTGGCTACTAAGATGGTCCGTGGTACTTGTTGTAAAGCATACGGGACAGACTTAAAGATCTAAACATGTATATATATCTTAGAGAAAAAGCAGGATAGAGGAGATATAATAGAGACATTTAAATACCTGAAGCGGTATTGCACAAGAGGTGGATTTCTTTCAGTGGAAAGGAGGCTCTAAAATGAGGGGTGAATTGAGGTAGACCAAGGAATAATGTAAGGAAGTATTTCTTTACTAAAAGGGAGGTAGATGAATGGAACAGCCTCCTGGTGGAGGCAAGGATAGTATCTGAATTCAAGAAAGCATGGGACAAGGTTTTAGAGCCAAGCAGTTGTATGGATGGATAGGCAAGATGGGCCATATGGTCTTTTTCTGCCATCAGGTTTCTATGGCATGGTCTACCCTCAGGGCAATGTTTGAAGCCAGCCAACATTTAGAGTTAATTAGCTTGAAATATCTCATTAGAGAACTTTTCAATAATTTGTCAATAGTATCATCAGTCAGGTGTTCCACTCAATCAAGTTAGACAACAAATTTAGGAAAAATAGTCAGTGGTAACATTGTAAATAAGTCTGATCAGAAAAATACTGATCCTATAATGATCCTGGTAAAGTTATATGCATCTGGATGTATTCAGTGGCAGCATGCATGTCCTGCTGAGTATCCAGGAAAAGTTTCATGCATGCCTTTCCTGGGATAACTTAGCCGTTCACAGGCTCACTGAATATTGACCTCACTAGTTCTCAGTTGAGCAATAGGTATTAGATGATTAGTGCATGAGCCCATTAACCATATTACAGCATAGTATGCTTATTGTGTGGTATGCTGGCCTTTATCAGTGTACTTATGGATCTTTTTTGCAGTTGTTCTCCAATCATACTGTTTCTGGTTTCTAAAAAAAAATGAGCAATGGCAGTAATCCATAATTTAGATATAGACCAGTGAACGGGAACCTAGATATTCAGTGGCACTAAATCGGGAAAGTGTTCCACTGAATATGCCCATTTAAAGTTACCCAAGTAACTTTACGACAGCTATTTTTCAACCGGGCTTGCCTGGCTAAGTTTATCTGGGTGGCATTGAATACTGGCGCAACTCCAGCTAAAGTTTATCCCCGCCCAAGAATACCGCTCTGCCTCTTATTACCCAGCTAAATTTAGGGCGGTTAATGAGCTAACCTGGACAAATTTAGCCAAGGAACAGGAGGAAATTTTGAAATCTAGGTTTTTGACCAAGTAAATCTAAAAGTTACCTGAAGAAAGCCTTTGAATGTTGACCTGTGTACCATGCTAGACAAGTTAACATGCCCAAAATTAGGGATAATGGCTTAGCCAGGCAACCAAACAACTCTGCACTGTTATATGAAATAACGTGATCTAGCTAGATAGCAGGCTCCATAGGTCTCATTCCACTAATAGTAAAATAGGAATAAAAAGATAATGAGAACAAAATGTTAATAAATAATGCTCTAGATTTAGATCATTAAATGTTCACACCAGCAATAGATGTATGAGGATAAGAAAATAGGGAAGTTGTATTGCATGTGTTGGACTGAATCTCTCTGTAAAGGACAATAGAAATATCTCATTTAATTTAGGAGGTAACATAGGGAGGGTAATTTTCAATGGTGTGCATCTCTCAGCACACCACTGAAAAAAGTCCTCCTGGATTTTATAAAGTGTGCAGAGGGAGCCACACAGTTTATAAAATAGTGCATATAATCGCTCCAAAGGTACATGCATATGCTTCAGTGCATAATGCAGGGATCCACATAATTTATATACCGTTTTGTAAAAGTACGCACAGATATTTTACACAGAAAATAATTGTAAGTTGGGCAAGTAATAACCCTCAGTGTTTGCCCAGAAGCAGGTATTTTATAAAGTTGGCTGTTGTATGCACGTATCTCGCTTATGAATGTATTTACTTGTGCATGTACTTCCAAGCATCTGTTTGCTGATACTTTCACCAGTTCACCCACACCTTCCATTACTTGCTCCCAACCCTCCCATCCAAAAACTGCAGACAAAAGAGATTTAATATCCATGACTTGATTAGCAGCTGTAAAGGCTTGTGCACATTTGATTCAATGTGATTGCATTGTATAAATTTTATTAATGTGGTGTTTTTTCTATGTAAGCCGCATTGAGCTGTGGATATGCGTGGCATAGAAATGTTTTTAAATAAATGTATGTGTATATTCCCTTTATAAAATAAGCAAATGTTCACATATTTCCAAATCCCTTCCCAGAATGCCCTTTGTACATGCTCACTTTCCACACTGCAGCAGGCCCCTGCTTTCTGAAAATGTGCTTTACCATGCATGGATGTGCCAATTTTATGTGCACAACCCCTGCATATGTCTTTGAAAATTACGCCCCAAAAGAAAGGATTACACACCGTCTCCTCTTATTCAAAGTAATGAATTGTAGCGTCTCACCTTTCACTTCCATACTGCCGAATGCATCATGACTGACCTTTCATATGGATTCACCAAAATGTAATATTGGGATAATCAACCATTAAGTCAAACTCCCAAGCATGATTTTGAACAGTGCTGCAAATGTGTTTATTTTTTTAATTATTAATTTTTTGCATATCTGTTTTCTTTTTTGTATAAAGGGTCAGATTTAAGGATTGGGCAAAAGACATGAAAATTGCAAGTAATCCACAAGGGAAATGGTTTCATTTTCCTATGTGCTAGCTTCCCTCCTAAGATCTTTTTATGGTATAAATAAAACTGCAAAAAATGAAAAATGTATCACTTTACCTATAGATGCTTCTCAAAATTACTGAGTTAAGAATTGTACAAAAACTGTTCCAAAAGTGCCACAACAACACATATACAATCGAATGCATAAATTTGGCACAAGGCAATCAAAAGTTTGCACAGACTCAAAACACATGGCAGAAGTGTTGCTTAATCCTTAAATCTTACTTTGAGGTCCATATTCAACATGTTTGTCCAGCTATGTTTGGCACTTAAATGGACATAGGCTGAGATTTAAGAATCCTGCTAGACTGACTGCCTCAGTGTTATCCCAGCTATGTCAGAGGCTTTCTGAGGTGGAGCGCTGTTAACCAGCTAAGTTAACCCTCACTTTCAGTGTCATCCAGCTAATGTAGGCCTAAAGTTAGCCAGATACAGTCAGCAGCACACCCATGCAGCTGAATATCCAGCTAAATGAAATAAGTTTAACCCGATAGCTTTCCTAGCCGGCCTGTAGCTGAACATGGACCTTGAGAGATCGATAGCCAATAATCATAAAATATTACTTTTGTCTGCCATACTGCATGCTGTTATGTTTGTTCCCTAATTTGCTTATAAAATAGTTATAGAGAATGTTTCATTCATTGCTTCAATGTGTAAACTTGAGTGTATTTTGTATAAACTGTGCTTTAAACTTAATGGTTGCCTTTAAAATTGTGCTTAGTTCTAATGTAGACCTAATAGTCAGTTGAATATATCTCTGTCTCATAGGCAGAGCATGCTTTGTTAATAATCTTTTAAAATCTTTCTGAAGGTGTATGGGCAAGTCTTCGTTCAAGCAACCGATTTATCAGCACTCAGGTTCCGCTCAATGATGTTGGTGCAAGACTAGCAGGCAAAGATCATCCAACCCTGTTCAGCACTAATTCTTCTCTGCAAAACCATCTCCTGAAACGTCAAGCTGCTCTCTATATCTTTGGCGAAAAATCTCAGTTAAGGGTAATAAGCTATGTTTTACTCTATTGAATAAGGCAAAGATGCTACAAAAATGGGTCCGTTGATGTTGGGTGCACTAACATTAGACATATGAATGAGTGTTGACATGAAAATATTAAATTAATAAACAGCTGTGCTAAGGAAACAAGGGGACAGCAGAAGGGAAGTTTTATTTCATGACCCCTGTTTCTACAGTTTCCTTTCCAATGGAAAAGGTTTGAAGTTTAAGAATCATTAAAACCTTTCAAGGATCTGAAGGTCTATATCGTGTCTCCCCTGCACCTCCTCTCTTATATGTATAGTCAGATCCTTCAGCCTCTCTTCATAAGTCTTCCAATACAGTCCACACTATTCTGGTCGCCCTTCTCTAGACCACCTCCATCATATCTCTATCCTTTTTGAGATACGGGCTCCAGACCTGTACACAGTACTCCAGGTAAGGCCTCACCAAGGATCTGTACAAGGGTATTGTCACCTCCTTTTTCTTACTAATTATTCCACTTGCTGTGCAGCCCAGCATCCTTCCACTTCTACTTATCACCTTGTCACATTGTTTGACTGCCTTCAGATCACCAAACACTATTACCCCAAGGTCCCTCTCCTGGTCAGTTCACATTAGTCTTGATGGACCCAGTATGGCAATTCTTATGTTGTTATATACATGGTACAGACTGGCTGAAATATAACTCTTAAGAAACTTTTACTCACATACAGGTCGATCCAGTATCGTCCGCTCGAGGATTGCCCGTCTGTAACGTGCTCGTAGCGCACAATTCGGGCGCGCAAGGCAATTCGGCGATACAGTCTCCAGTTTCACGCGTCCGTATCGCTTCTGAAAACAGACGCATAACCCTTTCCGCACCCGGCATGTAAATGAACGAAAAAGCTGTATAATGAAGGAATTAGCTATTCCCCTGCGATACTGTAACGGGCGCTGATATTATCTCCTCCGTAACCCGCTGTTCTGCCGCGGCCTTAACCTGCTAGTTTACCGCCTCCCCCTAGTAGGAGTTAGTGTAGTGTAGGGTAAAAACATTGCTTACCCGCCCTGGTCCCGTCCGGTCTCCTGCAGCCCCGTCCGGACCGGACGGGGCTGCAGGAGACCGGACGGGACCAGGGCAAAAAAAAACAAACGAAAAAGTAGCAAGGCTCGGGCCTGCTATGGTAAGTTTAAAAAGTGTAAAAAACAAAAAACCTGTGTGTTATATAAAAAATAAAACAATTTTAAATACCTGTCGGAGGGCCGTGGGTCCAGGCGGCCGGTGGGCGGCGGGCAGCCATCAGCGGCATCCGGTAGTCCCTTCTCCCTTCCTCCCTCCCTCCCCTGCCTGGATGAGCGCCAAAATCGCACGGGCGGGTCGGCAGCGGGGGGGCGGCAGCAGGATCCGGGAGCGGCGGGTAGGCAGCAGCGGGGTCCGGGGGGGTAGCGGCAGCGGGGTCCGGGGGGGGGCAGCGGCAGCGGGGTCCGGGGGGGTGGCAGCGAGATCCGGGGAGCCAGCAGCAGCAGCATGTTCGATCGGGTAGGCAGCTAGGTGGCAAAGTAAAGATGGCCGCCTGCACGGGAAAATCGTGCAATTGGCCGCTGAAGACGTGACGTCACGACGTTTGGCGTCACGGGGTGTGACGTCACGTCTTCAGCGGCCAATTGCACGATTTTCCCGTGCAGGCGGCCATCTTTACTTTGCCACCTAGCTGCCTGCCCGATCGAACATGCTGCCGCTGCTGGCTCCCCGGATCTCGCTGCCACCCCCGGACCCCGCTGCCGCTGCCCCCCCGGACCCCGCTGCCGCCTACCCGCCGCTCCCGGATCCTGCTGCCGCCCCCCCCCGCTGCCGCCCCCCCCCCCCCCCCCGCTGCCGACCCGCCCGTGCGATTTTGGCGCTCATCCAGGCAGGGGAGGGAGGGAGGAAGGGAGAAGGGACTACCGGATGCCGCTGATGGCTGCCCGCCGCCCACCGGCCGCCTGGACCCACGGCCCTCCGACAGGTATTTAAAATTGTTTTATTTTTTTATATAACACACAGGTTTTTTGTTTTTTACACTTTTTAAACTTTTTTACACTTCCTGGTGCCTGTCATTTCAAATGTCATTTGAAATGACAGGTACCAGCGCACCCAGGTTACTGTATAGGCGCTGTTACAGCGCCTATACAGTAAAATGGGTTGCGCGGGCATAACCCTTCCCTAACGCTTCACAGCCGCGGCATGCATTTGCATGCGATTAGAGGAGAGTATCGGGGAGTTAGTGAAGAGAACTGTGCGTGCGGGGAGGAAGGGTGCGCCTGACACTACCTCACTGTTTTTACCGCGGCCTTACTGGATCGACCTGATAATTTTAAAGCTTCTATCCATTTTCCTGTCTCATGTATAGGAAAGTTTGCAGTTAATCGGGGATAGCATCCTATCACCCCATCTATGTATACTCACCAACAAGCATGTTTCACTTGAAAAGTTCATCATGAATTAGAACTTGTCCTTGTGCCAGCAATGGGCTTGCAGCAATTCACTGTGCAATGTCAGATTGACTTTGGTGGTGTTTCTGGTTTTACTCATCTGGATTTATCAGTGTTATATGACACTGGACTGCGGGTCTCTTGGATGCATGTGGAGCACTCTCTGGATTTTTTGGCGCACTACCGTATGGAACTCAATTTTCCTCTTATCACAGAAGGAGCCAGTTAGTTTTCTTGGAGCATAGTTCATGTCATCAGATGTGGTCCTGTTTTAGTTTTGGAGCGTAACAAGGTTTTCTTTTAAGATATGTGTTCTCCAACATTGACATTCTGCCTTTATATAACCTTATCGCTGGGGATAAAGTTGTTGTATTCATGATACTATTGTTTACATTTGCTCTTTTCTGATTTGATAAGAGCAGCTGTTACCATCATTTCTCAACCATGTTATTACTTGGGACAGCTGACATTGTCGACCTGTCTTTATTATTTGGAAGGCCTTTCATTTGCTGCAGTTCTTCAGATGCAAAATGTGCTAAGTGCTGCAAAATCTCTCTTTTTTTTTTTAACTTTGGCATTTGGGAAAACCTGTTTAAAAACACTATTTTAGCCAGCCCCGTGACCCAGGATGCAATGCCCCATATTCATGTCTCCAGTCCAGCAGGGTTTGGTTTAGGAGGAAAAAAGGCTGCCACTACTGCAGTGACTCCTGCAGACTATAAAGCAGTATTACAAGGAAGCTGAAGGAGATAAATCTCAAAGGAGACTTCCTCTTAGCCCCCAGAACCAGCAAAAGGCATGCTGTCTATAGAGAGAAAAATGGGAATAAAAATAATTCATTAAAAAAAATACTGAGGTTGATATTCAAAGACATGCATCCAGTAACCTATGAGTGATCCAGATAAATGCCGACATATCCAAATAAAATGTATCCTAATTGGAAGGTGTTTTGGCGGCATTCCAAGGGAGAATTGAGTTAGCTGATCGCACATATTATCACTGAGTAACTTATCTGGCTAACTCTAATATTTGGAGTTAGTCAAAAAAGATATTTGTCTAACTAGATGTAGCCAAGAGCAGAAGTAAAGTTATCTGGGAACATTTCTGGATAACTTTACCTTAACCGTTACTATCATACTTACTGGCAGAGCAAGTTTGATAATATGGAAACACAATAAAGCATGAAAAACGATAGTGCTGCTAATTCACATAAAAAGACTGAGGCAGAATGAATAAGTTAGCCGGATAATGTATCTGGCTAACTTATACTGGACATGCAGCAGTGCAAGTGCTACACTGAAGGGAAAGCTACAGATCAACCATGGTGTATGGCAGTGCAGAAGAAAGCAATTTGGACAGACTAGATACGCCAAATTGTTCTTATCTGCTCTGATATTCTATGTTTCTGGGTAAAAGGAAGCCCTCACTTTTCTCATCAAACCAGCATGGATGCAGACTATTGGTTTTACGAAACTGAAGTCAAATACACTGTGATCTATACAAGTGTAATAACTTGCTGTTTTGTGCTGAAAATGGTATCCCACTTACTTTGCACTGGGCAGTGCCTCAAGTGGTCATTACCCACTCTACATACTGTACATTGGAAAATGTACTTTAAAGAGCTTTTTAAATTAATTATGCAGCGCCTCTGGAATCAACCTTATTAGCAGGAATGTCATAAAAGATATATCGTACACTTTCAAAATGCTTCCCAGTGGACTCTATTGGTAATAATCAGCATCTACTGAAGCTAGAATATTCTGTCTTACAGTAAGTTTCCAAACTTCGTAATGGAATGTGTAGAAATGTATTTGTATAGTTTCTGTAAATAGCTGTCTCTGTCAAAAATTAGCTTTTATGAAAAACTAGTAATCCTGCTGCCTCTGCAAGGTTAAGCAACTTAATTTATTTGAGTTTTATGCACTTTTATGTTTAAAAAGCAGGAGAATATCAACAGAACAAATAGCAAGTCTCTTTTAGGGTGCATATAGCATGACAGAATGCAAATTTTATGTGATAAATTTTCACTGAATATCACAGAATCCTGAACTTGTGCATGCCAGATGAGGCAGCACTTTCTTGACGTTGCCTACCACAAACCAAGTTCTTCCATAATCCTGGATTACGCCAGATTATTTCATTTTCTCCAAGAGGACAAACTCAGCATTTAACTGCTAGAGGAAACATGGCTGATACAGGCATGTAATTGTCTGGCGAGAAAAATCAAAGAAAAACCTTTTTACTCTACCCTTAAATAAACCAAACTCCTGGGAACGTTAAGGAGTGGTGAGAAATGCCCATTCTGATGAGCTGTCCCTGTCGGTCTCAGTAACACCTGTTGCTTTCTTCTTTCTCAGGGTTTCAAACTTGACTTTGCTTTAAATTGTGAATTTGTTCCTGTTGAGTTCAGCGACGTTCGACAGGTGAAAACCAGCTTTAAAAAACTGATGAGGGCTTGTGTCCCAAGCTCCATTCCCACAGACTCTGAAGTAACATTCCTGAAAGCCCTGGGGGAGTCTGAGTGGTTTCTTCAGGTAATTCCCATAACTGATGAATGCGCTGTCTGGGTCTTTCAGCATATTTTGTGTTATATTTAAAAAAGGGTAAAGACTGCTATTAACAGCAAATGCTGTAATGAAAATGAGAAAGATCGACTGAGTCATTTAAGGGTTACTATCCCGGCATTATTTAAGTGATTTCCTGACAAGTAAGGTTTATTTTGAAACCAAGCACATCAATCACGTCAGAGACACATCAACAGCATAAATAAAGAACAAATAATCAGAAATATTTAGGAGGGTTTTAAGACAAGTATGTTAACATAGCAAACCAGTAGCTATGTTAATAAACTGCTCTAAAAGAAATATTTTTGAAGGTACAAAACACCCACTTTCATCCAAGTTAGAGGATGTGGCTAAGGCAGTTACTGTGGCTGGATTTTAAAAGGATTTAGACAAATTCCTGTCAATAAACTATTATTAATCATGTAGACTTGGGAACACCACTGCTAATCCCTGGTTATGAACAAGAAGGATTAGATCTGTTCTTTGGGATCTTGCCAATTGTGAGCTGGATTGGCCAATGTCGGAGACAGGATGCTGGGCTTGATCGACCTTTGGTCTGACCCAGTATGGAATTTGTTATGGTCAAGTGCCACATTGCTGGGTGCCCACGGCCTTCAGATAACTATTCCTAACTTATCAGGGAGTTGGCAATGGGACTTGGGGTTGTTGACCGGCCCAGTGTCATAAGGAACAAGCTAATCCAGTCATGGCTTTGCTCCAAGACATGTATGGTAGACGTAATTATAATTTTCCTAAGAAAAGCAGGAACTATAAGATCCTGAATGCAATAGAGTAAAACCAGGAGTGGATTAGTCTCTTCCGTAAGACATGAAACCAGTTGGCAATCCTACTAGGGACCTTTCTCTGATGGGCTCAGCAGTCATATGATCAGAGTTTTATTCCAGGGCAACAGTGGCTCCAGAAATATTGATGCAAGTATCATGATATCTTCAGCAGGAAACTACCAGGACAACACTGGAGCAATCTTTGCACCGCAGCAAAACTTTGGGTTCATCAGTCACATACGTTATAATATAGAACCCAGGTGCTCACAATTTGGGAGGAAAAGGGGGTTTTGTGTTTTTCCATCCATGGAGGGAGCATTTCAACCTAGCTGATTTTCAAGGCACCTGTTTACAAGTGTAAGCCTGGGCTAGGGGTCCCCCCACCCAGCTCAAATCAAATGGAAGATTACCATTCCTTCCTGAAGGTACCGTGTTATATCTGAGGTCCCCGATTCCCTCACGGGGGAGATGTTATCTTCCAAGGCTCTTAGCATTGTTTTAGGGGGTTTTTTCACCAATTGAAACTTTGTGTAAACAGCACTAATGAACCCACTGAAAAAGAGTGGTTTCCATCCCAATTTTACTGATAGTTGATGGCCTGTAATAAAGTCTCCTACAGCTTGAAAATTTTACAATATCCAGCTTCTTAATTTGCCCTCTTCTAAATTACACAAATGGATTAAAGCCGATTGTCATCCATTAGATCAGCGTCAGCTTTTAATGTGAAATAGTTTCCCATTTAAGGGCTAACAGGAGGATTCCCATTAAATGACATTGTCCGGTCCTGATTTCATACCTCTCCTCTTCTTTTCACCCATGGATCTTCCAGAGGTGATCGTGATCCCCTGATTGAGGTCACCTTCTTTTTGCCAGACTCCTGCCCCCCAGGAATGAATATGAATTCATTCCTCCCTGAGGACATAGATGCTCCTTTGGGCCTTTCCCTGTGAAAGATACCACTGATGGCTACCAAAGCTGAGTCCCTGAGCCCTAGGCTACTCAGGTAACCCAAAAGAAACAATGATTACTCAGAAATGGGAAACCAAACAAGAGGCACGAAGTCCTCCTCAGAAACAAACAAAAAAAAAAAATCCAAAATCATGGTGAAACAGGTGAAGGTGTCCCGACTTCTTTACTGTAGCCAGATCTCCCTGGAAAAACAATCAAAAAGGGAAAAGCAAAAGAGCTTGCAGCCCCAGCACAAGACTAAATAGTGGCTCTGGTTCATATAAGCTGGGAGCACACCATTTCCACTCTCTCTCTCTCAGGGGAGCATTGAACTAGCCCTCCCACCACCACCCCCATTCACTTGTTTTATGTACTGCCTTTGTGCGAAGTTGCAGTTTATTGTAAACCGGGGTGATCTGTATCCCATTCAGGAACCTCGGTATATAAAAGTTAAAAAATAAATAAATGCTAAATCCTTCAGGTTCTCTACATCACTACTAATGTAATTCCCAGAGCAGATAATGGCAGAAAACGACCGTCCGGCCCATCCCGTCTGCTCAGTTATTCTGTGAATAGCTGCCACAATTCGACTCCTCAATATTTGATTACAAGGGTGCACACCTATTGCATAATTCATTAGGAAATGATTAGGAGAAATGCACAATAACAGAACTGAGCTGCATCAGCAGAACTCAAGAGTTCAGCACTCATTTCTTTAAGCTGCTAATTTTTATATTCCTTTTGTATTAGCAACAAAACATCACAGTGAAGCTTCTGGTGTACAATATTGTTGCCCTGGGGGGGGGGTTTGGGTAAACTGGCCCGAGCAGAGCCCTTTTGAGACTGAAGTGACAAGTTGGAGGGAGAGGGATCCCCCGTGAGGCAAGGGAGGAGAGGGGAGGGGAGATCTACCACTGTACCTCTCTGCGGCACGGGCTGTACAGGTTTCCACTAATCTCTGTGGTGACACCGGTGGGGGGGGGGGGGGGGCTGTTAATACAAATGCCAGTGGCAGGGTTTCCACATCAATTGCCCCAATTTCACTCTGTGAACCCTCCCTCCCTCCCATGGAAGGAGGGAACACATGGCACAACATAGCTATGCCGAGAGTCAGAGTGCATCTTGCTGTGCTGTGCAGTCTATAGTAAGAAACATCTAATCTGTTTCTGAGTAGCTCATATTTGTGCTTAATATGGTAAAATGCTTTGGCTCCCAGTTTAGGGAGGTGCTTTATTAACTTTGGGGCCGAGGCAATAAAGTGCTCTCGGCCTAGCGCAGGGGTCTGTGCACGGTTGGACACATATTTTGGATGCGCTAGACTAGCACCCGATGCAGTAAGGAGATTAGTGCCTCCAAAACGCGCACCCAAACAAATGCGTAGCAGATAGCGCCCATCACATGTAAATTCCATATAGATGAGGCTATTACCTACCCCCCCACCCCCCTCCCCAAATGCAGAAAATAGCAGGGCACCCAACACACACTTTTTAATGCCACAAATTTAACTCCGCCCTGGAGATAGCGTAAAGTCAATTCACGAGTCAAGGGCTCATGAACAATAAAAACACGGTCCTCTGCATGCCCTCCGACTTAGTATCGCTGTGATACTTAACTGCTTGCAGTGTTGAAAAATAAATGTATATTGGCTTGATTAGAAAAAAAAAAAAGAAAATTATTACGGCCGCAGAATTTAGATGCCCGGAGCAAGGAGCATTTAGTTATGGGCGTCTTCAGCAACCTCACAAAATAACACAGAAAGTGGGCAGAAGAAGCAGGATAAAAACGGAGGCTTGCATTGAGCCCCCGCTGCAGTTGTGCGTGCCCGATGTATTTCAGCATGATGGACGCACAGTTCTTCCCTTGCGTCAGGTGCCCGGGGAATGTGGCGGTGTGCGCGTTAGGAAAACGGGTGCTGAACACGAGCAGGCGTCTTATTGCTTCAGCCCCTTTGCAGGACTGAAGCACAGAGGAGCGTTTTTGGAGCAGCGCTTTAGAATCCATGGCACGGTTGGGAAAACGGAAGCCTTCACGTTTGGCTCTCTCAGTGTCTTTGTCTCCTGCCACTTACAGGTCTGGCACCACCAGTACATTAGGTTTAGCTCTGTAAACAGCCCTCCACACACAAAGCACAAAACAAACCATGTTGGGAGCTGCATCTGCTACAGGAACAACTTGTGTGTTAGAGGAGAATGGAACCATTTTAATACAAAGATGGACCTGGAGGAGATACCATTTCTAACTTCTGCTGCCTCAGACATGCACCTTATTAAACAGACAACAGAGAATATCAAAAGGAACATGGTTTCAGTCAATAAGCAAGTACATGAAACCTTAGACATTATACACTTATGTTAAGGGAATTTCATGGAAATAAACCAAGATTATGTGTGGCTGTTAAATGAGGCATAGTAGAATAATGTTAGTTTTCTCTTTAAGTACCATGTCTGAAAGATGACTTATAGTAAATGTTCTTTCCCAGTGTGTTTTATTCATTGCTTAAATTTCCCATTTCATACTCTGTTCTAGTGAACACAAGATAGAGGCAGTTTGGACTGGTTTTAAAACTGGATCCAAAAGTTGTTGGGTTTTGTTTCAACAATGGAATAGCCCTGCCGGAGAGTTATGTTCCATTCAGCTGACTGTCTGGACCAGTGGGGCTCAGGCATGCCACAGAGGAAATGTCCTGAAATGCCTCGTCTGGCCGTGGCCCCACATCGTTTGACAAGTGACACTGAAGTATTTAGCTCAGACGAAAACTTCTCTTCCAGCTGCCTTCACACAAGTCAGCCTCCTTTGACTGGGTATCCATCCTAGAGGGAGAAAGAGCAGAGGGAAATTCTTCTGTCTGTAAGCATAAACACGTGATCAGTGCGTACCTCAGTGGCCAGATAAGGTCCGAGGTACATCTGCTGGAACTAGGGTTACACAAAATGTCCCGCAGATTACTAAAAGCAGGCATAGCTGTCCATGGCACTCTGAGGTTCTGCTATGTATGGTATATTTGCAGGCAGGCCCTTCTCTCTCATGACCAGTTTTACTGTAGATATTTAAAAAAAAAAAATACATAACTGAATTGTATAAAAATATGCATTACTTGAAGATTGAGTTCCGTCTGGCAAATTGATTTACTTCGGAACGATGTGCACAGAATCACTGCTGGGCCTTTTTGATGGGCTGTCTTTTACTATGTTACTATGTCACTTCACTTGGTGAGTTATCAGCTAAATTATGATTGTGTGTGTGAAAAGAAAAGTAAATGCATTTGTTTTATGGAGCATTTTTTTAAAATTGTGATTCAACTATAAAGTCCAGGATTTGCAAAAAAAAAAAAAATTGTAAAAGTCTTGCATGGCCTAAAATACAGTAGGTCAGTTCTGAGAGTAAGTTTTGAACCCAGTAATTACAAGTGAATTTCAGATTCTAGTTCAGAGCACAGTGACAATGATACGTATTTCAGCAGGTGCACAGTGCTTATTTACCGAGATCCATTTAGGAGCCTAAAGTACGCAAGTGCTTTTATACCTGCGAACATTGGCAACCTTTGAAAATCAGCTCCAAGATCTGCAGGAAGAAAGCGCCTACGAGCGCCGGGCCCTGCTGTTTCTGTAGGTGGTGGAGCAGGGGCAAAACATAGCACAGATATTTGAAAATCCAAATGTACGCGCGTTCTTTACTCCCCTGGCCATGTACCTACAGGAGTGCCTCTCTCGTATGTAGTTTAAATATGCACGTTGTGGAAGAGGGAATGTACTTTTAGCAAATTTTCAATCAGAGGAATCTGGCTGGTGACGCCATAGTTATCCAGCTAAATCCCTATGGGAATCCAGCAAGGGATCAGTCAGAACGGCTGTTGCTTGTTGAAGTTAGAGAGAAAGATGGAACCGAGAGAACAAATATGGGTTTTATTGGAATTTGGTGGTTTGTAACAAAAGAAGAAATAGGTTTGAATGTGTAAATCCCTACATACAGGGCTGGAAAAATTCTAGGCCCTCAGTCCTTCAGTTGCCTAAAGTTGAGGCCCGGCACCCATTGGAAAAGAGAAACACTGCTGTGGCTGCCACTTCAGGGCCTGGCTTGCAGGGAATTAGTGGTTGCTTTCAGTAGGGTGAGAGGAAGAAGATGCCCAAGAAGGTAGAGGGATGGAGAATGCCTGGATAGGGTAAGTGAGAGCAAAGGAAAGCAAAAAGTTACTGGGAAAAAAACTTAAAAAACTAAAAATTAGACGAAATTTTAAAAGTAGCCAAATAAAATGATAAAAAAATTCCCAGGCTTCTAAATATTTTTGGTTGGCACCTAAATTTTCTGACGATTTTTCCACCTATATAATATTGTCCATACATTTTGGACTGTGCTACTTAAATTTTGCAGCTATATACTGTTTTAAGTGCCTAAGCCTGGTGGATCTGACTCGCATCACGGATTTCCCTTTCTCACTCTACAGCTTCACAGGATAATGCAGTTGTGTCTGATCCTGTCCGAGCTGCTTGAGAGTGGATCTTCAGTCCTGGTTTGTTTAGAAGAGGGATGGGACATTACCACGCAAGTAAACACCTCAGTTTTTCTGAATACTTTATTTCTTTTCCCCTGTGTATATTAAACAGCAACAGTTACTGGTGTTGATATATTTACAATGCTCAATCTTTAGTAAATCTAAATTTTGCAGTAATATAGAATGTTCACATTTAGCTGTACAATTCTAAAGTGTGTTCTAAAATATGTAATAGTAATATCATCATTGGAGATTGGCAGCTGTTTTAATTTATATTTGTAATATGCCTCTTATGTGCTTATGAGGCTTGGTGGATTAAATATTTAATATGTAAGGGGTTGCTCTCTTGATTTATGTTTGTAATCTGCCTTGAATGGGGATTTCCCCTATAAAAGTAGAACATAAATGACAAAATTAAATCATGACTCTTTTCAAAAGTAGGTCCATACAGCTGGTTAGAAAGAATCGGCCTTTATATTGTGGGGAAGTTATTGTTTATCCCAAGAGCCCCTTCCCATCTGGTTCAGAAAAAAAATAAAAGCACGGCTGTTTTCATTAAGCTAAGTTAGAAATGATGATAAGCAGAATTTTATTTTTGGTATATAATTGCTACTGTTGTTGTTTGTTTGTTTGCATTGTATTATGTATATTGATGTATTGTAGTTTATTTATTATGTATATTAGGTTTATGATTCGCTTTATTAGAAGTATGACTATAACCTTGCTATGATAATTTACCAAATGGTGGGAAAACAAGCTTAATAAATCAAATCTAAATCCTTTGTCCTGCATGGAAAGCAAATCCCCCTTCCCCAAACTAATATATATGAGATTCAAAACCCTGGTCAGACCTTGCCCTCCGTTACCAAAGCATTGCTAAGCAAATTCTCCATAGTGCTGTTTCTGCTTTCTAATTTTCATGATTCCCTCTCACTGGGGACTCTCTTTTGTGTCTGAGGTGGTGTCTCTAGTACAGTTACTCGGTGATCCGTTCTACCGGACTCTCGAAGGCTTCCGAATGCTGATGGAGAAAGAATGGCTTTCCTTTGGTCATAAGTTCAGTCAGCGCAGTAACCTGACTCTCACTAATCAGAGCGGTGGCTTTGCACCTATTTTCTTACAGTTCTTGGACTGCGTACATCAGGTGAGCATTGAAAGCTTGCAGGTTAACAAGTCAAGCAGGATTCATTATGCCCCTGACCAGCTCTTCATGATCAAAATATTGAACTTGCCAGAACATATGAGCTGCAAGGTACAGAACAGCAATCTGGTATCTATAGGCAATTTTCAACTTCTCCCCATTGATTAACCCTGAAATTCTGCCCCAGTTTTCAGGGCAAAAGCCCATGTGTACAGGTGTGTTTCTGATTTGATACTTGTTGCAAGTACAAAGTACCTGCAGACTTTCGCACCTGCTTTATCCGTTGATAATTTTGTCATTGAAATATAGCATGCGTAGATTTGAAGATTTCCTACTCTGGAAATATCTCCTCTTAATATAACTAAAAGCACACACATTGTGGAACGAAGCTCAGCCTTGAAGCTGTGTTGAGGGAGGACAGACAGACAACACAGGTAAAATGGGTTTTACCTATGGAAATCATGTTAAATTCCTCGCCCACACCTTTATGGATTTGCAGAAACGTGATAACATTGAAGCAATGCTGGTGAACTGTTCAGACATTCAGAACAGAGATATATACATAAGTACAGAGGTATCGTTAGTATTCCCCGAGTCTCACCCTCCGTACCGCAAGTCTCTAGCTGCAGGTGGAGAAGAAGAGGCCTCGTGAGGCCACAACTGTATCCATCCATCCGGCAGCTGAAAAGGAGGCTCTGCGGTGCTGCTGGCATTTCCCTTGCAGTCAACAGCTGACCGAGAGAGAATGCATGTGTGTATGTGTCAGAATGAACTTGAGTGTATGTGTGATAGGCATTCTCTCTCTCACATTATCACACACGCACAAGCAGTCTCTCCATCACTCTGTGTGTCTGTGAGAGAATGAGGGAGAGACGGCCTGTGTATGTGAGAGAGTGAGAAAGAAACTGCCTGTGTTTTTGAGAGAGTGTGAGACTGCCTGTGAGGGGGGGGGGGGAGAGCATGAGAGACTGCCTGTGGGTGTGGGAGAGAATTTGTCTGCATGTGTGTATGAGAGAGGGGGTAAATTATTGGATGTTACTTGATATGACTGCTGCTGTTGACAAGAACATGAAGAAAATTAGTTGAAGTGCATAGAACAACAAAAATTAAATCAACAGGTGAAACATTTTGTTCTCCATGTACTGATGTGAGCAGGATGCTTGTATCAGTTTGCTGTTGTTCAGCAAGTGTTACCAAGAAAACACATAAAGCAGTAACTCCTAAAATAGACCCTCGTCATCTTTTAAAAAGCTGTTGTTTATGCCAGCAGTTCCAGGTGTCAGCTGAATTACTGATGCAAAATCACCGCTTTACAGCAGCAACATCTGGGAGTTTTCCAGTCTCCTTTAAGGAGGCTGCTTGTGATGTCATTACAGGAAGTTTCACAAGGTGAAGGGCCCTGCCAAATAAACTTGATGACCAGAGCAGTCGAACAACGGGGGTGCAGCAGATGCGTGGCCTGTCATGCATTTCTACACGGATAACTGGGGAGCAAATTGCCAGTCTGATGATGGGAGGGGGAGGGAGAGGGAAAACCCTCTTTATTCCAGTTTATATTGTATGCAATGGGACTTAAGAGGTGGTCAGTGGAGTCCACTCTGGTAAAGGGGATTTGACGTTGGGGTGCCATAAGGATCAGTGCTAGGCCCAGTCCTCTTCCGTGTCTTTATAAGAGACGAGATGGAAGGACTAGAACAACACGGCTGTCTGAATGCAGACGATATGAAAGTCTGCAACACAACAGACATGCCAGACATGAAAGATACTCCAACCATCTGACATAGTAGCCAAGGATTTGGCAACTGTGCTTTAATCCAAAGCAAAGCAAATTGTATATTTAGGAGCAGAAATCCAAGGAAGGAGAAGAACCAGCAGTAACCAAACAGGAGTAAAACCTGTCTGATAATCTCAGGGCAGTCAGTGTGACAAAGCAGTTGTGAAGTCTTAACAGTATGGTCGTGTGCATGCAGAGGGAAGTAATCTTACCTCTCTCCAGGTCTTACCTCTGTCCAGTAATCTTACCTCTGTCCAGCTCCGGAGAAAATGATAAAGTGTAGGCAATTCAAAGAAGGGCCATCAGAATGGTGCCCAGCCTGCATTACAGGGTATGCATGGAGAGACTTGAGAAGCTAAAGACATAATAAAATACGCTACAAACCTTCAGCTATTTAGCAGGGTTCAATGAGGTGCCAGAAGGTAGCATTTTTCATACGAGAAGTTCAAAGACCAGGAGGTCATCACAGTAAATTGAAAAGAAATGCGAGATAATTTTCCCCTGAGAGGGTGGGAAACACTGGGAGCAGACTTCTGGCAGAGGTGAGAGGAGCCAAAACAGTGACAGAATGGCAGCGTATAAGGGACAGGGCAAAAGGTGGAAAGGGGTGAGTGATCGAGTAAGAGCTGTGGTGGCACAGTAGACAGGCTCCAAGTGGTGCTGCTTCTGCTGACACTGCTGTTGTTAGGGAGCTTCTTTATCTAAGCAAAAGGATATAAAAAGAAAATGTTATATAAATAGAAACTGATAGAACTAGACCCCAGAAAATTAATTTTCTTTTTACAAAGTCTTAAGTGTGCGATAAGGAACCTGCAGTGCTGTAAAACGTTTGCCATATTTATTTATTTATGTATGCTATATCTAAGATAATATCAGTAATATAAAGGCAAACAGGAAGCTTGATGATTTTTTAAATCAAGATCTCAACACCCATTCTACTTTATTTCACTGGCACTTTTGCTTATAGCAATCATTTAAGTATCTAAGTTACAGGGGAGGTGGGTTCAAAAGCCAAGATCTCTATCCAGTGTTAACGGTATAACAGTAGTGGAGAAGTGAGATCTGAATGGCTCCATTGAGGCCATGGGTTTTCGGTGAAGAGTGCTCTTATACAGTATAGAGGCAGTTAAAGCAAATACACAGAGGGAGCCTGACTTTTAAAACTATTTGTGGTACTGCATTTGTGCATGTAAGTGAACACACGCAGATTTATCTTAATATTTTCTAAACTGTGCGGTGGGAGCTGCCCAGTTTATAAAATACTGCGTAGTTCTGCTCTGAAAGTACATGTATATGTTCCAGAATGTACGGATATTTATAATGCAAGGAACGCGCTTACTTTCTCTAACTATTTCATAAACATACGTGTGTATATTTTAGGTGCCAAAAAATAAATAAAACATGTAAGCGTAATACCCCTGATTTATCCATGGAGGTAGATATTTTATAAAGCATGCACACACATCGTTTTGAATATACTTGCATGTATAATTGAAATCACCAGTTCGCCAATATCTCCGCTAGTTCAACCAGTCCACCTCCGGTTCACCCAGTCCATCTAGCACGTGACCCGGGCCTCTCACCCAAAAATTGCAGACAAATAAAAATGTACAAATAAACTCAATAACTGAAATGCACATACTCTTATAAAATAGCAATTTCCATGAATACTTCTTGACCCCTCCCCTCCCCCCGACACGCCTTTAGACCACCTCTCTTTTGCACTAGTAAAATGTACTTTTGATGTTTATAAAATGTAATCGCAAATACATGCTACTTAGGTGCATATAGGCTATTTTTCAACGCGATATCTCTTTGAAAATTTACTCTGAATTGTCTGGAATACTTCACTCTTGACAAAACCAAATGCACAGTTTGATAAAGCAGCAGGAAGGCTGGAGTTCTTCCCTTGTGTAGCAGTAAGGATAAATTATTTTAAATACCAAACTCTACCCTCCTGTATTATACAATGAAACTGGTATCTCTGTCAGTCAGCAACAGAGGCAAGATCGGGATATTAGGTGATGGTAACTAATTCTTAAAAGTTACCATTTAGAAGTTTGGAGCTGATGGAGCTTGCCTGCCTGCTTGCTCGCTAGCTATCTGCGTAATCAAACAGTATTACAGCAGTTACCCAAGGTGACCTTGGCCTTCTACCCAAGTACAGCTGGAACCGTAGCAAAAGATACTTAGGATGCAGGTTACTAAATGTCCTTTGCAGATAACAGCTGCTTCTGCAACCTAGACAACTCATAGGACGGTGACATTGTTCAAGCTCTTTGGCAGTAGCCAAAAATGGCTGCGCTAATTAATGCAAGAAGACTGAACAAATGTGTTATCCAAAATTAGAATAAACTTGCCAGTACTTATCCCTAGGATAACAGAGAAAACACAAGGAGGGCACCTGCAAAGTGTTTTTCCGCTTGGAATTAAGCAACTAATGCAGGTAAAATTGGGGACAGGAGAATTTGCCCACGTGCTCTGCAGGTAAAAGTAGCTCTTAGCCACATCGCAGAGGGTGGAGTTGGCAGACAACATGCAGGGATTTCATGCTGAATGGTTTACTGTGAGGTCTTTGCCCCTGCTGTAAATGCTAAGCCCATCAGTACTGAACTACCCATGCCTCCAGCCAGCCCGGCATTTTCATAAAGGAGCTCTATACTTTGCATTTGCAGGCCTGCAAGCAAATGTTAAAAGCTGCCCCATAGAGACCAATTTTGGAATTGATTTATACAGGTAAAAAGCATTTTACCTGTGCTAACTGACTCTGAAAATTGCCTTCCCTCGGTGTGGTCTTTTAGCAGGTCAGGGAGGAAAAGTATTTTTGTAGACAGCATTTTCCAATCCTCACAGGGTATTTTTCCAGCAAACATTGGCCCCCACAGAAAAAGCAACTGCAAGTGTCCACAGAATATTTCAACACCAAAGTATGCGAGTACTTTTGCATTAAAAATTGTTGCAAAGCCCAGAGACAAAAAGTGCATATGGTCTTTGACCAAGTTATTTATTTATTGAATTTTTACTTCCCACTCTATCATTAAAAGCTAGAGCAGGCTACAAGAAAAATCAGAATAAATGGTGACAGCAGCCTAATACATTCTGTACACAAAAATCATGAAATTATTCCATTATGGGTTATATTCATTGCAGCGAGTTTGAAATTGCCCACCCTTAAGGGATAATTTTCAAAAGGATTTCCATGCTTAAAACTGGATTTTATGTGCGTAAATGGGCTTTTGAAAATTTCTGCAATATATGTCATTGAATTGTCAATGGGTTTTACACACCTAAGTAAGTGATTAAATGGGCTTTTGAAATTTGCTTTGATAAGATGCTATTTTTACATGCATAAATCCTTTTGAAAAATTACCCCCTTACGGCCCGATTTTAAAAGGCACCGTGCACATTTTAGAACAGGCCCGGCCAAGCGCATAACCCCCTTTATGTGCCAAAGTGCCGGGCCATGCAAAAGGGGCGGTCCAGATGACATGGTCTAGGCGGGGGTGGCCAAGACAACGCCATTAGCCGCTGTCCCAGGGAAGCGCCCGCCGGCAGCCGGCCAGTGCAAGCAGATTACGTCTTCTGCCAGGGAGCAGTAAGTATTAAAATAAAAAGATTAGGGATGGGTCTGGAAGGAGAGGGGAAGAGGTAGGAAGGTTAGGGATAGGAAAGTTCCCAATTTGAGCGGACTGGGAGGGAACTGGGGGAGGCCCGATTGTGTCGCTGCGCGTATTTGGCTAAAATTCTCACACACCCCGCGCGTGCGAGTCACAGCCCGCGCACACGGATTTTAGAATCCGGCACACATGTGCGTGCAGCCATCAGATTCTATAACATGCGCGCGCCGGCATGTGCACGTTATAAAATTGGTGCCTCCTTGTGCGTGCGCAGGGAAACGCGTGCGGGTCTTAAAATCGACCCCATAATGATGAGATTTTTTTGCTGGAAGATAAGCAGATATAGATACTGGGAACAAAATCTCTGCAAACAGTAAATGTCTTTGTGAAAAGAATCTTTAACACAACAATATCAGGGTAAGTTTCAAAAGAAAATGTAAATGTAACATACTATTATAGCAATTTTCAAAAGGCTAGCCTTTGAAAAGGGCTACAATATATAGCATTGAATTGTCAATAGGTTTTACCTGCTTTAAATGCACTTAACATAGGTAAATGAACTTTTGAAAATTGCAACAATATATACCATTGAATTGTCAATAGGTTTTACCCATGTTAAGTACACTTAATGCGGGTAAATGAGCTTTTGAAAATTGCAATATATACCATTGAATTACCCATTTTGAAAATTGCTATGATAGTATGTTACATTTACATTTTCTTTTGAAATTTACCTCCTATGTATTCAGATGTATGCTGTTAATCATCTCATTTTCTCCTAATTTGTGCAGTTATTTCTCCTGTATGTTTTTATAGGTACATAACCAATACCCAACAGAGTTTGAATTTAATCAATACTATCTCAAATTCTTGGCTTTCCATTATGTATCCAACCGATTCAAGACCTTTCTTCTGGATTCAGACTACGAAAGACTGGAACATGGTATGTGTTTGAAAGAACGGCCGTCAATTAACCATATTTTCACAAAATATTTAATGACGTAAAAAAAAAAATTCAGGGAAATCAGAATATGAAACCCAGTGATATGATATGAAATGTTAATTAACTTGAAGCATCTAGCTTGTCCAAAATGAAGGCGCACCATAGCCTGGAATGTGTAGTGTGGAGAAAGGCCTCCTTATAAATTGAGTTTCCCTGTATGTTCCCGGATCAGTCCAGACCATGGACTTGGGTGGAGAGTCAGTCTGTCTCTCCACAGGAAATATGCAGGGCAGCTACATGGAAGTCACTGCATGCCTTTGCTCGGCATTACCGCCTTGATGTTCAGGCGCCAGTCTTTGGTTCCTTTGGGGGGCAGGTGATTCGAGCGGGACTGTCTCGGTCTCACCCTGTTTAGGGAAGCTTTGGGACATCCCATGGTCTGGACTGATCCGGTTACCTACAGGGAAAGGAAAATTAGTTCTTACCCGTTAATTTTCGTTCCTGTAGTACCACAGATCAGTTCAGACGCCCTCCCGTGTTCTGTCCGCTCAAACTATTTTTCCTGTTTTTGTCCTCCTTATAGGAGTATTTTGTGTCTCTGCATGGCTCTCTTGGATTTTTATTACAGGCTCTGGAAGCATCTCTTACGATGATCTGGGGTAGTCATGCAAGAGCATTTTAGTCACACAGTTCATTCCATTGTTCTGTTGTTTGATGATTTCTACTCAATTGCTAGTTATTCTGTTACTTGTTTGATCTTATGCCTTTTTCTGCTTTGACAATAGTTATACTGAGGGGCTACTGGGTAGGCTCTGTCCTGATATAGGATACCCTTTTAGTTTTGGTCTGTCTCCATCTGCTGGACAGGAGGCTCAACCCATGGTCTGGACTGATCGGTGGTACTACAGGAACGAAAATTAACAGGTAAGAACTAATTTTCCTTTCATAGACTCAGATTGCTCTGTGGACCTCAGAACCAATGGAAAGCAGAGAATTCTACAATAGAAACAATGGGCTCTGGGTTTTGCATTGTACTATGTTTGTTTGTGGAACTTAGGCCCTAGCGATTTACAGCAAAACGTGTATAATAAAATACATTAAACAGAAAACATAGCCAGAACTATAAAATAATATAAATACCTCCACAGAGAGAAAGTAGTTAAAGCAGTATTTTCTGTAAAATGTTGACCCATAGTTAGCTGCCCTATATCTATCACTCCCTCCATGCTACTGTCTGTGACTCGGATGGACTTAGCTGGAGCTTGCTCTTCCCCTAGTTTTGGAGTGGATAACCTTTAACTATAAAGATCTAAAACATAACATTATATGCCCTTATAAAGAGATGAACATCTCTTAGATTAAAAGTTCTTTTTTTTATGGTACTACTTTAAACGTACCAGTATGTATTTATTCACAAATATTACATGCCAGTTTACCAAAAAAGGCACTCTTAGTGAAATGGAACAAAGTAAAATAATCAAACAATAAAAGGCATTGATTAAATAGAATAAAACAATTAATAAAATCAGCAACTTAAGTGCAGAATAAAATAAGATCCAATGCAATATAAAAATAAATCATGATATAATACACCCAGCCATAAAATAGAAAATAACCATCACTCCTAGCTCTTTTGCTAGTTCTGCCAGGACAAGGTGCTGTCACTCCTGATTACTGCTATTAAACATCTTTTCAGCAGGAAATGCCCAACCTGGGAGTCATAACAGCAGCAACCATGAGTCGCAGCACCACACATTGTCACAGGCAATAGAGGTGCTGGAAGCGGCAGTGGTGGGATTGAAGGGTTTTAAGAGGTTGAGGGATTAGTGAGAGAAACTAAAGGTAGGGAAGAGGTTATGAAAGGCTGTGTGGGAAGGAGAACTGACAGACCACAGGGAAGGGAAGACATAGTAGGAAGCTGCAGGAAGGGGTAAGATCCTGTGATGTGCAGTGCATCCTCTGTTGGTAGGAAAATTGCATTCTCTTTCCATCAGCCGATGACGCCGGGTCAGGAAAAATCTGGCACCTTGCTTTGACAGCCCAACAAGCACACACATGAGGTTTTCAAATCCTGCTGATCAAGGATGGCTGATTGTGACGGTGACCCTCTGAAGGGCAAAGCCAGGCCTGGATTTGTCAATAGGCACACCAGGGCAGCAGCCTGTTTTTCTGCCTTCCAGTTCTGTTTCTTAATCCCACTCAGGGAGCAGGAGAAGAGAGGGAGTGAGCCTGCAAGAAACAGAGCAAAAGGGGATCATTTTGGGAGATTAGGAGCATCTGAGTAGAAATCGTTTAAGAGATGAGAAGGACTGGCTGGGGATTGTAAGGGGGTTGGGGGATAAGGGTGGGGAGCACTGTTTGTGTGTATGGGAGAGAGAAGTGTATAGGTGTTTGTCATATTGGGTGGGATGCAAGGAGGAGCAGGGCCCCAGAGCATGGTAAGGGCACCTCCCCCCCCCTCCCCACCCAACTGCAATTCAGATCCTCAGATCCTGGAACCTCCCTTCCTACCTACCTGCCTCTCCCTTCTCCCCAGATCCTGGAACCTGCTCCCCAATCCTTCCTACTCAACTCCCTCCTCTCTTCCCCATCCTCCCCGTCCCTAATCCTCTTTCCTTCTCAGGCTCACCCCATGTCTGATCCTCCTTCTCTTCCTCTTCCCACCCCTGAGGTCTCCTCCCTGTACTGATACTTGAGATCACTTTTTCTTCACCAATCAGAATAAAATAAATTATTCTAATAAATATACTGGAAAGCTCATTTATTTGTATAATATGAAAGATGGAAATGCTTGCCAGTTTGCTTCAGAATTATTACATTTTTGCCAGAGAAAGTACCCCTGAGCTATCACAGGAAACTAAGGGACTGTGCCTTAGACTGTCTGCTTTCTCTTCTCCAACCTTCGGGGAGGAGAGGGGGTAACAGGGACCGACTGGGCCTAGGGGTTACCAAAACCTCAAATCCGTCTCTGGGCAAACCTCAGTCATCTAGAACTGAAAAATTACTCAAATGGTGTATGACGAATTCAATAACATTGTTATGATTTATTGGTTTACAGTAGAGTTTTACAGTTTTGTAAAAGCAAGCAGTATTAATCCTTGTTTTCCTGATATCTGCTGCTCTTCTAATTTCAGTGTCATTTTGGTTGAAACATGTTTTATTAAAAATCTTTTTTTTTTTTTTTTATTGCTTTCATTAAAGGCACTTTATTCGAAGATAAGGGTGACAAACATGCCAGGAGAGGAATCTGCATTTGGGAATGCATTGAGAGAATGCACAAAAAGACCCCTGTCTTCTTCAACTACCTATATTCACCCAGTGAAGCAGAGGTACTGTATTTATTTTCTATAGTTTATCGTATTTCTTGGCCAATACTACAGTCCTGACTGTGCTAACACCTCTTATGCTCCGCCTGTGCCGGATGGTTAGACCCCCATGGCAGCAATCAGACAAAAATAGAAAACCAGATTTCACACTGTATGTTTCCAAAAACGTTCCTTTTTTATGTTCCTCTAATAATCCCACATCCCTGAACGCATGGCAAGGGCTTAAAACCAAAGAATAAGGGGTAGATTTTCAAAGGGTTACGCGCGTAACCCCCAGAAAGCTGCCCCTGCGCGCGCCGAGCCTATCTTGCATAGGCTCGGCGGCACGTGAAAGCCCCGGGGGGCTCGTAGGTCCCGGGGCTTTCAAAAATGGGCAGGCCGGGGGCGTGGTGGCAGTCCAGGGGCGGGGCCGGAGGCGTTCCTGAATCCTCCGGCACTGCGGCCGTGCCGGAGGTTCGCTGGCCGGCGCGCACAAGTTACGCCTGCCTCGGGCAGGTGTAACTTTTGAAACAAAGGTAGGCAGGGGAATTTAGTTAGGGCTGGGGGGGTGGGTTAGATAGGGGAAGGTGGGGGGGAGCAGTTGAAAAGTTCCCTCCGAGGCAGTCTGCGCGGCTCGGCGTGCACAAGTTGCACAATTGTGCACCCCCTTGCGCACGCCGACCCTGGATTTTATAGCATGTGCGCGGCAGCGCTCGCATATTATAAAATCGGGCATAGATTTGTTCGCGCCGGGTTACGCGAACAAATCTGCACCCGCGCGCAGGTTTTTAAATCTGCCCCTAACTGTTGCTGCTTGTAAACCTCTTTGTATTGTTTTTTCCAATATAATTTATTCACAAATATACAGACGAATAAACCAAAATCACTCTTAATAAGGTTTCATTAAGTCTAATAATCTACAAATGGGTGTCCCCACTGCAGATCAAAATAAATAGTGCACTTTTATTTACAACTGGCCAAAGAAAATCTTTTACTTACTTAACTAGAAAATTATACTCACAAGCTGTCATCCCCTACCACAGTGGGGGCACTCTCTTCTGTCTTCTGGGTACTACTTTTTCAATAGACAGTCATCCAGAAATCTTCCGTTCCTGGGAATTACTAGGCAATAAGCAAAACATCCTTCGGACGAGAGCCAATTAATGTCAGATTACCAGTATTAGGTCTGAGCCTGTCCAGCAGATTCAGACATAAGACTGTACAATAGGTAGCCTCAGCCACCTTGTCCCGGTTCAGGTGCCAAAATGTAAAGCGCCAGGCCATTCTTTATGACGCTTATACATCCAGGGATACAAGCACACGTAGATTTTGTAGAATGGTAACACAGTGCACCCTACCACCTGTCTTCTATTGATATCAGCTTCCTCTTCCACCACCTCCCTGCACGCTGTCACTGATCCCCAAGCCTTCCCCACCAGGGCACTCACTTCGAGGGATTTGGATAACTACGTTGGATAACTGTGACCTTTGTCTTGAGGAAATGAGAGGAGTTCACTGCATTCCTACCCTATCCTGCCATAAAGCGTAATTTCTGGGCGCTAAATAAGGATCTCACTTATCTGACACGTTGAAGTCTTCTCAAAATTTCTACTGTTTGTTAACTAGAGTAGCCTTTAAGCCAAAATCAGTAGTACGCTCTGAATTTTTTCAGGACTGGCCTCTATCTTGACTACATTGTAGAAAACCAAAAAGCTAGTTTTCTACTGGGAATAAACCCTACGTAACTTAGGCTTGAATTTATGGCAGCTCTGAATTAGTGTTATTTATTTTATTTATTTATTTAATATCTTTTATATACCGACGAATGTTGGGAACATCTCATCGGTTTACAGAGAACAGAACTTAGCAACAGGCTTTACATTTGTCACATGATTATAATAGGAATAGTAGAAATAACAATAATAACAAAAACAATAACATACGAATAATATGGAAGTTATACAAGTAATAATTAACTAAGTGGGATACATGATAGTGGTTAGTCAGAAGAGGGGCAGGTAGATTCTGCTAGATATGATTGATATCAACATTTGTAGGAGGAATAAATTTGTATATACAATGGTTGTCGAGGAATATATACACGTTTGTGAGTAAAAATGTTCTTATTTACAGTAAGCTGTCTTGATAAATTTGCTTTCCGGGAAGCATAGTAGAAAGCTAATTGTTAGGCAAGATGGAAAGGGGTGGTTAGGGGGTGGGAAGGAAAAAGGGGTGTTAGTTTCCTTTTAAAGAAATTAACAATCTACCAACGTTGTTTTCCCCCAGTTACTAAAGATGTCGTACCTGGAATGTACAGGGATAATAGTAACCAAATGAAATAATGTATTTAATTTTATTTTTTTTTGAACATTTTGAAAATGGAGTATAGATTTTTTTTTTAATTAAACAAAAATGTGATGATCATTGGACCTGCTAGTCTGACATTCATAGAGGAAGAACACAGACATAACTGAAGTCTGTAATAGAGAAAATATTGAATATTGTGGTGGATTGCTTTCACGTCATGCTGCCAATGTTCTTGCCGACATTTATAATGCTCCAGTGTCTCAAAGCTGATGACATCACAGTTTATGTCCTATACTGGTTTTCATACACTCAGAGATGATATCAGCATGCAAGCAGTTGGTCTTTATTAAGAAGAGGGGCTGCCAGGGTAAACTGAACCAGTTTAATTATTTTCACATTTAAAGCATAGCATTTTAAAGAGATATGCAGGGCCAGTCCTCACATATCAGTTTTGTGCAGAAAAAGCAGAGTGTTTAAACTTTAACTTGGAAGTAAAAATGTAATTATTACAAAATAACAACATGAAAATACCTTTTGAGCCATGCCAGTAACTGGCAGCTGAGAACATAAAATCCTGGTTTCTGCATCTCTTCTATCAGTTAGAAAATAGACTTTTGCATTTCATTGAGAGCTGCCATCATTCCATGCAGTCCTATCTGCAGAAAGTATTCACATCTGCTTCCAAACTCATAATATTGACAATTTTGTCTGTATTCACAGAGGATCTGCCTCTGCTAAATATGGAAAAACTGTATGCATTAATAATCCATGAAACCACTGACTGTCACCTTATAAATGCAATTGTGCTGTTCTGCATTTCTGAATTAGGACACATTAGAACAGGAGTGCTCAAATCGTTCCTATGGCCCCTCCCAGCCAGTCGGGTTTTCAGGATATCCCTAATGAATATGCATGCACTACTGCCTGTGTATGCAAATATTTCTCATGCATATTCATTAGGGGTATCCTGAAACCCCGGGGGGAGGGGGGGTCCCGTAAGACTGGTTTGAGTTACCCCTACATTAGAGAGATATGTAACTTTACTACTGCATTCCTGTAAACCTTTTCCTGCGCAGCAAGCAGCTCCAGCTCAGTTGAATCGTCCACTCGGCATCCGGAGCGAGGGAGGGCCTGCGCGATCGGCGCCACAGACCCATCGGGGTAAGGCCATTAATTATCTCCCTTGCCCCCGCTGGGTCCGAGGCCGACCACGCGGCCTACCGCTCCGTCCTGCCGCTGCCCCGACCGGAAAAACGCGACGAAGGAAGGCCCGCCTACCTACACTTACCGGCAGCCAATCGGAAAGGGCACAGAGGCCCTTTAAAGTTACAGCAGCGCCGTGCGTCGCGCGCCCCTTTGAGCGCCCCTTCGAGCAGCCCCATCAGGCAGTCCAGGAGGTTATATGACTGCGTACAGGCGGCGTCAACCCGTTTGCAACTGACATCGTGTTTGCATTGCATCAGTGCCGGAACTCTCAGCCTATCTCCCAGATGTCCAGCCCAAACGAAAGTTGGCTAAAACAGGATTACTAGTGAGGTTTCCAAGCTGTCTGAATGAAAGATATATTGAAGGATATAGCCGTGTAGCTTATACCTAACCGCTTAGCTAAATTGGACCCCACCTCATCCCTCCGAACCTCTCCCTTCCTCCCCCCCCCACACAAGAGTTAGGATAACAATCTTATATTTAAATTCACAAGACTGGCTCTGCTAATCTAGATTGGCTCTGCTAACCTAGATTGATTTGTATTCTGCATTTTCATGGTGCCTTATTGTTGTCTTTGATTTCATACCGGTACTCTTACCTTATTTATAATCTGTGTTGTACCCCGATTGTTTGTTCTGTATTTGCTCTCATCACTGTACTCCCCTATCCCCACGACTAGGCTTACGCCATTGTGCCACAATGCCTCCTTTCATTGGACATGTTGCCATAACATACCAAACAGTAATCCACCCTTATAGCCCCCCCTATCCACGCATCCATCCATACACCACACAACCCCTCACAAAAACAGAAGACTCATACCTATACGCACCATCACTCACACTCAAGCTATCAGCCTAGCTCTCATTTCTATCATCCTTTTTAATGCACAATCCCTTCAAAAGAAAACCCATCTGCTACAAGACATTCTCGCTGATTCCAATCCTGAAATATGCGCGATCACTGAAACCTGGTTCAGACAATATGACACTCCCCTCATCAACCAGTTACCCGTAGATATATATGATATTTTCTCAATCCCAAGGAAGAAGAAGAGAGGAGGCGGCTTACTCCTGGCTGTAAAAAAGGACCTCCAACTCTTGCCCCATAAATGTGACATCCCTCCTCAATACGAAATTGTCTTCTTCAAATCTAAATTACTTCAACTCTGTCTTGTATACACACCCCCTGGGCTACTAGAGAAAGATCCATCACCCCTTATTGAATTCTTTGCAAACTCACTATCACCAGACCTACCCACAATACTCCTAGGAGATTTCAATTTACACGTCGATACATCACCTCAAACACCTGCCTGTGAAGCTTTCCTGGCATCAATTGAAGCTATGGGCTTCCAACAGATAGTAAACTCCCCCACACACAAGGCTGGCCACACCCTTGACTTGATTTTTATTAACTCCCCCTTCAGCGTGAACAGTCCCCCACTATGTACAACAGTACCCTGGTCTGATCATTCCTTGATCGAGACCAAGCTATCACTCCCCCAAAGCTCATTGTCCACACCTCAGCAGCCTATTTCCCTCAAATTTCGCAAAACCTGTGATATAGAAACCATCACATCAGCTTGCTCAGACTTAGACAAACAAATTGATCTATCATCTACAGACAATGCATTCTCCTCCTGGGTTAACTGCACACGCAATATTGCCAATGAGCACTGCCCCCTGATAACAAAAACTTTCAACCCATACAGAAAAAATAAGAAACCATGGTACACTCCTTTCCTCAGAAATCTCAAAATCCAACTCAGAGCCACGGAAAGGTCATGGCGTAAACACCAATCCCCCGCAACCAAAACCCTCTACTATCAACGCATGCATGATTATAGAAACTCTATCCATCTTTCCAAACGGGAATACTACGCCAATAAAATAAATGGTCTACAATACAACCCCAAGGCCCTGTTTACCATGGTTGCTAACCTGACTTCTCCCATACACACGCAACAATTGACTATATCCTCCACAAATCGCTGCAATGAATTAGCGCAATTTTTTAAAAACAAAGTATCTTCCATCACAGCACAGTTCTCGCACAACAACTTCAATATCTCTCTTCCCATAGTTAACTCTCCTAGCTCCCTTTCTTCATTTGAGTCCTCATCCTCCCTGGAAGTAGAGAACATACTTAAGAAAATGAAGCCTTCCACACATCCTGCCGAAACGATCCCTTCTAAACTCCTACTTTCTATTCACAATGTGATCGCCAAACCACTCTCGAATATCCTTAACTGTTCCCTGGAGCATGGCATTGTTCCGGACTTTCTGAAACAAGCCTTAGTGAAACCCCTACTCAAAAAATCCAACCTTGACCCCACCATCCTCTCTAATTACAGACCAGTGTCCAACTTACCCCTCCTAGCAAAAGTTCTTGAAAAGCTAGTGAACTCACGTCTTTCCGATCACCTTGAACAGAATAACATCCTCCCTCCTACCCAATATGGTTTCAGGAAGCACTTAAGTACTGAAACACTTCTCCTCTCCTTATACGATACCCTGATCAAAGGAACCGACTCAGGGTCATCCTATCTTATTGCATTACTTGACATATCAGCGGCGTTTGACACTGTTAATCACGATGTCCTACTCAACATACTTAGAAATATTGGGATCACTGGCAAGGCCATCGATTGGATTCAATCATATCTTCAAAATCGTACTTTCACTGTCACTATGGGTAATAACGAATCTGATCCCATCAGTCTCCCCCAAGGTGTTCCCCAGGGTTCCTCTCTCTCTTCCACCCTATTTAATATATACATGCTTCCCCTCACTACGCTCCTTACCAATCTCCACATCAAACATTTTATTTATGCCGATGATGTACAAATCATCTTCCCTTTTTCGGACACCATCCAAACCGCTCTACACAGCTGGGAATCCTGTCTTTCCTCTATCAACCAACTCCTAAAAGACATGCATCTAGCTCTTAATTCAAACAAAACTGAGCTCTTAATCATATCCAATAAGCAATCGCTCCCAGACATCCCTCCTGCCTACTCTGCTACCAACTTCCCATCACACACTCGCAACCTAGGAGTTATCATTGATAATCACCTCTCATTCAAACCATTCATCAAATCCATCTTAAAGGACTGCTACTTTAAACTTCAAACAATAAAGAAACTCAGACCCCTACTACATCTCAATGACTTCCGCACTGTCCTCCAAGCTATTATTTTATCGAAGATTGACTATTGTAATGCGCTCTTACTCGGCATTCCTGCAATACACACTAGACCTCTCCAACTCCTACAAAATGCCGCCGCTCGGATCTTGTCAAACACAAAGAAAAGTGATCATATCACCCCCACACTTATTGAATTACACTGGCTCCCTATACAGTCACGAATTATTTATAAAACTCTCTCGATCATACACAAGAGTCTAGTAAACTCCAACCTCAACTGGATTAACCCCCCCCCTCCTACCCCGTACCTCCAAGAGACCCACCCGCCCAGCACTCCAAGGAACACTCCATGCCCAATCCATCAAACCTTTTAAACTCTCCTCCACCATGAACAGAGCTTTTTCCCTTGCCGGCCCAACTATATGGAACTCACTGCCACATGATATTCGCATTGAGACCCATACCCCCGCCTTCAAAAAGAAACTTAAAACCTGGCTCTTCCAGCAAGCCTACTCCATCTCACCCCCCTATCACATAATTTCCCCCTACAAATGTTTTTCTGATGTTTTTCTGATATCCTGGTATGAACGCCTTTTTGCCTGCTGATTTGGTACTGTGCACTAACTTGTATATAGTTTCTGTTATAGTTCAATCCCATAGCATATACTCATTGATGTTTGTATTTCTTGTAAGGGCTCCTCCCAAATATTATTTATATGTTGCCTAGTTTACTATGTTATCTGTTATTTGTAAGGGCTCCGCCCAATGGTTTTTTGTTCACTGTAAACCGATGCGATGTGCGAACGGTCATCGGTATAAAAGAAACGTTAAATAAATAAATAAATAAATAAATAAATAAATAAACTGGAAAGAAAAGCCCAGCACCAAAGGAGGTGGATAGTGATCAGCCCAGGCCAGATTCAAAGCTGCTTTATGCAATAGGCATATTAAGTAAAGTATTCAAAGGAATAATGCAAACTCTTTGGCAATTTATACTTTTAAAATATGATCTCGTCAGTAAGATGGTGTCACATTTTCGTAAGTTAAAAACAGTGCAGAATAGAGAGCGGGCGGGGAAAAGACCTTGCCCAAAGCCATGGTTAAGATTCTGGGACAGATCTTTGCAGGATTCCTTATCGGCACCTGTAACACAGTCTTGCTTTTTGTAGGGCGTGGGACAATTTGATCCCCGAAGCTGCTAAATTAGCATCTCATCTAAAACAAGTAATAAATGCCGGCTCTGTTTCTTCACTGAGCCAGATGTGCTCCCACATATCTTGTACTTTTATATACATTTTAAAATCTTTTCGCAGTCTGGCAGTAAATATGTTCAATTCTAGTCTTCCTAGATTATTATGTGGCACTCAGCAGTGCTGAGTAGACAGTTGTCCATATATAAAAGTAAACTGATAATGTTATAGCTAAAAAATAACAAAACATCTAACACTCAATAAGTGGAAAGACTGAACATATATAGATGCAAATGCATGATGAAACATTTATTTATTTATTTAATATATATTTCTATAACATGGCCTGCAATACATATAAAGCAGTGGCTGCAGAAAAATATAGTAGACTTTATCACTTTTATAAGTGCCTCAGCACTGATTTAAATATCCTGTTGTAAAAGGAAACATGTATATTCATGGACAAGTTATTGGTTTGTTTAAGTAATTTTTAGTTTGCTTAATGTTATGTTTGCTTGATAATGCATTAATAACAAGTTTGAACACTTAAAAAATAAACAAAAAAAAAAAAGATTATTTTGAGGCTTTAAACCTACAGAGTAGATATTACAAGTTATGTTGTTCAACCCCAGGCACTGAAACCAAGTGCAAATATATCGAACCTGAAAAAGTGGAACTACTATATGGAAGAGACGCTTGCAAGCGGCCCCTCTTATGACTGGGTAATGGCTTCTGCGAGATTCGGTGTCACGGAGGAAGGCGATCCGGCTGATGATGTAGTTCCACAGAGCAAGCGGAAAATTGTATGGCCGTGTTACGAGGAGATCAGCAAGGCCCAGCCCGATGCAATCACCAGCCTCTTGACTGTGAGTTCCCGTGCAAGCCAAGGGGGATGTCTTCCAGTTCCTCCTGCGCGTCCCGCTGCAGCGCCTTTTACCACCAGTAGAATATGTTATGCAATAACAGGGAGTTTGTGCTTATGGCCAGGAAATGGTCTTACCCAGAGTCTAATTCTAAAGGTCAGATTCTGGGTTATACACCAAGGACATATTAGACTTAACTCTCTCCTCCAAAACAAATAAGTTTCTCTAATCCATTTCCTTCTCTGGTTACACATAGTTTGTTAGCTTGACTTGTAAAAGGACAGTGAATGTTAATGTTGGCCCTGCAGATTGCTAATATTCATATGGCGCCTATGTTTTTTTAGCACTGGAAAATATTCAACCTTTATCATTTCTCATACGTTGCATTGTTTCCACTGCAGCAGGTGGTAATGAGAAGTTTGTGTGCAAGATGCTCTGAATCAGGACACTTTGTCTCCAAGACACAAATGTTTGTATTGCCTGCAGGAAATTGAAAGATTAGAGAACAAATTAAGTCAGACTCCGGAGAGATGGCAGCTGTTGTGGGAAAGGGCAAAAGGCAATCTTAAGGATAACCGAAGACAAGAAAATGTAAGTAGCAGAGGGGACACCTTGTAAGACCATGAAGCAAGCTGACCGGGGGGGGAAATCACTTCATGATAACACAGTAAAATAGAATTTTAACAGATTAAAGCAAATTAAGGGCCTCGTGGCAAGAGTCACTAGTTTTTTCTAAACCTAATTTGTGCGAAGACTGCAGCAGAGCGCTTGGGAGCCAAAGGGATCTCGGTCTCCGTGCCTCTGCTGCGCATCCTATGCAATACTTGTAGCACCTTACCGGTTCTCAGCCTCTTCTTTTGTGTGCGCTAAGCATAAGGGTTATGAAAAAAAAAAATGATTATAGAGACAGCTGGGAAAAACCATTCAGACCGCAGCTACCTCCTTTCCCCTTCACTGATTAAACTCTGTCCACCCACACGCTCAGCATGCGGTAAGTATGCAGAAGAGCAGCAGTGAGGAGCTTCCTTTTGGCCATTACTTTTCCGTTGTTGCTGTACTTGTTTTAGTTCAAACAATATTTTTGTAAGAAACCTATACTGTTTTTACAGCATTGGAACGGAAAGAAATGGGGAAAAATATGTAAACAGCACTTTTGCTGGAGTTTGTAGTCTGTGCATGTGCTCGTTGCATTCTCCAGGCCGAAAGGGAGACGAAGGACCCAGGAGAAGGAGCACGCGTGGGCCAGAGGACAGACTGTGAGGAGCTGTGGGAGCTGAAGCGCCCCCATGCTATCCAGAGGCCCGATGCCGCAGAAAGGGGGAGAAGGGGACAGATGGAGCCTCAGGGTACACGGGGCAAGGCCAAGTTAAACCCCTTGTTTTCAAGGGGCCCTTTCATCTAGCAGCAGCAGCAGCAGAATGCGTAGCTCCACAAACCCTGTTGGTCGTTCTTCTCCAGACCAGGAACTGGAAAAAAGCAAATGCTAAAGCAAAAGCTCAGTTTCAAGCACTCCAGTTTCTTACTGGATGTTGTACATTACAGCATCAGATAGGCTTAAGTGTTTTTATAAGAAAAACAGAAGGATGACCATAATGGAAAATCATCTTCAATTAATCTAAAAAAAACCCTATATCCATATCTTGTTGAATTCTTTTTCGCATCTGCCAAAACTAATCTAAATAATTTTTTTTTCAGAAGAAAATCTCCTTTCTTCTTTAGAATTCATGTTAGGATTTCAGCTTTAACTTTGTATGCATTCTTTGTGGGGATAAAAAAGCATTCTCGCGAGACTGAGTCCGGCCATCCTTATGCCTGCATGGCGGTTGATGTCTGTCGTCCGCATACTAATCAGTGAGGCACAAAGAACACATTGGGAGGAGCGTCTGGGTATTCTTAAAGGAGTGCCCCTTTCTAAACTCATATATCAACCAAACTTGGTTTTGGGGTGCTAAGCTAACTCTGGATTGGCAGGACAGGCCGTTCAAATTGCAATCCTGAGTTGTATTTTTTAATAAGGCCAATCAGACCTGCATGTCTATTCATCCAATGGAGTGAAAACCAGGACCTGATCTGCCTGTCCCGACAAAATGAAGGAAGCTGGTCACTCTTACCAGAATATTACAAATCAAATGCGTTTTCTAACCCTGTCCAGTGCCTTCTTGACCTGGTTTGGGGCCCTGTCAAAAAGGATATACTACCATGTGGAGGTTTGACATCAGAAAGTCCTTTTTTTTTTTTTTTTTTTTTTAGCCTTCTTGGAAGTGAAGTCATGAATAAGAAATTCTAGTCTTGAATCATTTTCCCTGCTTATCAGTGATAAAGAGTGAAGACACTCCTAGCCAGGTTTCACAGCTGGTATTTGTATTTATTTTAATTTGGAAAATGATCATTCACCAGCGTGATGGAAAGAAAATATGATGGCGGTTTTCAATCTCCATAAACGACACGTCCAGTATTGTAGATCTATACTCTTCTTTGGCTTTCATTACATTCTTCTTCTGGTAGACTCTCGATTTCATTCTTTCCCAGTTCCTGAAGCAATTCACATTTGTCTCTATCAGTCGCCTCAGAATGAAAAACCTTTACCACACTGGGTAATTTGTAGAGCTTTTGCTTTGCCTAGGCAGCTTTTCTTTTCGCAGAGCCACTGAGATAAGACTGTTTCATTTTTTTTTTTTTTTTAGCAATGGTTAGAGTTGTCCCGTGGGCTGGAATTCAGCCCTCCAAAGGTTTCTCTACAGGACTGCAGCCCATCAGCTGCGCCTCCAGAGAGGAGAGGCAGACCACCCCGCTGATGGCATTCGGCGGTGTGTGGCTCTCAGCGTGAATCACAGTGTCCAAACTCCCAGATTGTTCTCCGACTCTCGCAATTTCACAAGAATAATGCAGGAGTCAGGGCTCTCAGTGGCTCATAATTTGAGAGCCACGCAGTGCTGGAAGCCATCAGCTGTTCTGGGTTTTCCAGAAGCAGCAAACTCGTTGAGCAAGGATTGACAGGCTGGCTGACTGACTGCCTGAGGCTGGTAATTAGCGGGTGTCATTTTAAAATCATATTTTTATTACTTGGTGTTACCTTGTTAACTTGCTGGGATACGGTGAATAATGTTTATTTTATGAAAAGAATATTGTCTTACTGGAGTCACCACAGATGCGGAGCTAGGGCCTCAGTGGCTCACACCTGGGGGGCAGTCCCAAGCTTATGCACTGCAACTTTTTTTAATGGTTCAATCAACGATATCACAATCTGCAAAGATTTCTCCAGAATGAGTACAGCTACCTGAACTCTGCAATACTCATTATCCAGTTTTGTTTACAGTTATGTCTGGTTGTACATGGTGCCATTGGTTCAAAAAGGATCACAATGCGGTGTACAGTTATTTAATACTGCAGGAACTTGCATGCAACCGCCTTTGTCGGCACATTTCTGACATGGTTGCAAGTAACTTTTCAAGAACAGGCATTGTTTTTACAACTATTAGCTATTGGGTGAATTAGGCACGCAAAATAGTGAATTGCCCAGAATCCCAGCAAAACTAAATATTAGAGACAGATTATAAGCTCCTAAAATGTTTTAGAACTTTTCCTTTAAGGTTTTACCTCAAAGCCTTTCCTCCTCCTTTGATGATTATTAAAACTCATCGTTGTTAGTACTGGTTGTACAGGTGCATATATTCAGCTGTCCTGTCTTTTACGGAGCAACCACTGTTGCAAAAGAAAACACGGAAGGAAGGCTTCTCCTCTGACCTCACCTAACAATGGATAGACCTGGTGGAACAGTTAGATGAGGTGGAAAGACGATGGAAATGAAGAAAAAGCCAAGAAATGCCAAAAAGCGGAATATAAAATTCTAAATCTAAAATATCTAAAACTGCATGGGGTTAACTGGCTGGTGCGGCGGTTTCAACCCTTAACCAATAAGCCTGATACTTTTGATGCAACTCCAACATTGCTCTCTGCTTCAGAGGCAAGAGATAACAGGGAAATGGACTCGAATAACAATAAACAAGGGCCCTGCCTTTTACGGTCTGGGACACTGATAAGTATGGGGGTTACGTGTACAGCACGGCGGATACTACCATAAGCTTACTGGGCAGACTGGATGGACTGTTTGGTCCTTTTCTGCCTTCATTTCTGTGTTGTGGTTTAAAAGTAAATTATGATTGTTCTCCTTTATTTTCTCTTTAAATTATCAGAGAAATCTATCTGGGCTGATGCCTGCCAATCTGCAGTCCTATCAGAAACAGTCCATGGTGCACCTGCCAGACAGTGGATTAGGTGAAGAACAGAATATTAGTGGCTCACCCACCAATGGAGTAGACAGAAGATCAGCTACACTGTACAACCATTTTACATCAAAGAATGATGAGAACAGGTAAATTGTTCAGTGCTACAACAAAAAGAAACCTCCCTTTATATCAGAGGTGTGGGCTACAAACAAGCCCGGGTTTTCAAAATAGCCACAAAGTAGAGCTGTTGAATGCAAATACATCTCATGCATATTCATATTGGATATCCTGTAAAAACAGACCTGGAGAGTGACATAGAGGCATCCCTGTGGTTTACAAAGGGCTCATTTCACCTAAAATTTAAAAAATGTTATAAAACATTGAATAGCAGCCATTGTAAAAAGCAGATATTCAGGTGCAGTTAGTCAAGGAAGAAAAGGCTTCATCACCACTTGAAAAACTAGATTCGGTATGCACCAACATGTCAGCACGGACACCCATCACCCAATACATACGTGACTTTTATTTGCTTCCAGCAGGCCTCAGGTCAGAAGATCCTGCTTGAAGCTGGAGTATGTGGAAATATGAGGCTCGTGCAGATTTTAAAGAAGTTGAGAATTTAAGCAGATGGGGCTGACTTAAAAACAATATGCAATGAAGATTATTTGCTTTTCCACAAAATACGGGCAGTGCCTCCAAGTCATATGTTTTAACATGGGATCACCAAAGTCAAGAAATGTACTTCTGCTAGAAATGTATTTGAGTCCCTGCGTTGGCTGCAATAAGCTGATAGAGAAGGAACTTCCTGAGATGTAGACACTGACATTACCAATACCGATGGCATACGAATAAACCCATGATTAAGCAGCGAGATGGATGTACTCTCTACATATTAAAATAACTGGGGTTTTAAAGGAGAATGTTAATTATTGAGCATGATAGGGTTTTACAGAGATTTTTATCTTCCAGTCAGGGGAGCGCAGGAATCGGACAAGTAAATATGAGATTACGAAGCATTTTATTACCGTTTCTTTCAGGTCTTTCGAAGGCATCCTTTACAAAAGAGGAGCATTGCTGAAAGGTTGGAAGCCCCGCTGGTTCGTACTGGATGTAACAAAACACCAGGTCAGGCTCTTGCACATGGGATTCCTGGGAGCTTTTGAAACTCAACGCAGTTACTTTGGTTATGCATTTTTATTTTAACCCTATAGATGTAGGGCCCACGGCCAAAAAAAGAAAAGGCAGTAATGAAAATAGGTACTATCCGGCCTGCCTCTTTGTTTGCCTCTGTTCTGCCTGTCCCTGGCTGTGAATGCTACCCCTGTGCCATCCCAGGCGCTGCAGCGGGAGACTGAGCTTGGGTCTCCCAGGCAGTCGCACACTGTGCCGCTCTTCATAGCGCTGTCACTAGTGCCATCAGTGATCCTGGAAATAACAGTTTCTGTTTAGAAAAAGACCAGTCCTCCAACCTTAGTATTTGGGGACTTGCAAGTTAATGACATAATATTGCCCCGATATAGTTTGTTGATTATTTTTAATTCTGTAGAAAAGACTCAGTTTGCTGGGCAAGAGCTCCTGCATAATAACTAGTGCAGTCTGCCTCAATGCATTGCATTATGAAATCTGCTTCTTCTGGCAGAGTAATAAAAAATAATCCCTTCTAAGCATCCTCGGAGGTTAATCATCCCACAGAGCTGCCCTTACCCGCTGCATTTCTTGGCCAGATTGCCAACCTGTGGTTTTCTTCTTTCCTGTTTTAGCTGAGGTATTACGACTCTGGCGAGGACACCAGCTGTAAGGGACACATTGACCTGGCAGATGTAGAAACAGTCATCCCTGCAGCATCATCAACAATCGGAGCACCAAAGCATGCTAGTGAGAAAGCATTTTTTGATGTAAGTAATAATTTTTATTTATTTTTTTTTTTTTTTAAATACTACTTCCTATCTTCTGTTAACTTTTGCTGGCTTCTTATTCAAAACATCAGAAAGAGACCAACTGGGCCTATCCAGCCTGCCCCCTTATTCAGCATATTTCATAGGTGAATACAATATAAACTGCTTAGGATTTACCTTGCTGAATGAAGAGAGATTTTGAACTCCTGAACTCTAACTAAGCATTTTGGGGTATATTCATTAAAGAGGTTCTGCCATTTTGAGCCTCATATACAGAAAAAAAAAACCAAATAAATGAAATCCTTGGATGCATTTTATCAAGGGGTTTTCTGTTGGGCACAATTTGGATGAAAATCTTTGACTCAAAAGGTTTTTGCTCCTGTCTGCAGCCCTACCAGTTTTCTCCCATGTCTTATAACCATGGAAGAAATTATAGTATCTGGGCTCTTTTCATGGCTCCTGAAGATGCAGGAAATCAAATCAGAACCACACCAGAGCAAAACCTTTGAAATGGACATAGCTCCTTTGACTAGACATTGATACATCTCTTCCAAGAGGAGAAAATCATTACGTACATATATAGATGGATGTATATAAAATACACGAGGAGGATAACTCCGCAGCATATGCATCCATATGGCCACACATAGTTTAACCATAGTATTTTATAACCCACACGTATCTCATACACGTGTATTATAAAATATGCATATTTTTACCCCACAACATGTATTCTTCACTTGTAAACACATGCCTACATGCAATGCATTGAAACCACATATATCAATACATTGAGCGTGCATAGTTTTCTAACCTATTTTTAAAATGTATGTACATATATTGTACGTGTAAAAGTAGGACTTATTCACGCAAGTTGGCCAATTTTAAAACATTCGTGTGTAAATGAAATTAAGCCGTTTACAAATTAGTCCACCAGTTCACCCAGTCCTCCTTCAGGTGATGGAGATCTTCCTGGCTTTTCAGCCTGAATGTCCTCCAGATCTCCCACCCGGTCCGCACCACAATAAACACATTTAAAATAAATTATGCCAGATAATCAGCAGGGGTAGTGACAAGGTCGGTGCCCACAGCTTCCGGGATATGAGGAGGAAGCAGACCAAGTGCTCTGCTTCGGCCAGGGGGAGGAAGGGGGCAATGAGTCTCCGATTAATCCTTAGGAGGCAAAAGCTATTTTAATAAATACATTTTTAACCTCATTACAGATATTTTCCTGTCCTACTCAACATCTTAAATGTTCTCCTCCTACCACTGCTACTCCTGTTGGAGAGAAACATGCAACCCAACTTACTAGGAATTGAAAAAGCAGCCAGCATGAATTTCTGGACAGGCTCCATTAGAAAAAAAAAAGTAACCAGCACATCCCCAATGTGTGAGCTTTTGGGTTGGGGTTGCAATACTAAGGCACAGTGACAAGGACGGGTTTCTAATGAACTTGGGGTTCCCCAGCCCCTGAATTAATGGTAGTGTAGTTAAAAAAAAAAAACCGATTTCCAAACAGATTCCTAAAAATGTCACTTACGTGAAGATGTTTAGGATGAACGAAGGTTGGCCCATGCACAATAAGAAATCCGCTGGCTGAAATGTTGGAAGGAGAATGTTCCTTGTGTGTAAAGAAAATTAGAAGACAGAGACCACAGCCCATGCAAACAAAAAAAAAAAAAAATCTGATTGATAATTAAAAGCAGAGGGACTGAATTGAAGCACAAATTCTTTCAGGCTGTAGAAATCTCAGGGTTCATTTCCAGATACCCCCAAGACAATTAAGAATCAGGCTGGAGCCCTTGACATTCCAACAGACCGCGATGCCTTCGGGGGATAATGTGGAAAGTACAAAAATAGAGCACTGTGTGACTCAGCTGGAAGAGCCGAGCCTAAGACTTGTACCATTGCGGTCAGATCCCCGATTTAATTATTCTTTGTGACAGGGTAACTGCTTAAATGTACAACAGGGACACGCTTTATTGATTTATTTGTGGTGAAATACCACAGTTGACATGTGTCCCTTCTGTAGCAGCAGGCCAAAGCCTTGAGATCATCTTTGCCAGTCCAATTTTGTTTTCAAAATTATGCTAAAGCGTACGAGGATTTACATAGTAAAATAGTAGATGAGGGCAGAAAACATCCATCCAGCACATTCAGTCTGCCCAAATATTTTGTCCAGCTACCTGTCCCAGAGTATGACCACCTGCAAGGTTTCGCCTTATCCAGGACAAGTCTGTTTATTCTCATCTTTGTTTACCCACCACCATCTTGGACAGAAGGATAGATGTAAGGTCCCCACTGAGTTCCCTCCATCACCCAACCACAAAGCGCTGTAGGAATTTAAATAGCCAGCATTACTGCCGTTGCCCAAATAACTGGCCCCCCCAGGTCCCCTGCGTAGCCTGCCAGACACATTTCTGCTAGGGTTGCTGGGTATTTCAGAACTTGAAGCTGTCAGGCTTTTAAACAAATCTCTCTAAAGCAGAATGGATGAGAGCTGTATTCTGATGCTGAAACCTCAGATTAGCTGACAGAGTAATGTAGAACATTTCCTTGCAGTAAAATTAACGAGCAAGTTCAGAGAAATGGGACCCAAGCCGCTTAGGGTACCAGTAGAAAAATAGTTACAATTTCAGCAAAGGTTTTAAAAACAGTTTATTTCTGGCTCTAGCCTAGATTGCGAAGGAGAAGGCGACTTATGAGACGGGTTTGTATTTGTCCCTAATAAGGCTATAGTTTGGTGTCCTCTCCACACCCCATTTTCTGACATGAAGGGAGGACTGACAGAGGTGATCTCTGGACAGGGTGGAAGGCTTTGTTTTTGATAGCCTTCATGTACTGAAATTAAAAAGCTCTCTCCTAAGCAAGCCAGCAGCTAAAGATTGTGCATTGCCCCAAGTACTCCCCAAGGGGGTCTAATATATTGAGAATGTATTGTATTGAGAATGTATTGAGAATGTCGGTATATAAAAATCCGAAATAAATAAATAATATACTGGGAAAATAAGGCGGAGCAACATTCTGCAAGCGTGAGAAGTCACCTAAGCAGCAGCAGCTTATTGCAGTGAAAAATTCTCCCCGTAATTTGAGAGAGAGAGAGTCAGGCTTTCAATGGCTGTAAATGAACTGCGGAGCATGTTGTTGATTTAAAAAAAAAAAAAAAAAAATGCTCTGGCCAGAAGCTGACAATTAAAGGCTTGGCTTAATCTCAGTCTAGATTTGAGTGTCTGGTTTAAGTAATTAGGTTTTGGTTAATTCTCTATTTCTAAACTTTGCAGGTTAAAACCAGTAAACGTGTATATAATTTCTGTGCTCAAGACGCACAAAGTGCTCAGCAGTGGATGGATAAGATTCAGAGCTGCATTTCTGATGCTTAAACAGGACCAATTCAAAGTGAAGCCAAGTGAACAAGAAACATGCCTGTGGCAGCCCGAGTTATGGGGAAAACAGTTGACCTATTACGGTTCCCTCCTTTTTTTTTAAATATATATATATAAAAGAGCAATTTTTTTTTAAACTGTTCCAGTTTAAAATTTGTGGCCATTGCCTTCTTTCTACAGTTCCTAGAAATGAACAGCTACAGAAGTGCCCTTGCCTGCGCTGCCAGCACTCCTGCGCTGAGGGAGTGCCCTGATGTTGCACTAATCGGTGTAGATTACGCCGGGCTTCCATTATCAGAAGTAGGTCACTGTTTCTCTCACAGAAGTGCGTCTTTCTCACAGGACGGGTGCTGCCTGAACTCCTACTATTTTCCTTCCCAAACTGCTTTGTTTTCTGAGTAAATTGTGTTGGAAATGGGGTTCCTTGATTCTTGCACAACAGGTCTTGGTTAAATGACACCGTAATGGGACACACAAAACTCAGGAGCTGTCATCCTCTGACAATGGTATAATCACTGGCGGGTGATTTCTATCCAAGAAAGGACAAATCTCTGAGGCTTTTTTTTTTTTTAGTAATCAATTTAGTTTGCTTTTATTGAATGTGAAAACTTATTTTAACCTGTAACCCAAGCAGCTAGGATCTGCCTGTTAAATAAGCAGGATCTCACAAGCCCTCCAGAATTACAATTTTTCAAGAGACCTCATGCCCACCTTCTCAAACAAACATTTCTGGAAGGAGAATGCACGGGCCCGGTGCGGCGCTGTGTTTTTCAGGCACAGAGAAATTGTTTTTAAACAAAACAGCTTGATCTTTCAATAGTTATTTAGTAAAAATGTTGCTTTAAAATAAATTCCTTCATTCATTCTCTACCCTTCAGCCCTGTTACAATTGCACTGTGGTTCAATGAAGGATTTTCTAGTGACCCATTTGGTGATAAGAGGCAGAAACAATCGAAGTGGATTACTCTTCAAGGAATAACCTCAGAACTAGCACAGAGAAGCTGATGATTATTTTTCTGAAAGGGCTCACGGTAAGACTTTGAAATGCCATTGTAACAAGCATTCTTACGTTGGAGATCGATTCAGACAGGCAAATCAGTAACTGGCCAAGAACATGGTCAGAAACAAAATTTAAAAACGACTTTGGGCTTCAGTTTTGTAGGTAAACACTAAGGTGTAATTACAGACTTTCGTACTAGGAGAAGCATGAAGGCTCTGTTCTGCTCCCCTGTAAATAGAAACGAGAGTAGGAAAGGTGAAAAGCTGAATGCACTAAATCAGTAATACAAGCATTTGCACTTAATACATTCCCAGGACACCCCTCAGTAGCTAACAGCAGAACAGCGTGGCACCAGCAGTTACAGGAGACGAAGTGTGTACAGAATTGGAGTTGGTCTGATGTAATTTTGTACTTAAAATTTTTTGCACAAACTGTAAGAATGTTTTTTATATATTTTTATTATTAGAGTTGGTAACGTGTTTGACTTAAGTCTTTAAAGAATGTTGTCTATAGCCAAAGTTAAATAGACCTTTTAGCCACAAGCATGTGTGATTATTAACTGGAGTCATTAAACATTGAATGCATTATGTTTTGAAATGTTAATACTGTATGTTTTGCATCTCATGTTGCAAAGTTTGTACTGTATATATATATATATATATATATATATATATATATAAAATGTATTTTCTGACTTTTCAGATAACTCTGCTTATAATTTAATTTAAAAGCTAATCTGACTTCATGTACTGCATTTTTAAGTTGTTGAATGGTGTACTTTTTATTTTATTTTTTTTTTTAAAGATCAGCTCTAGTTTAACAAAAAGCTATCTTGGGATTTTAGCTTATACATGGAAAAAGAAATACAACTGCTAGGATCGTGTAGCAAAAGTGACTGCAGAATTTTCTATTATTCTCAGTTTTTTAATCTTTACCTGTGGAAGTGGCTTTTTTGCACCTTGTTTTCTTTGTATATAAAGTACTTTTTCATGTACTTGTAAAATACTGATCCTACTGTTCCGTAGACTACTTTGAAACTATACACACCACCACTGCTTATTTTGTAACTGGGTTATTTTAACCATTGTATGTATTTGTTATATGACCTGTGTATGCTAACTATCTTGTAATAAATATACCTCAAGAAAAGTGTCTTAACATAACATGTAAATTTGGTTTTTCTAATATTGTTTGTGGCATCAGTGGGCACAGCACTTACCTACATCACATCGTTAAATGACTTGCCGAAGATCACCCAGTGAGTGCAGTAGCTAGAACTGGATTGGCTGCTAGAGCTTTGCGCCCAAAGCTTGCATCCACTACATTAGTTTGTCAGGATATCCACCTGAATAGGCACAAGATACATTGGAGACAGTCTGTGCAAATAGATCTCTCTCATGCATCTGTATTAGGACTATGCCAGGCCCGGTGTCTCATACCTGCAGTACACCACAAATATTGGCAAACGAATGATGTAAGTCAACACTGTTCCCATGATCAGACATGCTATGGTATTAATATAATCAAAATTGTTAAAAATGAACAAAAACACAAAAGGTCCTATGCACAGGAATAAATGTGTTTCCAGCAAGCTTTCACACTACTTAATATAGTCCAGTTTAGGCCCCCTCTCACCCAAAAAATGTACATCCACACATTATACACGGCCATCCTCCACATCTAGTACTCATTCCTGCACCGCCACTAAATGTTCAATACCACTAAGGGTAATAGACGGCCATCCCTTCCTCACCTCCATAAAAAGTTCAGTACCACCATGCCTAATACACATCCTCCCCTACATTTTATACTCATTTTTTGCTCTTTACATCAAAATTCCTATTTTGAAAGAGTCTATTTAATAAGATGTAATAACACACTAATGCAGATATGGTTAGTTAAAGTGCATTATCTTGTGATATTGGCAGTGTTAGTGTGACAGTGAGTACTGCCAATATCACAGGAAAAAGCTGGGACCCAATGCATCTCAAAATTAGCTGTGTTGCATGCCAAGTATCTGTAATAAGCAAATGGCTTAGAATGGATTACAATAAATGTGATCCGTGTTAAGTGCAGCAGTTAATAGAGATGTGCTTCAGGTAAAACTGTCATGTCAGGCTTCGTTTCGGGGCCTCCCCACGGGAATTTAGTTTTTCCCGTGGTTCGGGAAGGGGGGGGGGTTTCGTGGGCCCCGATTTTCAGGTTGGTGCGCACTAATGGGAGTTAGCAAAATTTCAGAAAAAAATCAATCTTTTTTCGGTTCTCCCGAACCAGGAAATTTCGTTGACATTGCCTAATTCGGGAAATACGATTGCACATCCCTAAGTAGTTAACACCACATCAAGAGTTGTGGTATCTACCTCAACGTGCATCCATAGGCTAGTGCTAATGCTGAAGCTCTTGGCCCCCATCTCTTGTGAATCCCTCAAGGAGCCTAAAGCCCTGAAATGGAAACCCTCTCCTACTGCACCAAATTCCCTTTACTGAAAGCCCTCCGTAAACATGTTAAGTTGTAAGCCCCGTCCTCCCACCAACATGCAAAAAGAGACATTCACGCCGGAGGAGCGCCCCCCCCCCCCCCCCCCAGGTTTCTAATGGGGCAGATCCCCAGTCACTCCTGCCCCACCAGCACCATCCAGAATAGCACTGCTGGTCTAAAAAGGACTCATTTATTCGGCCTTTTCCACTTATTGCCTCAAGGCAAATTACAAAACAAATTCTAACTACCAGTTACAGTCCATTGGCCAAAGGTCCTTTATAGTGGATCGCATTGAGAGACCCATAGTTTCTAGAATATATGAAGGGGTCTAGGAGAAGAGGGTTAACTAATTATGAAATTTTGTTGTAAGCTACTCAGAGTGGACCATTAGTTTGATAGGATAGGGTATCTAATACGGAAGTTCACAGAACAGATCCTGAGGTCAGATCCTTTCACTTGCTAAAATTGTATCTTAGAATCTAAAAGCCTTTGCAATCACAGAAAGACGAGTGCTGACAAAATTTGATACCAACTGTACATTACTTAATACTGAAAATATGCACATGAATTTACAGGAAACCAAAATGCATACAGTTAAAATAATAAAAAAAAAAATTTACCATGAAAATAGTCAAGTCTGTGTGTGTTTTCTTTGTGGCTGGTGACATAATCATTTCATTAACCAGCTCAAAAATATATATGATAAACATGCTAGGTTTTAGATTTTGACACTGCAATTTTATAATAAGCAGACTGCTTTGAAATGCCAGTGGTACATATGCACAATCCCAACACAACTCATTAATGGTTACGAGCCGCTCCAGAAGCTGTTGACCTTCCCAGCAGCAAAAACAATATATCTAGAGTTAAAGTTCAGGCACACCAGGTTTTCACCAAGTAAACAAATTTAATAAACTAGCGTGCAACATCTCATAACAAGACCAACATTCAACTTACATTATAGGGAACTGAAACATCGGGGATCTTGTGGAATGTCGCAGCATCGTTCCTTAAATTCTTTGAACCTTGGCATGCCGGGAATTGTACCGTGGATGCATCTTTTCGTCGACATTCTCGTAAATGTATCACAACTTGAATAAACTTTGCAAATACAAAATTCAATCTATTAAACAATTCAAAATCTGTTCTTTACAATTCAGTTCTAGATGAAATATCCATTCCTGTTCTACTCTGGATCAGTCCAGACAAGTGGGTTTATGCCTCCCTACCAGCAGATGGAGGCAGAGAACAAAACTTTGAGGCACTGCTACATAACAGAGAGTGCTACCTACAGTCCCCTCAGTATTTCTGTCTCTAGGACAGAGCTTTCCAAACCGTGTGCCGCCTGCAGCGTGCAGGTGTGTTACGCGCCGCACTGTGAACTCCATGAGTTTGGGGGGTTTTTTGGTTTTGTTTTTTTTAAGAGATTCACTTTTTTTTTTCAGTTCAAGGGGTTGCTTATTATTGGGCGATTTTTGCTGTCAATTGCATTCTTTTTGGGCGGGACTCGAGCCCAGCTGTCCCCGTCATTGGCTGCTGCCGACGAGGCCTAGCCACAAGGAGCACGTGGGCAAACAGGTACCGACTGCAAGCAAATGTCTGCAGATCCTGGAAGGTGTTATGCAGCACGGCAGGCTTAAACTGTTAATGGAGTGAAGCATTTAACTGGCATCAATCAAAGAGGTACATGAGTGCGGGGGCCAGACATGTGCAGGGGGGAGAGAGATGAGTGTGCGGGGGCAGACATGGTTGGGGGGAGAGAGATGAGTGAGTGGGGGGACAGACGTGCTGGGGAGAGAGAGATGAGTGTGCGGGGGACAGACGTGCTTGGGCTTGTTTTTTGGAAAATAGTACTTGGAATATTATATATTTTTAATATAAATGAAAAGTTTTCATGAGATAGGTTGTGTCGTGAAACATTTTATTTATATATATATTTAAGGAAACATACATAAATGGTTGAAACACATTTCGTTCGTTTAACCTTTAACCTGTGGTTTGCTAGTAGACTGAATTACCGTGTCGTGAAATTATGTTAGTCTAAAAAGTGTGTCGCCAACATGAAAAGTTTGGAAAGCTCTAGCAGATGGTAGAGGTACAAACCTGCAGGCTGGAGTTTCAAACAAACAATTTAAGAGATTTTGGCTTCCTGAGGTGCTCGGGTTCCTCCGTGGGATCATCCCTCAGAGGTTGAGCAGGGCGAGTGGGGGGTTGGAGATGCTTGGTTTGGCTCAGCCCTCATCATTGGTTGGGGGGGGGGGTGTGATGAAAGCCAGGGGTCCTGGTTCCCTCACCCCCTCTGCACTCAGCTTCTTTGGAAGCAGGGAAGTATTTGAATTTTCTTCCCTTCCCTGGCTCTGTTTGTGAGTTTGAAATAAAAAAAAAAAAGCTGTTTCCAGGCAGAAAAGGAGCAGGGCTGAGGCAGTTGAGCGGCTGGATGTCTCTGCCTGGTGGTGGGGGGGGGGGGGGGGGGGGAGCAGCACCGTTTTCTCCTCACGTCAGCAGGGGCAGCAAAGTTTGTTGCAGCTGTGGTTAGAAATGGGCTCTCCTTTATTCGGCTGCATTTTGCGGGGAATGTGTCTCTGGGAGGTTCTGGGAGCCTCCGGGCAGGGGGGGTGCGGCGGCAGGAACGCGAGGTCAGCTGGACGGGTTCTGGAGGAGCCGGCAGCCATTTAGTCAGCAAGTGCTGGGAGTCAGGCTGCTGTGGTGGAGCCTCACGACTCCCCTTTCACACTGTTTCCCGTGGATCAGGGCCCTGCCGGTGGCAGGGGAAGGGGGATCAGGCGCAGGGGGACATGGACCCGGACACCCCTTCTTCGGATCCGAAAGATTTTTCCACAGATTTTGTTCTTTGGCTCCATAAGGCCTATTTGGCCAGAAAGGGAGAAGGGTCCAAGAGGCTTTTGCCCTGGAAGTCGGGGATGGCTAAGAAACCTAGACTTTTGGATGCATGCAGAGTCCAGAAGGATCCTGCGAGCCTTGGGTCGCAGATGAGCTGCGGTAGAAGACGACTCTTCAGAGGAGGTGGATGATCCGGATCAGATGCAGGGAGGGTGGTGGATCCAGATGTGGACCCTGTTAGTACCTTAGTGGATCTGCTGCAGGATCTGGATCAAGACCCTGTCGGTGCATTGGGGGATCCAATGCAGGATCCGGACAAGGTTCTGATCGCAGACAGTGACGACCCTCAGGTGGTTCTGCAGGGATCAGCAGGGCCTGCTAATTCCCCAGGTGCTGGAGATTAAGGTCACTCAGGAAGGTTTGGATAATGAAGGGGTAAACACAGTCCTACAGCGATTACGGGGACCCTCATGGCTTTTCCATTGCCGGAGGATCTGGAGTGGGAATCTCCCAAGTATGCTTGAAGGTGGCCAGGGCCATGGCTAAGTTATATCCCTTGCCAGGACAGACGGCATCCTGGAAATTCCCAAGGTGGATGCAGCAGTATCCTTGGTTACCAAGACGATGACCATCCCGGTGGCAGGTTCTGCTGCACTGAAGAAAGTGTAGGATCCGAATCTGGAGGTTTCCTTAAAAGTCTGTTCGAGGTATAAGCCTCGAGTCTGCGTGCGGCAGCGCACTAAATCTTGACGCAGAGAGCCTGCGTGCGCCGGGCACGGAAGGCGCACAATAAGCGGTCGAGATCGGCTGAGGCGGGTGAAGCTACCCGCTTGGAAGTGGCTGACGAGGAGGATTTATGTTGTGCCTTGGCAGTGCCAGCTGAAAAACTAAATGGCGGATAGTTTTGCCACCTCAGTTTCACCATATGTGCGTGCAATGTGCAAAGCTTTGAACTAGTGGCCAAAATGTAAACTAATCCTCTCCTGTGTCTCTCCCCTGCCCAGTATTAGGATGATATTCCCTAAAATGCACGAGGGAGCCCTTTTATAAATATGGGCTTATCTAAACTTTTGTTTTTACATCATAAACATTAAAATAAAAACAGCAGTAAGCCTAACAAAGGCATTAATGGCAAGGAACAGGAAATTTATATAACTCAATGAAGACTTTAACCCAAATGGTATAAATCGCAGAGAGATACATTCTTGCTCCTCATTTCCTAATCCGGACATTCGGCGTTATCTCCTAATATTTACACGGCAACAGTATCCAGCAACATCAGCATCTAAAGCTTAAAGAACCACCAACAGCTCTGACTTGGCATGGATCAATATGTAACGTAAGGACCATCCTATTCTCTAGTTCCTGCTTGTATTGTGCTGCTTGTTGAGAATCTCCAGCTGTACCCTATGACATGTTGGCTTTCCATCCTAACATTTTTGTGGATCGGTATTTGCCATGCATATCTATGCTACTGGAAAGCCTCCAATCATTCATAGTGATGCAAGCAAACATGAATTTAGTATGAGGTCCCATTCTATTCTGCCTTATCACAAACTCAGGGCAGTAATGAAACCTGGCAGGTTAACAAAGCCCTTACTAGATGCCATTGTGCAAGCCAGAAATCAACTACTTTGGTCATTAAAGGCTTGCTGGTTAATAGAAACATAGAAACATAGAAATGACGGCAGAAGAAGACCAAACGGCCCATCCAGTCTGCCCAGCAAGCTTCACATTTTTTTCTCATACTTATCTGTTTCTCTTAGCTCTTTGGTTCTATTTCTCTTCCACCCCCACCATTAATGTAGAGAGCAGTGATGGAGCTGCAACCAAGTGAAATATCAAGCTTGATTAGTTAGGGGTAGTAGGGGTAGTAACCGCCGCAATAAGCAAGCTACACCCATGTTTATTTGTTTTACCCAGACTGTGTTATCCAGCCCTTATTGGTTGTTTTTCTTCTCCCCTGCCGTTGAAGCAGGGAGCTATGCTGGATATGCGTGTAGTATCAGTTTTTCTTCTCCCCTGCCGTTGAAGCAGAGAGCTATGCTGGATATGCGTGAAGTATCAGTTTTTCTTCTCCCCTGCGGTTGAAGCAGGATATGCATTGAAAGTGAAGTATCAGGCTTATTTGGTTTGGGGTAGTAACCGCCGTAACAAGCCAGCTACTCCCCGCTTTGTGAGTGCGAATCCTTTTTTCCACATTTCCTCTTGCTGTTGTAGCTTAGAGTGATGTTGGAGTCACAGTAACCATGTGTATGTTTATTGAATAAGGGTATTATCTCCAGGCAGTAGCAGTCATTCTGGCGAGCCACCCACTCTTTATTGACGGCCTCTTGATTTTATGGATCCACAGTGTTTATCCCACGCCCCTTTGAAGTCCTACACAGTTCTGGTCTTCACCACTTCCTTCGGAAGGGCATTCCAGGCATCCACCACCCTCTCCGTGAAGAAATACTTCCTGACATTGGTTCTGAATCTTCCTCCCTGGAGCTTCAAATCGTGACCCCTGGTTCTGCTGATTTTTTTCCTATGGAAAAGGTTTGTCGTTGTCATTGGATCATTAAAACCTTTCAAGTATCTGAAAGTCTGTATCATAGTATCTGAAAGTCTTTTAGGGTCTTTTAGTAATCAGTCAGCACAAATGTATCATCACCTTGCGTCACCCATCCAGTGCTAAAAGGTTTGTGTAGCAACTTTAGTAACATTATTAAATTATCTGAGAAGAAAATAGCATGAACAGGTCGTGCTTGGGATTTATTAGTAATTTCTGTGGGGGTTTTTGCCCCGTTTTATACCCCCTTGCAACTCAATTTAGCCCAGTCATTAGAGCAATAGACATCAGCTAGGAGCCATGCAATCATGGACCATAAATCCAGCCACTAGGTGCTACCACTGCATAATGACTGGGCTTACTTGATGGCCCACCCCCTCCCTACCAGTCACAGTTCTATACTACATCCTGTACACAGACCACTACTGAACTCTCCTGGGTAATGCTAGTAGGTAGTATGTGTATAATCCATTTTTCCTTTCCTGTTTGTTGAAAAGGTATATTGTTCCAGTTCACTATTCCTCCTTTTGTTAATAAAGTTCTTAGTTTGTTAACCTTGTCTGTTACTGGTCAATGAGTCACAAAAGTATGTAACTGAGTGACCTCAGTATTTTTGGTGTTTGGTTTCTAGGGGTCAGTTCTTGGACCCTTAGGGTTTTGTGGGGTTGTAATGGCCCTGGAAACCATCAGGGGATAGCTTCCAAAGCAGAGCACTTGACAAGAGGCAAGCAGGAACCCAGTTGGTGAGCAGATTGCCAGTGCATGGGCATATTCTCAGATGCAAGTTCTAGAATGTGATCAGCTGTAAGAATCCTACACATGACTAATCTTTGTGTGGCTGGGCCTGGCCAGCTCTGCTTCACCGGACAGAAAGACGGTGGTGGACAGAACATACAGGTATTTATTTATTTGAGTTTTTTCTATACCGGCATTCGTGATGGGAATCTCGTCATGCCGGTTTACAATTAACAAGGTGTGACACGAGGAAAAATAATTATAATAACACTAGCAAGTGTCCAAAGAAAAACTAGCAGTTACAATAAAAGAGGGACATATTACAACTTGGAACGGTGAGGAGGTGAAGGTAATTTAACAGTTAAAAATAAAAGAATAAACCTACCAATTTAAAAGAGATTGTAAACACTTAAGGAATTGTCAAAGTTGTTGCATACCCTGTTGGGTGGTCAGAGTTAATTAAGTTGAAATTAGGTTTTGTTGGTGTCTGGGAAGGCTTTCATAAATAACCAGGTTTTAAGTCTTTTTCTAAATGTTGGAAGGCAGGGTTCCTGTCTCAGTTCTGGTGGGATGGAGTTCCACAAAGTAGGTCCTGCTGTGGAAAAGGCCCCGTCTCTAAGAGTCATATGGTGAAAGGTTTTGGCAGGAGGAACCTGTAGTGAATCTTTGTAGGACTCTCTGATTGGTCTTGCGGAGGTATGTTTTTTAAATGGTATTTGGAGGTCAAGGGGAGAGAGTTGATGGAATGCTTTTGTAGATGGTAGTAATGGATTTATATAAGATTCTATAGTGAACTGGCAGCCAATGCAAGTCTTTGAGAATTGGAGATATGTGGTCTCTTCTTCTTGTGTTTGTCAGAATTCTGGCCGCCGTGTTCTGAACCATCTGAAGGGGTTTAGTGTGAGAAGACGGGAGACCTAATAGAATGGAATTGCAATAATCTAACTTAGCGAAGATTATTGATTGCAAGACAGTTCTGTAGTTGTGGGTGCGGAAAAGCGGTTTGATTCGTTCAGATGTGCAGTTTATGGAAGCAGTCCTTAGTGGTTTGATTAATGAAAGATTTTCGATTTAGCCGATTATCGATGATAGCTGCTAGGTGTCTTACTTGTGATGTTTGAAAGCCGGTTGGTGGATTTGAGGCGAGGTTGCTATTTTTGGTGGAAATTATGAGAAGTTTGGTTTTTGAAGAACTTAGGATAAGATTTAGACTGGACAGGAGGTTGTCAATTTTTTGAAGGCAATTTTCCCAGATTTTGAGAGGGATGCTTTGATCGGAATGACAATCTGGATGTCATCTGTGTATGGAAATAATTTGAGGTTCAGTTTGGTTAATAGTTGGCATAGAGGGAGGAGGTAAATGTTAAAGAGTGTGGGAGAAAGGGAGGAGCCCTGTGGGACTCCTAGTGTGGAAGGATAAAACTTAGCTGCTTTGTTATGTATTTTGACTTTGTATCCTCTATTTCCCAAGAATGGTTTGAACCAGGCAAGTGCAGTGCCTGTTATTCTGATGTTCGCTAGTTGATTTAGGAGGAGGGAGTGATTGACTGTATCAAAGGCGGCCGATAGGTTGAGGAGTATCAGTAAGTAGGCATGACCTTTATCGAGGTCCATGATGAGGTAATCTGGTAGGGATATGAGAAGTGATTTGGTACTTAAGGATTTTCGGAAGCCATATTGAGTGGGAAATAATATATTATGGTTTTCAAGGTATTCTGATAATCTGGCGTTCACTAATTTTTCCATTACCTTAGCTATGACAGGGAGGTTGGGTGAAAGTTGGAAGGATCTTTAGGATTTAAATTAGGTTTTTTCAAGAGTGGTTTGATGGAAGCAATTTTCAGGTTGTCTGGATAGATTTCTTGGGCTAAGGAACAGTTGATAATGTCAGTCAGGGCTTTGGAGATGGTAGTTTGGAAGGGATATGGTGAAATGGGTGAGAGGAGGGTTTCATTCTCTTTGGTATGGATTTGGTCTCTAATGTTGCAATGGGTTTGAAGGCTTGTATAGACATGCCTTTGCAGGGATGGAGGTATGTGCTGAATGGCTTTAAGGTATTAGGTTTCAGCTGTGATTGCAGGTTGGAACTTTTGTTACTGAAGATGATTGCCAACTTCTCAGCTTTTTTGTGTGCTTGGTTGAGTGGAATGTCCAGTGGGTTGACTTGAGTTAACTTTGAAATGTAAGGTATAGCAAATAATAGCAACATATGGAACACTGAGGAGCGCCTGGAGGACATGTGCTTTGAATGAGTAGCCAGAGGGTCTTAGTATGCACTGTGGGGGGCTGGCTTTTAATTATGTGCCTGAAGGAAAAGGGGGACATTTAAAACCTGTTTTTTATAGTCTACCCAGCTCCCCCTTCTCTGACATCACCGGCACAACAGCGCAGAGTCCAGACGCAGGCAAACAGGAATGAATAACAGGTCTCTCACCAGGTTAGACCCCAAGGAAAATGTGTGGCAACGTCTGCTGGAGTAGACAGGGTTTATAGTCTGACTCTGTAACTGGCACAGATGTTGGCACACTTTGTCCTTGGGGTCTAACCTGCTGAGAGGCCCGTTAGTCATTCCTGTTTGCCTGCGTCTGGACTCTGCGCTGTTGTGCCGGTGATGTCAGAGAAGGGGGAGCTGGGTAGACTATAAACTCCTGTCTACTCCGGCGTGACGCCGCCACGACGGTTAAGCCGCACGCGGTCAAGGGGCACGCACGGCTTTGTCCGGCTTCGTCCGGATTGGGACGGTATTGGACGGAAATGCTGGAGGAGAAGGTGCAGCCTTAGAGAACGGCAACAAGTGAAGTAAACATCTCTTTCTGGTTTGCTTGGGATGCAATCTTGAACTATTTGGACATCTGAAAACAAGGTTGCATATTCCTGAACAAGCTCGCCATGCCTCACACAAAGAGGAAGGCAAAGTTAAGAGAACGTTGCCTTCCCTCAACACCAGTACAATGGTATCAGACAACCATTTCTGATTGCTTCCAAACTCCCTCAGTAAGAACACCAGGTGGGCCCGCTAGCACTATGACCCAGGAGCAGGAGTTTGCCACTTTGGCCAGTGAAACATCATTAACCCCCAGTGCCCCAGAGAAACCAGCTCCTCCTACTATGGAATCTGAGAAAGCCATAACAACATCAGGAGGCCCACCCAACCCCCTAAGAGATGTTGGAAATCCAACAAGAGCCTCTGTGGACAATGAAGATCTAAAGCCCCGGGAGACCGGGGAAGGCTCAGACATAGGGGGAGGAACTGGAACTCCGCAACAACCAGGGGATGTTGTATTGAGAAGTATTGGGCAAGATATATTGGAGATTCCTCCAAAGAAACTCACCTTAGAGGAATTGGGATTAATGATTATGAAAATGCAGAAAGCAATAAATAATCTAACTTTAAATGTGCAGGAAGTCTGGAATAAGAATGTATGTGTGCAAGGGAAAATTCAAAACCTAGAGAAAAATGCTAATACTATGGATGAGAAAGTGGGAGGAATACAGAAAACTCAGGTGAACTTAATAAAATCTATACAAGAACATGAAGGGAGAATAGAGATGATAGAGAATCAGAGTAGGAAACTGAATTTAAGAATATTAATTTTTCCAAAAGTCCATCTGGTTACTCCAGTGGACTGGTTTAATAGTTACCTGAAAAATATCCAGAAATTTCAATTCCTACACTATCTAAGGCCTATTATTTACAACAAGGCAAGGAGGAAAATAATTTTAAAGCTGCACAAAGTTTTAACCTGACACATTTTCTAGAAAAATCATATGAATCAAAAATCAAAAATAGAGCAACCTTATTAGTAGTTTCTATCCCACTCAGAGAGAGATAAAGTGTTAAAACTTCATTTCAGACAACAAAAGTTAGATTTCTATGGTGCTTCTGTAAGAATATTTCCAGATGTTATACAAATAACACAAATAAGGCATAAAAACTTTATAGCACTCCAAAAGGAAGTGCAAGATAGGGGTGCACAATTCTCTATACATTACCCTTGCAAATGTCACATAAAATATCAACAAAATTCATATATCTTTATTTTTCCCAATCAATTACAAACATTTCTTGATACACACCCATAAGGGTTGTAATCATGGGAGTACCAGGAAGATTTATGTAATTGATTCTATATATAAGTTTGCTCCATATGCTTACTTACTGTCAATGTTTTTTAATACTTTTCTTTTATTGTCCTTGATGTACATACTATATGGGGAATATAATGTATAGGATTTGAAGATCTCTGATAATTATGTTCCCTTAGTATCTAATTGTATTTTGTAATTATTATAAGAAATGCAATTAAAAAAAAAGTTTTTTCCAGAAACTGCAGACCTAAAGAGCAAAGAAAGGAGAGGATATGGTCAACAAACAACCACTATGAACAGATTCAGGCTGGAAATCAGGGAATATAACAAAAGACTGACCAGCAACTATATGCTGGCTGTCACATACACACACTGTATAAAAAGGAGTCTACTGGTGAGATGTGCTTTGAAGCAAAGTGCACTGAGATGTTTTGCAACTTGTAAGAGTCCTGGTATTCTCTCCACAAAAAGGAAGAGCTGGCAATAAACATTAACTATTGGACACTAAGTGAGATTGGTTTTCTTTGCACTAAGATATTTGCTGGCTATTGAATACATTTCACTAAATTTGACAAATTGGTTTTGTGTGTATCTCTTCCTGTCTAGCAGGTTCTTGTAAGTAAGAGAAAGTTTTAAAATTAGAGTAAAACCTGGGGACAAGCACTTGGAAAGTTTGGCCCATATTATTAGCCTTCCGATTCCTCAGCCTTAGGAGAGAGGACAGACAACGTGAAGTCTGTGCAGTGCCTTACAGGACCCTCCAAGTTAGCAAGGGATTTACCCTAAATGGGTGCTGGGGTAGTGCTCACACATTACTTGTCATGCATGTTTACATCAAAGTCCTATATACAAATTAAACACATATATCCAAAATGTCATCACTCTTATATTTAATAAAAAAAAAAAAAAATGTTCACATTTCCCAACTCCAAGTATCAGAATTCAAGACTTAAAAGCATTTAGCAAATTCGCCAATGGCTCTTCTTTTTATAACATGCAGGCAGCCTTTGACCCATCTGCTTGTATTGCAATTTTATTTTTCCATAGCCTCAACCTGTTGGAGAAACCATTCCCAGATTTCTGAGGCAGTCATGACATTTCCTGCAATCAAGAGATGAATTCCTGGAAATCACAAAGAAAAACTTTCCATCACACTGCCCATACATACAAACACTGGGCTTATGCTAGTTTCAGACAGCACGCCAGTACAATATGGAGCTCGTACAGAAGTGCGTGATTCTTAGGCATATCCAAGTCACTGCAGGGTACCTGCTGATACAGATGTTTTGATTTATAGTATTCTCTCAGACGCTCTGGATATCTTTCTACAGGAACAGCATCCAGGCTTCATTTCTAGGCTTTAACGCTTTCTATAATGTCAGGATCCTCATATTTCTTACTAGGTCAAGTGAGGGAGAAGTCAGTGCAGTCTGTGGCAATGTACTAGGAAGCAAACTGGGCAGAGACCAGAGGGGCCTTCCAGTCCTGATCTGCTCCGTCCTCATGGTCTCTGTTTCTAGAAATACTCACTTTACCAAACAGAGCAGGCTGCATTGCTCTGAACTTTCTTTACAAGGTCAATGAAATTAATTCAGACTGGACATATCAAAAGACTGCATTAATGCATGTTAAAAGTGTCATTACTAGGGTACGCGCCTTACTTAGAAATCACACAAATCAGCTGCATAATTATGTAATTCAGCTCCTTACATATCAATGCATAGTAAAGTAAAGGCCCCTGACTTTTAGGGACTGGGGAAACAAATAAGCATGGGAGTCATTTGCTGATGCAGCGGTTACTACCCTTACCCAATAAGCCTGATTCATTTCATGCAGCTCCAACATTGCTCTGTGCTTCAATGACAAGAGGTAATGGGGAATTGGATTCAGACAGCAACAAACGAGGGCCCTGGCTTTTACAGTCTGGGAACCTGATAAGCATAAGGGTGACCTGCCCAGCACAGCAGGTATTACCATAAACTTGTTAAGCAGACTCAATGGACCATTGGTCCTTTTCTGCCATCATTTCTATGTTTAAATATATATTCGCCATACTAGCTTCTGTCCAGCAAAACAAACTCTTGACATTTACCCAGAAAAATGGTGAGCCTCAACTGATAAATTCTTGGGAAAAATGAAATAAAAACTGAAAATAAACATCCACACCTACAGGAGACGTGAGAGTGACGTGGAAGGTGAGATAACAGGGGTCATTAACATACGCTGTCTTGCATTAACAGCCCATGTTAAGGATACACTAATCAGTTTGCCAAAAAGTGTCTCATGTTAACGTTAGCACATTAATGTTGATATTAATTGCAAAAGTACTTAACTATCCTTCATTAATGAGTCTGCATTAATGTGCACACATTTTCATGGAGATTAGGCTCCAAGAGCAGGGGGTTCCCAAAACTTTTCAGGTAAAGGGGCCGAACTAAATCTCTGTCCCCAACATCTCCCCCTTCGCTCCTCCCCCAGCAACTCCTTTCCCCCTTCTCTTCTCAGTTCTTCCCCTCTTCAGTGTCTCCCTTCTTTCCACCTTCTCCTTCTGCATTCTACTCCCCCAACATTCCTCTCTCTCCCCAGCATCTCCTTTTTTTTTCACCCCTCCCATTGTCCCCTTCTCTCTTCCTTCCCTTGGGACACAGAACCCTCTGCCCCTCTCCTTGGCGGTGGCTCCAGTGGCAGCTCTGCCCCTCCTCTTCAACGGCAGCCTGCATGTGTGTGCCGGTCCTGTGCCTGCTCCACTGCCAGTCTTCTGGGCCAAGAGACGCTGGCAAGCATCATGGGCCTGCAGCAATGTTTTTGAAATTAGGGTGGAAATCGGTTTCAACTAATAATGAAGGACCCTACCTTTGGCGCAGTGTCTGGAAGAGCCAATATGTTGGAGCAGATTCCATCCCAGACTTGGACCCAAATCTCTCTTCAGATGCGGAGTCACAGAGAAGTATGCACGTACACTACATCCCCAGATGCCTGGTACACGTGAGAGCTCTGGTATCTAGATAAAATTGTTGGGTCAGATCAAAGGCTCATCCAGCTCAGCATCCTGTCTCCAAAAGTAGAAAGCAGCAGGTGTTTAGAGGTCTTGAGAAAAGCATGACCACTCACAGTCATATCCGCCCTGGTTTTAGCAGGTGTGGCTTAGGGATGCACAGATGCAGACAGACACTGCTCACCTGTGTACTCCCCAGCCATACACAGACACACACCACTCCTGCCACACACACACACACACACCTTACACACTCTACACCACCTACCAGTACAGCTCCTCCATCCACACAACTCTAGATGGGGACGTATCACCAGTTGAGTCCTGTAGCAAACCTTCTTGGGGGAGGGGGAGGCAATAAGAGACGAGTGGGAGTGCCGTGAACAAACTTTGTTTATACCCCACCCTCTGAGGCAGTGCTTTCCAACCTTTCCCTGCAGGGCTGTCACGATATCTGTAATGAATATGCATAAGATAGATATGCATACATTGATGACCCAGATCTACCTCATGCATATTGATTTGGACAATCCTGAAAACCAACCAGATAGGGGCAGCTCCAGAAGAGGGCTGGGAAACACCATTCTAGATTTCCTGTCATTCAATGCCAAGCTTTTCTGCTAGTCTTCACTTATAAGCTGCAGTTTGGCTCTCATTGTCAGCATTTTTTCACTAAGGGATTGCAGATCCCAGATAGGTCCAACCTCTAACTGCACATGGAAGCTTATTCATTCTTTAGCCATGTGTGCTCATATTCATATCTTAAGCCAACCCACGTATTAAGCCAAATTAGTCCCCCCCCCCCCCCAAAAAAAATATGCATATTTTCTTTTTTGCTGCAGTGATTTACTCAAGTGCCTGGGAATTCAAAGTTTCAAAGCTGTAAAACTGCGATAAGATGGGTCCTCAACTCAATAAAATTACTAGTCGGCAGGAAATGTGTTTTGGCTGTTGCTGGAATTTCATTAGTTTATAGATCTGCTAGGGAATAAGTGCTTTATTGGAAGCTGAATCAATCTTGCTGCTCAGCTTAAACTTCTGGATAATCAGAAACAAAAAAAAAATCCAAAAGAAATAAAAAACAAAAAACTCAGAAGCATGGGTAATTCAACTATTTATAGGCATTTTGATCCACACTACAGAGAAGTTCCTAGATTAGCTTGGTTTTTTTTCACCTTGGTTTCTTGGATAATTTTCTTTATCATTAATTTAAATTTCTAGAGGCAATTTGCACTCTGCACCCCCCACTCTCGCCCTGCAGCTGCAATTCTAGGATGTGGAGCTCTTTCAGATGAGGGTAGAGAGAGGGTGTACAAGTCAGGGAGCAAAGAGAGCTGGGGTCATGGAGAGAGGAAGGGGAAGAAAAAAAAATGCTGGGGTCATCCATAGAGGGGGGAATAGTGGTGGTGGTGGATTGGGGGGGGGGGGGAGAGAGAAAGTGTGGATTGGTGGGGGTAGAAAGGAGAAAGCAGATATGCATTATTCCTTCCTCTCCCCTAATGAACAGAAAATTATGGATGACCACAACTCAAATGTTGCCACGTGTGTACACCCTACATGCAGCAAGCACATGCATGCTGCAGCCACAATCGTATGCCCACATTGCAGACAAAGAAGAAAGTTGCTGGTGAAGGGGGGGAAGACCAAATCCACCGCCAAGGCCAGAGTGAGCGCTAGATTTGCACTGGAGGAGGGAGGCTAAAGCTGCTGCCACAGACATTGGGGTGGAGGCCACTGGAGCTGCACTGCATTTGCCTTTGGGAAGGAAGGCCAACACTGCCACTGGAGCTGCGAAGTCATAGGCACAGGGAACTGTGCCCTTCGGGGAGGAAGGAAGAAAGGATAAGAGGAGGATATGATAGAGGTCTACAAAATCAGTTATTTACTCTCTCAGATAATAGAAGGACTAGGGGTATTCTCCATGAAGTTAGCAAGTAGCTCATTTAAAACAAATCGAAGAAATTTCTTTTTCACTTAGCTCACAGTTAAGCTCTGGAATTCATTGCCAAGGATGTGGTTATAGCAGTTAGTATAACTGGGTTTTAAAAAAGGTTTGGATAAGTTCCTAGAGGATAAATCCATAAACTGTTATAAATCAATAAAGAATAGTAGCTTGATATCTATTTGATGTTTGGGTACTTGCCAGGTACTTGTGACTTGGATTGGCTACTGCTGGAAACAGGATACGGGACTCGATGGACCCTTGGTCCAATCCAGTATAGCACGTTCTAGATACGGAGACACAGAAAGGACAATGAAAAAAGGAAGGTGCTGGGGAAGAGGGAAGGAAGAGGTAAATCACTGGTTAAGGAAGAAGGGTCATGCTGAGAGGAGAGAGAGGAGATGCTGAGGGGAAAGGGAAAGGTAAGGAAGAGAGATGGTGGAATGATTGAGAGAAGATGATGACCGAGAACAGAGGATATACTAGGAGAAGAGTTCAATAATGTTGAAAGTTACGTGACCCTTCCATACCCGAATTGTAATTCCCCTTCAGCTTGACTTTGGTAAAGCTGAGTAACTGAATCCAAATCCCTCTTTATAATAAAAGTTTGAGAATCCCTGCTCTTCAATCCTCATCTAATCTAATCTATATTTTTGGATATATTTTATTTTATTTTTGCTGTCCTGGCTTCTATCAACCAAAATAAACTTAGATATCCACTGATTTTCCCCTGTTTTTGTTCTTGCTGTAATAAGAACATAAGATATGCCATACTGGGTCAGACCGAGGGTCCATCAAGACCAGCATCCTGTTTCCAACAGTGGCTAATCCAGGCCATAAGAACCTGGCAAGTACCCAAAAACTAAGTCTATTGCATGTTACTGTTGCTAGTAATAGCAGTGGCTGTTTTCTAAGTCAACTTCATTAATAGCAGGTAATGGACTTCTCCCTCCAAGAACTTATCCAATCCTTTTTTTTTTAACAGCTATACTAACTGCACTAACCATATCCTCTGGCAACAAATTCCAGAGATTTATTGTGCGTTGAGTGAAGAAAAACTTTCTCCGATTAGTTTTAAATGTGCCACATGCTAACTTCATGGAGTGCCCCCTAGTCTTTCTATTATCTGAAAGACTAAATAACAGATTCACAACTACCCGTTCTAGACCTCTCATGATTTTAAACATCTCTATCATATCCCCCCCTCAGCCATCTCTTCTCCAAGCTGAAAAGTCCTAACCTGTTTAGTCTTTCCTCATAGGGGAGCTGTTCCATTCCCCTTATCATTTTGGTAGCCCTTCTCTGTACCTTCTCCATCGCAATTATATCTTTTTTTGAGATGCGGCGACCAGAATTGTACACAATATTCAAGGTGGGGTCTCACCATGGAGCGATACAGAGGCATTATGACATTTTCCACTTTTTTTTGCTTTTTTTTTTTTTTTTTTACTGCCGCAGTACACTGAACCGATGATTTCAATGTGTTATCCACTATGACACCTAGATCTTTTTCTTGGGTGGTAGCACCTAATATGGAACCTAACATGTATAACTATAGCATGGGTTATTTTTTCCTATATGCATTACCTTGCACTTATCCACATTATATTTCATCTGCCATTTCAATGCCCAATTTTCCAATCTCACAAGATCTTCCTGCAATTTATCACAATCTGCTCGTGATTGAATTACGCTGAACAATTTTGTATCATCTGCAAATTTGATTACCTCACTCGTCGTATTTCTTTCCAGATCATTTATAAATATATTGAAAAGTAAGTGTCCCAATACAGATCCCTGAGGCACTCCACTGCCCACTCCCTTCCACTGAGAAAATTGTCCATTTAATCCTACTCTGTTTCCTGTCTTTTAGCCAGTTTGTAATCCACGAAAGGACATCGTCACCTATACCATGACTTTTTACTTTTCCTAGAAGCCTCTCATGAGGAACTTTATCAAACGCCTTCTGAAAATCCAAGTACACTACATCTACCGGTTCACCTTTATCCACATGTTTATTAACTCCTTCAAAAAAGTGAAGCAGATTTGTGAGGCAAGACTTGCCCTGGGTAAAGCCATGCTGACTTTGTTCCATTAAACCATGTCTTTCTATATGTTCTGTGATTTTGATGCTTAGAACACTTTCCACTATTTTTCCTGGCACTGAAGTCAAACTAACCGGTCTGTAGTTTCCCGGATCGCCCCTGGAGCCCTTTTTAAATATTGGGGTTACATTTGCTATCCTCCAGTCTTCAGGTACAATGGATGATTTTAATGATAGGTTACAAATTTTTACTAATAGGTCTGATATTTCATTTTTTAGTTCCTTCAGAACCCTGGAGTGTATACCATTCGGTCCAGGTGATTTACTACTATTCAGTTTATCAATCAGGCCTACCACATCTTCTAGGTTCACCGTGATTTGGTTCAGTCCATCTGAATCATTACCCATGAAAACCTTCTCCGGAACGGGTATCTCCCCAACATCCTCTTCAGTAAACACCGAAGCAAAGAAATCATTTAATCTTTCCGCGATGGCCTTATCTTCTCTAAGTGCCCCTCTAACTCCTCGATCATCTAATGGTCCAACAGACTCCCTCACAGGCTTTCTGCTTCGGATATATTTTAAAAAGATTTTATTGCGAGTTTTTGCCTCTACGGCCAACTTCTTTTCAAATTCTCTCTTAGCCTGTCTTATCGATGTCTTACATTTAACTTGCCAATGCTTATGCATTATCCTATTTTCTTCTGTTGGATCCTTCTTCCAATTTTGAATGAAGATCTTTTGGCTAAAATAGCTTCTTTCACCTCCCCTTTTAACCATGCCGGTAATCGTTTTGCCTTCTTTCCACCTTTTTTAAAAAAGTGTTTCCACACATTAATGTGTGGAAACATTGATAAATTCCTGGGGAAAAACAAACCAGAATATCAAAGTCCCTTAGTAAGTCTCAGGACACACACCTACTAGTCTGTCCGCCTGGATGAGGAGTAGGGGTTTCTGTGCTTCCATTTCTTCAGGGCAGGTTAATCCAGTGCTGGTTATACCCCATGGCTGCATGGACTTGTAGTCTTAATTTCCCGTCGGTTCTCCAGAGTCAGCGACTTCAGGCAGAAAAGCGGGTGTCCCTCTCCAAGACTCCTGAAGCACTGAGCTGAAAGATGTCACCTCGTCACAAGCATTACCCGTCCCTTTAAAAGCACAAGGTGGTGGGGCGGCCATGATTTTAACTTACAGGGCTCTGAAGGACACCAGCCCGCAAGCTCCTGTACATTTAAGAGGCAAGTCTGATGGGGTGGATGCTGCTCTCAGGCCCTGAGAGAGTTTCCCCAACAACTAGTAATTGCTTGCTCCTAAGGATCGGACAGATTGTTTTCACTTCAAACCTGGAGGTCAAAGTGAAGTCTGCTAAATACCACTAAATACCACTCAGCCTCCAGGCCAGCTCCAACTAGATCCTGAAAGTGCTGGAACCCAAACAAGGTAAAATTAGTGATATAAAAAGCACAGCTCATCTTGACTTCAAATACAACACCCATCCAAGTTTTCACTCTAAATTGCTGGTATAAATTTTAGGGGAAAACATGACTTGCATAAATTATTCCAATAGTGATGACAATTATGCTGTATCACCCGCTGACTCGGGCACATCTGCCTGAAGCATGACAACAGCTTCGCCTTGCACAAACAATCTTAGGAAGTGGCCGCTGCAAGACAGGCAGAATGGAATTCGAGCCATCACTGGAATTTGCATCCAGAACTGTTCTAGGAAAAAGCCTAACAGCTTTCTGCTTGTTCTCTTGGGGACCATGTTTAACAGGAAACGAGTTGGAAGGGTTCACGAGGAGGGTCGCAGAACTCGCATCTCAGCCAGCTGCTCTCGTGACCCCGACACTGTGTTTTCCGAAATCTGATCCACTTGCTTGTTATTAAAGCCCTCTCTCTCCGTGGAGAAGCCAATCCTAGAGCCTGCGTCCACCATCAGGGCAGCTCAGCTTTTCCAATCAACATTCTTCAGAGCTGCACACTTGTGATGACTTAAGATGCTAACTACATGAAAAAATGCTATTTTGTAATATTTAGGGCCCTGTTAATATTTATGAAGTATTTGTAGAAATATGCTTTGGCAGCACTTACAGCATTTGTTTGTCCCTTGTGCACCTGATAAATCAATTTGAATATCTGTAAGTTATTTCAGTCTAAACTTTTATTTCTCTAAGAAGTACTTAATGGGATATGCAAAGAGGGACTGATCCAAAAGCATATTTTTCAGGTTAGCTGGACTCCAACATTGATCTTCCCTGCAATATCTAAAGTGCTTATTCTCAGACCGAGAACACCACCTTCGGACTGCTCTGGACACCTATCGTAAAAGTTTACGTGAAGCTTTCATCCAGTTGAGTTCTAACAGTGGCCCTGTTCTTACTATATGAAAGCAGATAAAGACCCCCATAAAGCTTATTCCAACTTCTCTCTCAGCTTTACCATCTCTTTCCCCTCCCTCGGAGATCTTCTGTTGCTTGTCCCATGCCTTCTTGAATTCTGATCAGGGCCGGTGCTTCCATGAAGCAAATCAGGTGGTTGCCTAGGACACCAAGATTTTGGGGGTGGCAAAACCTTGCCAGCAGAAGGCACAGAGAGGTGTTTGCTAAAGGAGGAAACGCTGTGCTGGAGCTGCCGCCAATACGCAAGTCAGGAAAGGAGGGTGCATTTGGCCTAAGGCGTCAAAATGATCTTGCACCAGCCCGGATTCTGATACTGATCCTTGTCTCCACCGCTTCCATTGGAAAGGTGTTCCTTGATCCCACAACCCTGTCCTGTGAATACATATTCCCTAAGTTACTCCTGAGTCTTTCCCCTTTCCCCCTCATTCTAGAGCTTTCCTTCTCTCTTCTTTTCACCTCTGAAGTGGCACAACAATAAGATGTGCCCTACATGGGTTCAGCTGTAAGCAGGACATGAACTAGAACCTTCCTCATGGAGTGATCATTTCTCACTGGCTAGAATGCTATTGTGTTCTCAATACCATGGTGGAAAGCTCGTTAGTGTCATGATAGACTACTGCTTATTGGCTTAAAGAATGCTCCTCCCCCCCATATACAGTCATCAGCAACCTGAAAAAGGATAGTCAAGTGGTACTATGATTTATTTCTGACTAGAATCCTTCATTAGAAAAAACACAAACCAATTTATGAACTGATTACACAGGACAAAATTATCAAGGATGGTTCAAGCACAGGATTTAAAGAAACCATATAGAAATGTGATTGATAATCTGTTACATTCGGTGGTAACAGCTGAAACTGACCAGATTAACATGAAAAACTGCTTTTAGTGCCTCGACTCCAAGATTGCGGCATCTCAGTCTGTTCGAGATCTGTTATGAATCGTTTTACTTATCTTGTAGGAAGAAACTTCAAACTTGGCATTTTAGCTGGGCTTTTGGTGAAGATTTATAATGGTTACAGGCCCTGGTGCTACTAGGTGAAATGCCGACAGGCAATTGGTATATTGGGGGGGGATTAATGAGTGAGATATTATGACTAGATGTGTTCTATTAGTTGCATTATCTTAATTTTGTATTTAGTGTTATGTCTGATGGTTTTTTTGGGTTGAGGGTGGTGTGTGATTTTTAATGAAAATCACCTAGAGGTTTCCTTTAAGATGGTATCTTAAATCTAAATAAATCGCAACTTAAGACAGAATGATCTTTGCAGCCAGTGCAATAAGTTACACATCTCAAAAAAAGGACATTTGCAGGAAGCAATAAAAGCCAGTTGTTCGAGACAGCTGTGGATGAAAATTTGGGGGTAATATTTAAGACATTAGATTCTACATTAGAGAGAAAAATCAATGAGTTACACTGATGCACTTTCTTTAGGAACCTGGGTACCAGTTGAACAGACAGCTCAACAATCAGAAAACAAAACAAGATAGAGACTGCGAGCCCATTTCATACCACTGCACCCTTATGCAGCTGTATTATACTTTATAGGTGCTTTATTGCCCAATCTAATTGACTGCATTGGCTTTTTTTCTGGCAGGGATTGCCCCTCTATGTTGAAGATACAGGCCATTAATATTGATTTCTCTACCTCAATGGCCTTATGAGCAGGATACTAAAAGTAAAATTCAAAACAATCCAGGAACATAAGATAAGTGTTATTAAAAAGATCAAACACTTTGAAATGACACAAGAGAACTCCGGGGCTAGGGTTTTTTTCTTTTTTAATTCACTAGCAGAAATAGTTCTGTGGCCTGTTGTTTTATCACTTTAAACATATCAAATCCCCCTTTCCCATTACCCACTGTAAGGGATTCTATAATTCACTTGTATTTGCAGCAAGCTGATATTTTGCTCTGACCTGCTCATTCTGTTCAGGCCCGAAGACTGTATTGTTAGCTCCTGAAAGCTAGTCAAAACAGGTATTAAGCTGGTCTAATTAAAACAAAAAACAAAACAAAACAAACAAACCCCATTTATTTTTATTCAGTTTAAAATTCCTATATTACCACCTATGAGTGAAGATAACATTTTTTTTAATCATTATTTCCACGCATCTGTTATATCGGTAGGTGTGGACTACATAAAATTCTGTATCTTTTCTGTTCAAAGTGCATACATTAAAAGGACCTTTTCATCCTTGCAATGTTACGTCACCCAAACATTCCTTTGCTCACATAACTGGTGTTCTGCTATTCCAAAGGCATGTCAAAATCCGAATCACTGTACCGTCTAGACCAATATATTCTGGCCATAAGGTTGCATTCAGTAATGAGCCTGCTCTCAGGAACACCTTCACTGTGACGCGCTAAATATATTGCTATAGTCTTTCAATCTGATGTTTACTTTTATGAATATATTACCGTTAATTTTACTTAAACAAACAAAAAAAAGCTAAATCACAGGATACACTAACAAAATCTAATTTAATCCTAGATTAAAACTGTTGTAGTTTTCAAAATCACTTTTGTTGGAAACACAGGATGTTTGAAAAATTAACTCATTAAATGAAAAACATCTTAAATTTTCCCATTTTTAAAGTTGAACCCTTTCCTTCAGCCTCATTCTTACCCCAAAACTAAAGAAATGCTAAGAACATGGAAATAAAAAGAAGGCATAAGATGATGTGCATACTCTACCCATTTCGCTAGTGGATTTCTAATTTTCAGGTCTATCTAGTACCGAGCGGTAGGAAGAGCTGCGTTAGTGCCTACGGCACCCGCGGTTACCGCCCGCACAGTGCAGCTCACCTACCGCTCGATCCTGAACACTAATTTTATTTAAATGTAAACCGCGTCCGAAAAGCCTTAGACCCGCGCAACCCATTTTACTGGATAGAGCGCCTATACAGTATCCTGGGTGCGCGGGCCTAAGGCTTCACGCCACGCTGGTATCTGTCATTTCAAATGTCAGATACCAGGAAGCGAAAAAACCAAAAGCAAAAAGTAAGTCGCTTCGCCGCTTCACTCTTCCCTCCTCCCGGAGCAGGGCGCGAAAAGCAGCCTTGCTCCGGGAGGAGGGAAGCGGCGAAGCGACTTACTTTTTGCTTTTGGTTTTTTTGCTTCGCCGCTGTCAGTGTCTTCCCTTCCTCTTGGAGCAGGGCGCGAAAAGCAGCCTTGCTCCGGGAGGAGGGGAGAATAGACACGGACAGCGGCGAAGCGAAAAAAACCAAAAGGGGACCCGACCCGACTTACTTTTGCAGCCGTCCGGCATCGCTGCTCCCCTGCCTCGTCCGGGAAGATGGCTGCCAGCACGGGGGAAAGCGGCCCCTGTGCATTCAATTGGCTGCCGTGACGCCAAACGTCGTGATGTCACGTCTTGAGCAGCCAATTGAATGCACAGGGGCCGCTTTCCCCCGTGCTGGCAGCCATCTTCCCGGACGAGGCAGGGGAGCAGCGATGCCGGACGGCTGCAAAAGTAAGTCGGGTCGGGTCCCCTTTTGGTTTTTTCGCTTCGCCGCTGTCCGTGTCTATTCTCCCCTCCTCCCGGAGCAAGGTGCGAAAAGCAGCCTTGCTCTGGGAGGAGGGGGGACACTGACAGCGAAGCAACTTACTTTTAGCTTTTTGAAAAAAAAACCAAAATTGCTTTTGGGTTTTTTTCGCTTCGCTGATAGTGTCTATTCTCCCCTCCTCCCGGAGCAAGGCTGAAAAAGCAGCTCCGGGAGGAGGGAAGAACTGAAGCGGCGAAGCAACTTACTTGCACGGGGGAAAGCGGTCTCCGTGGCAGCCCCAGTCCTCTCCCCTCCTCCCAAAGCCAAAAAAAAAGCGAAAAAAACGTTGCAGCCCCCCTCCGGACCTCGGAGGGGGGCTTGCAACGTTTTTTTCGCTTTTTTTTGGCTTTGGGAGCAGGGGAGAGGACTGGGGCTGCCACGGAGACTGGCACCCATGATCGCGGCCGGGGCAGGTGAGCGGGGGCTCTTACCCCTGCCTCTACCGCAGGGGTCAGGGTAGGCAGTAAGTTTGCAGGTTAAACGCGTGACAAAACGGCAGGGAAAACTAGCGATAGTCGGGGCGCGGGTTACGTGATGCTAGGGAATAGCTAATTCGCTCGTTTGCATGCAATATACATGCCGCGGGCGGAAGGGGTTGCCCGGGGAATTTAGGACGTGGTAGGAGTAGGTTAAAGGGGATTCGGGATCGCAGGAAGGGCTAACGCGGCCGGAACGTGAGTAAAAAGCGGCTTAGGAGCAGGGTAAACGCGGCCGCACTTTACAGGATAGGCCTGTTTGGAAGTTACCGATGAACTGGAAGACAAATACCAATGGTACCAAACACCGAATGAAGTCTGGAATGGTGATGATGGGCTGATGGCATCTCTGAAAGAAGACCTACAAGTGATGATACCGTGAGTAGATTATGCATAACCTGGAAGACCTATGGAATGAGCTTGACCATCAAGAGGACTTAAATCATCGTAACCACCAGAAAGAAGAGCAACACTATAGAAATATTTGTTGAAAGACAGAAACTGGAACAAATCAAAGAATTTAAATATCCAGGTAGATGGATCATAGAAGATCAAAAAATACCTGGGAAACAAAACACGGTTTTTGGGATTGTAAGGAGCGGCTTGGGAGAAACCGTGATATCAAGTTAAGGAGTTATTGAGTGCATGCATCTTCTCAGCGGCAGACGTGAAACAGGGACTTATAAGGAGGCATTTTCCAGTCGCCAGGGGTAGGCGTTGTACCCATGGGCCTGCAGGCCTATTTTTGAAGTGAAACTTGCTGCAGGCGTTTGCCTTGGAAAATCCAGCGGCGAGCTGGTGCCATGGGGAATCTTTACCCTGCGCACTGTGTGCCCCCACCTAAACTGCACCCTATTTGTATTTTCCATTTATCAGCCAAAAGAGGCTCTAATCCATGTACAAACACATACACAAGTGCACACAGGAGCAAAGAAAACAAACACTTGTAACACATAAAACCAAAAAGTTAGGTAACTTAATAAATATAATCTAAGACCTGGGCCATTCCAGAAAATGCAGGCATTGGAAAGGGAGAGCAATAGGAGAATTCTAAAGAATATCCGGGCGCACGAGATGAAAAACGTGGAGAGAAAATCTGGTCCAATGGAAAATGAAATGCACTGGGCTGGATGTTACAACTGAACCAAAATAAGGTATCCAAACAAAACCAAATCTTTTCCACTTATTTGAGTTAGGAGCCACTGAAGTCTTATGTGGGCTTGAAGTAAAAACAAAATGGATTGCTTTGCTTCCCTCGGAGTGGAGCTGGGACAAAGGGGAGGGGCTTTGAAGTCAGGGGCCCCTTTTGACACTCAGGGGCCGAGCGCACTGTATAACCCGCAGTCGGACAACGGGATAAATGGGCGCTAATCCACCCCCTAATGCAATAGGAGGATTAGCGCCTCTTTAACGCGCATCCGACGCCGAGTGAATGAGATATCGCTCATCACATGCAAATGCACGTGAATGAGGCTATTACTCATTCAGTCCAAATGCAAAAAGATAAATGTGCGTCTCAGATGCACATGTATCACTCGGCTATTAACGCCTGCCTGGAGCAGGCGTTAATAGCTGAGCGCAGGTAAAAGAAGAACAGAAAAGCAGAAAAAAATGCTTTTCTGTACTTCTTGTTTAAAGTAAAAAAATAAAATAATATAAAAATTGCGCAGCAGACCGCCGAGTTATGACGACCGACGCCGATAAACTCTGCGGCCGTTTTCATTACTGGCAGACAAGCAGGTTATGAAAAGAGAGGCAGAGTTTACCGGCGTCGGTCTTCATAACCGGCAGCCGCGGCGGGTCGCGCAAGCAACCCTAGCGCCTCCTTCCTAGCGTGACCCCCTAATTTACATATTGCATGGCACACCCCCCCCCTGCAGGAGCCATGCGTGCACTAAGAAAGCGGGCACTGAAAAGTCACCACCTGCTTTCCACGAACATTATTGCATCGGCCCCTCGGGCAGAGGAGGAATCTCTTTGGGGCAGGGAGGGGTTGAGACAGGGAGCCCCTTGCATCAGCTTGGGGGAGGGGGGGGGGTTCATCACCTCTTTAAATCATCAAGGTTGGAGCCCCTTCTGACATAGGGATGGGAGAGAGTCTTCTGTACAAACAAACCCCCCCCCCCCTTCTAACCCTTGAGTGTGGGAGCGAAATGGGGGGGGAGGGTATCTTTGGAGCAGGGAATCCCTCATACAACCTCAAGATGGGAAGGGGAGGTGCAATGAGCTGCAGTCAACCCTTTCATTGCCAATGAAGAGAGCGAGCAGTACAACTCTACCAGCCTTAGCTGCAGAGCTATAAATAAGCACTGCTGCACCTCGCACAGAGTAAAAATCTGTACATCCCTCTTTAAAAAAAAAAAAAACCTGAGCATATTCACAAAATTTAAACACATCTGTATCCTCTTTCCTCCTCCCTCCAATGGCTGCACCCAGTGTAAGCGCAGCCCCTTGCTCACAACTTTGATGGGCTAAATAATATCTTTGCACCTCGCACACACGTGGCAGGACCGGTAGGACTCTCGCACATCCACACAGCGCCAAGGTACACACGTTCTCAAAACGAGCCACACGGGAAAATTCATTCAAATCTACGGTGCATTAAAAAAAAAAAATCAGCTCGGTCTTCCCCTCGCACTACGAACGTGAACGCTGGAGCTGCTGCCGCCTCCCTGCCTTCTGCATCACATTTCTAAGGAAATGGACAAGCCCTGGTGTATTTCTGAATTTCTCTTGCAGGGGGGCTTGTACTTTAAATTGGGTAGCAATGGATCCACGTGGAACCAGACGGTCCTTTTTTGGAGAGAACAGCCAAAATGTTACAAGAAGAAATTCTTCTGTACAGAAAAGCAACAAGGGTATTAAACAATTCAAACTGCTCCCTTTGCGCGCCAGCTCAAGCGTATTTCACGGCACAGAGGGGTTTTTCCCCCCACACCCTAATCCGCCTTGGAGGTGTCAGAATGACAACGCGCAGAATGTTCCTTTACTGCTCCGTGCCAGAAATGTACGATTCCAACAGGAAGACAAAGAACTTGAAAACGTTTTCAGATGATGTATTTTTAAGGAATTGAAAGTCAATAAATTACAAAATGAATTGTCGTGTCGCTCCAAACGCTACACAGCCATTTGTAAAGCAGCTTTAGATAATCAAAAAGCAGAGCTGCCAAGTGACCTGGTTTCTGGAATAAGACTTTGGGCAATGCCCGACAGGACAGTAAGACTCGAGCACTATCACCTACCTCTCAACTAAGCTCTCATGTTATAAAGGAGCTACAGTCCACGTTTCTTAGAACATAAGAACATGCCATACTGGGTCAGACCAAGGGTCCATCAAGCCCAGCATCCTGTTTCCAGCAGTGGCCAATCCAAGCCATAAGAACCTGGCAAGTACCCAAGCATTAAGTAGATCTCAAGCTACTATTTCTTAATTATTAATAGCAGTTTATAGATTTTTTTCCTCTAGGAACTTATCCAAACCTTTTTTAAACCCAGTTACACTAACTGCAGAAACCACATCCTCTGGCAATGAATTCCAGTGCTTAACTATGCGCTGAGTGAAAAATAATTTTCTTCGATTTGTTTTAAATGAGCTGCTTGCTAACTTCATGGAGTGCCCCCTGGTCCTTCTATTCTGCACTTTCTCCAGTGCAACTATATCTTTCTTGAGATTTGGCGATCAGAACTGCACACGGTATTCAAGGTGCGGGTTGCATTTCCTTCATTCACAAACATCTTCCATTTAATCTTTTCCAAACATAGTTCATTTGTTGAGAAATTTGCTTGGAGTTGTATGTCACTTTATCACTGGATCTAGCACACAATTAAGGCAGGAAATCACATTGGCTTTCTTAGAAAGAGAAGGTTAACTAGATGCATAAAAACCCAGACACACCCTCTCTCCTACTTCCATTTTCTCCCTTCTGTTAAACTGCTGTTTTTCCACATAAAATGCTAGAGATCGTTAACTATGTTATGAATGTTCCAGCAGGATATTTCAAACCTATCTCAGAAACCGGAATTCATTCGTTCAAGGCAACAGAATTTAAAATCTATTCAAAGAATAGCATCTGGTGGGGGGCCTCAGCATGGCTTGGGAACTGCATCTTCTCTGTGAGAGACTTTCCCAAAACTCTGGGGATAGAAATTCAAACACTGCGTGACTCTTCTAGGGCATGTTCATAAGCCTGGCAGCCGCTGAATATACGGCTATGTTCAGAGGCTGCCATTTAGCCGGATAAGTATTTATCTGGTTAGATAGCCAGGTATCTTGGGGGCGGGCAATGGGCAGATCAAGACGGGGCAACTTATCTGGTTCTCCTAAACAGATAAGTGCCTACATTCAGCCTTATCAGGTTAAGTTAACCAAATAAGTTAGACTTGCTATTGAGCTGGTCTAACGTTATCAGACTATAACTTATCTGGTTAAATAGCACTTATCCGGTTATATTCAGAAGCATGAAATTGAGTTTCCTTCATTTTTAAAAGGCATTACTGAATTTGTTGCCTGCCTTTTTAGCATTTATGTCTTTGCTCTATCAGAGGTCCATGGTGTTTTTGCATTCTGAAGTTCTGCATGGACCGGTGAGGGCAGATGGTTGAGTCAACAGGGACTTTTCTTTTTTTTTTTTTTGAGACATTTGATATTGAATTTGAAGCAACACTGACTTTTTGTAGTTTGTATATTGGAGTTATCACTTCTATGCCAGACCAACATATTCCATCCTTGTATACCCAGATTACCGAGGAAACAATCCTTAAAAGGAGTGGAGTCAAACTAGAACATCAGAAGCAGTTCTTCAGGATTTGGATGAGGGGGAGAAGGGGTGGCAGCAACTGAAGTGGGGCAGGTGGGGGCGAGGCCTCCCCCCCCCCCCCCCCCCCCCGGGACATGGAGCTTGCTTTCTCCAGATGCAAATCCCCCCCCCCCCCCCCGGGTCTGGCTGGACCATTTGGCTTGGTGCTTGCCCATCCTGAAATTCATTGTGTCCTCCCCCCCGCACAAACATTTTTGGAGCCACCGCTGGAGGAAACTCAGGCTTCACTGCCTAAATCTCAAGCCCCTGGAAGGGAAATCAATTTTACAATTATTTATAGTGGGGATAAAAATGGACCTCCTCCTAAGGATCACTGTGGGATGATTTCTAGGCAGGAGAATACTTGGCGTGCAGGCAGGACAGCTGTGAGGGATTGTCCGGTTCCTCCGCATGCAATTTGTCCAGGAAGGAATGCTGCACTCCCAGATGGAACTTGCTGGATGCAGGCTGCTTAGGGCCAGTTATAGCTGGTTGTGGATTTTAAAAAAAAAATTAAATAAAATAAAAATCTAAATGTACCTTAGCTTTGCAGCAGAATGCCGTTTTATTTACGCCTAGTCCGTCTTTCATGACACTTCACAGCTAGGGTACTGTGCCATAGGCATGGGTTTTTTTTTTACTTTTTTTTGAAGCAGTAACACATGAAGAATGAGATTTTTCAATGAACAGTGGAAGGAATGCCTATTTGGGACAGATTCAGCCACAGCGACTGGCTCGCTGCCAGCATTTAACCTGTACTGGGAAACATTTAAAAACCCTTTGAGATCTGACAGTTAGCAATTGCAGGGCTCGTATTATCCATGAAAGAATTTATGTTGCACAGTAGCAACGCTTTTTAAGCTTTCTTTCTGGATGGAAGTTTATGGTGCAGAGAGATTTGGTTTTAACTAACTTTTTTTTTTCCCCCTTTGCCAAGTTCTTCCCAGGAAAAATCGTAACATATAGCATTAATAATAATAAAAAAAAACGTTAGCTAAGCACTAAAGTGCTTTCAAGGTATGCAGCAGGACTGCTTTACCACAGACGTGGGCGTCACTTAATGCTCCACAACCTTTCTTAAGCATGGAGTAAAAGGGAGTCTGTGCCAGCCCAGTGGCTCAATAGCAGAGCTGTACACCTGTTATACAGAGGACCTGGCTTCAACTGCTCGTTCAGGCCTTTCACTTCCAGGCGGGCGATACCGTGGCAGCAGTGCTCACAAGCTCCTAGGGGCAGGAATCCCAGTCAAACACCTATTGGACGGATGCAGGGTCCTGAAAGAAAGCTCGGCGCGTGATCCCCCAGCCAAGGACTGACACGGCAATGACTGGGGCCAAGTGAGCTGGAGGAGAATATAAAACAGAGAGGGAAAAGCCTTAGGTAGCCGCAAATCAAAGGCTCCTGGCTCCAGCTCCCAGCCGGGCTTCCGACTGAGTGGGAAGCTCACAAGAGTGGGAAGAAATTCTCCCACCCCCCACCCCCTCAAATATGAATAAAAGGTGAGGAATAACTCCGAATACATCATTCAATATCTGTCAATAAGTGGGCTGCATTTTAACTGAAAGGCACATTTTGTTTGCTTGCAATATAGGCATATTTTATGAAAAACTCAACGGGCTGAGGGGTCACCAAGACAAGTTTAGGAAGCCCTGATGAGGGCAGATGCTGCGCCCGGAAGGGAATGCACTTCATCCCCGGGATCCATCCAACTACATGAGTTCAGTGGGACTCAAAATATCCTGTCCTCTTCACACTTCATGTTTGTGCAAGTAGTTACATTTTCATTCCACTTCATAAGGACCACAGGCTGATTCTTAAACTCCAAAACATTGGAGGAAAACAAACTGAAAAACAGAAGGCCTGATTTTAAAAAGCATTTACACACTTAAAATTGAGTTTTGCACGTGTAAATGCAGTTCACTCAAGTAAGTGGGCTTTTGAAAATTGCTACAATAGATGCCACTGAATTGTCCATAGGATTTACTCACGTAAGTGAACTTTACATGGGTAAATGGCTTTTGAAAATTGCTTCAATAGTAGTTACATTTACACGTGTAACTCCTATTGAAAATTACCTCCAAACAGTTCTTACTGGTGCATGAACTGGAGACAAGCATAACTGAACAACATCACAGCTGGACGAAGGCCTTCCTTAAATATTAGGCAGAATCAGGTGAAAGGCAATGCTTTCTGTGGTGTCTCAGAGAGAGAGGCAGAGAGCTTAGCTGAATGAAAATGGAGGATTCTTACAGAGTGAAGTCAGAACTCCCAAGCTGCCCTGCTTTCTGCTCTGGAGTTAGCAGAGGATGCAAATCTTTTACACAGTAAACGTAGCAATGACAGCAGAAAAGGTCCACATGGTGCATCCAGTCTGCCCAGCAAGTTTCTTATGGTAGCAACTGCCGCTCCATGCAGGTTACCTTTATGTTAAGGGTAGTAATATTTACAATCAAAACCAAGCGACTGTCAAACCCATAAATTACTGCCAGCAATATTTTTTACGGGGGGGGAGCAGCCTTCTTGATAATTCAGACAATGCTGCTTGACGTGCTCTGCTTTTGGACTTGGACGGAGAAGCAGTCCTGTGCTTTTTCCCTAATGTCTGCGTGTCAGTACCCCAGACCAAAAAAGTCGGGGCCAATATTGGCTGCCGTCTGAATCCATTTCCCCGCCATCAAGGCAGAGAATATTGCAGTTGCATCAAAAGCATCAAGGCTGATGATCCCCAATCACAAACTGTTCAATGTAAACCGGTTTGATGTGACCCCTGGTCGTGAAAGCCGGTATAGAAAATAGCTAAATAAATAAATAAATAAATAAAATAACCTCTTCCCTTTAGGGATCCGCAGTGCTTATCCCATGCCCCTTTGAAATCCTTCACCGTTTTTGTCCTCACCATCTCTTCTGGAAGGGCATTCCAGGCATCCACCTTCCTCTCCATGAAGAAATATTTCCTGACGTTGGCTCTGAGTCGTCCCCCCTGGAGTTTCATTTCGTGACCTCTAGTTCTAAATTTTCTTTCCAAATGGAAAAGGTTTGAAGATCGTGCATCATTAAAACCTTTCAGGTATCTGAAGGTCTGTATCCTATCTCCCCCTGCACCTCCTCTCCTCCAGGGTCTACATATTCAGATGCAAAATTAATGATCCTCAGAAGGCTAAAACCACTACTAACACCAGATCATTTCAGAACAGTACTTCAGGCACTGGTCTTTTCCAGCACCGACTACTGCAATGCACTTTTACTAGGTCTCCCAAATACAACATTAAGACCACTTCAAATACTACAAAACACTGCAGCCAGAATACTAACTGGAAAAAGGAGGGACCATATAACAGAAACCCTAGTAGAATTACACTGGCTACTCATATAACACAGAATAAAATACAAAGCCTTATGCACCATACATAAGCTAATACATGATGAAAAATCAGACTGGCTAAACACAGCATTACGAGTACACGTCCCACACAGAAACCTTCGATCAGCAAATAAAGCACTATTGACCATTCCTTCAGTAAAAACAGCAAGACTAACCCAAGTGAGAGAAAGGGCCTTATCATTAGCTGGCCCCACACTTTGGAACACAATGCCAACAGAGATCAGATTACAAAGAGATCTCAAAACATTCAAGAAAAGTTTAAAAACATGGCTTTTTAAACAAGCATTTTATAAAGAGACGGGAAATTAGAGAACATTCAGGAAGAGGCAGAAGGGCACCGATACACATCAATTAGTAACGTGCAGTAGAGGAATCCATGAATTCTACATCACTATAAACATAATTGTAACACTATGAATAGTGAATTTTACCCGTAAACAGTACCTTCCTGGTACACCTGGTCATGACCTATTTCACTAAACAATTATTTGTCTTTAATGATTTATTGTAACTGAACCTTTGACGGCACCTGTTAGAATGTATGATAGTACAATTTCCCTACATTAATTTATGTGCCAGCATGTAAACCGTTGCGATGGTAGATAACTTAGCAACGGTATAGAAAAGATTTTAAATAAATAAATAAAATAAAATATTTCAGCCTCTCCTCATAAGTCTTCCAATACAGATCTCAACCAGTTTGGTCTCTGGACCACCTCCATCCTGACTCTATCCTTTTTGAGATACGGTCTCCATATTTATGTGCATAAAAATTGATGTTATGTGCAGAAGTAATGGAAGAAAATGAAATTTTAAAACACAATCAATTTTTCTGGTTCACAGCCCTACTTTTCACTTTGGACAAAGATGCCTCATCTTGGAGCTCCCACAGGTCCGAGCAATGTACCTTTGATGCAGTCTGAGCCTCATCCGCAGAGGGAAACCCTAGAGCTGAAGGGTTCAAGTTCGAGTTCCTGTGTTGCCATAACAAACCACAGACAATGGGATAGAAATTCCTCCATGGCGAAGACGAGCTGTGACTGGAGAGAAAGAGAAATCAGTTCTAAATTTTGAGATGAAGTTGCACAAGTAGATTAAAGGTGATCAAAGTTTTGGATTCCTCCACCCCCACCTCCTTTCCTCTGCTCATCCAACACCCCCCCCCCCCTTCTCCCTATCTCCATACCTAAAACTTATATAAGAGAAAAACATTGCTTCCCAACTTTTCAATGGTGAATTGTGCCTTCTGCTTTTGCAGTTGTCAGCCTTGGCCTCACAACATCATTTTCCATCATGAGCGACTAGAAGGGCACAAGGACACCACTGAGCACCCTCATGAAGATGCAAAAATATTCCATTACGTTTAGATTTTCCTTGCAGGACTCACCGGACTGAATTCAGGGCTGATTGATTTGCAAACCTTTGGTAGGTCACAGCTTCCCAGGAATGGTCTTCAAAGCGGATTCCAAGCAGTTTTAGTAGAGTAGAACAGGGACAATATTGGACCAGAGCCGCAGCAATGGTGCGATTAACTGCAGCTCCCATTTTCATGATTTTGTGCGTGCAATACAAAAATATTGGGATCTGCTTAATTTAAGCAACGTCAAAAACAATCAAATCAAGCAAACACTTTTTAACCATCATTACTTTTTTTTTTTTTTTTCCCTGTGACCTAGTTTTCCAGCAGCTGGCGAGAGTCCAAGAACCACTCTATTCATATTTTGGGTTCCCTGCTTGAGCTCCGAGTTCCTATGATGTAATGGCACATGAAGTTGGCACCGGCACAGCATCCACCCACCAGCTCTAAATACGGAACAGGGCAAATAAGTGCAGATTCCAAAAACAAGCCTACGATCTGAATGCGCTGCTCTCAATCCGGCTCAGTTGCCCCAAACAAACAAACAAAAATGCCTGGTTTTTATTATTATTTCTATTTTTTGTATCTGGGATAATGAACGTGACTCAGATGCGCATGTTGTCTGTGTAAGCATTCCTGGATGGCTCTCACTTTCTGGCATTGGGAGACAGCCAAGCCAAATAAAAATTGTTTTCAGTAAATATTACATTTCTGGAGCATGAATAAGCTTTCTCTCCAGCCAGCATGTCGCTAATGGGAATAGGGAAGCGTGTGCGAGGAGGGAGATGCACCGTGGCAGGGAAAGAAAAGCAGTCGTTCGACAGACTGCTGACAATGTAAGCGGGATCTGATGTTTCAGCTTCTCGATGATATAAATCAGGGGGTTAAACCCTAACAGATTCCCACAAAGTCAGAGAGAGAAAGAAGAGCTTGCAAACTGCTGTCCTCTGTAGTTTTCTGTCTTACAGATATTTCTGGGGGTGGGCGGGGAAAGGAGATTCCCCCCCCCCTTACATCTTTTTGAGGGTATGGAACAGCTTGTTAGACTACAAGCAAACATGGACCCTCCCTGGTTCCTTCGTACAGCCTTCCCCATTCATGCTTACGTGTGGCCATCTTTCTCTCTGGTTCTAGTAACTGCATTAGTTCTGAAGGAAACCGGAGCATCAGTAGGTTGCTATACCTTTTAAAGTACCAACTAAAAAAAAGATGCTTTGTACATGAACTTTTAACAGCAAAGACCATTTCCATGCATAAACATGCTGCCAACAACCCACCGTGGCCTACATGTTTGCAGCGTTACTAGCCTATTGCAGCTCCCCGCATCATGAGTTTTGATCCTTGTTCCTTCTAGTCTGCTAACAAAGGATCATGGGGGCTAAGTGCACTGAGATGGCTGAGAAGGCATCATTGGACCAAAATCTCAAAAAGCTGCATAGACTTTGGTTGGCTGTACAGCTCAGGAATGCCTACAGTATTTTTCTTGTTACAACTGCACACATAAGAGCTGGTCATCATTCCATACGTTCAGATCACATGACCACATCACACCGAGCCAAAAATACCTCCAACAATCCTACATAAGGCTCCAAACCGAGACCTCTCGGAAGCAGGAGTGTAGCTATATCTTAAACTTTAGTGGGTCCAACAATTCCATGAATCCAAATTTGGAAATATTCTCATATTTCCTTGGATGCCAATGTAATGAGCATCCAGTTCTTAGGAAGTCAATGACTTTACCCTATAAATTTTGGAGTATTTCTACATTTTCAAATAAAAATGTAATAAACCAAGGTTAAGGAAGCCCTGGCTTAAAGGACACATTGCAGTGGGGCCACCAGACCAACGCAAGCCAGAAATGGTCCACTTAAAGCATGCGCCAACTCGCTGTAAATAGAGGCAAGAGAGAGAGTTCTCGAGAGAGACCATAAATAATAAAACTTTAAAGGTAAGGACAAGATAGGATGGGAAAAGCGAGAAAGACGATGTGATGCAGTGAAGGGGGAAAAAAGGCAAATAGGGTAACCAAATTATAGGTTGGAACTGGGTTTACAGATGAAACAGGTTTGTGACCTCTGCAGTGACAGACGGAGGCCGCTATCATTCATTTCTAGCTTGCTAGCTTTTGCATGGCTTTGTGACCCATGAGGACCCTTCATTTCATTTAGTTAACCCTTGCTATCCCCAGAAACCTGCGCTGTGATTACAGGCATTATCAGAAATATTTAAAGCGGTAGGTCTAATTCATTTAATAATCTATTCCATTACAATGTATCATTCAATCCCATCATTACTGTGTTGTAATCCGATACTTTTGTATTATATTAAACAGTTACTGTATCCTGAAAAATAAAGAAAAATGTATTGCTGTTCAGAGGGAGGAATCTATCCCAGTCCTAGTGTATTCGTATTCTGTAGCAGAAGAGTTGTCCCACCATTCATACATCCAAGTATTTCAAATGTCACACAGTGCTGAAGTCCACAGTGTACACAGTGCTGTAAGTCCACAGTGTACAATTTGAAATGCCACATGCCATTTCTGATCAGTTAAGAGGGATTCTCCCTTCTAAAGCAAAGGCTGGTGACTCTGCAGTTCCTGGTGGTCTCAGAGACAGGCACGGACCCGTCCTTTCTGGATGGTGGCAAGACAACTGGCGGAACAGCGTTGGAAAGCTCGCACCGCTGCTCCCTGTACTGTCCGTGCTTTGTACAGAAACTGAGAATATCAAGTCCCAGTGTCCTCTCCCTGTGGCGTTTTTTTTCACAAGCCTCGCCAGGGACTTGAAAACCCCCAAAGAAGCGCAGTATTGAATTCTATTGCCGACCTGCCCCGTCCCAAGGATTACATGCCAAGCCAGCAAGAGAGACAAATGAAGCTGCGGTGATCACCACACTTATACCTTTTTTTTTTTTTTGGTGCTAAGCATGTAACTGCAGAACTTTGTGATAGTCGCCAGCCAGAAACAGAATCAACCAGAATGGCTGGTTTAACTGCATCTGCTGATTATCGCCAAGATGTGCAGCTGCCCGTTACACATCAGGGTAGGCTACTCCAATCCTCAAGTGCCCCAAACATGCCAGGTTTTCAGGATATCTACAGCGAATATGCATGAGAGAGCTTTATATGCACCGCCTCCAACTACCTCAAGCATATTCATTGTGGATAGCCTGTAGCGCTCGAAGAGCGGAGCTGCCTACCCCCTGTGTTGTATGAATCAACCCCAATGAATTGGTGACAACACAAGCAAGAAGACTCATGAGAGTCCCATCTATTCAGCACTACAAAAAAAAAGCAAATTTGGAGCAACACAGGTGAATAATGTCCTGAAAACTAGTCTGGTAGTTTCATGTTTCCAATGTGTGCCCTACAGCAGCATAAATCATTTTCTTTCCCTAAGGTAGCAAAGAATGCAATTTAGCTGAGGCACTGATTTATACAGAGAAACGTCTGCTAGGCTACTCTGGGTACAGATCAGCCAGCAGTAACATAGAAAAGACGGCAGAAAAGGACCAAATGATGCATCCTGTCTGCCCAGCAAGCTTATGCCAGTATCTGCTGCACTGTGCAGGTCACCCTCCTGCTTATCTGTTTCCCAGACCGTAAAAGTTGGGGCCCTCGGATGCTGTTTGAATCCAATTTCCCTTAACCCCTGCCGCGGAGGCAGAGAGCAATGATGGAGCCGCATCAAAAGTATCAGGCTTAGTGATTAAGGGTAGTAAAAGCCGCATCAGCAAGTTACCCCCATGTTTATTTGTTCCCCAAACTGTAAAAGTCAGGGCCCTCATTTTCAGAATAATTAAAATGTCAATTTTGTTTTTAACTAAGAAAAAATATAAGTAATTCTATCTTAAAAAAAAAAAAAAGCAGCCCAAATGTAATTTGTCCTTATGTGTAATCTATTACCTCACGGCTAGCATCTGCATCTCATCATATAGTGCAAGTCTGCCACCTAGTGCTTTACAGAAGCATACAGGGTCATATAGTGGTTTCACTGCCAGAAAACTCATTGCCGGCAGCAGGACACCTGCTCTGGATCCTTACTCGGACATTCACCTGGAGTGTGGAAGGTCCAGAACAGGGTCCATGCCACACAGTCCCACGCTCCCAAGCACTGCACCGCTCGCTGGGCTTCACTCTAACACTGCAGCTAAGCATTTCATTTGGGCCACTTCTTTGCTTTTTTTTTTTTTGTGATCTAGGCCTAGCATATCTTGTGCTTTGAAATGCCACTTAACAGAACTGAAACACACACACAAAAGGAGCAAAAAAAAAAGTATTCGGCTTCCATTAGGGTGGGTAGATTGCAATATTTGAATTAATATCAATTTTTAAAAGTGCACTCAGAACCCTGTGGTCTGCTTTGGGTCCCTGACATCAGGCCACTGACCGTTTGACGAAAAGCCTTCTCTCTACAGACGCCGACTCTCTGGAACGCACCACCCACACACATCCAAGATGCGACCTCGCTCTGTTTTCAGAAGAAAGGCAGGGCCGGTGCAACGGTATTAGGCACCCTAGGAAAACCTTCTGCCCTGCACCTGCCCGTCATGTCCCCCCCTTCTACCTCCATGCCATGTCCTCCCTGTCAGGCCACTCACCGAGATCCTCCCCCCCCCCTCCCCCAGTAGGCAGGCTGGATCTGGTCGGAGGGGCACAGACGCTGGGGGTGGGACAGGTCTCGTCTTCGCAGTGCCCTGCTGCACTGCTCCCGTTCCGCTCCTCCTCGAGTGCGCACGCAGCAGATAGCACGAGCTTCCCTGCTGCGTCTGCGCGTTCGATTACAGTCAGCCTTCTGTGCACGGGGGGGGGGGGGGGGGGGAGGGAGGGGAGGGGCGCGGACTCGCCAACAGAAGTGAGGGTGAAGCATTTGCAGGGGCCCCGGGGAGCGACTCGGGGAGAGATTCAAGTGAAGCCTTTGAGCCGGTAGCGGGGTGAGGATGGGGGGGGGGGGGGGGGTCGCTCGTCACTGAAATATCCTGCCGGCAGCTGCTGAGCTGCCGCTACTGCCGCTGTGGCAGACACCCCCCGAGCCCCCGATTAATTTATCTGCACTGCCGTGAGACCGTCACTATGCTGGATCTTGCCGCGTGCCGCGGCGGCTGCTGCTCCTGGGATGCTGGCGCCCCAGGCCGCCTCCCTGTTCAGCTAGTGCTTCCGCCGGCCCTGGACAGACGTGAGCACATCTCTACTAACTTGCCTTCCCTGGCGGTCGCACATTGCCGGTCCATGTCTGGCACGATGGGATCCGAATCCTTCACCGTAAGACACCTTGGGGTTGGGTGCCTGTGACAAGAGGGGAAACAGAGATGAAGAAACGGTCGGCAATTCAGGCAGGAGACTCCGCCCCAGGGAAGAAAAACAAAAGCACAGCTAAAGCTGTACCTAGAGAAGAAAAAAAATAAAAGGGTGTCCCTGGAGTGGAGACCTGGGAGAAAACGCTACCCAGCCCAGCCTCACCTTCCCGGGCCTGTGAGATGCGAATGAAAGAAATATAGGGAGGGCTGGAGCTGTATTACTGAAGGGTTAGAAACAGAAAGAAGAGCACCCGGAGAAAGTTGGGGGCCTCGGCAGCAGCAGAGGACTGCAGAAGATGGGGGCACAGCCCCAGAGAAAGCAGGGTGCAGGGTGGAACAAGGAGGAGAGAGAGAGAGAGAGAGAGAGAGAAAGAGAGCAGCCTCCCAGGCAGCGAGAAAGATGAAGTGCAAGGAAGGACCCGGGAGAGCCACAGCTAAGAGCGTGGAAGAAGAGGTGACCGGAGTGACGTGTGCCCCCAGGTCAAATGTAGAAGGTTCATGCCATTTTACAACTGGGTTATTGTCTTAAGACCACTTCCAAAATGTAGAAATGTGGAACTTTTTTCTTTTGACTTTCCAAATTTGAACTGAAGCCCCCAGTCACATGCACCCGACCTATGATGGCAGTAACATCTTTGGAAAACGGGATCTCATTTTGGGCCACTCAAACACGCATCACCTGCTGCTTTCTGCACCCTGGAGATCAATGCACTACCTGGCGTAGCATTTCCCCAACGGCCTCTGCATGTTTCTGGGCTCAAAGCCCCACTGATGAAAGTTTTCACTGGGGTTGTGCTTCACAGGTAGTGAAATTTCACTATGCAACAGAATTTTATTCAAATTCATAATTAATGAGCACCTGCAATGCTAAATCATGCAAAGCGGCTCATTCTTTCTGAATTCAGTGAAAACATCTTCACGGATTGGTTTTCGCAAACTACGTCTTAGTGAAGCCTAACTTCTCTCACTTTACCCATCCCCATGGCTATACTTTGTGTGCACGTTTACTACTCAGTTCATTTGCACGAGTAGCATAAATTCATGCGAAGTGGCTGAAAACTTGCAGGCTGAGAACGTCAGCCTCACAGGCAGCAGGGTGCATACAAACTAACCGCCTCTCTTTCACTGCTGATGTATACTTTTCTCCTCTCAGCTTCAGAGGCTGCCAGTTTGCATCACTAACCACACACCATGTGCAGCACCTGCAATGTCCATGCTACAGGAGGAGCCTGCACATTACCCAATTAGCATTAGGGTTGCAAATAGTAGGTCACTGTCCTGGCAGGAGGATACAAGACAACAGCCGTGATATCACCGAGTTTTCCAGCAATTCAAGTAAGCCACCAAGTTTTATCAGAAACATAACAAGTTCCATGCAGAACTAAGTCTACTTTCCAGAACACGCGCATGCAAGCCCATTAAAAAACCCGTTACTGGGATCCCCTTGGAGCCTCTGACAGATCTTAGAGTGGTCTGGACACCGAACACAAATTTCATTGGGAAGGACACACATTTACACTCCGGCAGGCGTGGTGAGGTTATAAGGCCTTCTTCCCTTCGGAGAATAGGGGAGAAGAGGAGGCCCCAGAGAAACATCCAAAGAGATTCAAGGGGTAGCAGGGGTCCCCAGAAAACACGCCAGCTTCAGAAAGCTTAACCCCCATCCACTGATTCGATCAGTCTGCTCACCACCCTTACTTCCTGGCACACGGACAGATCTCGCGCGTGCATCAGAGCCCGGGACTCTTAAGGCAGGCAGACGCGCCATGTTTTTCCACCAAGATTCAGCGAGCGAGCGAGCTCTGTGCAATTCTACTAACACAAAGGAAAAGCCAGGTGACCAGTGTCAGTGGTTATGAAAGTTACTCCCTGAAAATGAAGCGCAGGGCATTCTAGCCACAGCACCAGTCCAGCGATGCCAGCCCCCCCACGTGCCAGCTCCTGCTAGCCTGGAGCAGCCTTAGCGCTTTTTAGTTGACAGCAGGCAGAGCTGCACCACCCCCACTAGATGTCAGCCGAAAGCTTCCCTGCGTCCCCAGTACAAGAAAGCTTCAGTCTCCTCAAGTAGCAGAAAAGCTGGGGAGAACCCCTTGATGTAAGAAAAATAAAACAAACGAATAGCACGTCCCCGTTCTCCAAGTTTTGGAAATGCCTATTCACGTCAATCTATGCTGCCTGGTTCAAGAGTACAAAAAAAAAAAAAATCTTTCTACCAACTTTAAACCAGACTTGGGTTGATGAGGTGGGAGTAGGCAAAACCCCATCCTCCCCCCCCCCCCCAACTCGGTTTTCAGACTAGCTGAGCAAGTAAGATGAGAAATTGGTATTAACCACCAAGAACGGCAGCTGCAATTCAGATCAATTATTTTAAGCTCCCCTGCCAGGTTCTGTAAGAAAGAGAGAGATAAGTCATTCTGCAAGAGAATGGCTGTGCTCACCGTTAAGCACAGATCGCACCCCCTCCCCTCCCCCAGAGAAACCACGGGATTAGGCAGTAAAGGATTTCAGCTCTGTCTTCATTTACTTCTTTGCTCTGATTCACATGACAGCACCTGAAGGACTGCTTTCGAAACACGGCCCCGTGTAGAGCATCGAGTACAGTCGACACTGTGAGATAAACCATAGATAAGTTTATCGACACTTTTTAATTCCATTTAAAATATATAATATTTCAACATGGGAAACTGTGTGCACCATATGAGTGAGAGCAATACAGTTTATACGAGCAGAGTTTCAATGTAGTTGTTCACTTACAAGTTTCTAATTTGTGGGCATATGAGATAATATCCCCTGCTCATACATATCAATACACAAATCCTTACCCTCTGTACCTGTACAGATTAATTACAGGTCTTAAATATTTTTGGGAGTGATCTTTTGTTGCGTTAGGATTATTGTAACACGTGTAGGATGTAGGCTTGGCCTTCAGAAAACCATGCGTTAAGGGAATTACAATTATAAGATAGTAAACCTCCCATACCAGAACAGAACTAACTGTCAGCAGTCAAACAGCAACAACCCTGTCTATGAAAAGGCAGCACTGCAAATATTACACCAGGCCATAAAACACCAATACACCTCCTATTATAAAAAAAAAACAACAGAATAAGCCATCTATTTATTACCTATACAGAAACTACACACGAGCAGAATACTTCACCTCAGTCACACATGCAGAACACAGATAGACCCTCACCAAATACAGAATAAGAGACCATAAAGTATACAAAGAAATGTGCAGACAAAAACTGAATTGGAAACCACAACAAGCTATACTCTGTATGAAGTGCAACAATGGAAAAACAGAAACATCACTATTTCACATGAATCATCACAGAATAAAAGCCAGAATTATAAATCATTAATAATAGTAAAAACAATGCTAATAAAAAGAACATTTCATAACAGCTGATGAATAAAACATGCAATAATTAACTAAAAAATATGTAAAAATTGTCCAAAACAAAATATTTCAAAAACAGCAGATACTTCCCCTGCTTTCCATATCTGGGAGCTTTTGATTTCCAGATACCCTGAGATTGTCGTGGATTAGCCGGAGGTAGGGACTGGTTGCAGTGTATACAATCTTTGTTTTCTCTCACATACACACTCCCTTCAATTCACACATGTTCTCTCACTCACCCTCATTAATACACACATGCCTCCTCTCTCACTCACACTCAGTCATGCATATACATGCTCTTTCATTCACACACACTCCCCTCTCTCACATCCCCTCCTCTCACTCACTTTTCTCCCCTTCTGGAAGCAGAAGCAGCAACATCCTCCTTCAGCCCCCACGGCTGCTGGGACAGCGACTGCTTCTGCTCTTTATGACCACAGAGGCCAACACTGCGCCACCTCCTGCTCCTTCCAGCCATGGTGATGGCATTTCCTTTTTGGGACCCACCCCGGTGGGAAGGAGGAGGATGCCATTGCTATGCCTCCCCCAAAAACTGTGGTGCTCTAGGCAGCCCCGATAACCCATGACTGCCAGCAGATCTGCAGGTGCCATGGTCCTGGGGCCGTGCCAAAAACCACAGGCTGCACTGTGTGAGGTCCCACCCAGGCCCCGCGCATTAGGCAGCCGATGCAAGTCTGACAATACTTCAGGTGTTCCCTGTGCCTGGCAACATGGATCAGTGCTTACCGAGGCCTCCTTTTCTGCTTGCAGTGGTCATTGTTTCAGATATTTCTCTGATATTCTCACCCTGCATCTTTACTTTTTCCAAGGTTACTGGAAGTTTTCTACTGCATTACTGTTGTGTGTGCTCTGAAGGCCGTAATTAGCAAAAGGCTCATGAGAAACCCAAATGGTAGACTTCCATAATAATCAACTCCGCTTATGCACCAATAAACGTTTACTTCAAACTGTTTGCACAACTCCTTAAGTCTTAGAAAGCAGGCCCCTCACCTGTGGGTTGGGGCTGTTATTAGTTGTGTTTGTTGGACCCTACACCAACAAAATCCTGCGACATCTTCTCTTACTAGCGTAGAGAGCCCCTTGGGATCTCCACTAGATGGCCCTAGTTTGTAACACGGGGTACAGGAGAGGAGCGCCCCCCTGTGGAAGGTCTGCTGGAAAGCAGTCAGCATGGGAGCTCATGGTGGCATTTTTTAGTTGACGTTTTATGGAGAAGCAGTATATTTCTTTGGTCCCCTATCTCTGGGGTGGGTTAGGCCTCGTGACCCAGGATAGGAAGCAGGCAGTTTACCTCTCTGGTCCATAACCTGGCTAATAGGAGTTGCCTCAGTTTTTGCAGTCTGTATAAGGGTGCCAGACAACACATCCACATTACCTTTAGTGAATTACATCCAAAGAAGAGCTTCAGCCCCTAAAACCTTGGCCCTCGAGGTTTATCTCCCCCCCCCCCCCCCACACACACACACTTTTGTAGAATCAATGCCCTAGGGCTGTTACACTGAGCAAGGACTTGGCCCTGGGACCTCGTGTGACACTTGTCTTCCTGGATAGCACCAAAAGAGGGGCTACACTAGGATTGCCAGCTGTTCAGTATTTGGCCAACCTGGCCGGTTTTGATGGAGGCTAACGGTACCTTTAACGGAAGATTTAGTGCCTGCGTTCTGTCAACCACCAGCCTCCACAGCTTTTCCTCCCCTGTGCACCTAAATCTCCCCCAAAACCTCCCTTGTGCAACACCAGAGACCTTGAAGCAGGGGCTGGTCCGATACCCAACTGCAGCAGCAGCAGCAGAGACTGCTGTGAAGGTCTGCAGAGCAGGGTCTTGACCAGCCAGTGCTCTCCCCTGAGCTCCGCGGTGGCCTCACCTAGGAGATTCGGGGCCTGGGAGCAGAGTGCCCTTACCCCCTTCCCCTCCTGTTCCCTGCAGACTTCCTGAGGAAGGGGAAAGAGGGTGGGATCGGAGCAGAACACAATTTCTCTGCTCCCTTCACCAGCTCTTGCTCCCTGCAGGCTTCCTGAAGGGGAGGGCATGGAGCAGTAAACAGAGGCCCAGATCTTCCTATTGTCCCCCCCGAGTGACTCAGCAATTGATGCAAATTCCCAAAGCCGATCTCAGGTAGTAGGGTAGTGCCCCCAGCCTACCCACTTCCACAGCTAGGTAACCCAGCTGCTGCCAGCACAGATGGAGGGCAGCAAAGCAGCCCCTGCATCAAGGAGAAAACAGCGGGGAAGGTGAGGTGCGTGCCGTGCCAGACCTGTCGCTGATAGGCAGCTGTGTAAGGGGGCGGGCACAAGACTGAAGATTGGCCCAAGCTCAATCTAATTTGGTGAGGAGGGATTTGGAAGGGTAAACCCTGGGTCAAATTATGGAAGCGCCATCAAGACAGAGATTCTAGGAGCTCCTGCGTGATGCCGATCCTCTCCTGGCAACAGACGCTTATAGATCTCCTCCTGATGGTCAGTAATGGACAGCTTCTCTTTGCACCTGAACTCACTGGCCTGCTTCTTGGACACGGTGAAGCCATTTTAGTCTAAAAACAGATGGTCAGAAGAAAACAAAAAAAAGACATTCAGCCTGGTAGCCTTCTGGCAACAAATCACATCAGGGAAAGAAAAAAAAAAAAAAAAAGGTTAACTTAAGATGCCAAAAATCCAAGAAGGGGTTCTCGGGCCAAAGAGAAAAATAAAAATTCTCCAGAGCAGGAAACAGGACCATTGGAAGGGATGGGTGAGGGGCCCGGTTGCCAGTGCGACCTGCAGGAGGGGGGAGGGGGGAGGGGCTGCATCGTCTGAGGACGGGTCCATTCCTTCCCCTCTGGCCAAGGCTTGTCCCCACCCTCCAGACTGCCCAGGGCTCCCCCCAGCGGCAGAGGTCTGGCAGTAAAAGATGCATTTCCGCAGTTCTGGCGGACGGAGATGAATAGTGGGGGGAGAGGAGCTCCTGCACACGAGCCCTTAAAGGCTTTTATAACCTCTGCAGAAAGCTCTGCAAGAATCTTATCCGTTTGGTGCGAAGCGGTCGTGTGACTATGGTGAAGGCCTCCTTTTCAGGAAAAAAGAAATAGCCAATTCATCCCGTTCAGATGCAAAGAGTTTCTGAGGAGAGATAAGACTAAGACACAGGCTCCTGCAGCCTGGATAAGGAGGAAACATTGCCAAGGTCATCAACTTTCCATCCAGCAAAGTGAAGGCAGCCCTGCTGGTCCCATCACCGGCGTAAAACTAAACAAAGCTATAAAGTGGCCCGTGTGCTTAAGAGCATTAAAAATGTACTTTTACGCTGATTTTAGCGCACTTTTCTCCACCCCCCCCCCCCGAAACAAGAGACTCACTAAAGGGTGTTTAACTCTTAGCAAGTCCTGCGTTTGAGCCGATGAACTCTCACGTGCAGGGCAGCCGGTGACAATTTGGTGCCAAAAGGAGGGGCGGGAGCAACTAGAGAGATTGTTTTGCCTAATTAGGGTCCCGGGGCCCCAGTGGGTAAGGGAGGGCCCTGAGGGGGCCAGGGCTACCCTCTGGGGGTGAAAGGTCAGATGCCTGGAAGAATCTGCTTTGGGGGGTGGAAGGCAGTCAGTCATTCTCCAGGTTACCTATGGGTGGCGGGTGGGGCAGGGTAGCATTAATTGCACCCCTTGGGGTATAGTTAACTTTTAGAGGGGGTTACCATGGATTGCAAAGTTTATCTCGATCCGCACTAAGCCTTTTTAACATTAATCAGCTGTTGTGCATATGTTGCCATTTGACATCTTACTAATTTTTCTCATTCAGTCAAATTGTTCTGCACTTTACTGATATCGCATTAAAGCCACTTAGTAAATAGGTCCCTCAATTAGATAAATACAAACTTTAAGGAGATGTTCTTCAAAAAGAAAGCTGATGATCTAAAAGTGAAACTGTTTTTATTCTTTAAGTCTATGACTACCCCGTATATAATATGTGAATGTGTAAAAGATGTTCAAGCTCAGGACTTCAAGGTCACATGTTTTACGCTGGGCTCTGGATTCAACTTAAGACGCATTAAAAGCAGCTCAGATCAATACAATTAAAATCAGACAAAATAAAGACGCAAAGCCCCATTTCGGCAGATATTACCACAAGGAATAGGATTTATTCTTAGATGGCAGCACTTACATAGAAACATAGAAGTGACGGCAGAAGAAGGCCAAACGGCCCATCCAGTCTGCCCAGCAAGCTTTCACACCTATTTGTTTTCATACTTATCTGTTACTCTGACCGCTGAGGTCAGGGCCCTTATTGGTAACTTATTGGTTCCAATTCCCTTCCACCCCCACCATCGATGCAGACAGCAGTGCTGGAGCTGCATCTAAGTGAAGTATCTAGTTAATTGGTTTGGGGTAGTAACCGCCGTTATAAGCAAGCTACTCCCGTTTGTTTACCCTGCCTGTGCAATTCAGCCATTGTTGGTTGTCTGAATAAAAATCCTCTTTACTTAATTCCCTCTGTTGCTGAAGCAGTGAGCTGCGCTGGATACTTATTCCAAGTCAAGTATCATGCTTAATTGATTCAGGGTAGTAGAAGCAAGCTACACCCATGCTTATTTGTTTACCTAGACTATGTAATTCATTCCTTGTTGGTTGATGCTGAATATAAATCATCTTTTCTTCATTTTCCCTGCCGTTGAAGGAGAGAGCTATGCTGGATGTGCATTGAAAGTGAAGTATCAGGTTTATTTGATTTGGGGTAGTAACTGCCGTAACAAGCAAGCTACTCCCCTGCTTTTTTGTGGATGCAAATCCTTTTTTCCACATTTCCTCTTGCCGTTGAAGCATAGAGCAATATTGGAGTCACATTAACTGTGTGTATGTTCATTGAATAAGGATATTAATCTCCAGGCAGTAGCCATCATTCCCGCAAGCCACCCCTTGCCTCTTCTCTTCATTCACATCCTCTAGACTTTATGGATCCACCGTGTTTATATCCCACGCCCCTTTGAAATCCTTCACAGTTTTGGTCTTCACCACTTCCTCTGGAAGGGCGTTCCAGGCATCCGCCACCCTCTCCGTGAAGAAATACTTCCTGACATTGGTTCTGAGTCTTCCTCCCTGGAGTTTTAAATCGTGACCCCTGGGTTCTGCTGATTTTTTGCAACGGAAAAGGTTTGTCTTTGGATCATTAAAACCTTTCAAGTATCTGAAAGTCTGTATCATATCACCCCTGCTCCTCCTTTCCTCCAGGGTGTACATATTTAGATTCTTCAATCTCTCCTCATAAGTCATTCTATGAAGACCTTCCACCTTTTTGGTGGAAGGTCTTCATAGAAGCAATCGGAACGAGGTAAGCCGCAGGGGCCATGGCCTGACCCTAATCTTGCACTTCCCGCAGAGCTGCTGCAGGAGACTTTGGGGGCAGCAGCTACCTGGTGGCAGGAGGAGAGCAGGAGTGCACCAACCACGTCCTCCATGCCCGAGACCCGACTGCTGTGGTTCCGAGCAGCAACAGGGCCAGGTGGCAGAGGAGGAGGAGGAGGGGCACAGCGCCTCGTCCTGCTGCTGCTAAGGGGAATGGAATGGGGGCAGAGGTCACAAAGAGGGCAGGAGCTCCAGCTTATGGTCAGGGAATGCCCCATCTAAAGGGGCATCCCCTAGCCACAAACCTTCAAAAGCATTATGAGCGTCTCTGAAAAACGAAAATTTCAAGCACTATTCCCTGTGCCACCTTCATGCGTAGTAACTGCATTTACATAAAAATGGCGAGTGCCCACGTCCCGCAGCGTCGGGAAATGTGCATCACACTGACATTCCTGATGGACTAAGGGCCAGCAATATCCGTGGCAATGCACGTCTTTGGAAGAACTGGAAGTAGCAATATTACCCGCCGGGCCAGGCATCTCTTAGTGACCTCAAGGCTCGGAGGGTAACTGTGATTTAAACTGGCTACAAAAACAGAGGCTCAAGGCCTATCGGGGGATCGGGCATCCCCAGGTGGGCCGGTCGCGCCCATCACGAGATTTTTTTTTTTTTTTTTTTTTTAACTTCCAGGCCAAAGACAAGAAGAGGGTCTGCTGGCGCCGCGGCCCAAAAAGAAACCCGCGGGCAGGGCCGGTGGAAGCACTAGGCCTGGGCCGCCGCGAGCAGTGGTATCCCGAGGGGAGCCAATGCCCCCGGGCGCAGGGAGGCTCATGCGGCACTGCGACAGGCAGATCGGCAGGGCCGTGGTGAGGCTCACGTCACCATGACCCGAAGTAAAAGATCCGTGTTAAAACGCGCTGATGCTCCTCCTCCTTCCTGCCTGTGCAGCCCCAGAAGTAAACTTTGCCGGAGCCGCAGCATCAGCGCGTGCAGAAGAGCAACGCAGCCCGAGAAGAGGCGGCCGCCACCACGGATCCCACATTGCGGGCGGCCCGAGAAGATCAGAGCCGCTGCAGAGCCCTCCTGTGGCGACCCGCGTAGAGGAGGCCCAGAGTCTGTAGAGTGTGTGTGCATTTTTGAGATGAGTTGAGAGATTGTGTGTGAGAGTGAGGACCTGAATGTTTGCAGAGACAGCATGTGAGAGCCTCTGTGTGTGTGAGAGAGAGACAGCATGTGCCAGCGAGAGACTGTGTGTATGAATGATTGTATGAGAGAGAGCCTGTGACAGTGAGAGCCTGTGTGTGTGTGAGAGAGAGAAATGCATGTGAGAATGAGAACCTGACTGTGTTTGAGGGAAGAAGATAGATGGAGAGAAAAGAAATAGAAAAAAAAGACAATATAAAAGGAATTGGCAAAAAAAAATAAGAAAGGGAAGGTGGGGAAAAAAAGCCTGTGACCAACCAATTAGAAAACTAAGATCAGACAGCAAAGGTAAAAAAATAAATAAATAAATAAATAAATTACTTTTTAGTGTTTGGCACATGTAATCTTTGGGAATGTGCAAGAATAGCACTTTCTCTATGCGGATCTCACAACGTACGAGATCAGGATGGAGAAAATGGAAGCCCATGGGGCCTGCACAGAGGAGGCAGCAGAATGGGCTTCAGTGCCAGTAACAGCAATCGGCACCTCCCCAATAGCCATGCAACAGCAGTGACAGTGGCAGCAGAGGAATGAGAGAGGCTCTGAGGTTGCTGGCAAAAGAGAGGGGGGTCTGCCTTTAGTGTGTGCATGTGTATGAATGGGAGTCTGTGTGTGTGAATGCATGGGTGCCCGCCTGGGGGTCTGTGTGTGTGTGTGTGTGTGAGAGAATGACTGGGAACTTGCCTGGGTGTGTGTGTTTGTGTGTATGTGAGGGAGCCAGTGCGTGTGAGAGCATGAGTGTGTATGAGAAAATCCAAGGGAGTAAGAGTTTGTGTGTGGAGAGGGAGAGAGTGTCTTAGAGCCTGAGAGTGTGTCAGTGTCAGTGAGAGCGAGAGGTTATGGTGGATATAAGAGTATGTGACAGTGTATGTGTGAGAGAGAATGGACATGTGAGTATGTGTGAGAGAGAGGATAACCTCCTAATCCTCAACAATATCAGGGTGCCTGGAAATCAAGAGCTCGCACAGAAGGGGACAGCAGGGGCTTTTTAAATCCTTAGTTTTAATTATTGAATATTATTTGATGTCTGCTCTTTTTGAAATATTTTATTGGTGTTATATACACATTTTTGAAAAATTTCCCCGAGTTAAATTACTGGAGGTTCTATTCATCAGCAGTTTTGAAATATATATTTTTAGTATGATTTTCCTATTGGGATGTTTTATAGTTCTTGATTTTATTGTTTGATGTTTTATGAGGAATGGTAGTATTTTCTGTTTTTCCATTGCTGCATTACATACAGTCTAACTTGTTGTGATTTCCAGTTCAATTTGTCTGTGCATATTTTATGGTCCCTTTATTCTGTATTTGGTGACTCACCAAATTGTATGTGTAATTGGGTACCCATGGGCCAGTATGGAGAAAAATCCCCCGGGCCACTATTTTCCTACAATCCGCCCCTGCTCAAGGCAGAAGGCTATCAGATTGGAGTTTCCCTCAAAAATTCTCAGGAGTCCTGCTTTTCCCAATAGAAAGTTCCAACAGGAGATGTCAGCTAGCGCACCCAAGTCCCTACGCGCCTGTGACAGGAACAGACTGAGAATTAAAAACAAAATACTTTATTCCTATCCGTGGGCACAGAAAAAACCCCAACACAAGTAATGCATCGTTGATTTATTTTATTAAAATTATATTTCTACAGTACAGTAAAACTGCTTTAAACAGATATTCATTATTTGGTCTGCTACAACCCTTCCCCTTGCACCTTGCTAAAGATGGCTTAAGTCAGTGTTGAAAGCCTGTGAGCAAAGAGTCAACAAATGCAGCCTCACTGACCTCACCTTCTGAAGACAGGGTTTGGAAATGTTGAAATTATCTTTGTTCCACAGCTTACTTTTACCATGGTGTCACTAGGTCTACAAACAGCCCTGTCTACTTAATACAGAAGCTTTCTTACTCCTGTGAACACCTTCTTAATCCAGTAGAAACAAGGCTCCTTAGTAAAGAGCTTGCTGTACAAACTGTGGGATTTATTACACTATTTGCTAGCAAATATCAAGTATCTCTCACTTCTGTAAAACCATAGGAAAATTCCATTAGTTATTAAATCTTATACAAGTAAAAAAAAAAAAAAAAAAAAATGGATAGGAGATGACTAGATCTTTGCACTGTGATAGGCACTTGGGGATTTAAAAGCACAATAAAATGCATTCCAGGTGAAATCCTATCTTATCTAATCTGATTTGCTAGGCAAAAAAGGGAGTCAATGTTATGGCATCAGGTCTATAAATACAGATCTACATTTATTTACATTTCAATTGTTTAAGAGCACTTTGCAACTCTAAATATTCTGGTTACAAAAGATCGCCCCGCTTAGTTGGGAACTGTAGGTATGGAAAAAAGGTGAGCCTTTAACGGGAAGGTGCAGGTAATCTCCGCGTGGACTCCCTGGCTCACATGCTATAGTTAGGATACAATTCAAGCCATGGGGCTGTCACCTTAACAAGGCGCAGCCACATACGTTTGTTTTTCCTAACAAGAAGTAGGCATTACCTCCATGTATGTGCATGCTGGGAAATGTATTTGACTTCTCTGGAGAACATATATATTGGATAGTATGAAAAGGTTAAAACTGTATATCCTGGCACTCAAAAGTGACTCAATGGAGCAACTGTGTGCACACAAAAGGTCCGGAGCCCTTCAATGCATGTTTTCTTTGGGTCCACAGTCCATAACTTAGGCCTTACCGGAAGCTGTTACGTGCCAGAGGAAAAGCTCAGACTATAACACATGGGACATTAAACCTCAAAACCAATGCGAGATGTCTCATCAAGAATTTAGGGGATACCCCATAGCAACTAGCCACTATTGTTTCGTCAGTTAATGTCCAGAACATCTCACCCTATGTCAGCTTGCCTCCAATGGGAACGCAATCATGACCAGGTATTTAATGAGCTTTGGCATCACTTAAAAAGCAGTAAAGCATTAGTGAAGCATAACAGAACAGTAGATGATAACAGCGGAAAAAGATCAAATGGCCCGTCCAGTCTGTCCAGTTATTTCTGTCCACCCTGCTAAGGAAATATTCCAGCTGCCACCCACAGAACACGACCGCCTGTAAGATCACTCCCTGTGTAGGAGAGATTCTCTCATCTTCCTCCTTAGCACTTCAGCCTCCTGGATAGATGAACATGCAAGACCCCTTACTTAATTCCACCATGTAAGCACAAAGCTGTTGGCATAAGAGCACAAGATATGCCAAGCTGCGTCAAACCAAAGGCCCACTGAGCCCAGCATCCTGTCTCCAACAGTGACCAGTCCGGGTCACAAGTACTTGGCAGATCCCAAACAGTCCCTCTAAAAGCTCACGTGATGGTGCATAGGAGATCTCATGGCCCTACTAGCATCGACATAGGATCTAATATGGCTTCTTGTCACCCTAATGGCTCAGTTCAAACTTACCTAGGGGTATATGGGCTAGTAAAGAGACCTAGACTACTCTGACAGGCTAGTGATTTTCCTGCACACATCTCCCCCCTTTGTGGGAGGCTGGTGCCCGTACACAAGCAGGCCAATGCAATATGATCATGCGTTAAAGGGGCGCTCATGATTGAGCTCCCACTCCCTTAACACGCGCCAATCTACCTCTACTGGGTACCCGATTTAATATTTAAATCATGTGCCGTGGTAAAAAGGAAGCGCTAGGGGAAAATGCACGCCCCTAGCACCTCCTCGGCAGCGGGTGCCCGGGAGAGCTGGCTGTCAGCCAGTTAGGAAAATGGACGCTCAATTAACGAGCACCCGCTTTCCTAACCTGACCACTGGCACACTTTTTTGGGGGGGAGGGCATTTCTAATTTTTTTAGTTCCTCCAACTTAATATCACCATGATATTAAGTAGAAGGAAGAACAGAAAATGGAGAAATTACTTACCTGCTTTCATTTTCTTTACTGTAGACAGATGGACTCAGGACCAATGGGTTTTATGCTCCCCTGCCAGCAGATGGAGACAGAGTCAGATTTCAAAGTTGACGTCACCCTAGATACACCCCTGCAATGACCTCAGTCCTCTAGTATTCTCTTCAAAAGCCACTGTGGACATACTAGTGAAAAAACTTGATTAAAATATGATTAAAAAGCTGTACTCAAACACTGAACCCCAGTAAGATTATACTCTGATCTAGGGACTGGATGTTGGGTTACCCGTAATGTCTTGAATTAGATATCCACTTCACGGACAATTCCTTGGCACCGTTCTTGGGCAGCCGAGGGTGGGAGGCTGAGTCCATCTGTCTACACTAAGGAAAACGAAATTATCAGGTAAGTAAATTCTCCACCTCGCAGTGCGCCGACCAAGCCTAAAGCAGAGCCTAGCCCACCGGTGGGAATGGGGGGGCCACTCAACCTGCTCAGAAGCCCACTTCCCCTTACCCCATCGGGATCAGGAACGTCGTTGGTACAGCGCGCCGAGCAAGGAGACCAGAGGAAGTCTTACCAAAACCCCTCGAATAGTCTCAAGGTAAATTTTTTTTTTTTTTTAAATTTAAAACTTACCTGTTCTCAGCACTTACTGGCTGAGTACAGACAAGGTCTCCAGCTGTAGGGGGAGAGGGCTTTGGCCATCACCGCCGCGCTCTGCTTCCTGCACCCACTGCCTTTCAGCTGCTTCAGCAGCAAAGTCCACGCCAGGAACCGGCTACCGGATCAAGGCACAGCTCTGAGGGATCTCGGAAATCACCTTAGGAATTCTCAACTGGGGGAGGGAACTTTACGAATCACCGCAGGACAGCGGGGCTTACATTTTCTAATTTAGAATGTAGAATTTCTCCTTCCAAAAAAGTACAGTAATCCCCATAGGGAGAGGTACGTCCATCATTTGCTGGAGACGGAGAATACTGGAGGGCTGAAGTTACTGCAGTGACGTCAGCTTTACAGCCTTACTCCATCTCCATCTGCTGGCAGGGGGGCATAACCCATCGGTCCTGAGTCCATCTGGCTACATTCTAGGAAAGCAGTATTTTGGGTTCCTCCAAAATTAAATCCTGCTTGGGGCAGATAATAGATAATAGCCTCATCAACATGCATTTTCGTGTGATGAGCGCTATTACCTATGCGCACAATCGGATGCACATTTTTGACGCGCTAACCCCCATTTCGCTTCTGGGATTATGGATGCACGTTGAGCCGTGCGCCGCAACCAGCTTACGGTACTGCACCGGCCTGAAAGTTGTAATTTGACTCTATGCCTTTCAAAGCCAAATGTTAAAATACCAAAAAAAATTCCCAACAAAAAGTACTGAATGTGCCGTGCAGAAAGTCCGGATGCAGCCTCACTTTTACATTTACCTATCCAAAGCAGATATTGGTTAAAAATAAAAAAAAAAAACAAACAAACAATCCTCTCCTTTCTCAAGAAACAGAGTTTTACAATGAAAGCAGCTCCTGAAGGAAAGGTTCGTCCATGTAAAAACAACACCCCCTTGGACTAGAGAGGAGGGTCAGAAAACTGTGGCTGCCCAACACAGTGCAGGCACTGTCTGGAAAAAAACAGCCCCCCCACCCAAAAAAAAAAAAAATTCAGCCCCCGCCTTAGGGTTAGTCTGCTACAGGCTCCTTGTCTAAGCAAGCATCTAACAAGAACGAACTGCGGTCCTGACAGTGCGGCCTTGTGGCTTTACTAAGAGAGAAATACGTACGACTGAAGAACACTAACTCATGCTCAATGATTCAATCAAGTTCTCCCTTCATTTCGGGACTACATCACGGGCTGATGCTCCCTTTTCTAATTTGTTAAACGTATACGAAACAGGGAAATAATTTATGGAACAGTGACACGCACGACTGGACAAATTTTGCGCACCACAAATAGCCAAAGCGGGCTGACCAATTCAGCATTTTTCTAATGTTGCAGATCTGCTCCCTGTGGAGGTGCGGCCCGAGGAGCACAATTGGAATCTGCCTCTCTCGAAGGAGGCCTGTATGCCAAAAGCATACTAACATCCATTAACACACATTAATATGCATCGTTATTCATTAACACATGCTGGGTAGTAAATGGGCCCCAGTAATTTCGATGCAGGCAACGTGCATTACTGCTTGTTGACAAGAGCAGAGCTTGAAGGATGGAGAAAGACGTGTAGCTACCAGACTCTGCCATCATCTGTCCTTACTACGCGCGTCTATCTTGTCATCGCAATGTATTTCTTACACATTTATCATCCTGTGCTCATTACATATCTGTTATGCTCAAGCCATTTACAACGATTCAATGGTGCTGCATCCACAAGCTTTTCTAGGCAGGAGATTCCATTCTTGGCCACCCTAGTAGGAACAGCTCTTTCTTAAAATCAATTTGATTCTTTTTTTCTTGGACCTTCAAGTATTTTTCATTTGTTTTTGGTTGTTTTTGTTTTTATCACCACCTAATGGATGGGTCACTTTTTACATCTAAGTAATGGATGGGTCACGTCGGAGCTGGTGATCAGGGTCTCCAAAAATGAATACTCTGCATATATTTGGTCCGATTTGCATTGCTTTAGCTACCATGCCAAAACGGACCTGTTTGCAATGGATAAGGTCACCCCTGCTCCAACCGGTCCAAGCACAGTATTTAGAAATGATGATCATACCCTGCGCTCCTTCTCTTCGAGGTAAAACACTGTTAACTGCCTTAGTCAGATCCCCACAGGCAAACAGTCCAACACCCTAAACAGACCAGGCTCCCATTCCTGGGTCGTCTTTTCCTAGCTCTGCTCCATCCCATTTGGATGCATAGGAACATCTCACGCACACAGGCATGTTCGCTCCCATCTCAGCCCTGATTTTAGAACAAAAAAAAAAAAAAAGTGCTCTCTCCGGCCACAAATCAGTGAGAAGGCGCGCAGCGCAGCCTGCAGACCGTGGACAGGGACCACGCTGCCGCCTCCCGGAGCTGGGCTGAAACCACCGGCTCATTCATTTCACACAGGCCAACCTTTGTAAGATCCCTGCCGACCTGAGCTGGATTTGGACTGGTGACCTAAATGTGCGTCTGTTTGGAGTCCTGGCTAACAGTGACGGCACAGACAGGAATTTGGTTTTTTTTTTCTTTCGATTAAGATACAAAGCTAATGAAAATCAGGGGTAAAAAGAGCCCCTAACACGTTGTCAGCAGCGAAGCCATCTGTGCAATGGACACACACTGAAAGGAAAGCGTAGGAACGTCACCGTTACACAGAGGAACAGAAGGCTTCCCTTTATAAAAAAAAAAAAAAGAAGAGCAGAGTGTGAAGTGGTGGCAGAATGCTGATGGGGTAACAGCAGGGTCCCTTTAATACTGTTAAGTTGTAGCTCTAAGTTTTCCAGTCATGCACAGCCACTCAGGAGTCTTTAGCATACAGAAATGATCTAGCCGGAAATCGCTTTCTATAGAGACCTAAACAGGGGACATTCAAATCGGGTGGTAAATTGTGAACATCACATTCTTGGAAGCTCTGCACAACTGCGAGCCGTGCTCTCTTTCCCCTTCGTGTTATACGACGACGAATTCACTCGGTGGCAGTGTTTTTTTTCTCCTGCCAGGTCTTCTCTCTTTCAGCCAGCTCGGCAGGGGTGAAAGAGGCTGGTCCCCAGTTTGTGATCAGCGCAGGAGTTTTCGATCCTGGAAAAGACACAGACCAATGCTTAACGGCCCTCGCCTTTAAAGGGTCATGGCTCTGGTTATAAAAAGAAAAAAAAAAAAAAGCAGCACGTCACGCCTTACATGCAAGGATGCCAGGAAGCACCGCAACGAATTGTACAGCTACCCCCCCCAAAAGGCGAGCACACAGGATCCTTCGTTCAGAAACACGATGGAGACTAAAACAGGAGTCCTTTGTTCAAACTGCAAAAGAATGCCAGGGACTCCCAAATGGTGTTTCACGCCCCCCAACCACTGCCCCCTATCCTAGCAATGGTTACGTCATTTTAGCTTGGTTTAGGAAATGTTAGTCTCCTATTGAACATACCGTTCGATTGCCTATATATTTCAGTCAAAGCTCATTTAATTTTTCTCTAGATACAAACCAAAAATCAAGCAAAGACAGAAATCTGTGAGAACCACCATAGAGAGGGTCGTGCAATGGATGCTAGGTTAGCTCATGTTGCAATAAGGTAGATGTGTTACATATGTGTTGAAAGACACAGACACAATGAATGTGTTCTCTTACTTAAGGCTGCAGCTCTAACAATAGAAATTATTGGAATCCCATGTCACATCCGACTCTCACTCCTGAAGAAACGTTTGCTTTTATGGGTCCTTGGAAGCTCCTCCCCCTGAGCCACACCCACAGTTAGGAGTCTAAGGAAGCCGGGCAGCTTCTGCTAAGAGTCCCACGCGGGGCATCGCGCAGGCTGCAGGCCAGACATGGAGAGGAGGCCGTCGCCATAATAAAATCTAAGCAGCACAAGGAACAGATTATAAGGGAGGGGCGAAAGAGTAAGACCAAAAGAGGAAATGCAGCCCGTACAGTAACATGGCAGATGATGGAAAGAAAAAGGAGAACTGGCCAGTCCATTCTGTCCAGCTATTCCCAACGAAGGTGTAAAACTGATATTCCAGATTATGTAAACCAGATTATACCTAAGTAATAAAAACAGAGCTATTGCGAGAAGGCTTCAGACACGTCTTCTCTTTTGTGACAAAATCTTGAAAGCAGTCGCCAGCTGCAAATGAAGGAAGTTTGTGCTTTTAACACACACAGTCGAAAACTAATCTTAAGCAAGGCAAAATAAACTGATAAAAAAAAGACGGCCAGTGAAAACCTTCTCTTCCTGAACGGTGCTGCTTTTTTTTGTTTTTTGTTGTGGGAGCAGGAGGTTAAACTTTCACATGAAGGCCGTTTTCTGAGCTCGGGCCTGACCTGGCTGCTTAGAGAGATGCGACGGCCATTTCATGGAGGGGTTGCGGAAGGCCTCTGACCCTGGGCCCGTACACACACTCTCCCCTCTGCAGCAGTTTAAGGTAGCTCTCTCCCCCCCCCCCAGCAAGCCTCACCAACGGGAAGAGCTATAAATGAACGCAGCTCATCTGGGATTCCTCCCTGTTGCCTCACCTGGCTGAATCAGTCGAATTAATCCTTCGTGCTGCTGAGCCACTTTATCTTTCCAGCTCTTGGTTTTGCTGGCTGCAACATCCAACTTCTTTTTCACCTCCTAAAGCAAGAAACCAGAACAGTTAAACCTTGCAGTACGCGGCAGGCTCAGACTGCCTCACAGTTCCCAGGCAAGATGTCCTACAAGCAAGCCATGCAACCGTTACCCTCCCGGAGCAGGGGATCTCTCAATAACGCTGCAGGAATGGCGGAATCAGGCCCGGGCACAGATGCAACCGCCCAGTGACATGAGAAGACCAAGCAGCTGATCACTACGGCCAGAGAATAAAAGGCACACCAGCAGCTACCATCTCTCCGAATTGCTCCCAGTCCATGAGGACGGGTCTGTATTTTTGGAGCCAGATTTCCTCCCGTCTCGGATAAAGAGAAGCGAGTTTTCCAGTCTGGGCTGCAATTTCAGAGGAAGGAACCTCCGTCCCCATTCTGTGGCAACTCACAGAAACTCTGGCCTTGCTGTATTCAATTAGGAAAATCATCCATTCACCCAGGCAACGCTACATCTGCATCAATCTCTGAATGCCTTAGCTGCCTGCATTACAAAATGCGACGTGAGAGTGTTCGGGGGGGGAGGGGGGCACAGCCAACAGACGAGCACACCTGATATCCTCTGGGCACACCAGGAATGCAAGCCTCAAGTAACAGAAGGTGCCCTTTATCATGCTCCTGCTGTGGCCTGAACACTGCCATCTTTTCTTGGCTACAGACATCTTTGGCAAACTGCTCCAGTCTTACAAATGCACACTTTGATTAAAAATAAACAAACAGACAAGTTTTCCAGCAAGCAGCAGCATTTGTAGGCAGGCACAAAGAGGTCCCAACTCAGAGTTTTTAAAGTAACAGCACCAAGCAATTGTTTACCAGGGCCAACAGTGCACGGGCGAGAGTGCAAATGTGGCTCTCAACTCACATTGCAACTGATCTCCTCTGTTTCACAGGCGAGGAATTACCTTTTGGAAGAGCCACATGTGCCGAAGCAAGGGACTGAGGTGCAAACAACCCCGAAGCGGATCCAGCATTTTATATGTAGACAAAAAACACTTCACAGGTGGAAGATGTTTAAGACTTATTTGTGCATCAGCCAGGGTGGGATGGTGGGCATTAGCTGTTCTCTAAAGCGAGCCCCCCTTGGAGTTATTTTTACATCTGGGCAGGACTGTCACAAGTGTCGACAGAAGCGAAAACCCACACACTGAAGGTAAATTAAGGAGAACTCCAACCATGCCCTATTCAGAACAACTGAAAACCTGTGGACAGAGAAAGCTATGCACCCAGGAACCCATTTGCACTCAACACACAAGAAGGCCATCGCAGGCTCATCTTCAACGCTGCATTTATCTTTAGGGGGAAGCAATGAGCCAGTGCAGGGATGAGGTGACAGTGTCCTCCATCTGCTTCCCACTGGAGTTTTATGAGGTCATAATCACCAGACATGCAGACAGAACAAGCCCGTTGGACCTTCATGACATCGGCAGCCCAAAGGCCACGGGACAGAAGGTAGCTCACCTCATACTGCTGAAGGGCATCCATGCGCTCGGCCTCCAGCTGTTCCAGCTGCTGCATGGCGGCCTGGAGGGCCCTCTCTTTAAGGATCTGCTGGTTCTCTAGCTCCTTTTTCTCCGCCTCGGTCATCTGAATGGTCTGCTGCTGCTGCCGGTGCCATTTCTCCAGCTCGGCTCGCTTTGCCGACTCTTCTTCCAGCAGTCTTCAGGGGAGAGGGAGAGTGAGAGGGAGAGAAAGAGAGATTCTGGGTCAGGGAGAGTGGATCATGAGATCTGCTCTATTACATGGCGCTGGCTAACTCCATGAATGAGATCTACAATGGGAGCTGGTCCAGCGGCTCAGTAACTGCACACAAGCACTTGCAGGTCTGTCCAGGTCATAGAAAACAGAGAAATGACGGCAGAAAAGGACCAAACGGTCCATCCAGTCTGCCCGCAAGCTTATGGTAGTAACCGCCGGCCACACAAGCCACCTTTATACTTATCGGTTTCCCAGACCGTCAAAGTCAGGGCCCCTTGGTGGCTGCTGTTTGAGTCCAATTCCCCGTTACCTCTTGCCATTGAAGCAGAGAGCAATGTTGGAAGTTACATCACAAGTATAAGGCTTATTGGTTAAGGGTAATAACTGCCAAACCAGCCAGTTACCCCCATGCGCTCTTCTCTTCATTTCCACTCTTAGCTTTAAGGGACGCAATTTTCAAACTGCGTGCAGTGCTGCAGAGGGCACGGGGGCTTTCCTCCCGCAGTCCCTGCAGCAAGGTTCAAAGTGAAAGAGACGCGCGCACCTTCAGCAGGTACAAAGGTCCCCATGGGTATTTATCTCTGGCACATTATCGTCTCTCCCCTGACCTAGACGCAGCGCCCCCTGGAATCCTCCTTATGCAGCCAAAGGCAGGGGCGGTGTCCAGCACCGCGAGTGCACTTTTAGGCTGCGTAAAGATGGACAATTTACCCAAGTGTAGTCCGTACTTACCTGTGCAAATGAAACTGAGAACTGCCCTCCCAGCTTTCAGGCTGGAATCTATTTGCACGATGGTAAATATCTAAACCAAATAAGCCAAGCCCCTACTGCGATGCCTATACTCAGCCAAACTTGGGGGCCTAAGTTTTCAGCTGAAAATTCACCTAAATTTAGAAACCTAACACACTGAAGAGCCTAACCCTAGGCCTGCTATTAATTTTCCGTGTTAAGTGGCTGGTGAAGATCGCCAGTGCCAAGCTCCTAACTTCCTCTCCAGGCCTAACTCTAACACCGGGAGCCATCCACGGACACTCAGGGAAAGCAGGAGTTCGAGTTTCAGCGCTCAACCCCGGCACTTGCTCAAAAGGGTCTGTTTAGGATTTGAACTCCCAACTTAGGCACCAGTCTCAAAAGAGAGACTATAAATCAGGAATGAAGTGGAATCAGAGCTGGAATCAGATGCTATGCTTCAGTCTCGGTATCAGCACACTTTGCCAGAGTCTGCTGGAGGTCGCAACTCATGGCATGGTGGGGTTTGACAAAAAAAAAAAAAAAGGTAAGCTCTGTTTTCAGTGTTTTGATGGACCGTGTGTGCATGGCAGAGTTAAATCCCCAGTTTTCTGCTGCCTCCCGACTCTAAGACGGCAGCAAGCATTCTGCAGCTCCGGTTTGCAAACAGCACAGTTCTCAAGGCCGGTGTAGATTCAGGGCCGGAGAAGAGCACGAAGGTCCCTGGTGGAAAGACCCTTCCCCCCCCCCACCAAAGTGCACCCCAGAGCGCGACCACCGATGCTTCTCCCACCACCTTGTTCAGTGCTGCTCAGCTGTTTCCTCTCCCACAGGCACAGAATGGCAGAAGGACCTTCGTGAATCAGGCCCTGGGTTTCCCAGTCTGATCGGTAAAGGCTGCTAGAGCACTCCCTCCCTGCACATTCAGCTTCTATAAGATCTGCCCTGACGTCCCCCAACCACGGCCCTCCCCATCTCAGGCTGCATGGCCCGGCTTCAGCAGATCGAAGCACATCCTGAGAAGCAGCGCAATGCGCGCGGCAGAACCCGGATCACGTTCCTTCTTGGAAAAGATTAGGAAGCCTGCAATCGTGTCTGCTGGAAAATCTCCTTTTATTCTCAGTTTTCCTGTATCATTGGCTCAACAGGAGCACAAACCTCCACTACACCTTTGTGAGGTGCACTTCCTCTTTCGAAAGACAAAGGGGTTTTGCTTTCTTCCTCCTTTCTCTGGTTTCTGCTGTTCCGCCTGTTTTATTTCACCCCGGCCAGAGAACTTCCCTGCCGGCAACCATTTTAAAAGGAGCCCCTTAATCCTTTTTCCACCAAGGGGCTGCTATTTCTTGTGCCGCGCCGTGCACACATTCAGCTTTTCTTCTGCAAATCAGTGAAATCGTTTGCGAAATCTCCTAACCGTGAACTCACCGTATGGGCCACGGGCCTCCGGCAGCACCAGAGAGGGCCGTCGTGGCCCCCTTAAAAATGTCAGATTTCTTGTGGTGCAAACAAACAAACAAAAGGCTTTCCCACTGTGAGATCCCATAGATTAAGGCAGTAGAAGATTCATTCATGTCAGTGGTGGTGGTGGTGAGGGGGAGGGGTATTGCCTCTGCAGCATCCCCAGGCAGTCCAGGAAGCGAACCCAAGTCCTCCAACATGAGAGAGTCAGCAGCCCTACCTCAGAGCCACTGGGCCCCTCCCCAGCCCTAATGTCAGTCTGCTTTTGGTTTGGGGTTTTTTTTTTTTTTTTACTTTTGAGGAGTATCCAGGTATCTGATAAGTTTGAAGGTTTTTCCGACTTCAGTTCAGGTCCAGAGCAGCCCAGGCCACGAGGTATAATCTGCCCACAGCTCGAACTGTGCGCTTGGGTTTCCTCGGGTCTCAGGGTTCTAGAACCTCCACCGGACCAAATCCAGATGCTAAAGCCACCCCAAAATAAAAGTAGTGCACATCTGGAAGGAACATAGCCGAGAACATTAGAAAATACAAAGCTGCATCCAGAACCAAAAAGGAGCCTATGTTGTGGGACATTAGTCCAGGATCCACAGCTGTGTGTGGATTCCAGAAAAAAAACCCAAAACCTACAACCCTCTTGCAAATTTGCTGAGAATAGGAACAAGGATGCACAGAAATCTCTCCTAAGCTTTCTTTCCATTCAGAAAAACAGACTAATGAAAAGGTATATTGTTAAAACCCTTTACAACCATAAAGAAAGGAGAAAAGAAATCACGATGTGCTTTGAGAGAGAGAGAATACTGCAGAAGATGATAGGAAATGTGAATCCCATGAAAGAGAACTGTCTCCACTTAGTACAAGCAGAGTGGCAAAGCTAATCCTGAAGTTACGACAAACCAGTACCTGGCCTGAAGTCTTCTCACAGTCTCTTCATCTTGCCGTGCCTGTTTCTCATCGTCCAGTGCCTCTTGAAGACTTTTGTGCATTTCTTCAAGTTCATGCACCCTCTTCAGATACTGCTCCAGCTCAGTTGACTTCTGAGCAACTTGTTGTTCCATCTGAAGTCTGACCTGATGAGTGCAAAGGAAAAATGTAAAAAATGTTGCACCGTAATTAAATTAGGTTTTTTAAAAATAAAATATTTGGTTGTTCCTGGGTTTCTGAATGTTTATCAGCTTTGAGAAGGGAAGCACCTGAGCTAGAATATCAGCTCTTACTGCTTTGTCTCCCCCATCTACCTCTATCTGCTTGCCCTTTTCTCTATTACACCATGTCTTATCTTATGTATCCTTCTACTAAACATAGAAACTGCTTTCCAATATCTATCTTGCCTTTTCCTCCCCATGTTTAATATCCCATTTCTGACACCATTCGTGAGGCTCCCATTTTCAGAGCAGCTCTCCACTTTACAGCCCATTGCCAAAAGATATTAGCATTAAGGTGCTCGATCGTGCCATAATTACACCTGAGCAGGACCACCGAATTCGGTCTTCTGAAGAAACACATTCAAATTCTGGATAAGCAGCAAAGAAAAAACAAGGTTAACATGGTGGAATCCCCAGACTGGCACGATGGGGGCAGGCAGGTGCATTGGCAGAGCTGAATGAGAAGTCTGCAGAAACCCAACTGTGTTTCTTGAGGCCCTAATACTATTACTTTCTCACTTTGAAAATGGTTTAAAAAGTTACTTAAAAGTGCTTGCAGTGGCACAGCCACATATTTATAGGACAATACTGAACAACTTGTATTTTATTGGAATGGTCTATACTTAACCATACAAAGAAAGCATTAAAGAGAATCACTTTCTAAGTTAGACTTGTATAAATCTAACCCTTAAAGTGACTCTAAGCATAATAGCTGATAAACCTAGAACATGATGTCACTTCCTTATGACTCCCGAACCACAATGACTTACTATAAATTCCACATGACCTTTCAACTCCATTAACAACCGAATTATGTTGTCACCGTTCATTCCGTATCAGCTTGAAGGGCCATGCGCCCAAGGCATTTCACCTGATTAAATATTTACCAGCTGCTCCTTCTGAAGCTCCAGTCTGAATTCGTCCTGCAATTCCATTTGTGTCTGAAGACGTTTCTTTTCCTCCTCTGCTGCCCGAGATGCTGCTTCTTCTAATTGCTGAGTGGGAAAACATGAGGGAGAGAAAAATGAAAAAAAATAGGTAAAAGATAGGAACATGAGGGGAACAAATAAAAGGGAAAGTTACAGTAACTGTATATTAAATGTGACAGCATGAAGATGGCCAGTGACTCGGTCACACGTAGACTTCTACTCAACACGGCCTTTGGATCTAGTTACACACAAGCATTCTCCATCTAAGCCTACTTTTTACCCACAGATGTTCTAACAAATGCACACAACCTCCCCCCCACGCAAAGTCACACCTACTCCTGGCTTAGCATAATTTGTGCAGGTGGAATGTCGCGCAGACTTCTTCAAATCTAAAGCAGACATGAACCCTGCGCCTCATAACACCTTTTTTCCGCACGCTCAAAATTATGTGCAAAATTGAGTTAGGCGCATAGTTTTTACGCTGGCAGATTTTGTAATGAGCTATTTGCAAAATAAATTGCTTTGAGAATTCAGCCCAAGCTAACTACACTTTATAATAAACACAGTTTATTCCACTAAATTTCCAATGCAAAATGTCAGAATAACCTACTTCTAAAGATAAGGCCTTGCCAAAGACTGAACTAATGCAGAGCTGGTAATTTGACCTCATCCTGATCAACAAAAAGGCCAACAAAAGTTTAGCACCATTTTTTTTTTTTTTACAATATCTGAATAATATTGTAGATGACAGCAGAAAAAGCCCAACCAACATCTCCAGTCAGCCCAATTATTCTGGTCAGCATTGCTGAGAAGCTCTCTCGGCTGCAGGCCATGGAAGTTTGATCACTTGTTGCAAACTGCTCCTTATCCAAGTCCATTTTTCTCTTCTCATTCTTTGGGCTTCCACCATCCCAGGCAGTTCCTATTCCTAATCCATCAGCCGCATGCTCCCCACCCCCCCACCCCCCCTTCATCTCATCACCAAGTCCCTGCACCCATCCAAGCAGCCACCAAAACCCAACAGATGCAATAAACTCAGAATTTTCCCCCCAGAGGCACAGATCATTGCCTCCTGGAGCTCCAACATCCATTGCCTTTATGGAGCTTCCGACTTACTCCAACCACCGTGAGAGTGAGTCATGAACTGGGCCTCAACTACCCAATGTCTGGGGCTTTCAGGCAGTGCCAAGACAGGAAGCACATGTGATAGATTTAAGACTCCTTGTTCTAGGTCCTTATATAATAAGCAGAGGCCTCATCCGAGTGCACACAAAACAAACCCATAGTCTGCACACGTTATAGCAGTTGCTACTGACCGCACATTATTCCCATAAGCTTTCCAGAGCCCACATGAATGTCAGGACCTGAAACTTTGGTGGACACGGCCTTTAAACTGGAGGTAGGAGGAAGCTGCCTCTCTGCGGAGAGAGTTTACAGAGGCTGTGCGTGTAAAAATGGTTTGCTCCGACTGCTTTTTCTGGATTATTTCCATCGCAGCCTAGAAACCTCCCTGACCGTGCAACAATTTATAGGGCAGTTTTACCCTTGGCACTGCCCCGGCTCCCAGTCAACAAAGGACATTAAAACTACAGACTGGGGTCCAAGCTTAAACAGGTCTTACTTCTGAATAAAATCTAGACAGAAGACTCCCATCCGTGGAACTGCTCATTTGCTTGCTGATAAAACATCAGTGCACATTCAGCTGTCCCCATGTGCTTAGGGTCTTCCTCTGCTGCCTCCCAAAATTGCCAGGGAACAGAGATAAGCATGCATGGGTTTACTGCAGCTGGGGATCTCCTGCAGATCTCCATTAACCGCACTTGTGCTGGAGAAAGCTGCATTCTTGGTGGGCCGCGAGAATTATCCAAAGGTGAGGAGATCACGTCCCCGAGCTTCCGAGACCAGCGAAGCTCTCTCTTTACTTGAAGGGACCTCGGCGGTCACCGTGGGATACGTCTCGTGCTGCTCCAATAAAAGAGGCACTAGAGCCTGTAGGGAATTCAATTCAAACCAAGATCCTTGCCAAAGGAATACCTTAACCCCGGTTTTATTAGTATGTATTAGCCTGGCCTAGGAGGGCCCGGGCTTGTTAGATATAAGGAGCTAAGCAGGACAGAGCGGGGCTAGCACGAGCTTTTGACCAACTCAAAACAAAAACAAAACTGAATTTCCCCCCCCCCCCCGGAAACCGGCCGGGTCTCCCACCTGCCGCATGGCCTCCAGCTTCTGCTGCTTCCTCTCGTTCGCGATCTGGAGCTCCTGCATCTGCCGTTCCAGCTCCTCTTGCTCTGCCAGCAGCTTGTGGCGCAGCTCCTTCCGCTTCTGGCGCGCCTCCTTGTGGGGGGCAGGGCTGCCCAGTCTCTGCAGGTTTACAGTCGTCTGAATGGCTGGGGGGCAATTATTAAAAAGGAAAACATACATAAATAAATAAATAAAAATCAGGGAAACTGCAACGAGAACAGCAGCTCAAATAAAAAATAAATAAATAAAAGTGCTGGGAAGCATGGGGGGGGGAGCACCTAACCTCTCTTCCATCCGGGCCTCGCTGAAGGCCAATTTTAAGTTTGAACTACACAACAGAATGCAGCGTCCAAACTGCACACCTAGGTCCCGATTTACTGTTCCCTCTCCCCTCCACCCCCAATTTGGTGCCTGGGGAGGGGGGGGGGAGAGAAAAGTCAGTCTGGTCCTCATAGGACAATTTTCGAAATTATTTACCCAGGGAAAAATGGCTTCTATCTGAAGCTCGCCCTCAAGCTCGCCCTCGCTGGAAGCATACACGGGCTTCCATGGCGCACGCGCTTTTAAAAAAACGGGGTTAGCGAAGGGGGAGGGGGAAGGCGCGTCTAGATTGGGAGAGACTAAGAACGCGTGTGCACCATTTCACCCCTGCTCACTCCCTGGTGCGAGGCTGCTTTCAGTGCCCTGCTGTAACACCTGTGGTTCTCCCCCGAAAACGAGTGCCACCTACACGGGCCAAAAAAGCACCCAGGAGCTTCACACAAGTGGGCTTAGTATTTGAAGGTGGTCTCTTCCGTGTGTATTTTGCGTGCGCGCAGCTTCCCTGCCCAGCCATCCCTCGCTCTCTCTCTCTCTCTCACACAAGGCCCCAGCCAAACTTCTGGATTCAAGAAAAACTAGCCAGGACCGACCACACAAACCCTAGCTTACCTTGAATCCATTCCTGCTTCTTCTTTTTATCCGAGGCGCTGATCTCGAAGCTTTTGTCTTGGCACTTGACCAGAAAAAGGCACTTCTTGCCATCCTTGTCCAGCAAGGACTAGAAGACAAAGCAGAATACGCCAAGGGCACAATGGAGCTTTGCACGGTGTGTTTATCACTCTGGCAGCTGCAGGAGACGCAATGCCCGGGCTAGAAAAGAAAGCCATTGTCTCCGAGCTATTGCTTCATAAGATAAAGTGCAACAGGCACTCTTAAAGGTCAGGAGAGCGATCATCAAGTGGTCACTGCTGACTGGAAACCGATACACAATGCACAATAGTCAGCAACACTTTACAGAACTTAATTTTTTCTTGCTTAATTCTGTAAACCTAAGATGTGAGAAGGTTCTGGGGTTTTTTTGTTTTTTTAATCTCTTTAGTGACAAATGGAAAAATATCTTTGATAAAACATGCCCAGGGGCAGATTGGCCTATCGGGGGATCGGGCATCCCCCCGGTGGGCCGGTCGCACTAGTCACATGGTCTGCCGAGCGCGGCTGTGACAGAGCCGCACTCGGCAAACCACGTGGTATCTCCTGGGCGGCGAATCCCCGGGCCGGTCTTCATCGGGAATCCGCCACTGAACATGCCCTTGATATTTTAGGAACATGTCCTGTTACAGTGAATAAGACTTTTTTCTCTGTTCAGCTGTTGTAGCAGATTTAATTGACGGGGAATGCACTCAACAGCAATTGGTATACTCCTTTTGTATGGGGCCAGTGGAGAGACAAACTTAACACCACCACGGAGAACAGCAAGGCAACGGCCTTTTCAGAAGCAGACCACAGCATCGGTGACCTTATGATCAGGATGCTCAGAGTTAGAACAATGCAGGAACTCACCCCCACGTGGCTTAACAGCCCCTAACCCCATCACCCCCACAACCCCTGTAATGTATCTTATGGTTCCCTTGGGTTTTCTGGCAACGTCACCTTCTACTCGGGAAGGGGAATGCTAACTCTCAAAAGTTAGTCAAGGAATAAGCCCTTGAAAACCTTGTATCCAGGTCCTGGATACCGAAAGCGGCCATTAGATCTCAGGAACGTCTCATGTTCCGCTGAGCTGAAGACCGCATGCTCCAGAAATGAATTGTATCTACTGTAACAAAGCCCCTGAAGTGGTGGGAGACAACTATCCCCCAGAAAAGCACAGAGGGGGGGCAACATTCAAAAAGCATCGAGCCGGATGATTTGTGAGCTAGCCGGATAGATGCCAGCTTCTGAGTATCTTCGGCCCTTGTGTGGCTGAATTTTAGTCAAATAAGAGAAGGGAGTTTGGGCAGGGACCAGTTAACCAGGAAAGTCCCAACCAACTCTAGTTGGCCCCAGGATCAAAGTTAAAGTTATCTGGGAACATGTGCCCAGGTAACTTTAAGCTTAGCCAGTTAAATGCCCAAGGGTGAGGGGGAGGGAGGAGTCACAGGGGCATTGCAGCCCGATCGCTCACCTCCCCATCCAACTGAGGGGGAACTAGCAGCCCAATCAGCCTAAAGAATGCTTCAAAATGTTAGGCCTTCTGACAGATTTGAACAACTTGGGTGGCAGGAGGAGGGGTGCCAAACTTACTGACCTAGGGCACTCTGCACCACCACCTTCTGAAGCCTTGCCTAACCCGCCTGCCCCAGCCAAATCCCCTAAACACGACCGGCAGCTCAGAACCAGCATCTGACTCCCAACGCGTCTATTGTTTTTGGTTTATCACAGCTCCGAGAGAGAGCCAGCAGGATGAGGTTAACCACTTGTGAGGCTGGCTTATCCTGCTGTCTATGGAGAACATCTGTTACAGGTAAGTGATTTAAAAAAAAAAAAAAAAAAAAAATCAAACCAGGCCAATACAACGCATACACAAAAAAAAAAAAAGCACAAAATTAGAAGGAAAGCTGGCCTAGTGTATGCAAATATTTCTCATGCATATTCATTAGGGATATCCTGAAAATCCGACTGTCTGGGGGGTGGGAGTCCTGCCTTAGGAGACCTAGCATTCGCTGCCTCTGTGGTAGAGGGAATCTCGGCTACTGCACAACAGCGGCATCTAGTGGCTGCTTTCCAATGCACAGTCCCTGGCAGAGGTCACTCACTATGGTGACAGGGCTCAGTGAGTAGCAGGGGCAGGTACAGGAGGAGAAAATCCCCGGAGAGCTGGGATTTGGGTTTCAGCAGCCAAGGGGAAACTGCGGGTCAAAAATAAGTCAACTGCTTTAGCATCACTAAACCAGAATTAGCAAAAACTGTCGTAAGAGAAATTCTTCTGCCGCGTCCGTCCGTTGTGAGCTGTTAAGTCTCCCGGTGTTACCTCCACACAGCAGCTCTCATCCAGCATGATGTCCCCCTTCTTGTCCTTCAGGTCCTCACTCACATAGTACGAGATGATGCTGGGTTTCAGCACAAACCAGCGCTCTGTCCAGTTTTTCCTTTTGTGACCTTTCTTCCACATGTAGCCCTGTTTAACGAAAGAAAGAAAACCAAAGCAAAGTGTTAAGCACCACAGCTCTTCTGGATCTCTTCCAGTTTATTTCCTGCAGCTTGACACAGATTTCACACCTTCTTGCCTTTGTGTTTCTCTGCTCGGTTACTTCATGAAAACATCCCTGCAAAGGAAAAATCAAGCACTTGCTTAATAAAGGGGTTTTTAAAAAATATAATAAAAAAAAAAATTGGGGCAATTAAATAACGCATTTTATACCTGCGCCCTCTATCAGAGTGTGCCGATAATCTGAGCGCTGGCCTTAAATACCGCCAGCCATAGGTAAAGCATTTCATGCTCTATATCCCCTGTTTCTGCAAAGGACACGCGTTTGCACCCGAGGACCTTGTGTCTAATTTTCAAAGGTAAACTCTGCGGGAAGCTTCCCTCTGAACACCACCTATGAGACCCACTGGTACAAAAAAGGTCCCGCAGAATTTTCACCTGCTGTTATTTCTGTGGGAGGCAGAACAGGAGAAAAACTTAGGCATATTTGAAAATGCATAAAAAAAAAAAAATTATAAACACGCATTGTTTACCTTCCCCCCTCCCCCAACCTGAACGCAACCTCCGGGAACACCTCAGCACGTGTGTTGTGAAAGGCCGGGCATGGTTTTACCCACTCTAAGGGGGTACCATTTTCACCCAGAAGAATCTACTCCAGTAATTACTTAGCTATCGGCGCTAAAAGTGAATTCGTGAAGAGAGCAGAAAAAAAATCTCTTACAAACCAAATGAATCAAACTATTAACATGTAGAAAATAAATTAAAAAAAAAAAAAAAAAGATACTTTTTGTTGGCAGGGGGTGAGCAAGATGTCTGATGCCTGCTCAAGTAGTTCATGACATTTCAGTCTCGTTTTTCCTTCAAAAAACTGCCTCTTTCTGGATTTTTCAAAATGGTCAAGCAGAAGGGTGAAACCATGTCTTCCTGTCTGAGCAATCGACCCCCAGGTGCGGGCTGTGGAGTCAGCAGGTAGGCTCAGCGAGAGCTCGCTAAAGGGCCGCAGCCAGGAAAGGCGGGATCCGCTGCGCTCTCCAGAGATGGAGGCCACGCACATGCTCGAGAGCAGGACTGGTCTAATGAATCTGGTGAGTATCTTCGACATGGAGGCCCCCGGCGCCCTCGAGTGACCATACGCTGACGGGACGCGAGCTCTCCCGTGGCGTACTGGAGGCACCGATAGCGGTTGCATCAGCGGACATGAAAGGATTAAGTCCAGCTGTTACCATCCTCAAAGCATAGGGAAAAATGAAGGGGGCGATTCCCAGCGAAAGTGTGTGCAGTATCATAAGAAATGCCATAATGTGTCAGATCAAAAGGGTCCAACAAGCCCAGCATCCTGTCCCCGACTGTGGCCAATCCAGGTCACAAGTACCCAGCAAAATCCTAAACAGATCTGATCCTTCTTGTTCTTAACCAGGGATAAGCAGCGGTTTCCCTAAGTCCACCTGGCTAACAGTGGTTTATGGACTTTTCCTCCAGGAATTTATCAAAACCCAGTTTATAGTAACTGCTTTCACCCCATCAATGGCAACAAATTTTAAAATTTAATTGTATGCAGAGTGGAAAAAAAACAAAACAAAAAAAAAACAAAACACACCCCAAAACATTTCTCCAATTTGTTCTAAATGCGCTACTTTTCAGCTTCATGACGTGTCCCCTAGTCCTAGAACTATCAAAAAGGGTAAATAATCGTTCCTTGTTTATTCATTCTGCCTCATTCAAGATTTTCTAACTCTCTATCATATCACCTCTCTAACCTCTCTTCTTCAGGCTGAAGAGCCCTAACCTCGATAGTCTTTCCTCAAAGGGGATGGAACGATGCCTCCTATCACTGTAGTCTCTCTCCTCCCTACCTTTTCCAACTCCAGTATATCTTTTTTGAGAAGGAGCAGCCAGAATCGCACACAATGGGCCGTGGATTTCAAAGTATTGCCCACAATGATTTCAAGATCCTTTCCCTGGGATAGTGATGCCTAATATGGAACCAAGCATCATGTACCTATGGTTTGGATTATTTCTTCCCCAAGTGCATCACTTCGCACTTGGCAGACGAAATTTAATGTAGACATTTACATGCCCAGCCCCCCAGTCTCGCGAAGTCCTCCTGTGGTTTATCACAATCAGCTTGTGATCTAACAACTTTTAACCACCTTGAATCCTCTGACTAGACAGTATAGACATTTTTTTTAAATGAACTTTGAATATTTTTTTTATCATCTATCAATGTGATCACCTCACTCTTCATCCCCATTTTCCAGGACATTCCTAAATATATTTAAAAAGCACTGGTCCCAGTACAGATACAGAAACGAACATTCAATCCCATTGTGTTCCCTATCCTTTAGCCAGTTACCAATCCACAACAGGACATTGCCTCCTATCCCCCAATTGATGAATCTCTCATGACGGATTTTGTCAAACACCTTCTGAAAATCCAGATACACTATATCAAATGACTCGCCCTTGTCAACCCCTTCAAAACAAAATCTAAACAGATTTGTAAGGCAAGATTTCCCTTTGCTGAATCTATATTGGTTTTGCCCTAATCAGGGCCGGTGCAAGGGTATTAGGCACCCTAGGCAAACCTTACAGCCTGGCGCCCCCTCCATACACAATTTTAAATTATGCATTTATAACATATTTTACATGAAAAATGACATTCTGAGGTAAAATTAATATACACATTGTGATAATTTCATGCACTGTTGTGATGCCAACAAGAAAACTTTGCATCTTGGAATTCATATGGCCTCATACCTATTATGATGTTTTGGCATGGCCCTCCCGTATCAGCACAGTACTATCTGCTAACACTCAAAGAATAACAACCCCACCTATGAAAAAAAAATACCACAAATATTACACCAGAATCTAAAATATCAATACACCTCCTATCGGGAAAACAGAACGGGCCAAGCTACTACAGATCCCTACAGAGAAACCACATGCTAAGAATGCTTCATCTCAGACTTTACATGCAGAACATAAACCCTCATCAATTACAGAATAAAGCCACAAAGTATAAATAGAAATGTGCAGACAAAAACTGAACTGTAAAACGCATCACGCCAGACTCTACAGTGCACAATGGAAAAACAAAAATCACCATTCCTCATGAAACAATCAATAAAATCAAGATATATAAATCATTAATCATAATAGTAAAATCATACTAATAAAATAATTTCAAAACAGCTGATGAATAGAATATCCAATAATTAAAGACTCATGCAAATTTTGAAAGATTTCCCAAACACCAATACAATATTTCAAAACAGCAGACACATCACATACTACCCAATAATTAAAATGATAGTCAATCAAGAAAAATGAACTTAAAAAGTCACCTTTACTTATCCTCTCCAGCAGTTCTCCTACTCCTTTCCCTTGCAGGCCACACCAGAAGCAGCAGTAGCTGTTGAAGCTGTCCTCACGGTCCTCTTCCTTAGGGACCACAGCTAGTGTCTTCTCTTTCTCACACACACACACACACACACACACACACACACACCAGTTATCTCCCTGATCAGTCTCTCTCACACATACACGTCACCTTTCTGGCCAGTCTCTCTCAATCACACAATGCTCTCGCTCTCTCTTACTTACACACAAGGCTCAAATCATACACATGCCCTCTCTCTCTCACACACACACACACAGAAACACACTCCCTGTCTCACACCACACAGACACACACAAAGGCCCCCAGCTGAACAGCTCATCTTCGGCCTTGTCTCTGGTGGCAGCTGACAGCACCGATCTTCTTTTCTTTGGCCCCCGCCTGTCTGGTCTCCGGCAGGCGGCATCTGGCAGCGACGTCACTCTCCCGGGTTCTAGCGGTGACAATTGGGCTTGTCTTCACTTTTTTCAGCTGCCGCCAGCTTGGGCTCCAACAGCAGCTCATGGCCCCTTCTGCTTGGGCTCTGGTGGGGGCTTGCGGCCCCTCTTCCATTCTTCAGCTCTTGCAGGCCTCTCTTCCAGCCCCGCATGGCTGTCTTGCGGCTGTGGCAGGATGGCTCTGCTGTGGCCCCGCAGGTTTCTCTTCGGGCCGCTTGCCAGCAGACCCTCTTCTTCTCTTTGGCTGGGAAGGCCACCAGTGCCAGGGGCGGATTGCCCCACCGGGGGAAGCCCGATCCCCCGATAGGGCAATCCACCCCTGGCACTGGTGGCCTTCAGCCCCTACCATGTGACAGGGGCTACCGGTGCCATTGGTTGGCCCCTGTCACATGGTAGGGGCTAAAGGCCACCAGTGCCATTTTGGTTAGTGGCAGCTGAGGCCCTGGGAGCGGCAGATCGCTCCCAGGCCCTTCGCTGGACCACCAGGGGGGCATCAGGAGAGTGGCACTGGGGGGGAGGCAAGGTGAGGTGGGGGCTGGCAGAATTTTGAAAGGGCACTTTTTGCCCTTTCAAAATTCTGCCGCCTCCGTGGCGCCCCCTAAGTCTCGGCGCCCTAGGCACAGGCCTAGCTCGCCTAGTGGTTCCTCTGGCCCTGGCCCTAACAGAGAATGTCTATCCAGATAGCCAGTCATTTTGTTCTTCTTAAGGACAAAAGAACCTGCCACACTGGGTCAGACCGAGGGTCCTTCAAGCCCAGCATCCTGTTTCCAACAGTGGCCAATCCAGGCTGCAAGTACCTGGCAAACACGAAGCAGATCCCATGCTACTGTTGCCAGTAATAGCAGGGGATATTCTCCAAGATAACTTGATTAATAGCCAATTAATTGCCGGGTCGTCGTCCTTCTCCAAGCACCTGAGACAGCTGCTGATTTGTTCCACCCCCCCCCCAATCACCACCACCACCACCAAGGATGGCTATTGGCAGCTTGGATGTTGGATCTGCAAAAAACAATTAGTTAAAAAACAAACAAACACCACCCTATAAATACCTATTTCCATCTAAGAAATTACATTTAGACTGGCAAATGAAAGGGAATGGTTATTATACAGATTACGTAACAATATAAATATATACACACACACACACACCAAAGCAAACCCCAACTGATGGGAGAAGAGCACTAAATGATAGATGTATAAAACATTTGAGAAAACCTTTATGTTTAATATACATACAGACAAAACTTATAAAGACAAGAAATAGTGAATCATGAGCAAACTAACTTGACAAAGATTTTTTTGACATTCACTGAAAAACACTTAAATGTGCAGATCAGTAGCAGATCCCATGCTCAATCCATTAAATACAATGTGCTGGTAAAGACTACGAACCTGGGTAAATACAATGTTGCTGTTAGAAGAATGCAAGAGAACAATGTTGCTATTTGAGAACTGACACAATTGTTTCTTAACTGGCAACAATATATACAAGCGAGTAGAGCAGACAAAACACACAACTAATTAGACAGCCATGCCAAGGTGCATGGATGTCTAATTAGTGCAGACAATTACATCAAATGCACATAGGCACACAATTCACATATTCCAATTGATAACGGACGTTGCTGTATTGAAAAGCTTCAACATATTAGATTACAGCATTCGGTAAAAGCTGCATACATTACCCAAAAATTGTTTTTAACCTAAAGACTAGTTAAAGCAGCTCAAGTGCTGACATTGTCAAGCTCTCATGTCACTGCCTAAAAAAAACATTAAAAAAAAAAATTGGTTCTTGAAGATAATGAGCTAGCTTCAAAGACAGCGCCACCAAATGTTGGAATTTAAAGTCCCGGGTCAGCTGGTAGAACCCCAACAAGGACCTTGTTTCACCGAGACGGCTTCCTCAGCAGAGACCCTTGTAGCAAATGAAACAAACTCTCCGTGTTAACTGAGACTGTTTTCAACACCCCCAAAGGGGAAACCAATCGCACTTAGTTAATATTTCTAACTTATTAACTTCGGAGAAGGAAAGAATTCAGCTGGCTCGCTAGCTTCAAAATAATCAGAGGCCTGAAACTGAAATCAACTGGAGCAAAGGTCCGATGCAAATAATGTAATTTAGACCCTGCTAAGACTGTCAAATGACCTTAAACCTGGAAGAGCCTTCCTGGATAACTCAAACAAAAGCTGCAGCGCTTACGGGGAGCAGAATAGGCATCAGTAAAAAGACGGACTGCCAGGCCCGGCAGAAAGGGACTGCAATTTCTAGAGCAACGTAGACCTTCCTCCTGCTCGCTAAGCAGAAACTGATGCGAGGCCTATCTACTAAAGAAAGCATAGCAGTACTGCTGCTTTACACATGTAGAAAAGACGGAAGGACCAGCGGGCACTGCGTAAGAATGCAGCAAAGTCTCTTGCACGTGCCTGCTGGATAACCTCCCCTCCTGAGGCAGCCGTCCCAGCTCTCTCCCCGTCTCCAGTCCTCCTTGTAACGGAGCATGCAAGGCCTCTTTATCTAATCCAATACCTTAAGACATTTCTTTTTCTATTCCACTACTTCCAATTGCTTTTTCAGGGTGCACTCCCCCCCCCAGCCCCTCAGTTTCTTCTATTTCAGTGCTAAAGCCGTCAATGTAACTGTGCTGGGCCCCCACCGTTCCTGGGGGCGGCAATAAGATACAGCTCTCCACGCTCAGTGCTGTGTCTGTGCCCACCACCAGGTCGCTGCTGCTTCTGCCCTGTGGGCAGCTCGTTTTCTAATGGATCAGCGGAGTGAGAGGTAGGAAATCTTTACATTGTCCCCCAGTTTTAGAAACGGCTCGGTAAAGAAATGACCTCTGACTGCAAGTGTTCCAGAAATACAAATTAACTCTGCCGTGACACAATCTGCAAACTTCCAGCCCAGCCTGCGAATATCTAATTGCATTTGGCAGTGGCTTGCAGTTTAGAACAGGCAATGCCAGCCCAAGGGGAGGGCACCACGCTGCCCTTTTAAAGTCAGTCAGTCTGCAAGCCCAAAAGAGAAGGGTGGCGCCACCAAAAGCAACCCCTGCCCTGGGAGCCGCTCGTCCAGCGGCTGCTCTGACCAGTGCATTTACACTTACAGAAAGCACTATTGACGTAGACAGCACTATTTTTTTTTTTTTTTTGGGTTGAGTGCCCGCTCTCCTTAATGTGCATCGATCGACCTCTCCAGGGCACTTAATGCGATATGCAAATGGGCTGCCATGGTAAAAAAGGAGGCACCAGGGACAATTGAGGCGGCTGTCAGCGGGGTAGGAAAACAGATGCTCAGTTTCATGAGCGGCCGTTTTCCGAATCTGTGCACAGCCACGGGTTAGGAAGATGGACACTCGTTAATTGAGTGCTCCTTTTCCTAACCTGACTGCCTGCACACTATTTTTTTTTTTTTTACCTAACTCCTTTTTTCAGTTCCTCAGACTTACTATCGCCACAATATTAAGTTGGAGGAACTACAGAAAAGCTGCGTTTTCTGATATCTTTAGGTCCGTCCTCCTCAAAACTTCACGCCAGGTGTTAATTTCGAAGGGTAAAAATGTGCACGTCAGGCACACTTTTTTTTTTTTTTTTTGCATCGGGAGATCATAGCAAATAGCCTCATCAACATGAATTTACATGCAGTGAGTGCTATTAGCTTTGCTGGGGGTAGGACGCATGTTTTGGTCGCACTGTATTGCATCCGCCAGTAAGTATCCTAGTTTTCAAAGCCGTTCACATGTGTAAGTCGGCCATCTGAATGCTGCCCCCTCCTCCATACAGTTAAACGTTGTCTCGCTGTACAACAAAACGTTCCAGAGACAGAAACATGCATTCCTTGCTCCCCACAGGAAACGTACTCTGAGGAAAAGCCGGTGCAATTATCCATGGCTACTTCACGCTCATAGAAAGTTTGAAAGTGAAACAAGGTACGGATTTTCACTTTGGGGGAAAAAAAAAAAAAAAAAGGATCAGACAACGTTATCTGCAGACTTTGGCTCAAAATGCATCACTTAAAATGGTGGTTCTCATCCAGTCCTCAGGACACACCCAACCGGTCAGGGTTTTAAGATATCCACAACATAAGAACATAGGAACCGGTCATACATTTTAGGGCTGCACACCTGCTGCCCTCTGACCCCTGTTTTTTTTGTTGTTTTTTTTGTAAGGTATGGCTGTGAATGCTCTTGGGATGCACCTTAATCCCTACACCATTTAATGGAAAATGTTTTCTCCCAGGGGCGTCTAGTGCTTTTTCATTTTTAACACTAGATAACTTTGGGAATCATTCCAACCAAGCTGACAGGGGGTGAGAAGGAAAACCTCCTTGGAGGTCATAGCCTTCGAACCCTGCTCTTGAGCCAGTACGTCATGCAGTGCTACAGAAAGGTCATCGTCCCTTCCTTCTGAATCCACGTGCATCGTGTCCACAACACATCCTTGCCCTGTTGACTCCAACTGGCCTGTTCATTTTAGCTAGAAAAAAGGCGCATGCATTTTACTAGAGACCTGGCATTTTTTTGCAGCCCTTTAAGAGCTAAACATCTGTTTAAGGTGCTTCTGTTTTGTTCTTATGTCTGTTTTATGCTATGGTTACATTTTGTTTGCTCATGATGTGTCCTTTATGATTTCATTTGCATTGTATGATTGTTTTCTAGTTTGATGACTTCTAGTTTAGTTTTTCTGAATTGCTATTATGAACATTGGCTGTGCGTGTTTATTATGTTGTTTCCCAACACCTCGAGGGCTTTTTTTTTTTTTTTTTTTGGAAAGTTGGGGGTACAAACCAAATCAAGAAATAAAAATCAAATATTTTTGGGAGATCTTAGCCTGCTCAGTAAGTCAAATATTAGCTCAGGGGTAGGGGCTTTCTGTCAACTTATAAAGCCGGGCCCTTGCCAGACACAAGAGGCACCCCAGACAGTCCTGGGGGGTGGGGACAGCCATAGCGGGACAGGGCTCCGGATGACATGGCGGGGCCGGCTGAGGTTCCCCGTCAGAAGCTGCAGTCGCTGACCACGTAGATGCTCTAGAGAGCTCCTGCCACTAGTGCCCTGCCCCCATGATTCTGGCGCGTTGGGTGGTCACCCATCCCTTTTGTTGGCCCTGGCTAAGGCCTCCATCTCCGCCTCTGAGGATATATCAGATTATAGGTAGAATAAAACTGTTTTGGTTCGACATAGCCAAGACCCATAACAATATGAAGGAAAGCTTTCACAGAGAGCTGCTTAAACACCAATACAGCTTGAAAAGATCAGAATTAGCCATCTCGTTCCATCAAATACAAAAAAAACACTATTACAAATTGTTCTTACCTGTTTAAGCACATCCAGTATAAGCTCGTTAAAGACCTCATTAATTGCCATTGATACCGTCTGTCGATCCATGCCTTTACTGAACTGTCCACTTCCAATTAGCTCTATGAGCTCCCACACAGAAAGCCCGTGCTGCTTGGCGTCAAGGCCAACCTTGTAATCCTCAAACAGGGCCTGCTGCCAACCCCCTCCCATTGCTTCGGTTAGTTTTTTAAGCAGGTATTCAATCTGTAGAAGGAAAAGAAAAGCACGCTTACTTAACAAAAAATAAAAAGCCCCCCTCCCCCCTCCAAAAAAAAAACCACCTCCCCATTTCATCTGATGCATTTGGGTCAAGCCAAGCAACGAGGGGGGGGGGGGGGGAAATGAGCATTTGCAGAATTTTATTTATTTATTTATAGTTTTTTTATATGCTGCGGTACGTAATGCACATCACCTCGGTTTATTCACAGGCCCTTGCCAAACCTCCCCTGACCATAAGCAAAGCATCCGTGCCGTGCAGGTCCTTAGCTTCAGCTCAGCCGACCTTCCTCATGCACAAACCTCAGGGGGTTTTACCCAGCCCGGTGGCAATTCCACAGCGTTACACTCTCACCCTCTTCAATCTCAAACAGCTGGCCCGCTAACTTTTCAACACAACCGCTCGCTTTGGCTATTTCATTGACACGCAGCCCTCCGTCCCCGCGCTCTGCCCAAAGCTTCACAGACGCTCCCCAGTTAAGGAACCAATTTATAAACTGCCCCGCGCTGGCCCAGGCTCTGCAGGGACTTTTTTAACCCACCACCTTTACACTCATCTTTAAAAAGTAAAGTATGCGCCTTCTTTTCCTTTATAAAACCTCTCTCAGAGTAACTGCCAGTGCACGTTTACATCTAAATTTGTGCTGGGTACCTTCTATCCCCGATAAAAAAATCCCACCGCAGGTAAAAGGGACCATATAGAGAAGTGCCCTACAGACGGACTTTTACCCCCATATAGGGCAGGCATTTCTGCGGTAAAGCCTGCAGGAATGGCTTTTAAAACGGCCCTCAAACAGGTAATTAACCTGGGGAAAGGGGCCCCGACTTGAAAATTGCCCTCTTCAAGGGCAGCCAACATTCCAGATGGGTTTCAGAGCCATAAGGGAAAAAAAAAAGACGCCCCCGCAGGCAGGTTTACATCAGGCAGGGAAAACAGCGCCTAATACGTTAGATTTGTAAAACACCCCCTGCACCCCCCAGCTATCTGCGCCAGCAGCAGGTGCAAAGCACGTGGCTTTCAGCACATGCTAAGGTTATCAAAAGGCGAAACACGGCAGGTAGGGCCTTTTGAAAGTCTGCAGGAAGCGTGCTTGCTGGTCCCGTAATTTGCAGTCGCACAGGCTGTCTGAAGCTTGCTCCCATGCCGGGCATGTAACTGCATGGAAATAAGAGGGTTCGCAGGCTACCATCAGTGCTCAGTCCCCCCACGAAGAGAGGGCTTGGGGGAGGGGCAAATGGTCTCCCCCCCAGCAGTCAAGATTTTGTGATGAGAGGCGCAATGTCAGACATCACGAGTTAAGAAGCTGCCATGGGGCGACTGTTTCCCTCAGAAAACTGTTATTGCCTACCACAACAGGCCCAACATATACCACAGCTTCCTTCCTTCCACTTCCTCTGTTAAAAAGAGAGAGAGAACGAGAAAGAGAGAGAAAGAAGGAGAGAAAGAGAGAGAGCAAAAGAAAGAGCGAAAGAAAGAGAGCTGTATCCTCATGTAATGGAGAATATCTCAGAAGCTCATGCACCAAGTGGTAATTTTCATCCCTGATCACTTAAACATGTTACTGTGCTTGTGTTTTACTGAACTTCCTTATGATTCCTCTGAATCACGGGGAGCAGGCATCTTGGGAACTTTGTCACAAAATGCCTCACTCATGCAGTCTGTGGGATTTCATAGACGTAAGGTTTTAAACGCACAGTGGCAACCAGACCATCCGGCGCCAGCAGAGCTGTAGCCAGCCCATGGCCAATACGGCCGCGGCCATAGGCGCCACTGCTCACACACAAATATTGGGGAAAGGCCGCCTCCTCACCTCCCGATTCAGTCCAGAGGTGAATATTAAATGCACCTGGCTCTTGGAGAGGGGAAATCAAGATAAAAATATCAAACGCTGCCCCCAGTGGTGGTGGTGGTGGCTCCCCCCTCCCTGTGGTCCATACGGTCATGAGCTGAATCGCTGGTCTCCCCTGCTCCAGCTGGAAGCAGGACAAGCAGAGCACCCGCGGCTTGGCTTCCCTCCCCCGCCAAATGCAGTGAGAGCTGCGGGTCCTTAGGGTCGCAAGAAGAGTCAGCCTCATCCGCCCCAAGCACTCAAAAGCAGCGCGGCCTGCGGAGCTGCCAGAAGAATAGTCATCTTTCCCTCTTCCTCCTAGGTGCAGGAGGAGCAGCACTTCCCACCGGCCGGAAGATGCAGTATTGGCCTTCCCTCAGTCTGGAGCGGGAGCAAGAGCAGTGTGGCCCCAATGCTTGAAAGAGTAGTGTGGTGGGTCCCGGGTCTGTAGAAGGAGGCTGCTGATACTGCTTCTGTTGCTCCTTGTATTTCCAGATGAAAGAGTGTGGGAGAGACTGAGCATGGCAGAGAGTGTGTGGGTGTGGGAGAGACTGAGCATGGCAGAGTGTGTGGGTGTGGGAGAGACTGAGCATGGCAGAGAGTGTGTGGGTGTGGGAGAGACTGAGCATGGCAGAGAGAATATGCATATGTTTGATTGATTATGAGAGAGAAGAGAAAGTTTGTGTGCAACAACCCATTTACTCTCCCTCTGCTAGTCCACAATCTCAGGACATCTGGAAATCAAAATTTGCCAGGTATGGAAAAGCAAGGGATAAAAAAAAAATAAAAATCCCTATTAGTTTTAATTATTGAATATTATTTGATGTTTAATTATTGAATATTATTTGATGTGGTGAAGACCAGAACTGTGAAGGACTTCAAAGGGGCGTGGGATAAACACTGTGGATCCATAAAGTCAAGAGGCTGCCAATGAAGAGTGGGTGACTCGCCAGAATGATGGCTACTGCCTGGAGTCAATACCCTTATTAAATAAACATACACAGGCTTGACTCCAACATCGCTCTAAGCTTCAACAGCAAGAGGAAATGTGGAAAAAAGGATTCACACTCACAAAGAGGGGAGTAGCTGGCTTGTTACGGCGGTTACTACCCCAAATCAAATAAGCCTGATACTTCACTTTCAATGCATATACAGCATAGTTCTCTGATTCAATGGCAGGGGAGAAGAAAAGAGGGTTCGCACTCACAAATCGGGGAGTAGCTGGCTTGTTACGGCGGTTACTACCCCAAACCAAATGGGCCTGATACTTCACTTTCGATGCACATCCAGCATGGCTCTCTGCTTCAACGGCATGGGAGAAGACTTATACGTCACGCATATCCAGCATAGCTCCCTGCTTCAACGGCAGGGGAGAAGAAAAACAACCAATAAGGGCTAATAACATAGTCTGGGTAAAACAAATAAGCATGGGTGCAGCTTGCTTATTGCGGCGGCTACTACCCCAAACTAATCAAGCTAGATATTTCACTTGGATGCAGCTCCATCACTGCTCTCTACATTAAAGGTGGGGATGGAAGGGAAATAGAACCAAGAGCTAAGAGAAACAGATAAGTATGAGAGAAAATATGTGTGAAGCTTGCTGGGCAGACTAGATGGGCCATTTGGTCTTCTTCTGCCGTCATTTCTATGTTTCTATGTCTCTGCTGTTTTGAAATATTTTATTGGTGTTTGGAAAAAGGTTTTATTAATATTTTCATTAATGTATGTTTATCAGCTATTTTAAAATATTTACTTTTTATTAGTATGGTTTTACTATTATGATTGTTTTATATTTCTTGATTTTAGTTGATGCTGTATAAGGAACGTTATGGTTTCTGTTTTTCCATTGTTATACTGCTTGTAGATTTTAGCTTGTTGCGGTTTCCAGTACATTTTATGATCTTTTTAATTTGTATTTGAGGGTCTGTCTGTGTTCTGCATGTGTGACCGAGGTGAAGAATTCTTCTAGCTTGCAGTTTCTCTAGCTTAGCCTAGCTTGTTCTGTTTTCCCAATAGGAAGTTTATTGTTCTAGGACCTGGTGTAATATTCACATTGTTGTTTTTTCATGGATATGGTTTACTGTTTGTGCTGGCTTTTTGTTTTGTTCTGTTAGAGATTTACTGCCTATTGTACTTGTAATTCAGTTTACTCATGACCTTCTCAGGCCCAAGCCCACAGCCAGCATACATTACCATAGACATAATACCATATGTCTTTTATAATTATGAATGTTTAATTGGAAACCGCTGTGACCACCGGAATAGCGGTAGATAAAAATATGTTAAATAAAGGATTCTAAGCATCTTTTCTGGTTGGCACCACAGCCGTGCATGTAAATATAACATTCATGCTGCTAGTGATGGGTTTTACCTCAGGAGGACTGTACTTTCAATGTTCTGCTCCATGTATTCTAAATGCATAATTTTTAATTGTGTAGGGAAGGTGTCAGTGGGGAGGGTGGATCCGCTGAGATTTCAGGTGCTTTATGGTGTTGACTGCGCCTGCTACAAAGCAGGAACAAAGTCTGTGGGTGTGCAAGAACCCAGGGGTCCAGCTGGCCCTCAGATTTTCAAAGAGAAACTTTGCGGGCAGTTTCCCCAAACTCTTACATTATGTACATTGGATAAGTCTGATGCTATTGAATCCTCTGATCCATCCATAAGATAAAGATAAAAATGTTGTCCATGCTCATTATTCCACCATTGAAAACCTAATAATTTAAACATGATGAACAATATTAATGCATGGATGTATACATATTTTATCGTTTGTGATCCTTTTGATGGTTATTAGTTTTAATGTGTATGGAATTTGTACCCTGCCTAGAATTTTTGAAAGAGCAGGCAATATATTTTTATAAATTAAATAAAGCTCATGGCGCCAGGATCCCTCTACTTGTTCTGATTGAGCTGGAAGCCCATAGGTGCAGCAGGAAACTTAAAAATGAAAGCCCCCTACATTTAAGAGTCTCCCAGCTCATGGTGTTGTATGTTGTGTTCAGGGTGAGGGCGCACGTTTTCACTTGGCCTAGCTACGGCTCTGCATGCCAGAATTTTGGCTACAATAAAAGCAAAGGTTATCAGTTTACTCCAGGTTCAATGCCCGAGTCCGGATTCGTCAGAGACCGCGTTCAGAGTCCCTGTGGAGAAAAGCTCTAGTCATTGCACAACAGCGACACCTAGTGACCAGAGTGCATGCCTGTCGGGTTCATTATAGATTCATATGTGTGGACCCTGACCGAGGGCTGTTACTGTGAAGAATGGGCTACACTTAAGGAGGAGGGGGCCAGAATAGGGATAATAAAACCCAGGTAATTGCAAATGAAAGCTCATGACGCCATGGACTTCACAGAAGCTAATTCCAACTGAACCGGAAACACAAGAGGAGAAGGAGAAACTTGCAGCTTTCTTTTTCCAGATAAACTGGATCTTTGGGATGAAAGGTCCAGGTAGCAGGGAACAATCAGCTCTTCCAACTTTCCCCCATTTTAGAGCAAGAAGGGTGGCAGTGAAAATCTTCCTCTCAGAGCCACAAAAAAAACCAACAAAAAACCCCAAATGGTCGTTACTCAAAGATCCAAAACTGGAGATCTCCCACAGGTCACTATTGTCCACCAATCACAGATTGTGAGATGAAATCTCTATTCTGGCCACCCCAGGATAGAGATTTCCCTGTAATCCCTTCCTGAACCAAGAAATTCCAGAAACAGTTACAAATGCCAGGAAAACACCACAGGAGAAAACCCAACCAGAAAGGTAAGTCTCCCATCTATCCTGGATGACAGACCATGAGAACTGGTCCCTGGAGTAAGCAAAAACCACAAACTATAAAAAGCTGCTACTCCCACACAACTCCAAACAAACTCTGACCTGCCACCCAGATCTCTGACTCAGCCTGCTTTTATACAGGCGAGGGAGCGGGGGGGCTGACCACGCCAACAGCCTCGCTGCTCTTACAAAACTGGTACACCCCTCCCTCCTCTGCCTAAACCCTAACTCCCAGCCCACAGTCGAGTCTGGGAACTGGGGCCATCTAGTGGTGATCCCAGGGAGGTCCCCACATATTACATCACTTACACTAAATCAAGTATCTATGCAAGGCAAAGGGTGTTAGGGATGCGCTGCCATTTGAAATGATGGAAAACATTTGGTTTTTGTGTCGTATCCATCCTGTAATGTCACGACTTGGGTCATGCCGTAAAGGCGATCTATAAATTATTACTTTTTTTTTTTTTTTTTTTAAATGTCATTTAATTTCTCTCATTTTAGCAGGCACAAAACAAAGAGGAAATTAGTAGAAAAGGAATGGAAAAACATTTTCCCCCATGCACACCCCTAATGGACATGTCTATTAAAAAAGAATAAGTAATGAAGATGCCTTAGCATTTCAAGAGCAAGACCTACATTAACACAACACCTGGTGTCACAGGTCAGGGCTTTGATTTCAGCACGGACTTGCAGGAGTGCGGCTCGTCTTCTACCCGCCAGCCAACGCAGATGTGCAGGGAGAGGAGAGGAAGGACCCATTGGAAAGAGGCAGACTAGGCAGGACTGTGCTCTTCCTTGTGCCAATCTTTCCTCTCCCAGTGCTGGTGGCTCTGTACCCGTCTAGCAGTCCACGCTAGGGAGATGCAGGCAACACAGGGGCCAGAGCGCAGATAGCAAGACAGAAACGGTCCCTTTTCCAACCGGATATATATAAGTGGCAACGCCAAGCAGCCCATCTACAAGAGTCGCGTGGAAAGTTTGTGCATGCAACCAGCTTTCAAAAAGTAAAAACTACCCGCAGAGTTTTCCTTTCAAAATTAGGCGATGCAAGGTAACACACGCACACAAAACATGGGCATACTCTGCACCTATTAGGGCGGGCGGTCAGCCGGGGGGGGGCATAATAGCAAATCACGACAGATAAAGACCCAAACTGTCCATCCGGTCTGCCCATGTACGTCTCCTCCCCTGATCCAAATGCAGCACTGGGAAAGCCCCTTAGTCCGCCAGCTAAAAAAGGACACCCGGGCAGAAGCAGCAACTTTCAGCCCAGTCAGTCAATTCACCTAGGGTAATGGTCCTGAAAGTTGGTCATCGCAGGAGCATCTGAACATAGAAATTCTGCACATCGCAGCTTGAACAGCAAAGTGCATGTCAGGTGGAAAAAAAAAAAAAAAAGCATCAGACAAAACCCAAGAACACATTTCCTCATCAATCACCAACCACGTTTCCCAATGACGAACTTCTACTTTCATACACCAAGAAAGGATTCCTTTCAGATTGGGAAGTGCCGCATACAGGATAAATCCACTCTCTGCACCCTGCCGCTAGTACTCAGATCCGATCACGTGTGCCACAGAAAAGTCACCGCTGCCTGATGCTCAGATCCAGGCCAGCAATCTGGGGTCCGTCCTCAGCAGCAGGAAATCGCCAGCGATGGCCCTGAAGCGTGTAGGAGCTCCTTTCTGAGAACACGTGCAAGCATGAAGACCTCTTCTTCCCAGCTTACAACATGAGCCCTGGAGTGGGGCAATTAGTGAGCAGCATGCAGGGCATAGACAGCTGGATCCCTCTGCGTGGCACGCACATGGCACAGCTCCTCATCCTCCCCCTCCTGAGCTTCATCCTTCGAATCCTAGCTAATCCCCAGGCTAAGAGGGGAACTTTAAGACCTGCGCACATTTGCCGGCTCGCGTACGTGGACATGGCGATTTTATATCATACGCACCTATATGCACGTATACACGTGCCTGTTATAAAAATCAGCTATACGGCGTACACGTGCGCATGACTTTATATTGACACGTACATCTGCACGCAAACGCCACCTCGATCACGTAAATGGGGGGGGAATTTAGTAGATACGCACGCCAACGCAGTTACCCGTTTCCACAGTTCGCTCCCAGTAAAGGAGAAGACTTCCGAAGCCCCCTAGCAAACTCGCCTCCCTTTTACCCTATTAAACCAGACCTTTCAAACCCCCCGACTAGCCTAGTTTTTATTTTATTACTTACACGTCGTCCACAGCAGAAGTAAAGTTACGTGGAAGGGGACCCCGACGCGTTTGTGTATGTAAATACTTACACGCAGGCTTCGTGTTACAGACTCGGCCAGACCCCTTTTTTTTTTGCAGTTTTTGAGCTGTGCAAGTACCAGGAGGTACGAGAGTACTCGCGCGGTTTTTAACATCCGCGCGACACGTGCCGGGCTGAGTCGCGCGTGTTCTCTCCCAGCTTTGGCGCGCACAGCTCGTTTAAAATCCGCCGGTAAGCGAGCCAGGGAGAGCCACCGGATGTGCCTCATTCTGCGTGCGAGGAGCTCTGGCAGCGACAGCCGTCTGCCCACTTCACACCAACTTTCCCCTTCTCCTGCACTGCCTTGGAGAAGGAAGTGATGACTTCCTGTCTCTCCCTTTGTTTTAAAATTTGGGAGCAAAGAGATTGGTGGGGCTTTCAGCGCTTCCATAACTCTTCTGCTGGCCATACGAGTTCCTCTCCATGTCTCCACTGCCTGCCCCAGGGAGGCTGCTGTGCTACACAACGTTTTTGTCAATGGAGGTGCATCCTGGGCTTCAAAAGGTTTGGAACCCGTGGCCCAACAATTTTAATTTCATGCATCCCGAAAAAAGGTGTGTGTGTGTGGGGGGGGGGGGGGGGGGGGTGGTGAATAAAATCCATAGAAAAATAATTAAGCAAGCAAAAGCTTATGAAGAACGTGCCTTGGGTTTTTAGCCTGAAAGTGGTAAAATTAGTGTGTGAGCACATCATGGGATGCCCAGTGAGAACTGATCTTTCACCCATTGTACGTCATCATTTTAGGTGTTTTCTTGGACATCTTCATGCTTGCACGTGTTCTTGCATTGAAGGCAGAACAAAAAAGCATTATAGAATAAGACTTATTTTTCTAAACTGATGCTGTTTACAAACACACAGCCTAAGATGGTCATAACAGTAATTCTTAAACAAATCCATGCTCTCCTTTTGTTAATGGAAGTCAATTTAGTGTTGCTGGATATATTTTGGACATACCAAATGACCTCCCCTACATAGGAACACTGCTCTCCAATTGAAGAGCAGCAGTTGTAAAATAGTTGCTTCGCAGGCAGAATACTTGGGCCATAGAAAAGTCTGCAGTCAAAATCTGATCTGTTTGGCGACCAAAATAAGGGGAATGGAACAGCTCCCCTATGAGGAAAGACTAAAGAGGTTAGGATTTTTCAGCTTGGAGAAGAGACGGCTGAGGAGGGATATGATAGAGGTGTTTAAAATCATGAGAGGTCTAGAACAGGTAGATGTGAATCGGTTATTTACTCTTTCAGATAATAGACTAGGGGGCACTCCATGAAGTTAGCATGTGGCACATTTAAAACTAATCGGAGAAAGTTCTTTTTCACAAAACGCACAATTAAACTCTGGAATTTGTTGCCAGAAGATGTGGTTAGTGCAGTTAGTATAGCTGCGTTTAAAAAAGGATTGGATAAGTTCTTGGAGGAGAAGTTTGCCATTAATTAAGTTGACTTAGATAATAACCACCGCTATTACTAGCAATGGTAACATGGAATAAACTTAGTTTTTGGGTACTTGCCAGGTTCTTGTGGCCTGGATTGGCCACTGTTGGAAACAGGATGCTGGGCTTGATGGACCCTTGGTCTGACCCAGTATGGCATGTTCTTATGTTCTAGTGCAATTGCATAGGCAATTCAGAAATAAAAAGATTCAGTGAAGAGTGGTGTAGACCCTTTTTAGGATAATGACAGTGAACCCTGAGCTCAGCTGTCAAACATCTAAGACTGGTGGGTGCCAGCTGGGATTAGCACCCTTTTGAGTACCAGTAGAGCTGAAAAGTTAGCCAGATAAGGCAGGGTAGGATGGGGGTGTTGCGCAGTTGGGCCTGCTAGCCCAAAAACTTAAAGGCCGCTATTCGGCTGTCCTAAGGCGAGCCAGATATACTTATCTGGCTAACTTTTAAATAGCTGTGGATATTCAGCACCCAGCTATGCCACAGCATAGGAAAACACATTTAGCTGGATAAGTTTGTCCAACTAACTTCGCTAGGCCGCCCCACAGCTGAATATCCACCTCTCATTCCTAGCACGAGCTTTGGAGTGGGGTGACTAATGGACAGCATGCAGAGCACGGATAGCTGGGCACCTGTGTGTGGCACGCGCACACACACACACACACACACATCGTACACAGTGCCGCCTCCTCAGCATCGTCCTTCAATCCTTCCAGCTGCTGGCCGAGCATGACAGGGAAAGCATGCACCAAGCACTGGATCCGAACTTGTTCTGCAGCCGGGGGGGGGGGGAGCTCTGGCAGCCAAAATGCCACAGTCAAGGCAATTAACCAAGCCATTTTGCCTGCATCACACCGACTTCTTTTTTCTGCACTCATATATAGAAGGAAGTGCTCCATTCTGATGACTTCATGTGTGTCTCTGCCCTCTCTCTCCCTGTGTTTGCAAATTTAGGAGAGAAACTAGGGGGGGGGGGGGTGTTTCAGCGTTTCCGTGGCTCTTCCTTTGGCCACACAAGTTCTCTCCATGTCCACATTGCCTGCCCCATGGAGGTTGCTGTGCCAAATCCCATTTTTGTTAATCTAAGTGTGCTTTGGGCTTCAAAAGGTTGCAAAAAAAATGTTGCTTTAAGGGCCTGATTTACTAAGATTGTTTCCCTCAGAGACACAGAATGGGAAACCAGCCTTAGCAAATCAAATCGTAACTACGTTCCAACTATTGTTGCTTTTTTTTTTTCCTTTTCTACCACAAAGCGCTCACTAGTGCCACTGAATTCTGCAGGTCAAGTGACTCATTGATATTAAGGACGCGTCATGTGTGAAGAAAAAGGAGAAGTGCACGGGAAGAGAGGCTGAGAAAAGAACAGAAACTTAAAAAAAAAAACGGCACAGCCTTTCCGGGCCCACTGAAAAATGTCACGAGAGTTTCAACGAAGGGGGAGTTCATGCTGACGAGTCCCACAGCCTCGAGGGAACTCTGTGAACGGTTAAATCCTAGCAAGCTCACAGGGAGTGGCCAGGAAACTCAAGAGAAGAAACTCAACCCTCCTGTCTTTGCAGGCTTCCTGTGCACAACTGAATCGGGATTTGCCGGGCAACCTAAGGAAGTTATTTAAAAAGCCTGCTTCGGGGCGAATGCAATAAACTCCAGCGTGAGCATGCTAAAATTAGCAAGCCACGTAGGAAGGCCTCTACACGACATTAGCACGAGCATCCAAATGAAAGAATGTCCTATGCATAATGAGGGGTTACCACTCGCCACACTATCTTTTCAGGGTTTGTTAAATGCTAGTCATTTAAACCTTCCTGGGACTGGTGTTCATGTAATTTGAGCCTGTTATTTACAGAGGGGAAAAAAAAAAAAGATAAGTGTGAGCTCGCTGAACTGAGCATGCTCAGCCCTCTCTCAACTCCTCCTGCTGGCTACTAGGGGACATACAAAGACAGCGCTCTTTAAAGCCACGATTAAAAAAAGGCTTCTGTTCACAAGGCAGTAAGGTCACAATGCAGAGCTCAGTTTTCAAAGCAGTTTGCCTAGGTATGAAACGCGCTTTAGCAGAGAGTCAGCCATCTGAGAACTCCCCACCCTCAAGGTGGCCAAAAGTGTGAACGCTGATTCACAATGCATGCAACTTTCCGCCACACCGAGAGGAAGGGGAGGAAAAAGTATGCACACGGACGGCGGTTTCAAATCTTCGCGCACAACTTGTCCAGCAAAATTCTACCCGCAATAAAGGCAGGTGCAAGCAACCATGCGTGCTTTCAAAGAGCAAGTGCACACGTACCTTCACTTTGAGAATTGGTGCAAAGCCTGCAGGTATAAAGCACACGCAGTTTCTCGCAGTGCAACATCCCAAATTTGGCAAAAGAAATATGAACATATTTGCAACGACTTATGCTTATAAAAAACTCATCATCATCATCATCACTGCAACATAGGCCTAAACCTGTTTCAATAGCAGTGATCCACTTCTCTTATTACCTGCAACTATCACAGGCCAGCAGGTATTGATAAGCCTCTTCCAAGGACACAGCCCTACTTTAACCCATCTACTGAGAGACACTGGCTGCAAGCTTCTCATCTTACCCCTCTTCAACTCTTCCTTCACTTTCTCAAAAGCTCCCAGTCACAAAGCAGCATGAACAGAGGGATCTAATGCTACTGAACCTGGTTAACCATCAGGCCAGTCGCTAGGACAATGACGACAATTATGTACGATAATTTTAAGACGTCTTTTCAGTTTAGTCTTTACTTTATAAGCATGCCTTCAGAGAGTAGTGTACAGAAGAATGAATGCAGTCCCTTATGATTCTATAGTGTTAGAGCTTAAGGATGTGGTATAGCGGTGTCTCTTATGGTATTTTGTTCTATATTTTATGAATGTGAATTTTGTAAGCCACCTAGAGCTATGAATAGTCAGTATATATGTTGTGATGTAAATAAATAACTATTGGGAGTCAAAGTGGCGCAATTCCCAAAATGAAGATGTAGTTCCAGGCTCTTAGAGACCCATCAATTCGGTAGTTAAATATCTGAAACATTATGGCACCTGAGCTCATACAGGTCAACTGTGTGCTGAGAAGCCACTTCCTCATAGAACAATATTTCCATGGGGCAGCAACAGGGCATATAGCTATAGATCGAGACACTACAAATTGCATACAGGTACACTAAATCCAAGTGGCTGAGGCAATGTTTAAAAAATACACACATACCACACTTATCCCACGTTAAGCGCCAAATACGCTTAAGGTGTTTCTCCACGAACACAAAAATACCACACCAGACTTTTATAAAGCAAATTTCAAATTTTTTTTTTTATTGTATATCAATAAGCAATACAGGTATCCCTGGGAGATATAGAATAGAAGCAATTCTCTGGCCAAGCATGCATGAGAAGCACTACTCTGTCTCTCTTTGTACATTAGTGAGTTCTTTTTATAGGCAGAACATGCAATCTGAAGTAAATCCTTAAATTGCATGAACCTATGGGAGTATCACCTACACAGTTTCTCATGTCATAAGAGACAAATTAGACTTATGTTATCCTGATCCCCTTCCCAAATTGGGGCCTAATCGCCTGGTGGTTTATATCAATCTTCTGTTAGTCCTGTCATTTTTTCATCCTCGGGGAGATCTTCATGGCTTAAGCAGTTTTTTTTTTTCAAGTGCCACTGTAGTTGAAATTTTACCCTGAGATTCTGACCTTTTCCTTCTGCTTATTGTGACCCTCTGACTCTCCATCACAAGTTGCATATCCATTCATGTTCATTCTCCAGTTTTTTCTCTGTCCTTTATTTCCTGGCTACTCTAGCCTCCAAGTTCATTCCCCCTGTTATTTGTATCTGCGCTTTGGCCTTCTTGTTATATGGTTTTTTGTTAAGTTAACCCCCAAGTTTGATGTAAACCGGCCTGATATGAAGCTTGTCATGAAGTTCGGTATAGAAAAATGTTAAATAAATAAATAAAGTTCTGGACAGCCTCTGCTGTTGTCCAGATGTCTCCTAGAATTTCTCCAGGTCAGGCTCAATAAGGCATTTAGAGTTCATGTAGCCAGAACTGCCAGCAGGCCAAGGCAGCAGAGGATTCTGGGTAAGTCACAGTCTCCATGTTGATCTCAGACTCAGGCACACATATCACCCAGAAGTGTTGGTTGCAGAAGCAGAATACTTTTCTTGCGACTGCCGAGAAAAGTTTTCTATGCTTTGTTCTATTATTAAATCTCCAGTGTACTATGTACTTTCTATCTAGATTACTAGTGAAGTTAAAAGCTTTAAAACAGAGACAACAATGCTAAAGTCAATTTTAAAATCTTCCTGTGACAACACATCTGAAAGCACCTTCTCATTTCCTAATTTTCAAAGCCAACAGATAGAGTTGCGCCATAGCAATGTTACTGATCAAACCAACAAGAGAACTACTGAAACTGCACAGCCAGATCCCCTGGCACCTAAAGGCAATTCCTTGCCTAGAAAGCTGAGAAGAACCATTTCCAGTTCTTGCCACACCATGTTTAACATCCACAAAAAAAATCTGCCAAGCTTTTATTTTAAAAGTCAAGAAAATGTTGGCATTATCTAAAGCCAGAGACTCATAATACCCCTTCCCATTTACTCTCATTCAATGTTTCGTATCTCTGAGCCTTGGATTCCCAAAATTATTCCAGTGCCTGAACAAGTCCAGAACAGACAATATCATGATGTACGACAATAGTAGCACAAAATACTATTCCAAGTCACAAGTCACACTTATTTTCAGTGTTTAAATGCTGAAAATGTAAAAGTGCATTGCTTGGATGCATTATTACAGACTCTTCTTGTTTTTTCCCCAATAGTTAAGTGTTCATCATCTTGTTGTTTGAATAAGTGACAATATGGTGAACTTATTTTCTATCGACACATTTAAGGATTTGTCTCTAGAATATGAGTGATCATAAAGAAAAGAAGTGCCATACTGGGTCAGACCAAAGGTCCATTAAGCCCAAACAGTGGCCAAGCCAGGTCACAAATAGCTGGTAGGATCCCAAGGAACTGTCCAATCCTTCTTGCTCATAACCAAATAAGTAGTGGCTTCCCTATGTCTAAATGGCTAAATAGTGGTTTAACTACTTTTCTTCCAGCAAATTGTCCAAGCCCTTTTTAAATCCAGCTATGCTAACTGCTTTCACCACATTCTCTGGTCATACCTGAATCCATATTGAAGTTCCAAAAGGCAGAATATAAGTCAAATAAATATTAAAAAGTACTGGTCCTATCTCCACTATTTACCTTTCTCCGTTCAGTCTTACTCTCCATTTTCCTATCCTTTAACCAGTTACCAATCTACAATAGGACATTGCCTCCTATCATATGACAATTTCCAGATGAGGCTCACATGAGAAACTTTAACAAATACACTGTCTGGGTTTTCAAAAGGTATCAATCGATTCACCCATTTAAAACTAATCGGAGAAAGTTCTTTTTTACTCAACGCACAATTAAACTCTGGAATTTGTTGCCAGAGAATGTGGTTAGTGCAGTTAGTATAGCTGTGTTTAAAAAAGGATTGGATAAGTTCTTGGAGGAGAAGTCCATTACCTGCTATTACGTTCACTTAGAGAATAGCCACTGCCATTAGCAATGGTTACATGGAATAGACTTAGGTTTTGGGTACTTGCCAGGTTCTTATGGCCTGGATTGGCCACTGTTGGAAACAGGATGCTGGGCTTGATGGACCCTTGGTCTGACCCAGTATGGCATTTTCTTATGTTCTTATGTAGAAGAGAATAACTACAGATAAGGTTAAGATATGAGCTAGAATGTAAGAAATTAACTGAGTTGCAAATACAGTAAATAATAAAGTGGTCATTCAGTAAATCAGATAGTAAGAGGAGTACAAGAGTACAAGTGCATATGTGATAAGGTAAGCACCTAGTTCAGAGGTAGGAAGAATTCAATAGGATTCGCCTGGTGGTTCGCAGAATGTGGGCTCCTGATCAAGAAGTCAGGTAAACATTACCCTCAAAGAATATGTCCAGCATAGGTATCTCCTCAGTAAAAAGTGAAGCAAATAATTCATTTAGTTTTTCTGCTAGGGCCTGATCTTCCTTGACTATCCCTTTTGCACATCAATCATTTAGTGGTTCAACTGACTCCCTCACAGGATTCTTGCTTCAAATATACTTGAAAAAGGTTTTTTGTCTCTCTGGCAATCTTCTTTTCAAATTCCCTTTTGGCCTGCCTTAATACTTTCCATCTAACTTGACAGTGCATTCTTATTTCCTTCATTTGGATCCTCCTAGTATTTGAAGGATGTCTTTTTGGCTTTAATAGCTTCTTTCACCTCACCATTTAACCACGCTGCCAGTTGGCTGATCTTACCTTTTCTAATGCATGGAATACATTTTTTCTGAACTTCCAAAATGTTTTTAAACAGCAATCATTCTCATGCAAGCTCGTAACTGCTACTTTTAGTTTTTTTCTAAATTTATCAATAAAGTTTTGAAAATGTAAAATTAAGCTGGGTGTCTTGCTTTCTTATGGAGTTCCATTTCAAGATTCTTATGGTTACCAGATGACTGCAGCTCATCAGGAACAGGCTGAACTAGTCCTGGATTAGCCCTATTATATGTAGGTTCTTCCAGGACCCACTAACACCTCCTAAGATTTAAGGACCAGATCATAGCTTACAAAACACACTCTTCCAGACCCTATCAAGCAATACCTGAAACTAATAAACTCAAAGTGAAATTCCTGCTTAAAAAAAAAACTATTGCAGAAATGTTAAATATTTCACTCTATATTTGTATTCCTCAAATGCATAAATCATGCATTTATTTCAAAGCATAGATTTTATAGAAGAGTGATATATCACTTACTGTTTTAAAATGCCAGCATGTGCATTGATAAAATATACCCAATTTGTACTTTAGTTATGCTTAAATTTGTAGATAGTTTAGACCATGGCTGTAGAGGTCACCGCCCTCCAAAACTCCTGAAATGATTAAGGGCCTGATTCATTAAACTCTTCTCAGACACAAAATGGCAGTGGGGGAGCCCTGGTGAAACTGTCCCTACATGATCTCATCCTCTTCCAGGATACAGTACTCATTCACAGAGAAGATACCACACCCCAAGGACAAGGCTCCTCTTGCCCGGAGCCGAGTAGCTATGCTTCAATATAACTCTTATTATTCACCGACACAGAAGTATCCTTTAGCGTCCAAAAAATGATTAAAGCTGGCTTAGTTTCTAAAACTGATGTAATCCCCCTGAGGACAGATATAAATGCTACCAGACGTAATTTCTCTACTTCTTTTAAGTGTTATTGTCCAACTTCTTGCAGCCTCGTTAGTTCCATTACTAAATGGCCTTCGATATGCCAGGACGATGGACGTTGCAGGTAGACCCGCGGCCATGGTTACAAACAAGAAAACTTGCTATTTAGAAGCTGCCACAAATCAGGGAATGAGTTTCGCATGAAAGTAGCATATACACACGCAAGTTGCTTGAACTCGCGTGATTGCTATTTTATAAACATCAAAAATACAGATGGTGTTTCGGTTTTCTGTGCACGTCTACCTGCACAACAAGGGGGCGAGGCCAAGAGAAATGAGCATAAAAGTTGCTATTTCATATGAGATTTACAGGAATAAATTAGGCAACATTCACACAGCTAATTATCTAGCGCAACTGATGTCAGACAGGTCAGATTTGGGTGAACTGGGAGGGCATGTGCCGATGGATGTATCGGCAAACCGATGATTTCAGTTACATGCACATGCTTAAAATATACCTTTCTCCACATATAAATCAGGGTTTTATGTGAACACACTTTTATGCAGAAAATATAGGCACATAGGTTTATAAAATAGGTAGAAAAAAGTACACGCATTGCCGATATTTGCCCTTGACCAGACATATGCACGTATATTAGGAGTAGACAATCACATTTTATAACCTGCGTGGACCAGGTACGTGCAGGTTATAAAATACTGAGCAGCTAAACACGCACGTATGGGGCCGCAAGGAGTCGTTTGAAAGTTATCCTCCCTTTCACTGTCTGGAGTGTAAAGTTAGCCAGGAAAAAAGTATCCAGCTAACTTTGGAGATATATTCAATAATGCAGCTGCACCACTACACATAGCCGCTGTCTTCACATTAGCCGGCTAACTTTAGGGCAGCTCTTCAGCCTGACCAGACTTATGGGCTGATACAGTAAACTACGTGGTAGAGCGGGCGAGCGCCCGCTCTCCCGGTGCACGCACAGGCCACTCTCCTGTGTGCACGATTCAGTAACTTAATTTATTTAAAATTAGGGCCTGTGGTAAAAAGAGGCGCTAGGGACACTAGCACGTCCCTAGCGCCTCTTTTTTTGACGGAAGTGGTGGCTGTCAGCAAATTTGACAGCCGACGCTCAATTTTGCCGGTATCTGTTCTCAAACCCGCTGACAGCCACGGGTTCGGAATCCGGACATCGGCAAAATTGAGCGTCCGGTTTTCAACCCGCGAGCCCATTTTACATTTTTTTTTTTTTAAACTTTTGCGGCCTCCGACTTAATATCATCATGATATTAAGTCAGAGGGTGCACAGAAAAGCAGTTATTAACTGCTTTTCTGTGCACTTCCCCGGCGCCGGCAAAAGTTAACTCCTACCTTTGGGTAGGCGCTAATTTCTTAAAGTAAAATGTTACGGGCACTATTAGTCTCGGGGGGTTGGACGTGCGTTTTCGACGCGCTATTACCCCATACTAAATAAGGGGTAAAGCTAGCGTGTCAAACGCGCATCCAAATGCCGGTTAACAGTACTGTATCAGCCTGTTAGTTGGCTAAGTTAGCCGGCTAACTTTGAATATCAGAGTTAGACAGATAACTTAGCTAACAACTCCTCCTACTTATGCTCCCAGAATGCACCTAACTAAAATATACCTTTCCAGTCACAACAATTGCGAGATTTCATAGTAGCCAGTTATTAAAATATTTGTGGGCTGCACTATCCCTTCTTCTAGGTGGCTAAGCTTAAATCATACATTTCAACAAACACAGACATACGGGCCCGCAGAGTATTCAAATATTAAATGCCTTCCACCAGAGACTTTAATCCACCCAAGTGTTGGAAGGATGAAAGGTGCGCATTATTGCCTGGGGACCACAACCTCTCTCACCAGGAAGCATCCTCCCTATCAGTCAAGAAGGAAATGACTTGCACCCTTTTGTCCTTCCCTAAGCTAAACAATCGTTTTATATATTTTTAAGTTCGTTCAAAATCTCTGGACTTGCCAAAGCTCCTTATCTGTGGCGCAAGGGATAGGCAGCTGGAAACCGAAAGCCCAAACACTTCCCAGGCTGAAACTCACTCAGAAGTCCTCCATGGGCTGCAAGCGGCGAAGGTGAACGGGGCTTACCTCTTCCGGAACGATGACTAGTGGGTATTTGTCTTCTGACAAGAAGATGAAAATAGTCCAGACTTTAAATGCATCATCTTCACTGATGAGCAAGGGACTTTTTGTCAGGTTTTTTTTGGCACACAAAGTCCAGCACATCCTATTGAACTCAATTTTGTCAAACTTCCCTTGAACCTAAATGATGGGAGAAAAAAAAAATATATGTACATATATTGAAAAAATAAATTTCTACAGTGATCTGGCATTTCACAAGGCTGTGTACAGAAAGTGATAAGGAAGTCTAGGTTATATGTGCTTTAAAGCCATGGAAGCTTCACATGTCATAGCATCAGCCTGTCTGATGTGTGGCTCTTCCACACGCTCTTGCTTTTACTTATAGGTCAGCTTTCATTGAGATAAAAATGAATAGTTCAGCTGCAAGTCCTACTTTCATACTACTCTAAACCCATAATGCTAGGATTTCTAGATTAATGTTCACTGCATGCAATGGTAGAGTTACTGGAAATATTTCAGTAAGGTTTGCAAGACACTTTTGTAAGCTGCCAAATGAAAAAGAAACACCAAAATAACTTCCAACAACTATTCCTCAACTTGGTTCCTTGGGACGAAAACAGTGAAAAGCAGCAGAAAACCGAAATCCAATGAAGACACTTAAAGAAATCATCATTCATCTAAATAGCCAACAATATGGCACAGTGTGGATATATGCATAAGCTCTCTTGCACTAAGTTTAAGAGGTTTGGAATAAACTTGGTTTGCCCAGTTTTTTGCTGTTCAAAATAAATGAATTTCTTCAGTTAAAACATGCAGTCTTGCATCTTGATTACAAGGATAAAAAGCCGGCGGTCCCCAGACATGGGCTGTGTTTCGGGAAAACTGCGTCGGGAAGGACCCGTTAACTGTATAGTTTCAAATACAAAGGAACAGACATGCTAGGCACCGCCAGCTTTATCTGCATGTATTAATTCATTCATCAAGCCAAGTTTATTCCAAACCTCCTAGATCTGGTTTGGCTGTTTTCACCATTTTGGTTTTTAAGATCACTTTCACTACATAAAACTGGAAAGATATTGTGCATGCCAAATCCATAAGGATAATATATATTTTTATCTTCAGTTAAAACGCACTCCGTTACCTCCTGCATTTGTAGTTCGATCCCAAGAAGAAAAAAAAAAAACAGAAATCTGAGCATTTCATTTGCATGGACAAAGCAAAAAACAAAAAAAAAACCAAACCACCAACACTCCTACTGTAGAATAAAACTAAAACATATTAATGCTAGTCAGTCCTGTACAAAATAAATGAGTGGGGGAGGGAGATTTCTACTGTTCCTGTGGTCAAATTGTCAATCTTGGCTTCTTCCTTCAAGGCTTTTGCTTGCACAACAATGAAGGCCTTGTTACGGGGTAGCCAGTTTCCTTGTGCGCTAGATAAATAATTAATTTACATGCACAAGAGGAAGGCAAAACATCTTCAAAGCTGGACTTTGTCTCCCCGGGATGTGATTCACTGCACAGCAGAAATGCAGGGTAATTAAGAGAATTTCCCCTACCTATCTGTGCAGAGAGCCGCCCAGCATGCGAATGTGTACTTAATGAAGGTATCAAAAAAATCAGCCGACCCATGCCTCGGCCTTGATCGTTTGCAAGGAGGAAACCAGGGGAGGAACAAAAACGCGCTGGTGAACACCCAAGCTAAGGATTTTCCTTCCCCCACCCTGTGCCTCTGGCGTCAAGTCCCAAGCTGAACGCCGACCAGGGGCCCGGAGATCTCCACGGCTCCAAGCTCTTGAGCTTGGCTGCCAAGAGGCACAACTGAGAAAGCGAAATGCCGTGGCTGCCTGCCGTGGCTGCCGTCCCCGTTCAACGCCGCGCGAGGGGCGTGTCGTTAAAACGTTGTTCTGCAACGTCGCGCCCGAGGACGCCGTCACGTGACCCACCACAGCAGGGGGTGACGACAGTCTAACTTTACAAGCGGGATGGGTTCTTTAATAATAATAAGCATTGCTTGCGGGTACTGTAAATCCACTTTCCAGGCCACAGGGGTCCCCCTGCTTCAGATGGGCCCCTCCTGACAACCACAGCTGCATCCCTCTTCCACTTGTGCCGAACCTTTCATAAGAAAGGCCAAGTGTCAGATTTTAGGAGGCCAAAACATCAGCGGCTAAGGAGTTTTCGTAAGAACAAAAAGAAAGCGAGATTCAGCAGCGGTGACAGAATACCCGCCACTTAGCAGGATAACTAGTTAGGTGGCTAATAGCCAACGGGGACTTAGCCAGATAAACTAACTCGGAAATCCAGCTAAGTCTCATTAGATGGATAAACTTATTGGCTACGCCAGCCGGGTATATTCAGCGGCACAGCAGTTCAATATCTACCTCTTAATCCCTTTCACCGAGACCAGCTGTGGCACTCGTGGCCCTCGAGCAGAGCCACAGCTGGCCTAGGAGCGACGTGGCCTCGGCCATAGGCACCATCCACGAAAAGTATCGGCTTCCACCCGCAGCAGCAACGAGGAACACAGCGGCATCCTGCCTCGGCAGTGAATGTCAGCGCGGCCCACGGGGCCCGTGAAAAGCACTGGCCTCCCCCTCCCCCGACAATAAAGAGCAGGCTGGCCCGCGGTGTCCCGAAAAGCACCGGCTTCTTTCTCCCTCGCCCAGCTCCAGCAATGAGAAGCAGCGCAGCCCGCAGGGGCCTCATCATCTTCCCTTCCTCCCCCCACCCCAAGCAGTGAGGAACCATGCAGCCCCATAATACTGTGGGACGCATCGTCTTTTCTTCCTCGCCCTCACAGTGAGGAGCAGCACAGCCCACGAGGCCCCAAACAGAGACCTCTCTTCTCACATGCACAAATGAGAGAGAGTGTGAACGTGTGTGTGTGTGAGAGCGGGTGGGTATTATTGAGCATACAAGACAGCAAATGAGTGTGTATGTGTATAATTGAGCATGTGTATATGACTGAGCATGAGAGAGAGCGATTCAGCACGTGTGTGTGTGTACGTGTGGCTCTCCCCGCTAATCCATGACCATTCTCAGGACATCTGGAAATCAAACTTTCCCACATATGGACAGAGGGAGATTTATTTTATCCTTAGTTTTAATTATTGGATGGTTGATGTATCAGCCGCTTTGAAATATTTTGTCATTTGGAAAAGTTTAATATGAATTTTTAATTACTGGCTGTTCTATTTATCAGTTTATTCGAAATATAATTTTTATTATTATGGTTTTACAATTATGATTTATATTTCTTGATTTTGTTTGATAATTTATGAGGCTTGGTGATGTTTCTGTTTTTCCATAGTTGTACTGCATACAGAGTCTGGCTTGTTGCAGTTTCCAGTTCACTTTTTGTCTGCATGTTTCTGTTTACACTACAAGGGGACCTAGGGTCCAGCAGTGGGTTTTCTTTAAATCCTGGTAACGTAAGATAGTTGCCACATTAGAGATACGGTGCTTCCTCTTGAAGCAGAATTTCTCCCCAAGGTTTATGGATCGGTTTGTTGGCTTATCCGGAATCTGACCTTTTATATCACTTTTTGTATTTTTGATAGTATTTACCCAGGAGAAGTGCTTCTGGAGTCATTTCCTGTTTTCCAATTCATTGCCTTTTTTTTTTTTTTTTTTTTTTTTTTAACGTGTGTGGGTGTGTGTGGGGGGGGGGGGGGGGGCAATTCTCTCCGTTTTATTCGGCTATGCTCAGTTTGTGGCCAACTCTGGTCTTCAAGTGCCACAAACAGGCTTGGTTTTTGGGATAGCCACAATGAATATCCATGAGATAAATTTGCACGTAATGGAGGAGGTGCATGGAGATCTGGCTCGTACATATTCTAAAAACCAGGCCTGTCTGTAGCTTTCAAGAGCCTTCATTCACAACTACCAGAGGTCTTTCCCCATTTTTAATCCACCTCCTATGTAGCCCAGCCATGGGAACAGCAATCCCCAGGCAGGGGCTGCAGACCCCGTCTCTCTCTGGAACCAGTTATGCATACGTGAAGGGATCCAAGGAGAAATAGCGGGGCAGAGTAGAGTTGGCTGAAGGTGGCAGAGGGACTCCAAGGACAGACAACTGGAGATGGGAACCAGTGAGCAACTGTGGATGGAGCTGGGGTGAGGGCTCCAAAAAGGGAGGATCTCAAGGAGCAGCAGCTGGAAGGCAGGACCCCTTGACCCCCCCCCCGAGGACCAGTGTGCGTGTTGGAAACATTAACGAACACCACAGCTCTCGGGATACAGAGAAAGCTGTGCTTTACCACAGGGATACCCTCTGCCACTGGCAGAGAGAAGGCAGCGAGCACGGATCACAAGCTTTCAAAACAATGAAACTTTATAAAACCTCCATCCAGCAGCAAGAAAAACCATCTGCAACTTCTACTAAAGCAAGGAAGATAAAGATGTAAAACCCGCGCAGATGGGACTTCCCCCTTTTAATAAGAAGTGCAGGAAGGTCAGCAGGCAAGTTGCATTGAATTAACCCAGTACATCTGTGACTACCTTTGTAGAGCTAGGACTCTTTACAGCTTGGAAAACAAACACTGACATGACCATCCAACCATCCTTAACTCATGATGGCCGTAAAACTCTAAAAACCAATCACAAATGAGGGAAGTTAGTCCAATGTGAGCAAGTATCACCTACAACATTTGCCGCCAAGAAATGGGTAGAAAGAGTGACCCTAAAGCATCAGATGAATTTCAGTGCCCTGGGGAAGGAGGATCTTTTCACGGGCAGTGGCCTGTGAGGAACTGATTCGACACTGAGCGGATAATCAAAGCAAAAGCCCCTTGGCAATGGGGATTTTTGTGGCATTAACATTCAGGGCACCACTGGTGCCCCAAATAATACCGTCCCCCGTGCCGTCCAGCAAGGGGCACAGGTCCCATCTCTTCACTCAGTGCAGGGAGCGAGCACAGGCAGTCTTCAGCCGGAGAAACTGCAAGCTTCAGCGCCTTCGGCCAGGTTTCTGCTCTGTTCCTCTCAAGGGAATTCTGCAAACAATGCTTCTCAGTTCTAAAATGAAACAACGTATCCCGCAGGTTTCTCCTGACTATGCACAGACAAGGCAGGAAGGCGGGTCACCCCTGGACAGCAAAACCTCATTTTGTAGCAAGTTAGGGAGAGGAGAGGCTAGAATGAGACAGACATTTCCCTAGGTCACCTTTTTTGCTTTTTTAAATCAGTGGAGAGAAAATGCAAACGCCCTTAAGCAAGTTGAGGTCTAGGGAAAAAAAACTTTTAAATAAGCATTCCCTCCTCATCATTACAAAATGGTCATTTTGGAGGGTGCAGCGGTTTTAACGTTGGCATCAAGGGATCTCTGTGCAGGGGTGGGGAGTCAGCAAGTACTGAACAGGAAGCACGATGACTACCAGGCTCAGGAAGGCCCTCGGCAAGGGCGAATCCCAAACCATGGTCCCTCGAAGGACTGGGGTGCCGTGTGCAAATATATCTTTGCTTGAGAGCAAAAAATTACCCTGTGATGCTAAAGGCCCATCAATGTTATGCTCAGCGTAACCCATCCTTAGAGATAGCACCGGAGCAGCAGGCATACAAACTCTCACACACACACACACGTGCTCATTCTCACAAACACACACGCTCACTCTCATGCCTCTCATTCACTCCCCAGAATCTCCCGCACATGCACACTCACTCAGGTCTCTTCCACACACACACACACACCCCAGAGAAACTGCAAACCCTTCTCTGCCAAACACTTTGAGAAGTAACACAAAGCCCTCAGGATTCAAACAGCAGCCGCCTTATCTATGAGACGGCAGCAATGCAAATATTATACCGTACCCTAGAACACTAATACACCACCTACTGCATGCCAGCAGCAATACTGCACCTCAGTCACACAGAGGCAGACCCTCACCTAATACAGAATAAGAGACTACAAATTAGGAACAGAAACATGCAGACAAAACTAAAATGGAAAGCGCGAAAAACCAGACTCTGAACAGTGGAATAGTGAAAAAAGAACAAAATACAAATACATAGTGCACATTCCCAAAGATAACATATGCAAATCACTAAAAATTCAAAATAATTTGTTTTGTTTTTTTTACCTTTGTCGTCTGATCTTATTTTTCTAATCAGTTGGTTCCAGGCTTTTTCTTCCCATGTTCCCTTTTTTTGGTCTTTTCCTTTCCTCCCTCCATCCTCACCCATACACAGTCAGTCACACACACAGGCTCTCACCCAGCCACCCCACCTCCACCACACACACATGCCCAGGCTCCTCCCCACATATAAACAGTCACACATACACCCCCACCAATAGGATCTCACAAGTCACCCCCCCTCCTCACATACACAAAGCTTGGCTCTCACCCTCCCACACCCACACACACAGTCACCACCCCACCAGGCTCCTACACAGTCTCACACACACACACAGTCACCACCCCACCAGGCTCCTACACAGTCTCACACACACACACACTCACCACCCCACCAGGCTCCTACACAGTCTCACACACACACTCACCACCCCACCAGGCTCCTACACAGTCTCACACACACACACACACTCACCACCCCACCAGGCTCCTACACAGTCTCACACACACACACACTCACCACCCCACCAGGCTCCTACACAGTCTCACACACACACACACTCACCACCCCACCAGGCTCCTACACAGTCTCACACACACACACACACACACAGGGCTTGGGCCTTGACTTCAGCAGGACTGGGCCCGCTGGCGGCCTCCTCCTCTCTTCGACTGCCGGCTGGATAAGGGTCTACGGCAGCAGGAGTCATCTTTATCCAAACAGCTCCTGGGAAGAGCCCTGGGACTGGCCCCGCAGCAGCAGGAGATGGCGTTTGAATAAATGCAACTCAGTGTAGAGAGGGGCGATGCCACTAATCAGATCAGGCAGGGGTTTGATTTATCCCTGCATGGGGGTGGGGGGGAATGGGTAAAACTGTGTGCGGGCATGCACAGCTTAGAAAAAACAGTGCCTGCCTCCCCCACCACAAATCCAATGTGGTCAATGTGTTCTAACTTAGGTATCTTTTTCATTTGATTGAGCACTACACAAAATTAGTACATTTGATAAGCTTGTGCCCAATATTGGTATTTAGAATTGATATCGACCTATAAGAGTTACACTGCAAGCTCTCTCTCCCGTCTTCAGTCACTTTAAATTAGAGGGAGCAACAGAAACACTAACGAGTCCCTGCTGGAGAAATCAATACTGGTGTACTGGGAGGTGAAACCGGTAGAGGAAGAACCCTTTCATCAGCTCACAAGAGGTCTCCTTGACTATATTAATTATTTCTCAAACACTCCTCTTGTTAGCACATACATAACACCACCAGAGCTGAGCAGGATGAGAAAATCTTTATATATGTTTTGTACACTTACATTTCACTTCACTTATTAGGGTTTTTTTTAACCAGCCCCCTGCAAAAAGCTAGGATGGATTACAAACTGATTAATAAGATACACAACACTTAACAGTGAACAATGAGACAAACAAACAACCACCATCCACATACACCCACCTCAACCCCTCAAAATCCCACGCAATAAATGCTCTCTAGCAAACACATCCCAACTAGACTCCTACTGTTTAACACCCTTGCCTCCCTTAGCATCCCTGCTCGACTCACCGAAGAGCTCTTACCTATGACATGAGCAAACAGGCCTTCAACTCACATCTCAAAAGACGAAAAATCACGCATCTACCCAAGACGGAGAGGCAACCTGCTCCAGAGGAAAAAAGCACAACCCGAGAGAAAGACAGATTCCTCGTCGTAACTAATCTCTCAGTGATTGTTTCAAAGCAATAACGCAACCTATGAATATAAAGAACAAGGCAGCACATAACCCTGGAGACAAGATTTCAGATAATCTAGGCCCAGGCTCCGCATGTTAACCAGTGACGGCTGACCAAAACTGGGGTGATACGCTCACGGCGGCCACTTCCAACTAATGATGTAGCCACGGTATTCTGAAATAGTTGAAATCACTTTTTCCCCCCCAATTAGAAGTAGCCCTAAAGAAAGTACCGGTATTTTACAATAATCCAACCTGGTACTAACTGAAGCACAGATCACATGAGCAAACTCGGCCTGTGAGAAATATAAGTCAGATTTGGTCAGCTGACGTAAGTAATAGACAGGGGCAGGCAAACTATGTGGCCTGCCTACCTGGATCCCGAGCTTCCTAACCCACACCTTGCCGACGCCGTCTCCATCTGCCTGTCAACATCATAGACGTTCTGCATATCAGGCAGGGGAAGAGAGGTCCCAGGGCCACCGGCAGAGCTCGTCCCACCAGTGGCTGAGGCTTCTCACTCATACACACTCTTACTTAATATGAAAGATAACTCTGTTATATCTGATATTTGAAAAAGAAGCCATATACTACAACATCACTGAATTAAAAGCTTGTAAGATTTGCAGATTGTACATTTATGTGTTTACTCAAGTTATCAGAAAATAGTAAAAAAAAAAAAAAAAAAACCCCACACCTCAATATAAAAAAAAAAACACACAATTATCTTGTACTAAATAATGAAATCTTTTGTAAGTGATTTTAGGTACATGTTTCTCTATATAAGGGTCAAAAACTCTGGCCCTCGAGAGCTGCAAACCAGGCTGATCTTCCGCATATCCACACTCAATATTTAGATATATTTGGTCTAAGGACTTGGTGAATTTGCATGTTTAATTTAAAAACCAGATCAGCAAGGCTGTCAGCAGATGTAATAGCGCACCCGGCGACGGGGGTGGGAGGGTCACCCTTCAGATGACACGGCTAGACCCGGGTGGAAGTGAAACCCCCCCCCCCCCCCCCCACGACATGGCCAGCCCGCGAGCAGTGGCTGCACAGGATGCATCACCACAGCACGACTGATGCTGGGGACTGCAGCGGCAACGGCTGCTGCTGAACGCCAGTGGCAAGGCTGTGCACCCCCCTCCCCCAATCTTGGCATGTGCCCATCCTGACTTCCCCTTGCAATGACATTGCAGACCAGCTTACGACATTGGGGCAGCGAAATTATCTATGCCTGCTAGGAGAGAAGAAAAAAAAAAAAAAAGGCACATGATGAACAATTATTTTTTAGATAAATATCCACCCAAATGATGCTTACAATACACAGGATGTTTCAAATGATGGACTCAGTTTCAAAGTAGTATATTTCAGAATCGGGTCCGTCTTTTAGAAACAGTGTGTGTGTGTGTGTGTATATATATATATATATATATATATATATATATATATATATATATATATATATATATATATATATAAAACAAAAAAAAAAGCCCTACTCAACTCTTCCTTCTTCACGTGTACATTTCTAGATGCAGAGCTAAGTAGATTTTAATGCATTTGAAAAAAGTGAGACCCGTGAAAAAAAACGGCAACGACTGGAAACACAGTGAACATTAGCGGTCTGTGAAAATAAAGTGACACAACCAAAAGAGGAAGGGTTTTGTTAGGATAATGGTTTTGTACAAGTAAAGAACAAAGAGCTGGATAGGTGTTTTTGTTTTTTTGTTTGTTTTTTTTTAGATAAAGCCATAAAGAGAGAGGCGGCGCTTACTTTATCCAGGATGAATTTGTTAAGGTAAGGCATATAGCCCTGATTGGACACGGGGCCCTCGTCGTCATCCCTGAAGTGCTCTTCCAGGGCCACGGGGTCGTGCGGGACGCTCAGTAACGTGCACAGATTGTGCGACAGCACCTGCAAGACAGAGACCACAGCCAGGGCTTACACTGTATCCTCGCTTACCAAAAAAAAAAAAAGTTACAGCTTTCATTTCTGTAGTCCGTAACCCAACATGGCTGACGGAGGGCATGTGCGTAATAAAATCTTTTTATTGATCCACTTTTATGCATGGTCAGCTGGAAGGAGGAAAAAAAAAAAAAAAGAGAGATTGTCCATTGCCCTAACAAAAAAAATGCAGAACACAAAGCATGAACCGAAACTATATTTTTAGCTCATTCACTGGACTGCTTTTCCTGTTACATTTAGTAATAATGCCTTTAACTCACCTCCCCTCCCAACCAAAAAAAGATCCTAAACAAACCTATTTCAGTCTGTTTTATTAATAATCCTCTCTGAACAGAGCACCTTCAGATAATGCACCTTGTCAATCTACTTAAATGCATTCCTGGCGCGATGCCACAGGGGATCTCTGGCTTTCCCAGCCAAGGATCCTCTGCATTTATCCCACGCTCTTTCAAGTTCAGTTACTGTTTCACAGTCTCCGAGCATTGACTGACAGCAAGTACTCTGTCCACCGGGGGACTATGCTGTCACTATAATTCATTATATTTTCACAAATATAAAAGCACTCAGATAAATAATTGTCCCAAAGAGTTATGAGAGACAGCACAACTTCTAAGGAATTAAATACTCATCCAGACTGCTGGAAATCAAGCCGAACATGTCAACTCAGCCCACCCTAAAGACAGCCAGGTCAAAACGTTTGCAGCAGGTGTATAAAATGAACGACGGCTCCATTTCTCCATGGGTGTGCAAAGGCTGTAAGCCGGAGAACCAGAAGGAATATTCATGAGATTATCTGCCCACACGTGGTCTCAGAAATATTAAGCTGCGTATCATGGCTACCCTGGAACACAGGGCTGGGTCTGAGGCTCTCAGGGAATGGATCTGCAAGCCCCAGCTTTGCTCTCACTAGGAGCTTCTCCAGGCCCAGGGCTGGGCTGGAGCACTGACAAGCAGGGGAACCAACCACTCTCTCTGAAGATTCAGATTATAACCAAAAGACGACAGCAATTCTAGAGAAAATAAAAAAAAAAAAAAAAAAAAAAAAAAGTGTAGAGAGCTACAAAAAGCAGCCACGTGGAAACAGGCAGGACTGAAACTGAATTTTCAGCTGCGTTCGATGGCGCGGTTCCCAGAGCGGAACCGTGGTGGCACGGGGCGACTCCGCCGATAAAGGCTTGCCGCCAAAATTATTCACACAGACTCGGAAGCTGGAGCTGCAGAGATGATTGTACGGCAGGGTCCAAGAGGAGAATCGAGCAAAGTCAGCCAGTGGAAGGCAATCAACGTCCCCTTCAATTTGTGGGGTGAGGACCCAGTAGTTTTCTCAGGATCATCTAAGGCTTTCAGCTGAAAAGGATCTGACAACATAAGCCTTCATTATCCCTAATAATATCCATTGGGTATTACTTCCCCTGTTCTATAGACGAGGGATCACCATGACAGTCTTCTGCCAGACTCCAGGACTGCCAAATTATTTAATGATTTTGTTTTCATCATTTGGCAATCGTGGGCCATAGCTTTTAATTAAAAAGGGAGTATTAGACTGTGTAAGCTTGCCTCCTTGGTAAGATTTGTTTATTTATTTAAAGAGACTTCTAAACCGATATTAGTGGAGACATCATATCGGTTTACAGCGAACTATATGTACTGATCTAAACGAGTGGCCGCCTGATTAAAAGTGTAGCACAGCCTTAACGTGGCCATTCAGTGATAGCATTTCCAAGGAATCAAAGTGCGGCAGGACCCATGGAAAAGGAGGCTCAGTAACACCAGATTTGAACTGGCAAGATCTTCATGTGACTCAACTTGTGTGTGGAAATTCCCTTCTATAATAACGCTCTCATCCTACCTCTGAAACCGTGCGATTCTGGTGGCTGGGAGCAGAGCTGCTTCCAGAAGTGAAGGAGAGGGGCGAGCATACCTGTACATTTTAAAATACTGATTTGCTATATCTGGGGACCACTTTAGCTAAAATTGGCTGAGTTTTGATGGGGGTTTTTTAAATCCTAAGCCTGCATCTTACTGTGGGGTGGGGGGGGGGTGTTTGATAAACAGGGGGAAAAACACTTTTCTTCCTCCCGTCTATTCTATTCTCCCAGCTTCCTGCTCCCACGCACCTACTGCTAGCTAGGAGGAGTTTGCTTGGAAGTTCAGCGGCCCACGAGAAGGCTTAGAGACAACATCAAGAACCAGCAGGAAGAAGGGGGCAGAACAAGATGGCCGATGGTCGCGCGATCTCTGCGCTGCCAAGTTAAGTGTTTGCTTCGCCTGGCATCGTCCCCGGTCAGCGAATGCCAAACGGGGGCTCTCACCACAACTCTTTCCCTTGGTGGAGGCTGCTGCTATCTTCAAGGTCACAGATCCCCGGAGCGGAGGCAATATCATTAGCAGGGGCTCCTTTGGATGGGGAGGGAAAAAAAAAAATCACAAGCATCCTGGATCAGAAGCTTCTGCAGCATTGAAAAAGCCACCGGAGCCTCCACAAGTGCCATTACTGTAACTTAGATTTGAAGCTACCGTTGTCACCAATGGAACTTGCTGGACCATGGACAGATCCTTCTGTTCTGAGGGGGACAGCAAGCTTTCTGGACAGGTTTGTACAGGAGGAAAAAAAAAAATTGGAACAAAATTGATTCAATTGCCAGAAAAGTTTCTGCAGTTACCCGAGCAGTCCCCTGAAGTTACTCCGGATAGATAACAGAGATTAGATAAGTGCCCCTTTCAGACTTTAAAAAGCTAACCCAGAGAATAAGATCTCCTTAAAGGCACTGTTGGCTGTAGTCTTACACGGGATGGTAGAATGTCTGAAATTGCAATTTTATAGGGTGCAAACAGCACTGGTTAAGGCTATGTTGTTCTTAAGAGGCAACAAGAATCTTTGCCATTCCAACAAAAAAAAAAAAAATGTAAGAGCGATTCGTCTTCCCTGCGTCACTTCACTCCCAGCAGATGTGGGACAGCACTGCTGGTTTGCTAAATCTGATTTCATTCCTAACAAAGAAGGCACTTGAAGAGGCTCAGTCTTGGCCTGACTTAGTTCATGGAAACTTGACGTAATATTTGAAGGACTCAGCTATTAGTGTAACTGCAAGATCTACATTAATGGTCAAACCGAAACTGGGTGCTCAACTCCCTTCAAAACCGGACCTTCCTTTTTATGGCTGAACGTGTCGAGCTTTATTCAGACATCTCCGACACCACTCAATGGAGGCAGAGAATTTGGGGGGGGCCGAGTTCACACTGAAATACCCAGCCAGGGGTCGATTTAAAGGAACTTTGGGGCAGCTCTCTAGATTTATTCAGGGAAATTCTGTAAGAGTGGTCTGTGTAGCCCCTGGAAGGCAGGGATCACCGCCCTGGAGAGGGAGCTCCTTCTTCAGCATCTGTAGAAGGGACAGGAGTGCCAGAAAACTTTACTGCAGAAATTCTTCCCGGCAAGTTTGTGGCTCTGGATACATCGGTTCTTGGCACGGCCAATTGCCATCTCCGTTCCCAAACTCTCCTTTATCTGTGCACATGCCCCTCGGTGGATGCGGTCTGGTTAACAAAAAAGCAGGGGTTTTGTGCAGAAATCCCCTCTCAAACCACTGGAGGTCACAAAGTCACACGCTACACAGCTCCCCACTCGTAATTCCAGATGGGAGTCTCCAGAGGTAACAAGAAAGTCTTACTCACAGTTCTCCTTTAAGGATGCTAAACAATCTTTTGGATGAAAGGTCCAGACAGCTAGGAAGAACAGTAAATCAAATATAGGCAGAAAAAGATCCAAGAGGTCCATCCAATCTGTCCAGCAAATTTTGTTTTTTTAATTGGAATATAGTAAATGCTGCTTCATGCGGAATAATGCCACGTCTTCTGTAAAAGGTAGCGACTGCCGCTCTTCCAATTTCTCCACTCTAGGGCAAGAAGGGTGGCAGCAAAAAACCTTATTTCCCGATCCACAAACACACAAAATCTTTACATACACGTCCAAAAGTGGAAGTCTCCTGCAGCAGGTCCGTCCCCCGGCTCCCGAGCATGGACCGAGAGCTGGCGCAGGCAGCTTCCCTGCCCAGGCCACCCCAGGAGAGGGCCTTACCTGTAAATCCCTTTCTGGGCCTCGCAAGAAACTCCCACATCATCAAAATCCTGGGAGCACAACCCAACCAGAAAGGTAGGGGTTAAGTCACCCATCCATCCTGGATGACAGACCATGGGACCTGGTCCCTGAAGTAAGCAAAAACCACAAACTATAAAAAGCTGCTACTCCCACACAACTCCAAACAAACTCTGACCTGCCACCCAGATCTCTGACTCAGCCTGCTTTTATACAGGCTGGGGGGGGGGGCCTGACCACGCCAACACCCTCGCTGCTCTTACAAAACTGGTACACCCCTCCCTCCTCTGCCTAAACCCTAACTCCCAGCCCACAGTCGAGTCTGGGAACTGGAGCCATCTAGTGGGGATCCCAGGGGGTCACCGCAAATCTTTGGAGATTTGGTTGTGATTTTCTCTCCTGGTGGGTCAGTATGAGACAGCTAAGACTAGCAGCCTGCTTTCTGGTTTTTATTTTGATATGGTGATTTTTTTTTTTTTAATAGGTCCTAAACTGAGTATTTGAGGGGATTTTTTTCTGGAACTGTAGATTTTGATATTTGTGTATTCTTTTTATGCTTTCCAACTATGGAATGTTGGCAAGAATTATATTAATGAGATCAATATCTGTCCATTTGCACATAAGCACAATAACTCTCCAAAAAAAAAAAAAAATGGACAGTCATTAACCAAGATTTGGAAGGCAGGAAGAAAATGTGAATATCTCAGGAGTGTGAAAACCAGAAACAATCAGCTCAGTATTTTCTGAGAATTCAGTCTCCGGAGAGGGGAGAAAAAAAAAAATCACTTTCTATAGGAAACTGTTAGAGATAGAGAACTTGGACCACCATTACGTTCCAAAAGCCATCGCCTTCCTTACAGCAACGCGGGCAGACAACACTGGGAACTGTAACCGAGCCAGCGCCTTCAAAAGCCACCTCCCCCGACACTTCCAGAGTGGCACGCACACTGCTCCTCCCAAACACCTCACATAGACCCTATAACCCTCCACCCAGTATACAGTCACATAACCACATCACAACGAATCCCACACAGACTCTACTCACCTGCCTCCCCCTACACACCCACACATGCCTTTCATCCACCTCACCCAGCGACCACAACCACACTTCTATACTCCCAATGCAACTACAAACTCCTATCTACACCTCCCAAATGTCCATACCCCATTCCCCCAAAATATGGCTCCATGACAAACTCCGCACACCCACATTCCACAAATCTATAATCGGAAAGCATTCTTGAAGTCATGCTTTCCCTACTTGTTTTCAAGTTAGTTATTGCTTATTGTACATGCATATTAAATCTCTCAAAAGAAGAAAATTTAAAAAAATGACCACCAGGAAGAGATGCTCCCGAACATCTAAATGATTTTTTAAGACTTTTTGCTTCTAAAAATATTCGTTCAGCAAAATTATTTACATTCCACCTCCCCGAAGGGTGTATTACAAATAAAACCATTTGTGAAACAGCTTATGCAGACGGAATACACTCTCTGCACACCCGCAGAGCAGCACTTCAGCGCAGACAATTCAGACGAGGCAATGGAGAGCAGCACCACTAGGGGGGGTGGGCAATACTTCGACTTGAATTACATGAACGCTTTTCTTCCATGTGGCCGATATCTCAGCAGAGCAGCAGCTGTTTCGTCGAGATGTTGAAGCCGCCGACTGCCACAGGGGTTAGCTGGATACATCTCCGCCTCCTTCGGGTTTATTAAATATTTCATTCTCTGTTCCAGATAGCTACAATCACTCTGGTAATGGATTCCATCCTCATCTGCCATGGCCTGCACAGGATACAAATTTAGAGATATCCATAGCCGACAAGCAAGATCAAAACCAGGGACCTTCCATCAGGTTTCCCCAAGATGTTTCTAAATAAACTCCAGTAACCTCCATTCAGCTCTCCATGCTGCAGTGTTAAAATTGGTTTTGCTTGAGGCTAAAAACATGGATCCAGAATGGACTTGTGTGGGAATTCAACCATCATTAACATCCAGCTTGCCTTTTCTGATTTTTATTTCATTCCTATGGAAACAGTAACATTTGAAGTTGCTGGCACATCTACTTAGCTGCACCCACTATTAGGGGCTGCTGAGTCAATCCTTAGAAGAACCTCATGCAGGCCTCAGACTGATACCCGCACAGTATGTGAACAGCCTACGGAGGAAAAAGGGATTGTACAGGTTACCACCCCCACCAGCGCATCCACCCTTGGTATTCATAATAGGCTATCCTTCTCTGCAAGGAGATGATACAATTCACCCTCACCCATTCTATCAGTACCATTCGTTTCAGAGCTTCGTGTCAAGGAAAAGCTTCTTCTGCAGGATTCGGTCTCCTGTTTTGGTTCCTTGTATCTCCAGAGCCACCTGAACATTAGAAAGGAGGGCTGAAAGCTCCTCTTTTTGAGTCATGGTGCCCTTCTTCCTGGGGCACCACTAGGCTCTGACGGATCTGGACCAGACCTCCTCCCTTGAGTCCAGGGTGGCTGAAAGCGCTGGCAGTTTCTTTGCTGCCATAGAATCCACCAAGGGTTTAAGGGACACAGGTTTTCTGCCTAACCACCCCTGGTCCAGAAGTGGAGCAAGGTCTCTGTATCGCCCAAAGCCACAACCTAGGAACCTTAATTCGACCCCTATGCCTTCCCCAGGGTCCCCTCCACCTGGGGGGGCTACCAAGCCTGGCTGGCCTGAAGGCACCAGACTCTCCTCCTCCAAGGCAGTTAGAGAACCAGATCAGCTTCAAGGCCCATCCCTTCCCATGGTCCTCCCCCCACTCAAGAAGGCTCCTCATTAGGCCTGTGCAGGGACGCAGAGTCAGCATCCCCATCGCATGCTGGTCAGGACCCAGCAACACCTCTGGGGATTGTCTTAGCACCTGCAGAGCATTTTTTCCGCTTTTGAGCATGAGCAGGCCTGTGCACTTACTGTGTGACATGCTGAGAGTAGCATCCTCTTTCCCTGCCCAATTCCCCTGAGAACGAATGAATGCCGTCTGCACCACTTCTCAGGGGAATTGAATGCAACAGTCAAGGTCTTGTTGCCCGCCTCAGGTCCTTCTCCACTTGTATGACACCCGGGAGAAAAACGGGAAGGGGTGGGGGGAGAGAGAACCTCAAAATCCCACCCTCTCATTTTCAGAGCACCAGATCCTTCTGGGAACTTCTGCTTCTTAAAGCCAGAGGTCCCACCTAGCAGGATCAGTAAAATTCCAAGGACTGGTCTAGCAGGAGGAAAAGGAAAGCAGACTTACGGATGGAACTATCCATTGTCCAAGAATGTATCCAGATTTATTTTTAGACTGCATTTCCGATAGATGCTCAAGGTGTTGAATAAATGAAAGAGGACACGAGACATAAAATTTAAAGCAAATTAAAGAAGCAGGAATATAAAAAAGATATAAAAATGTAAAAACTGATAGGCGGTCCTTTAGAGCTTTAACTTCACTGAACCCTAAATAATGCATTAGGCCTAGATTTTGGTTTGCATACAAGGACCAGGCAAATTATAGCATAAAACTAAAGAGCCCTATCGCGGTAAACATCATTTACTGGCAAATGCCTACCCTTTAACAATGGAACAATGAACAAGGAAGTAAGATTGGGGAAAACATTTAAAATCATACCAGCATTAAAGTTTTGGACTAGTTCCCAGAAGAGATCTTACTAAAGGGTTTGGTTACTTCAGATTAACAGAATATATAAAAAAAAAAACAAAAAAAAACCCCCTGAGAAGTTTAGGGGACCATATTAAGTAGGTCGTGTTGTGGCAAGGTACGTAGACTCTTGAATACATGAAGACCTTGTAGCTAATTTTCAAACAAAAAGAACTCTGGGAACTTTCATCAGACGTGGCCTGCTTAAGCTAAGTGACCTCCTTGAATAAATCCACTAAGTTAGAAAAGCAGCTTTTTTGGGGGGAGATAAGGGGGGGGGGTGTTGTTTTGTTTTTAATGCTGGAGTTTGGACCTTATCACTCTTCTCCTACCGCTCCGGTCAGCGGCCACACACGCACCGACCACATCCGGAAGATAAGTGGCCAATGACTGGCCACGCCAACGTGGGACCACGGAGACTGCTCACTGCATCCATCCACTGGAGAAATGGGCAAAGGGGCAGCCGTACAAGGGCAACGGAGACCCCAGAGTCCCCCCCCTTGCACGGACTGCTGTTAGACAGAAGCCAGCATGGCCACACCAAGAGCTTGCCCAGCTGTGCTTTGCAGGTGTTAAGACAGGTTCCACAGGGCTGGAAGAACATGCAAGCACCTGGCTTGAGGTGGGGGATGGGGGGGGAGAGAGAAGCCTAAGGCTCTTGGACATTTGTTCTCTGATCAGGACATCTATCATGATGTGACAGCACAAAGCTGGATGGACCGGCTGCTCATGTCCTTCGGTGAAAGTCACATTGCTTTCCAATTTTTCAACAACATTTCCAAAGTGATGGACACATAGAGCAGCAAAATCATACAAAAAACATAAAATAAACCAAAGTTTTAAAACAAATAATAAAACATTAATAGCCAACCAGACTAGCAGCCCTAAAAAGTTACCCACTCTGCCCCATTACAGTAAGTCTATATTTAAGTTTGTGCCCCATATATCCATCTAAATTGGAATTCTACGCCATCACCAACCCCTTATGCCTAGATGGTTTTCCCAAGAATTAATTCAAAAGCTCCCAAGTTTTTACTTTATGCCAAAATGTCATCCGATCCATTTCTTCTCTAACTTCCATAATTTAGGGACAGACATAGAAAAAGACAGACTTTGAAATTTTACATAGCGGAACCATTTTACTGAGGGGAGCTGCAGCTGGAAGCCATACTGGCAGCAAGTAACTCTCAGCAGGCATCTCCAGTGGATCCTATTCCGCAAATGAGGGGGTGAATCAGGAAGTTGTGTCACTGTTTTTATCGTGTTCTTCACGGTTTTCAGCTTTTACGTTTGTAGAATTGCTTTTTATTGTACAAGAACTAGATATCAAAAGACTCGGGCTGTGCACCTCACTGAAGAGAAACAGGACCAGAACAAGGCTAATGTGAATAATTCTGTGAATTAAATATTACTACTGTTAACATAAGGCACGTGGGTAACCTGCAAGGAGCGGCAGCCGCTACCCTTAACAGAAGGCACGGTGAGTGGGTAACCTGCATGGAGCAGCAGTTGCTACCCTTAACAGAAGGCACGGGGGGGTATCATGCATGGAGCGGCAGTCGCTACCCTTAACAGAAGGCACGGGGGGGTATCATGCATGGAGCGGCAGTCGCTACCCTTAACAGAAGGCACGGGGGGTGGGTAACCTGCAAGGAGCGGCAGTCGCTACCCTTAACAGAAGGCACGGGGGTAAGCTGCATGGAGCGGCAGTTACTATCATAGTAAACTTGCAAGGCAGACTGGTCTTTTTCTGCCATCATTACTATAAGTTAGTATTGCTGTGAACAGAAGCTGCACGAGTCCTCCTGTACTGCATTGCACATCCTCCTCGTGTCCCCTATCAAGCAAAGAAGGAAACCAGGAGTTGGAACCCTGAGCATGGATGTGAGTTATGACCAGAAGCCAGCCAAGGACTGTGGTGCATTTAGCTATCATGTGCCAGCATTGTAAAAACTTGTGGGTTTTTTTCCAATTGATTTTTAAGTGTTGCCCAACTGAAGTGCCACAATACACTTGCATGCTGCAAAGTTTTCCAAAAAGTCACTTCTGCAGATGGCACCAACTCAGAAGTTATGAAGTGTGCACAAGATCCAAAACCAATACACTCATCCAAAACCTGCTAGACTGCATAACTATGTTGCTAAGAATAATAGGCCACCCATTTGCTTCCTGATGGGTGACGTTTTGGGATTTTAAAGCTAACCAAGAAATCTGACTGGTTTATGAACTATTTACTCAAGAGGCATTTCACATTAAGAACATAAGAAAATGCCATACTGGGTCAGACCAAGGGTCCATCAAGCCCAGCATCCTGTTTCCAACAGTGGCCAATCCAGGCCATAAGAACCTGGCAAGTACCCAAAAACTAAGTCTATTCCATGTAACCATTGCTAATGGCAGTGGCTATTCTCTAAGTGAACTTAATAGCAGGTAATGGACTTCTCCTCCAATAACTTATCCAATCCTTTTTTAAACACAGCTATACTAACTGCACGAACCACATTCTCTGGCAACAAATTCCAGAGTTTAATTGTGCGTTGAGTAAAAAAGAACTTTCTCCGATTAGTTTTAAATGTGCCCCATGCTAACTTCATGGAGTGTCCCCTAGTCCTTCTACTATCCGAAAGAGTAAATAACCGATTCACATCTACCCGTTCTAGACCATCAGTATTTACCTACTGCACCCTTAGGAAGGGAAGTCTTCTGCACACCCCTGTCACCCTGCAGTTTCATCCAGCTCCTAGGAACCAGAGCTTTAATCCCACTTCCCTTCCTCCTAGGGACCGTGGGCAAACCATTTTGTCTCCCACTGCCTCAGGTACTCCCACGCTTCTGGTAAGGGAACTTATTCTGCTGCTGCATACATCCAGCAGCACTATAAAAATGCATACCCCCGTTTGTTTATTTATTTATTTAAAATACATAATAAATAGAAGAGAGACACAGACATATACGGCATGAATAATAGCACAGCCAGGAAAAGAGCAAACCCAGAGAAAGAAGTGTTTACGTGGAAGGGTCATGACCATCATATAAAGGTGCATGCAGTTTTATGTCACAAAAGATTAAAATGCACTAGAAGAGAACAGCCAGGAGTTCTGGAAATGCGAAAATAAAAAGGATGCAACTACAGCTGGTGCTCGAAACAATAAAACCGGGAGGCTGGCCCAAATGCCCAACGGCAGCGTTACGCACTACCATGCAGGGACCCCGAGTTTGACTCCTGGGTCAGGCCGGGGCAGTCGCCCCGGGAAGGGGGGTGGGGAAGAGGAAGCCATCACTCAACGGCGACACCTAGTGGCCAGAGCTGGTGTCATCTGTGGCCCCTGGCCAAGGACTGTTGCTACAATGGCTGAGTAAGTGATGGGCTATAAAAATAGGGGAAGGGGGAAGCGGATAAATGGGTCTATTTCTCATGACGCCTTTTCTCCTAACTTTCAGTCCCATAGGGAACAGCGAGTGTTAATGTCCTACTTGACCGGTTTGTAAATATACAGATAAAAGACTTCTCTGCCACCATCTAACTTTCTCCCATGGAGCTTGCAACACGAATCCCACCCCTTTGCATCAATGGTAGGGACCCCAGGTCATTCACACACTGAAGCATCCTGCTCCATAGAGGGTCCAACAGGGTTGTTCACATTTGCGCCCCCCCCCCCCCCCCAGCTCTCCGACCCACTTCAAAGCCGCAGTCTACCCCCTAATCTCCAGCTCATTAGCCGCACTCTGCACAGGGTTCACCAAAATGTACTAAAGCAGCCCATCGCCAGGGGCTACAGCAGATAACTATGAATGAGGGCTGGTGGGCTGGAGCTCAGCAGAGGCCAGGTCCAACTGGAGATCTAAAGGAGCAGGAGCTAACTGCCAGGCCAAAATGATTATTTACTCCTAATCTGCACTTCCAAAAAACAGAGTTTGCTGAAAAGTTACTAGAAAGCTGCCAACGGGGCTGATGCAATAAAGCTGCGTAGAAAGCGGGCGCCGAACAGTCAGTGCCCGCTCTCTTAATGCACGCCATGCAATATTTAAATTAGGGGGGGTGGCTTGCGCATCCTTGCTAACGCGAACCCAGAAGGTTTTCGTGACTGCCATATGCCGGTCTCGAAAACCTGACGCCGATAAACCCTTGCAAGTGTCCCGCACAGACGGCCGGACGGGTGGGGGTGTGCGCTCACTCGCTGTGAAGAAGGGGAGCGGCAGCAGCACCTGATCACCTCCCCCCCCCCACCTCGGGGAGAAGAGGCGGAGGGAGGGACTGAACTCTCCTCCTGCAGTGCCCTGGCGCATCGGGACTGGAGGAAGTCGTCCGCCGCTCGCACTGCCGGGGAGGGATCGGATCGAGCCGCGAAGGTCGCCTGGGTCTCGCGCCACATGGAGGAGGCGGAGGACGGGCCGGCTGCGCGATGGTCCCAGAGGAGAACGTTTGACGGCTAGTGGGTTTCTCGCTGAAAACCAAATGCCGAGTTTTATCGGCGTCGGTTTTCGTGGCTGTCCGTTAGACGCGCATTGAATAGGCGCTAATCCCCTTATTGCATTAGGGGCTTGATTAAGAACATAAGAAAATGCCATACTGGGTCAGACCAAGGGTCCATCAAGCCCAGCATCCTGTTTCCAACAGTGGCCAATCCAGGCCATAAGAACCTGGCAAGTACCCAAAAACTAAGTCTATTCCATGTAACCATTGCTAATGGCAGTGGCTATTCTCTAAGTGAACGTAATAGCAGGTAATGGATTTCTCCTCCAAGAACTTATCCAATCCTTTTTTAAACACAGCTATACTAACTGCACGAACCACATTCTCTGGCGCCTATTCTACCCGCGTCCAACTGCACGTTAAGAGTGCGCTCGGCTCAGCGCACTGTATTGCACCGGCCTCAAGGTCATTTTGTTCCCATGCTCTGACGTGTGCTCTCCTTTGTAGTTTGGGCAAAGGATCAAGGACCTCTCGGAGGTGTTGCTCAGGTCCATCAGCAAAACGGAGGTTTTCTTAAATAAAGTCAGTCAATAAACCAATAAAGGAAGCCTTAGCCTTCCAGTGGCCGGTACCCAATAATTTGCACGCCAAATTCCTTCTTCATCAAAATTTTAAGTCTTTTTCTGGAGATTTATCTATTCGAAAAGCTTCTGAAGTTCCTGCAAGATTTCAAACCAGCTTTAGTTACTGCAGACAACGCACACATTGTCACAGGGGTAAAAAGGGAAGTTTTTGAAATGAAAGTATCAGCAACACAAATTATGGATAAGGCAAATGGGAGTTAAAAATCTTAGAGTCTCTTTGTTCTGAAATGTATTTACTTCCTCCGGAGATATCTGTGTTTAGTTTTCTCAAGGTCCATTTGCCCACACACATCCCTATAAATCCAAAAAGGTCATGTAAGCGGCTGTGCAGACCCCGCAAGCACCACGGAAAACACAAACCTGGTATTAGGCGAGTGGCCTGAACAAAACAGATGCTTTAGGTCACAGGGCCACCATAATTAGAGATGCCCACCATATTATTTTTAAAGGGTTTACAATTTAAGAAATACTAGAATGAAAAAGAAAAAAAGGTGCATTAAAGAGCAAAATAAGTAGGGCCAGCCAGTGGCTCAGGCTGCCCTGCTGCCATGCAGAAGGTCCCCCTGGTTCTATTGCCCAAGTCTCCACCCAGAGTCGGGGGGAGGTAGCTGTGGGCATCGCTGACGGGCGACACTTTGTGAACGAAGGCTGACCCTGAAGCCAAGGAAAGAGGAAGAAACTGCCAGGTCAAAAAAAAAATAAAAATAGAAGCAATATAAACCAATAAATAAAACTGATCTTAGCAGAGCCAAGATACCAGCCACTGGTATTTGAGGAATCTAGCTAATAATGGTCACTCTTGATGATAAAAAGTTACTAATTTATGTAAAAATAGTAATCATTTTGCAAGATCTGACTGTGCATTCTTTCCGGGCAGTTCATGCATCAAAGGAGCACGGGGCACAACGAAGGAGTGCGGTGTCTCACCATTCGGAATTAGAGTGAAAACTACAATTTAAAGGGACATTTTTAGTACTTCCAGTGAAAGACCGAATCACGCCGTACAAACGAATGCACTTTTAGCACAAGGGCTGTGCTCCAAGACCTGTAAAGATAAGGAGCGCCACAGATCAAGACAGACTTTGCCACTCAAGACAAGGTTTCCGAGATCTGAAATCGCTATCACAGCATAAACATGCGAGGTCCAAGCTCAGCTGCTGCAGCTCCCCGAAATGTGCAGTTTGCGCAGTTTAGGGACGACTCGTAAATACCAGCGCAACGGATTGCTTACGTTACAGAAAAAAAGTGTGGCAACGACCATCCCCCCAGCAACAGCAGGCAGACGGTGCCGGGCCGAATGCCAACTCCCGTCTCGGAGGTAAATCAAACCCAGGCATTAAATACAAATGTTCTGCAAAATATGGCATTCGGGATCCAACTTAAAACAAAGGAGCAACTTTCGGGACTGCCGAGAAAGCCTAAGGATCTCGTGCATGAGCTCAGGATAAGGAGGAATCCAAAGTGCAGCGGCAGCACGCGCGCCCCCCCCCCCCACCCCCACCGGTCCCGGGGACACGACCGCCCAGCGGCCGGGGATAACGCCTTACTTTGAGCTGGGACTTGGAAACTTTGCCGCTCTTGTCCACGTCCAGCGCGGTGAACGCGTACCAGATGGGCTTCAGCAGCTCCTCTTTCAAGGCCATGGCCCCCTCGACAGCTCCGCCCGCCACAGCTCTCCGGCGCCTCGCTCCGACTGAGCGCCCACGGCTCGCGCACCCCCGGCCCGACGGGTCACGTGACTCGCCCCCTCCGCCCGCGGCCAATGAGCTCAGGGGAAGGGGCGGGGCCTAGAGGCGGGAAAGGGTCGAAGCGAAGCCTTGCGCGGCTGGGGGCTGCTGCTGCTGCTGCTGCTCCCGCGTCTCCTTTCCACTTCCCGGGGAGGCTGGAGCCGAGCCCTCCGCTGGGTGGAAGCGGTTCCCCGTGCCGGCCATCACCTGCACGCGCTTGCACTAAGGTCAGTCGGGCACGGCGCGCTGTCCCGATCCCCGTTCAGTTAAAGGGGTTGAAACTTGCGCCTGCATGCACAAACATTTCTATGCGCGATGTAAAAGCAGCAGCACTCGTTTCCAGATCCCTCGATCAGTTGCTCAATCCATTTGTATTTCCAGTGGAGGAAGTTGGTGGGCAGGTGGTAGCTTCTTCTTGGTCTCATGGGATTTTAGATCAATCAGAACCAACAGCTCGTTTTTTCTTAAAGGCTTTAATATGGAAGGCGATATTAGTAACTAGTCGCAAACTTTTCTCCCGTTTACTTATTAACGAAATCTGATTCCTGGTCATCATCCTTTATTTCTGTCAGGCTTTTCCACCAAGAGAGCTCAAAGCGTGTAACGTCCAATTAAGGTTCGGTCATAAGCATCCCGGACACTCTTTGGGATGCGGATGATGCTAAGTTGTTTCTTATTAATACAGCCTGATAGCTACTCTGCTACTAAATTAAACGGAGTAGTTCATAGGCAGTTGCTGGATGCTGGGAGAGAACTAGTGCTAAGGCTGCTGGAATTTTGTAAAATGAAAAAATAAATGTCTCTTAGTAACACACAGGAGATGATGGCAGGAAAAGGCCAATGGACCCATCCAGTCTGCCCAGTTAATCCTGTCCACACTGCCAAGGATGTATCCCCACAGCTGGCCCTAGAATCATCGCAGCTTGTGGGATATCCTCCCTTATCCAAGTCAGTTTTTGTTTTCTTCTTCATTGGTTCTCTACCATTAAGGACCTTTTGTTTTCAGTTTTTATTTTTCAGAGAATTCCAGTGCTATAACAAAAAAAAAAATCATTGTAAAAATGATACTTCTACTGATTTGTCTCCTTTTTATTATAAAAAGTTATTTTTTTGTTATAACACTGAAATTCCCAGGAAAAATAAAATAGGGATGTGCATTTTCAGTTTTTATCTGCTGTCAAGGATAGATAAGCATACAGATTCATAATTAATCCAATACCCAGTCCTTTTCCATCTTTTGGGGAGTGCCAGCCTTTGCGGCAGCACAGGGCACATCCTCCTCCCCCATACCCTTCCACATCCTATAGGTAGAGCAGGGCTTAATATGTGGGGGAATGGAATCTAGCTCTGAGTGGATAGAGAGGCAGAGAGAAAAAACAAAGAGATGGATCAATGATAGAGATGTAGGGGAAGAAGTGAAGAAGACAGAGAAAAGAAACAGAAAATAGAAAGGATACACTAGAAAAGAATTTAGAAAAGACCTGTAAGATGAAAGAGGAAAAAAAGAGATCAGAACCAGGGCAATTAGAAAAATAAAATGTCTAGATATAAGAAGATAATTTTAGGAAGACTTTGTGATGTGAAGAGAGCTATGGATGAGAACCGGCCCCAATGATTGATGATTGTGGATCAATAAAGATATATCTATATATATATAGAGAGAGAAATCTTCAGGGTCTGCAAGTATTAGGTATTCTATTTGCACTTTAACAAAAGAATTACAACCAGCTGGTTAAGAAACTAGTACTGAAATACTGTCCTATTTTCCTCAACCATATTTCTTACCAAAACAGTTGTTAAGAGACACCAGCTGTCTTTTGAGGTTATCTTAACCCATTATCAGCTCATTGGTGCCAGGGAGTCTCAGGAAGGAAGGGGAGACAAAGACAGTGTCATGCCTTTACAATCCTTGTACTTAAGTTCTAGTCTCTTAACCAGCTGGTTGTAAATCTTTTGTTAAAGTGCAAGCAGAATACCTAATGCTTGCAGACCCTGAAGTTAGAAAAATAAGATACATAAGGAACTGCATTTGCCAATTTTCTTTAGATCCAAAAAGAACAAAGACCAAAATAGCTGGTTCTTTTAGGGGTCCCCAGGCTTGCAGTCTTTCAAGTTTTCAAGGACACTTCTTGTAGAAGGAAGACTTATGAGGGAAGTATCTTTTGTATAATATCTTATCCTTATTTCTGTCTGTATTAACATAATCCTATTTACCTGGCTTGATTTATGTAATGCTTACTGTGATATTGTATTCATTTTTTACATTACTTATCTTTGCTGATTCATTATCCGTATAGTAGCAACATTTAGTAAACTAAGTTTTTTGCTTTTGTAATATTGTTTATGCTTGTTCTGTGGCATAATATATCTCCATACATCAACCGCTTACACCAGACAACAAAGGTAGCAGAAAAGCATTTTCAGTTCAGTGACTGGAATATATCAGCATTTGGAATGTGCATCTCTGATATCTTTGAGGTAGATATTGAGCCACTGTGTGACTCAGCTAGTTCGGCAGATAGATTTATCTGGCTAGCTTAGTCCATATATTCAGCAACGCAGCCGTACTGCTGAATATATCCGGTTATCTTAAAGTTAACCAGATAAGTTTTTCTGGCTAATTTTAGGAGAGCCCTATGGGCTGACCAGAGTTAGCTGGATAAAGTATCCAGCTGAATATCCAGATTAGCCAGATGACTTACCTAAGTTGGCTCCTCCCGGAACACCTTCACCCTGTACTGCCTGCCACTTAGTCTGCTAATAGTTTAGTTGGATAACCAGTTATCCAGCTAAGTGTCAGCTTTTCAGCAGGGCTAGATATTCAGTTACAACTACTTAGCTGGCTAAGTTTTAACTTAGCCAGCTAAGCAGCACTCAATATCACCCTCTTTGTATTTTGCACAGTACTGGAGGAAATGCATTTCAGTTTTTGTCTGCATATTTCTAATAATAATTTATGGTCACTTCTGGTTTTGGTGAGGGTTTCTCTGTGTTCTGTGTGTGAGTGAGGTGAGGGATTCTACTAGCGCAGTGGTCCCCAACCCTGTCCTGGGGGCCCACCAGCCAGTCGAGTTTTCAGGATATCCACAATGAATATGCATGAGAGAAAATTTGTAAGCACTGCCTCCATGACATGCAAAATTTTCTCTCATGCATATTCATTGTGGCTATCCTGAAACCTGACTGGCTGGTGGGCCCCCAGGACAGGGTTGGGGACCACTGTACTAGCGTGTAGGTTCTGTGTAGGAATCTGTAGCATTTGGGCTTGATCTGTTTTCCCAATAGAAAATGTATTTATGTTTTAGGGCCTACAGTAATATTTGCAGTGCTGTCTCTGCAATGAATTCTAGAGCTTTAATTGTGTGTTGAGTGAAAGAATTTTCGGATAATAGACTAGGAGGCACTCCATGAAGTTAGCATGGGGCACATTTAAAACTAATCGGAGAAAGTTCTTTTTTACTCAACGCACAATTAAACTCTGGAATTTGGTGCCAGAGGATGTGGTTAGTGCAGTTAGTATAGCTGTGTTTCAAAAAGGATTGGATAAGTTCTTGGAGGAGAAGTCCATTTCCTGCTATTAAGTTCACTTAGAGAATAGCCACTGCCATTAGCAATGGTAACATGGAATAGACTTAGTTTTTGGGTACTTGCCAGATTCTTATGGCCTGGATTGGCCACTGTAGGAAACAGGATGCTGGGCTTGATGGACCCTTGGTCTGACCCAGTATGGCATTTTCTTATGTTCTTATGTTGTTGCTGTTTGAGTCCTGGGAATTAGTGCTGTTATGGTATGGCAGATTTACTTTTTTGTAGGATTAGGATCTGCTTCACAAAGTGCCCGGTAGTAGAGGGAGTTTGTGTTGCTTTTACTGAGATGACCCCAGAATTTACCTTTTATTGACGTGGTGAGTTCTAAGGGAAAACCCCCTAATTCTGCTCTGCACCTACTGTTAGGAGAGTTTCTGTGGATGCATTGTAAGTTTTTAGAACATGCGGCGCATGGTTTATATTGGAGTTTTGCCCATCCTGTATAGATCCAAACTTCGCTGGGTGCTGTTCGTCTTCTGGCATGGTGAGTCGAGGAGGGTGATGACACCAGTAATGCCTAGTAGTAGGAAAAAATCTAAATTTGTCACTGATAATAGAGGAGGATTTGGTAGAAAAAGCACCAAGTGGGATGGGTATGTGGAAGAGAGATCCTTGAAATATCTGCATATTTTGATGTGAGTGAAGTTGATATTTTTCACCAAGAAGGGTGAAGGGACCAATTTCAATGTTTGTAAAGGTTGCAGGTTTGCCTAGAGCTGGCCTTTGGAGTTATGCTTGTGGATAATTTTGAATGTGAAAAACGCAACAAATTGACTTTTTTTCTCTGTTCAGTTTGGGTCAACCAACCCAAATGGGCACAGTTCCCTGAAAAATCCAAATCCCTTTCAGATTGTTGTTTTTTTGGTCTCATTAAAACCATGACGCAACACTTCAAACTTACCAGCCCTGCGTACTTGGTTAATAACAGTTTATGGACTTCTCTTCGAGGATCTTGTCCAAACCATTTTTAAACCCAGCTTCGGCAATGAATTCCAGAGCTTTAATTGTGTGTTGAGTGAAATAATCTTCAATTTGTTTTGAATGTGCTACTTACTAACTTCATGGAGTGTCTCCTAGTCTTTGTATTTTTTGGAAGAGTAAATAACTGGTTTACATTTACTAGTTCTATGAATTTTCATAAATCTACATTACTATAGATTTTTTTTCCCAGGGTAGTAGGGGGGAGCATAAACACCAGCTATGGCTCTTGAATACCCCAGTTAGGAGTATGCATGGAAAACAAACGTTTCATTGTATGTTTTTTTTTTGTTTTGTTTTAATGTTAGCATACACTAAATGGTTTTAGTGTGCACTAAAATGAAAAAACTAAACAAAATATCAGTGGGTGTCTTTTATGTCATTTCAAATAGGACATGACACAAAATTAAAGCAAATATCAAATCCAATACATTTAAATCTTCAAAAAACACAATGTTATTTTAGATTAAATCCTCATATAAACGCTTCAATACAGAATTTCTTATAGTATATATCACATTATTTTTACAAAAAACATTAACACACATTACCATTCTAAGAGAATGGTATATTATATGTCTCAAGAAGTATCAAAAAATCACATACCCCATTCATGCATCTTTAAAATGCAAATTAAAACCACACATTTCAATCATACATCCTCAAATGCATTCAAAGCATATATCCAATCACCATAAAAAGTAGAGAAACTATTGTATATCCTCATCACTTTCAAGGTACATCACAATGGCTTAGTGTAAAATTAATTGTGTCATTATAGCAAGATGGTATCTATGTAGTACATGCAAACTTTAATCCACTGGTGTACAATCCTTGACCTCATTCACTTCCTTTTTTTAAATAGATCTCTGAATTTTGATCCTTCTTCCAATATTATCCCAAGGGCCCAGGTTTCGCCTCAGACGGAGGCTGCTTCAGGGGTACTACAAACAAATATATTGAAAAATATATTAAAAACCTCCATAGCCCATCTTATCAACCTTGACTGCCACTATCAAAGAAATTCACCATCCACATACGGTAGATGGTTATACCATCCAACTTCAACAACGTAACAGAGGACAACCGCCACTAGAAAGCAAACAATATTTCAAAAGAATGAAGTAATCCTCGCATCAAAATTCTAACCAAATTTGTAACTTCTACCGACAACATTGCTTACCTCCATAAATCACATACTTAACTCTAGCAAACTTCCGATATTCGAGGCAAAAACCGTCGCCATGTACTCAATCCATAGCTGTGTCAAACACTGACTCAGTATAAATCTATTTAAACACTTCCATGAATTGTCAAACCATTCAATCAGAAATAAACCTCCACATCTTCACCATGTCACCTACCTTCTCCATTGCGTTCACCTAAACATTCTCAAGAATCATCAATTATATCAACCAATCAACACCCTCATATTTAAACCGACTAACCAATCAAATGTCACCCTCCATATCCTTTCAGGAAACACCTCTATATACGAACAGAAAGACAGCTTACTCCCCCAAAAAAAAGCGTGAATCAAATGATCATTTGGTTCATGACTTTTTGTTTTATTATTTTATTTTATTTTTGGTATCAAAGCAGTCAACAGATACAAAATTAAAATACCTTTCTTATTGATTCTTGCTGCTCTTACCATGTTGGATCTGCAGACACAGCTAGACACTCAGAGCCAGTGCAAGACATTTTGCTGCCCTAGGTTGTTTCAATATTTGGTATCCCTTCCCTCCCACCCCTCACACACTTACCCTGCCATCACCACTACGAACGGCTGCTACTCCCTTCTCTCTCCCACCCCCACTCACACCTCCCTGAGAGAGGTAATACCAGCAGCTGTGCTTCCTGCAGGCCCAGGATTAGAGAAGTGAATGAAGGCACAATGCTTGCAGGAACAGAGGTGCATGCGGTGCACCACAAGAAAGGGTGTTAGTGGTGAAGGTCTGCAGTGCATTTTTACTAACACCTCCCCCCCCCCCACACACACACACACACAGCTTACCACACTATTGCCTGTGCTACCAATAGGTCACGAGAGCCCTGGACACAGCTCAACTCAGACTTTGTTAAAATTCTATTCGCTGCTCGTCAAAACGATGAAGGATTTAGGATTTTGCCACCCCTAGAAGCTATCGATGCATCTAGGGGTGGCAAAATCCCCCTCGCCCTTGTTGCTTGTGCCTGTGTAATATATATGTTTTATATATATATATATATTATATTTTATTTTTTTTTTTTTTTCCTGGTCCCTCCTCCCTTTCCTTTTCCTCTCCCTTCCTAACTAAGTAACTAACTAAAATATATATATTTAGTTAGGGAGAGGAACAGGAAAGGGAGGAGAAATTCAGAGGCTTGGGGATGGGGAAGATCAGGAATCTTGGATAGGAGACCAGGAGGGAGGTTCAGGGATTGAGGGAAGGGGATGGGGGTTGGGTTCCCTGATCTGGAGACACGAGAGAAGTAGGGGATGGAAGGGAGGTTCCGAGATTTGTGGGAAAAGAATCCAAGTCAAGGGAGAGAGGATCTGAACTGTGTGGGTGAAGCAAGAAGCAGATGTCCCTGTAATGATCCAGTCTTGCTCTCCACCCCCTCCCTCTCTCGAACCTCCTGCTCATTCTGACACAGACTCACCTTCTTTCTCTCCCACACACACACACTCCCTTCCCCCATTCTGTTCTCTCTCATACACAGATCTCTCTCAACCTGTCTCCTCACCCTCCAGTGATCCCCACTCAGCCCCTCCCCTCCCCTGCAGACAGTCTGGGAGGGGAGGGGCTGGATCAGGAATCAGAGGGCTGTTTTCTGCTGATTCAGCACAGTTGGAAGGCAGCCAGATCTTAAACCAGTGCGGCTGCCCCTCTGATTTTTATCACCCTAGGAGTGGACCTATTGAGAAATCCAGGCCTTGCTGCAGGAGTGTCCAGAACATGTATTATTTGAAGCGAGAGATAATTCAGAAAATAATACCCCTGTCAGGAGGATCTCCCGTGGATCCTCTGATGTACTGAAAATGTGATGTGGAAAAGACACACACAGACCTGAGTATCTCATAACGCTTCTCCCTCTGGGAAGGTCCACTAAATATGAGCCCTGATATTGCGGATCACATCCCCACAGGGAGCATTTTATGGGAAACATGCATGGGGTAGTTGCTGCCCAAAATGTCATTGCTGGCATGAGCTTTAGTGAATTTTATGTGGATTTTTTTCAAAATGCACCTAAAAATGTTAAGATCTTTTTAAAGAGCAAGAAATACTGTATATAAAGCTTATGAAATTGCAGCACTGAGCTTCTGATGGGAGACCTAAGCTGAGGAGGCAGAATGATGGGCAACCCCGGGGGGAACAGGGGACGGGTGGCTGCCACCCAGCGGTGCTGAAGGGAGCTCCTCAGAGAAGGCCTGTGCCAGCCCTGGGGGCCAGCAAGGGTCCGCTGCACCAGGCAGGTAGACCGTCTGGGGAGGGGCAGAGCAACGGAGACCACCGAGCGCTCAAGGAACAAAAACAGCAAACAAACAAAGGGACTTACCCAAAGCCAAGCAGCGGAAACAGACCCAAACCAAGATTTATTGTATTTATTTATTTATTTATTTATTTTATTTAACGGCTTTTATATACCGACGAACGTTGGGAACATCTCATCGGTTTACAGATGACAAAAAATTTTAGCAACAGGCTTTACAGGTAATGCATGATTATATGAGGAACAATTAAACTTTACAGGTAACACATAACTAAGGAGGATACAAAATTATAGTTAGCTAAGCTTAGTGGAGCAGTAAATTCTTAAAAGTTGAGGAGGGATATATATACACTTAGAGGAGGGAAATATACGGGTGTTTGAGATTATAATGTCCTTATACACACTTAGAGGGGGGAAATATACACTTTATAGGGAAAACTTGATACTCTAGTTCCCCCGGTTAATTCTTGTAACCTCCAAGCTACTGAATGTCCTTCTCTCTTAGCAATGGGAACCCTCAGATACTGCATTATCTCGGGTAGCTGGCTAGGCTGCTTTTCTCGCTGCCGGTTATTAGTGCTGCTAGTTGGGAGTTTCACAGCCTGAGGTGAGAGACTCAGCTGTCAGGGAAACATATTCTATTGAAAAATATGCAAAAAAAAAAAATGCAGTAAAGATGTTCTAATGCCAATGTGAAGGGGGTGGATGAAAGTCCCACGAGAGTTCAGACAGCAGCTTGGGTCCTGCCACCGTCTACGGGGAAGTGAAAGTCCCACCTGCTAGTAAGGAGATGCAGAACCTCCTCTCCAGGAGCAGAAAATACTTTTTTTTTTTTTTAAATTTCGGTCACAAGCATCTCAGCAGTTCTGGTATGCAAAAAATGAAAGGTCTTGGTGTGGCTGAACTGGTGGGGTGGATTCTGCCCCCTCAGCCTCTCTTGACGCTCTTCCCCCTGCAGGCCCATAGATTTTGGCTGCATTTGAACCTGGCTTTGTGCCGCTGCTGCTGCTGCTGCTGAGGAGCCGAGACGAGCAGCGCAGGGGAACAATCACCCCCTTTGTCGCTCTCCCTCAGCTCAGGGCCGCTGAATCCTGAATCCCAGGATTGCCTTTCTGGCTCGCCTGAGGCTGCCAGGCCTCCTCCTCCTGCTCTGTGCTGATCCACTGGGCTGCCTCGGTCTCTTCTGGGAGGTTGGTTACCAGAAAAAAAACCTTATTCATGTGACCTCTTCAGTTTTAGCAGGGAGGTGTGTTTATTAATTCTGGAAACCAGCAAAGATAGTTTCATGTGTGAAAACCGAATTTCGGTTTGACCCCTGCTAAATCACGTATTTGAATTACTGTCCGCCCTAGCTCTTCAGTAAGAAAATTGATAATTAAATTACTCGAAGACACATACAGGCCGATACAGTACAGTGCGCTCCGGCGGAGTGCACTGTTAATCCCGCGTTTGGGCACGCGTTTTCGACACGCTAGCTTTACCCCTTATTCAGTAAGGGGTAATAGCGCGTCGAAACATGCGTCCAACCCCCCCAGAAACTAATAGCGCCCGCAACATGCAAATGCATGTTGATGGCCCTATTAGTTATTCCCTGCTTTTCTGTACACCCTCCAACTTAATATCATGGCAATATTAAGTTGGAGGTCCCAAAAATAAAAAAAATAATTAAAAATTAAAAAAATAAAAATTAAAAATTGGCCTGCGGCTCGCGGGTTGAAAACCGGATGCTCAATTTTGCCAGCGTCCAGTTTCCGGACTCATGGCTGTCAGCAGGCTCAAGAACCGACGCCGGCAAAATTGAATGTCGGCTGTCAAACTCGCTGACAGCCGCCGCTCCTGTCAAAAAAGAGGTGCTAGGGACGCACTAGTGTCTCTAGCACCTCTCTTTACCGCGGGCCCTCATTTAAATACTGAATCGCGCGCACAGGAGAGTGGCCTGTGTGCTCGCCGGGAGAGCGGGCGCTTGCCTGCTCTCCCGCGACTTTTACTGAATCGGCCTGATAGTAAATATGTTGTTTAAACTCTTAATAGATGCAGTTACGGCGTAGAAAAGTATTATGGGCCGGATTTTAAAAAGATTATGTGCGCCGGGCCTATTTTAAAAAGGCTCGGCGACGTGTGTAAGTCCCAGGGCTTGCAAAAAGGGGTGGAGCCAGAGGCTAGGGTAGGGGAAGGTGGGGTGGGGGGTAGGGAACGGGAGAAGGCAGCGCGGCTCAGAGTGGGCTCGGCGCACTTGCAAGGCGCCAACCCCGGATTTTATAACATGCGCGCACCTGCGCACTCCTCCTTAAAATCTACCCCTATGCATTTGACAGAAGTGTTTTGTGGCTAGCAGAAGTAGCTACTTATGGCTGCAACATTAATCAGTTGAAAGTAAATTGAATAAGTTTATGGAGGAAATCTGTGTTGGTGGATATGATCAGAGCGGTACAGATGGGGCGCGAGCTAATTCAGCAAATCAGAGCTGAGCAGTGGGAGTCTGGGCAGTGATTCCCCTGCTCCAGAAACGGCTGCAGGTGCAGAGGGCTTTTTTTTTTTTCATCTTATTTATTTAAAAGTTCTTATGCTCTGCAAAATGCAAAGCAAGGGTTCAGCTTGGATTATATTAGTAACAAAAAATGAGGTCAGTCAAAGTTGCCAGTTATCTTCCGATAAGACCATGCTGTTGAGGCAGGCACTTTAATGTGCTTTTCTTAAAGCCCTGGATTGCCACGTAGAAAGAGCAGTTAAGGGAGTCAGAAGAAGGCTAAGCTCCATGGGCCTCCGGTCTTCTTTCAGCCTAAGGAACTAAGAAACTATAAAATGTGTTTATGCCAGCCCAGTATTTCATTGCTCTCCAAACAAAAGAAAGCCAAGAAAAACAGATGCATTTTGGAAGTGTTGTCTCTTGATCACCTTTTCAACCACAATGACCTTTCTGCCAGTAGTAGAAAAGGCCAAATCCTTAGCCACTATCGTAACTGAATCATAGGTGGCTTATAATGAAAAGACTGCTGCCCAGACAAGTGTGGGAATAACTCGTTAACATTTCTAGGGGATTTTTACTGGTTGACTCATTCAGTCACACTGGAGGATTCTAGCTCCCCCTGCTGGCTAACAAGCCACACAAGAAGAATAGGAAAGTTTTAAGCTCCTAAAATTGTTCTTGGAGCACATCTGGCCCCTGCTGTTTTGGCTTGTGCAATGTCTTGCCAACAAAGTTCATTCTGAGTTCACCGTGCCCTGAACAAAATGCACAAACGGCGCACGCTGGCAGGAAATGGCAAAAGAGCACAGGCCCTTCCTGGCTCTGAATAAGTGGCCCACAGCCACAAGGCTTTGGCGCTAGACTGTACAGAACCAATAGGGATGTGCACACAAAACTATTTGCTTCGTTTTTCCCTTTAATTTAGGCACATTTTTTGGATTCTTCAATTAGTTTCTGTAGTTTATTTGCATAAACTGAATTTTATGTACTTAGATGCTTAAAATCAAATTTTGTGTGTAAAAAAAAAAAAATACATGCGTAAACTACCGAAATGAATGAAAACGAATGCACATCCACTACGTTTCGTACCCCCATGCCGGTACACACAGCGGCCAGAGGCCGTGATGCTTGCTGCAGATGTTGCTTTGAAAGCAGCAGTGCTAGCAGAAAGAACATTTTGAAAAATAATTCAGTTGGCCATCTAAACAAAATAATTGATACTTTGTCATTCTGAGCTTATTTGTTGGGGAAGGGGTAGGAGACGTTAGTGGTGAAAGAAGGCAAATTTCAAACTGTGCACAAAATGTGTGAAGCTCTGCAGGTACTTTTTACCCACAGACTTTTACTTCAGGTTTCAAAGGGAAAATCTTTCCCTTTGAAACTTAGGTCAGAAAAAGTGCCTGCACGGACCTGGACCTGCTGTTTGTGTGGGTCCACTTTTCAGCAAAATTACACACGTATAACTACGTGCATATGTAAGTGCTGTTTACTCCCTGTGGTCACCCCCCCCCCCCCCCCTCCCTATGAGTAAATGTATGTGTGGGGACCCCTTGCTTGCCCTAGGTAACAGCTTAGTGGGAGATTCCAGCCCTATGTAGCACCTTCCCTCGAGGCTGGCTGTGAGTGGTAGCTCCTTAGTCCACTTGTGGGGCTAGTGGCATAGTCAATGTGGTCTCAAGTTAATCGGAGAAAGTTCTTTTTTACTCAACGCACAATTAAACTCTGGAATTTGTTGCCAGAGGATGTGGTTAGTGCAGTTAGTATAGCTGTGTTTAAAAAAGGATTGGATAAGTTCTTGGAGGAGAAGTCCATTACCTGCTATTACGTTCACTTAGAGAATAGCCACTGCCATTAGCAATGGTTAACATGGAATAGACTTAGTGTTTGGGTACTTGCCAGGTTCTTATGGCCTGGATTGGCCACTGTTGGAAACAGGACGCTGGGCTTGATGGACCCTTGGTCTGACCCAGTATGGCATTTTCTTATGTTCTTAAAGGTGAGCCCGTAGACGTAGTGTATTTGGATGTTCAGAAGGTGATCGACAAAGTCCCCCAGGAGAAGATTCTAAGAAAATTAAAAATAGAGGAGAGGAGGCAATGTAGTTTTGTGGATTTCAAACTGGTTAAAAGACAGGACCTGAGAAATTAAAGTACCCAGTTCCTCTGTATGAAACGTCAGACCACCGTGGGTCATCTTCTGCTGTCACAGTGACTTCCACTGGCTTCCCCCACCCCCTCCAAAGTGATGTCAGAATCACCTGCTGTGTCCCTAGACGTGGAGGCAAGCCCCAGGATCTGCTGAACAGACAAGGCACACTTCCATTTTGCCTGTCCGGGATTGTGTAGTGGCTCCAGCTCTGAAAGAACACCTCACCAGAGAGCTGCTTTAGCTAAATAGGCTGCATGCATCAACAGAATGAAATCTCTGGAACACGGCTGAGTGGGCCAACAGGAAAATCCTCCCCTTCAGAATCCCCATTCTCCCCTGCCAGCACCAAAAAAAAAACCACCCCAGATTCTAACATGGCTACTGTTAGGGCTATACCAGGGTACAAATTATATCGCAATGACAGAGAGGAGCACCCGAGAGGCGGTGTGGCGCTTTGTCCGGGATGGCATAGAATCCAACAGGATAAACATCCTGCATGAGACTAAATGCCTTCGAACTTTCCGCAAAAAACTTAAGACCTGGCTCTTCCTCCAGGCCTTCCCCTAACTTTCTAAGCCATTAATTGTCAACCGGACAGGACTCTGCTTTACCGGCTAACGCCCCACTATGTTTAGACATTATAATTAAGCCGCCGTTTCTTTTGTTCCATTGCCTTTTCTAGTTCTCTTCAGTTACACTGTCCTATACCTCTGACTAGCCTAGCCTCCAAATTATCTACCCTTGTTATATGTAACTTCCGCTTCTAGTGAATTGTTCTTGTTTAAGTTATACTCTGTTACATGTAAACCGATCTGATATGAAATTTTTCATGAAGGTAGGTATAGAAAAGTGTTAAATAAATAAATGCACAATTGAATCTTTATAGGTAGAAATCCCTTGTGTTTCGGGGAAGACTATAGTGATAGGAGTATACTAACATCAAGATGGTGAGACTGACAGTGAAATGCTAAGAGAAATTAGGGAAGCTAACCAAAGTGGTAGTGCAGTAATAATGGGAGACTTCAATTACCACAAACAGACTGGGAGTCAGTAGATAACCACAAAAGTAATCTAATGCAAAAAATGTGGAAATCAAATCATTATAAACATTAGCCTAAGAAGGTGTCAGCAAGCCTGACGTTATATGTCTTTATGACAGACACTAACCGGTCTACTCAATCATTCACCTTCATCATTTTTTAATGCTTTAATATTCCAAAACTTATTTTGGGCAATCTGAATCAGTTGTTTGATAAGAGTCTGCACTTGAATTCCATGGAGGACATTTTTAATTAAAAGAAAAAACTTCATAAAAATAAGTTTTGGAATATTAAAGCATTAAAAAATGATGAAGGTGAATGATTGAGTAGACCGGTTAGTGTCTGTCATAAAGACATATAACGTCAGGCTTGCTGACACCTTCTTAGGCTAATGTTTATAATGATTTGATTTCCACATTTTTTGCATTAGACTTCAATTACCCCAATATTGACTGGGTAAATGTATCATCGGGTCACGCTAGAGAGATAACGTTCCTGGATGGAATAAATGATAGCTTTATGGAGCAATTTGTTCAAGAACGGACGAGAGAGGGAACAATTTTAGATCTAAACTCTCAGTGGAGCACAGAATTTGGTGAGAGAGGTAATGGTAGCGGGGCCGCTTGGCAATAGTGATCATAATATGATCAAATTTGAATTAATGACTGGAAGGGGGATAGTAAGAAAATCTATGGCTCTCTTGCTAAACTTTCAAAAGGGAAACTTTGATAAAATAAGAAAAATTGTTAGAAAAAAACTGAAAGGAGCAGCTACAAAAGTAAAAATGTCCAAGAGGCATGGTCATTGTTAAAAAATACCATTCGAGAAGCACTAGTCTAGATGTATTCCACACATTAAGAAAGGTGGAAAGAAGGCAAAACGATTACCGGCATGGTTAAAAGGGGAGGTGAAAGAAGCTATTTTAGCCAAAAGATCTTCAATCAAAAATTGGAAGAAGGAACCAACAGAAGAAAATAGGATAAAGCATAAATGTTGACAAGTTAAATGTAAGACATTGATAAGACAGGCTAAGAGAGAATTTGAAAAGAAGTTGACTGTAGAGGCAAAATATATCCGAAGCAGAAAGCCTGTGAGGGAGTCAGTTGGACCGTTAGATGATCGAGGGGTTAAAGGGGCACTTAGAGAAGATAAGGCCATCACAGAAAGATTAAATGATTTCTTTGCTTCGGTGTTTACTGAAGAGGATGTTGGGGAGGTACCCGTAATGGAGAAGGTTTTCATGGGTAATGATTCAGATGGACTGAATCAAATCACGGTGAACCTAGAAGATGTAGTAGGCCTGATTGACAAACTGAAGAGTAGTAAATCACCTGGACCGGATGGTATACACCCCAGAGTTCTGAAGGAACTAAAAAATGAAATTTCAGACCTATTAGTAAAAATTTGTAACCTATCATTAAAATCATCCATTGTACCTGAAGACTGGAGGATAGCAAATGTAACCCCAATATTTAAAAAGGGCTCCAGGGGCAATCCGGGAAACTACAGACCGGTTAGCCTGACTTCAGTGCCAGGAAAAATAGTGGAAAGTGTTCTAAACATCAAAATCACAGAACATATAGAAAGACATGGTTTAATGGAACAAAGTCAGCATGGCTTTACCCAAGGCAAGTCTTACCTCACAAATCTGCTTCACTTTTTTTTGAAGGAGTTAATAAACATGTGGATAAAGATGAACCGGTAGATGTAGTATACTTGGATTTTCAGAAGGCGTTTGACAAAGTTCCTCATGAGAGGCTTCTAGGAAAAGTAAAAAATCATGCAATAGGTGGCAATGTCCTTTCGTGGATTGCAAACTGGCTAAAAGATAGGAAACAGAGAGTAGGATTAAATGGACAATTTTGACAGTGGAATGCCTCAGGGATCTGTATTGGGACCCTTACTTTTCAATATATTTATAAATGATCTGGAAAGAAATAAGACAAGTGAGATAATCAAATTTGCAGATGACAAAATTGTTCAGAGTAGTTAAATCACAAGCAGATTGTGATAAATTGCAGGAAGACCTTGTGAGACTGGAAAATTGGGCATAGAAATGGCAGATGAAATTTAATGTGGATAAGTGCAAGGTGATGCATATAGGGAAAAATAACCCATGCCATAATTACACTGTTAGGTTCCATATTAGGTGCTACGGATCCAAGAAAGATCTAGGCGTCATAGTGGATAACACATTCAAATCAGTTCAGTGTGCTGCAGTAGTCAAAAAAGCAAACAATGTTGGGAATTAGAAAGGGAATGGTGAATAAAACAGAAAATGTCATGCCTTTGTATCGCTCCATGGTGAGACTGCACCTTGAATACCGTGTACAGTTCTGGTTGCCGCATCTCAAAAGATATAATTGCGATGGAGAAGGTACAGGGAAGGGCTACCAAAATAAGGGGAATGGAACAGCTCCCTTTGAGGAAAGACTAAAGAGGTTAGGACTTTTCAGCTTGGAGAAGAGACGGCTGAAGGGGGATATGATAGAGGTGTTTAAAATCATGAGAGGTCTAGAACGGGTAGATGTGAATCTGTTATTTACTCTTTCGGATAATAGAAAGACTAGGGGGCACTCCATGAAGTTAGCATGGGGCACATTTAAAACTAATCGGAGAAAGTTCTTTTTTACTCAATGCACAATTAAACTCTGGAATTTGGTGCCAGAGGATGTGGTTAGTGCAGTTAGTATAGCTGTGTTTAAAAAAGGATTGGATAAGTTCTTGGAGGAGAAGTCCATTACCTGCTATTAAGTTCACTTAGAAATTAGACGCTATTACTACTCGTAATGGTAACATGGAATAGACTTAGGTTTTGGGTACTTGCCAGGCTCTTATGGCCTGGATTGGCCTCTGTTGGAAACAGGATGCTGAGTTTGATGGACCCTTGGTCTGACCCACTATGGTATGTTATATCCTTAGGGAGGGAGGTCCTGGCATCTGGTGAACTGAGACACCACTAGAAAATAGCCTGCCCACATTTTGGCTTTACTGCCATGGCAGGCCCACCTGCAGTCAACTGACCCAGTTGAGCTGTGACCAAGAAGACCGGTGCACATGGCTGAGCCACAGGCCATGGGGAATCTCTTCCACATAAGCCACCCTCAGCACCACTTGCATTGCTACTGCCTAAAAATAAGCCACTGCAAGCAGGAAAACCCAAACCTATCAACATTCAGATACATCTGCACCTTTTTCTTTTCTTCACACCTGACAAGTAACAAAGGCATACTTCCCTCCTTTAGGCTATGCTACAGAGCTGCTTGTGGGACCCAAGTTGCTTCAAAGTGATTCAAGCTGCCTCAATGAAGGGGAGGAATCTGGACCACCAGACTCACACCCCAGGAAACCAGGGACTAAGTGTACTGAAAGGTCACCAAACCCCAGCTCCTCCACATCAGACCAGAGCGATGGTCCCACCAGGACCTGGCAACTCTCTAGAACAAAGAGGAACGAGAGCCTAACACCAGCTCTACCATCTGCTGGCAAGAGAAATACTGAGGGACTGCAGCTGGCACTCAGGTTGAGCAGTGTCCGTGAAAACTCAGTCTCCATCTGCTGGCAGGGATGCAAAACCCAGGAGTCTGGACTGATCTGGGTATATACAGGGAAAGTTAAAATAAGTGCTTAAAAAATAAAGTTGGGTGTTTAATACAGTTTCAGTATTTACTTCAAGTAAGTGTATATTTTTAAATAAAGCTCAAACAGTGAGATAGAGATGAAGGGAGCCAACATTTAAAGAACTTTATTACAAACACACACTAACAGTTGAGAATTGTACTACATTGGTGCAGTTCCAATGATGTATAGTACACAAAATAGGTGCATTGATTTCTTTATACAATACACTAGCTTCAGAAGGAAAATGCTGCTTTCACCCAAACAGCTTACATTTCACATAATTTTCAAACAAAAGCCTATCAACACAACAGTGATTGTTTTAATGCTACAACTGTACAGCAAATACAAAACAAAAACTAATAGCAGCAGTTTCACAAGGCAAATACTTCCATGGGTTCACCCTCATGGTCTGCACAATGCCTACAAAGTGCTCCCAGTTGAATATACATGTAAAACTCACAATTAAAGTTCACCTGATGATGCCAGGCATAATTCTGGATGCAGCTGGCACCACGCACATACCATATCCAGCACCACAGATGCTCCTTGGCTGACAGCCTCCACTCTTGCTAATTATGTCACTGTTTATAGACAAACAGCTGGTACTCAACCATCTCATATCCAGCATCTGTCTCTCTTCCAATTTAATGATTACCAGGAGGGGAAACATGTTTAGTACAGGAAAACAAAAATAAGCAGCAAACCACTATTGTGATTAACCCTGGGCTGGTGTAACATTAACAAACTGGAAGGATAATTTAGAGAAGAGCTAAAATAAAATGTTACAGTAAGCCACACTGTACAGTCTCCAAGTTAGAATACCAGTACCACAGTTGTTCCAGTGAAATACTGCACGCAAGGGGGACTTTCGATAGCTGCTGTGGGCAAAGGATGGAAGAGTATGGTACCCGTTGCCAAATTTCAGGTTTTGGTATTCTGCCACAATTACTGTCGATGTAGTTTTACCCCTATAGAGGTCAACATCTTTGGTCCTGCAAAGACCAAATTAAGTCCAATCTCATCAATGGTCAATTACAGCAAGATGCTGTAGAGCAATTAAAAATTATTAAAAGCTGTTACAGTAAGTCTATAAAAGCTAAATGAAGACTGGCAGAAGTCCTTGTTCATCCTTTAGAGCTCCCCCAAATTCAGTCCAGTAAGGTTTCCTACTGTGAAGAGCTCTCTGGTCTTCAGTATATAGTAAGACTAACTGAGCGGTTCATTTTTTTCCCAATGAGGCGGGACGTTCGGTTTTGTGTTGTGGACCGCGTTATCATTCTGTCTGTGAAGAGTGCTCTTTCTTCTGCTGCAGCTTTTGCCATTTGAGCTTTCTTTAATTCCCTGAAAGACAAACCAGGAAAATTTGTACTCAGAATAGTCCACCCATACCCACTGATACCACAGGCTAGCAAGTCCAGAGAACTGTAAATGTAGAGACATGAATTCAAGCACCATTAAAAAAAAAATCCTATACAACACAACTTAAGAGGCCAATTAGTTTGAAACATCCACACTTCCAAATCTCACATGCAAAGCAATTAGGTTAAGAACATGCCATACTGGGTCAGACCAAGGGTCCATCAAGTTCAGCATCCTGTTTCCAACAGTGGCCAATCCAGGCCATAAGAACCTGGCAAGTACCCAAAAACTAAGTCTATTCCATGTAACCATTGCTAATGGCAGTGGCTATTCTCTAAGTGAACTTAATAGCAGGTAATGGACTTCTCCTCCAAGAACTTATCCAATCCTTTTTTAAACACAGCTATACTAACTGCACGAACCACATCCTCTGGCAACAAATTCCAGAGTTTAATTGTGCGTTGAGTAAAAAAGAACTTTCTCTGATTAGTTTTAAATGTGCCCCATGCTAACTTCATGGAGTGCCCCCTAGTCTATTATTATGTTTTACTATTGCATACATTAAAATATCCTAACTGAGACCTACAAAACTAACAGCAGCCTATTCAAGTCTGCACTGCTAACATTAGCCTGCAACCCCATGGAGATGGCAAGTGCTGATTTGTTTCAAGGTATTTTTCTTCACTGCCAGTTCTTGCTTTGGGTATCAAAAGTTTAAAAAGGAGTCGGTGGAAGAATTTTCTGGCTCTAACAAGTCCGTGCAGGATATAAAACAGTTAAAATATGTCAAGACAACATCACACTGACCACTTACTTCAATAGCAGTTCATTTTTGAACTTTTCTGCATTCAATTCTATCCTTAATTGCTCGGCACTCTTTCTGGAAGCTGACAGCAGCAAAGAGTGTCTAACTAAGGCCACTGAGGAAGGTCTCTTCTCGGGATCAGGGCTGATCATAACCTGCAAAATGGCACCAAGCAATTTTCATAAAATTAGGGAAAAGTCGGCCTTTCCTAATATTTAAGTGTATCCTTTCCAATCCCACCCCTTAAAATAAAAACCAAACCCCACACAATCTTGTGATGGTATACTGGTAAATTTCATAAATACTTACCTTTAACAAGTCCAAGAACTCTGCAGACAGCACCTGCGGTAATCGAGGCAGTTTTCCTTGGCGGATTTCATGCCACTGCTCGCCATTTGTGGGGAGAGGCTCTGAACCAGCAGCACACACCACAGTTAGAGCCAGGGCAAAAATATCAGATTTGGGTAAGTTACTATAATCCTGAAAAAAACCAAAAAGCATCTTTTAGAATAACAACACTAGGAAAAAACACCTGGTCCAGCCTTCCACAGCAGCACGTCTAACTATCCACACAGTTTCTTAAATGCATTACAGGTTCCTACTGGTACTTAAGTAACCCGCCATGTCTAGAGCGGCGGTAGGGTAGCGCAGCTTCAGAAAGCTGCACAAGGATACCATGGCACAATACAGTCAAAATGTAACAAGCCATTACCTCCTGTAAAACTTCATTTGCTAAGAAACGACTGTCACCTTCCTCCACCTGTGGAC